>NW_003852425.1:8986660-9036275 GCF_000181295.1 Otolemur garnettii | reverse complement strand
AAAGATATTTGTACCAGAATGTTTATCATAGCCCAATTCATAATTGCCAAATCATGGAAGTAGCCCAAGTGCCCATCGACCCATGAATGGTTTAATAAATTGTGGTATATGTATACCATGGAATGTTATGCAGCCATAAAAAGATGGAGACTTTACCTCTTTTATGTTAAATGGATGTAGCTGGAACATATTCTTCTTAGTAAAGTATCTCAAGAATGGGAAAAAAGTGTTCAATTTACTCAATACTATTATGAATCCAATATATAATCATCCACACTTTCATACAAAAAAAAAAAAATACAACTATAGCCCAGAATCAAGGAGAGAAGAGGAGGGTAAAGGGAGGGGAAGGGGGAGGTCAGGTGGAGGGAGGATAATCGATGAGACCTCATCTATGGTGTATATTGCAAAGATATATGTCAAATCTATTAAGAGTAGAGTATAAATGTAAGTAAATGAGGTGAAGACTATGCTAACCAGTTTGATGTAAGGATTCCAAATTGTATATAAAATCAGCACATTGTATCCCATAAATGCATTAATGTACACAGTTATAATTTAATTAAAAAATTGTTAAGACTAAAAAAAAAAAGATGGAAGAAAGAAGGAAATAACATTAGAATGAAAATAAATGAAATAAAGGAAAAATCAAAATCAGCAGAGTCAAGGTTTATTCTTTGAAAGATTAACAGAAATGACAATCCTTTAGCAATACAGACCTAGAGAAAAAAGACAAAGATTTTTAAAATCAGGAAGAAAGAGGCAACATTACTACTAACCTTAGAGAAATCAAAATGTTCACACGGACAGGAACACTATGAACAATTGGATACCAAATGACACAAATAACCTGATTGAAAAGGATAAACCAAAAAACTACAGAAACTATGACAAGCAGAAATAAGAAACCTAAATAGAATTGTGATAAGTAAAGAGATTATATTAGTTAGCAAAAACTCATACACAAAAGATTGGCATTGGAGGTCTTTGCTGATAAATTCTACCAGACATTTAAAGAAAAATTAACATCAGTGTTTCATAAGCTCTTCCTCCAAAAGAGAAGATAAGGTTTCCCCTTCATTTCATGGTGATAACATAATCCTGATCCCAAAACCAGACAAAGAAATGACAAAAATATACCAATATTCCTTATGAATATAGAAACAAAAACACTAAGCAAAATACTAGCAAGCAGAATATAGCTATATATATATATATGTGTGTGTGTGTGTCCCAGCAAGCAGACAGCCCTCAGAATGTGCTATATGTATATGTGTATATCTATATGTGTATATATATACATACATATATAGTACATAACATGTCAAAGCGGCATTTATCCCAGGAATGCAAAGTTGGTTGGACCTCTGATTATCAATTAATTAAATACACCATATCAAAAGAATGATTTAAAATTACATGATCTTCTCAATAAACCCAGAAAAGTAATTCTTCACAAATCTAACACATTTGAGAATACAAAAAACTGTTAGGAGACATACTTAAAAAAATTTGAAGTCATATTTATTACTTACCAATTAGATGATATAGTATCAGGAATTTGCCTCACAATAATCTATGGTTGGTGGGAAATAATGAGTGATAAGATCCATAAAACTAAATTTATCATGATTGATAATTGTTGGAGCTAAAAGTTACATAAAAGGGATCCATTTTCTATGTTTTAAATTTTTCATAATGACAGTTTGTCATTATGAAGAACATTCGTAAAAGAAAAAGACCCTAGAAATAAATCCAAATAGATGAGATAATCTTCATGGAAGAAATTTTAAAACTTTTAAAAATATTTTGAATAATTGAATAAAGAGTTATATACCATATTCATAGAGATGAAAACTTAGTATCATAAAGGAACTAGTTTTCCCAAGTTAATTAATAAATTTAATGTAATTTAAGTTTAAATCAAAATTCCTAAAAGCTTACTCAGAAAAATACTAGTCTAATTCCAAAATGTGCACATAGGATTACAGGTACCCTAGCTTAGACGTTGCTAAAGAAGAATAAAGTAGAAGAAATTGTCTCATCAATTTTAAAGACTTACTCAGAACTTGAAGTACATGACTAAATAATATGATATTAGCATAAGGATGAATAAATTCAGAAGGGGAATGGATCTGGGAGCCCAGCTAAAGGTCATTCTCTGCATGGAAATTGACATGTAATACAGGCTGGCCATTAAGTTTGTGTTACTATTTAAAATTGCATACAAACTTTACAGCCATCCTGTATATATGGCTAATCATTGTGGTCAGAACGCTTTTAACAAATGGTGTGTGAATATTGGCTATCCTTATGGGGAAAAAAAAAAAAAAAACAGATTCAAACTTCACACCATAACCCCTAATCCTTTTATGACTTAAAACATGAAAGGCAACATTTTTAAACTTTTGGAAGAAAATATAAAAGGATATTTTTATGATACAGGCATGGTGAAGGATTGATTAAAATGAATCAAATATTATAAGTAACAAATTCAACTTCATTAAAATAAAAAAACCTTATGTTTGTCAGAAAATAGCATAACAAATATGAAAAGTCAAACTATATCTCAGTCATTACAATGAATAATAAAAAATGAGCAAATATCAGAATAGACATTTTAGAAGTTATACAATAGGGAAATAAATATATGGGTAAAAATTAACTCATTAAAAATCACTACTGTGAATTATTTTTGTTTATGCACTAGATTACTCAAACTAATAGAATGGGGCAGTATTGCATGTTGATAATTGGAAGTTAATTGGAACATATAATTGTTGCTGGTGGTGAAAGTATATAAATTAATGCAGCCATTTGGAAGGCAGGGAGGGTAACAGCATTATCTGTAAAGCAACAATACACATAGCCTATGACCCACAATGCCACTTGCAGATATACCCTACATAGTACCATACATGAACTAGTAGTTTGTATAAAAATGTTCATAGTACCTTTGTAGTCAATTACAAAAACAGAATGGAAGAAATCCCCAATTGCCAAAGGCACTGAAAAATACATTATAAGATTCTCACAATAAATATACTTCCATGAATTACTATAACTACATAGTTACACTGTAATATATGTACTGCAATATAAGAGACTATCTGAACAATAATACTGAGTGGACAAAAATAATAATAAACTTGAGTATATATACAGTAGAGATAATTTTTATAAAGCATAAAATCAAGCTAAATGAGATAATATACTATTCATGAAAGCATATTTGTACTCATAAAAATTAGTAACAGATATACCAAATTTAAAATAATGGTTAACAATAAGAGCAGCAGAAGAATGGGGTTATAGATAATAAGAACATGGTAGAATTTTTAGTTTTAAAGTTATATGGTAGGCTTATGGGTATTTATTATTTCCCCCACTCCTCCATCCTTCATTCTGGGCCATAGTTGTGATCTATTATTCATATGAAAGTGTGAGTGATTATAAATTGGTTTCATAATAGTACTGAGTACATTGGATATTTTTTCTTACATTCTTCAGATACTTTACTTATAGGATATGTTCCAGCTCCATCCATGTAAACATAAAAGAGGTAAAGTGTCTATCATTTTTAAGGCTGCATAATATTCCATGGTATACATATATCACAATTTGTTAATCCATTCATGAGTCAATGGGCACTTGGGCTTCTTCCATGACTTGGCTATTATTAATTGAGCTGCAATTAACATTCTGGTGCAAATATCTTTGTTATAAAGTGATTTTTGGTCTTTTGGATATACACCTAGTAGAGGGATTGCAGGATCAAACAGCAGGTCTACTGTTAGATCCCTGAGTATTCTCCATACTTCTTTCCAAAAGGGACATATTAGCTTGCACTCCCACCAGGAGTGCAGAAATGTTCCCTTTTCTCCACATCCATGTCGACATCTGTAGTTTTGGGATTTTGTTATGTGAGCCACTCTCACTGGAGGTAGATGATATCTAAAGTGGTTTTGATTTGCATCCCCTGGGCAATTGAAGCAACACCAAAAATACATTACTGGGATCTGATCAAACTAAAAATCTTCTGCACAGCTAAGAACACAGTAAGTAGAGCAAGAAGACAGCCCTCAGAATGGGAGAGGATATTTTCAGGTTATGCTTCTTACAAAGGTTTGATAACCAGAATCCACTGAGAACTCAAACTTATTAACAAAAAAAAAGAACATGTAATCCCATTTCATTGTGGGCATGGGACTTGAACAGAAGCTTCTCTGAAGAAAGTGGGGCAAGAACTTAATATTGGAATTTTAGAAAGTCATTCCAGGTGATTCTACTGTGCAATAGAGTATCATAATTGCTGGCCTATCCTAAAATAAGATTTCAGAGACTATCTCACTTGATTGAAAGAACAAAATGAAAATGTACATGTTGATTAAATCAAATATAACATTTAGCCCAAATATCCCATTTTTGTACTGTGGGAAGGTTGAAATAAAAACATAAGGCTTTGCAGGCATAAAAAATTATGATTTTCTAATTCCCTAGATGAGTCAAGAATATAAATTAGTATAGCCACTACAGTTATAAATACAATGTAAAATTGAATAAAATATTTCATTTGACTCCAGGAAATAAATATAGATATTGCTAAGATGCTACAAAAATAAAGAAAATGAGTGCCATTAACTTTATCAAGTTTGTAACCTTTTATTTACTAGAACCAAAAGAGTTATGTGGTATTTTTGGAAGAGTGATGATTCTATTATTATATATCAATAAAATAATAGAAATATTTGTTCAATAGAAAAGAACAAATATATCTTAAAAATCATTAAGCTATAATAGTGATAAAGAAATAATATAACTTCAACATTTCATGCACAGAAGGGGTAGCCTTTTTGTATTATTTTTCAAGTTAGATATGGTTAGTTAGGTAAATTGCATTCACATCAGAAAATTATAACGTAAACTTCCACTCACAAGTTATTATTGAAAACTTAGGTTTTTGTTAAATATTTTTGCAGTATTGTGATAGTTTTATTTTATAGTTTATTTCAGAAATATTTTCATTTTTCATGTGCTAAAAGTCAAATACATCAAATTTACTTATGATATACAATATGTAAGCTCTTTAACAACATAAAATGCTCATGAATGCAGTTTTATTTCATAAAAACAATTGCTACTTTTTCAAACTTTCTGAGGAAAGAAGCTGCATAATTTTAACGAATTGAACCTCATGAATAAAGTTACTCATCGAGATTTTTGGATGAGAAGAGCATAATTTTCATATCTGTGATGCCTGATGTTTTTACTTCAATGTTACATTTATAGACTTGATTTAGGATGCCATCGTGTGGTACAATGACTGTTCAAAAGGTAAATGCACACTAGCAAAGATTGTGTATCCATTATGGAATGCTATGGTTTTCTTAATAAAATTCAGTTCTGCTTAATTTATGAGACAATAGATGTCTCAGAAGAAAGGACTCATGTGAGTCTTTCATAACCATATATCTTTGCTCATACGAGGAAACACACTATAAAATCAAAATCTTAAAAAAAATAGAGTTAGGCAGACTCATAACCTTCTCAATTTACTAATTTGAGTGATTGGATATGACCATCAGATACTACCAATTTTGAGGGAAAGATATTTTGCTTTATCTCTTTGACTTCTTAAGAATGTAATTCTATGTCACTTAGCTACCCTAAGAAGAGATCATTTAAAGGAAGAAACTGAACAAATCATATGTTGATACTGAATGGAAAAATATCTGTCTTAAATTTACTGAGTTTGATATCTTTGCTGGAAAGAGAAACAGATGGGGGATTGGATTCTTGGGACCTGGCTATTAACTTTCAGATTGATCAATGGTAAGTCAATTAACAGTGGGCTTTAGTTTCCTCATCTGTAAAGTAAAGGGCTTGGATCAGATATATCTATGGTCTCCTCCAAAGCCATAAACCTCCTTTAGTTTCATTTTCTCTCATAATTTAAAAAAATCTTATTATAAATACCAACAATGAATCAATGAATGAGTATTGAAAACCTATGGGAAAATGAAGAAAAGATGTTGGGAACCGAACACAACTCAGCAAATGAAGAAAATAAAATTGAATGATAAAATGTTTTCTAGGCTAGAAATATTATAAATTTTACAAAAGAGGAAGATGAATAGTGAAGTCTGGAAGACTCTAAGCAATTTGGTGGAGACATGAATCTTGAATTGAGCGCAGATAAAAAGAGCATGCAAAAGGAGGCTTCACATGAATGGGGAGGAATACACAAATGGAAGAGGAACGGACCACAGAAACCAGCAAACAGAGATGGAAACTTTGAATGCTATTCAAACAAGTTTGCTTTGACCTGAAGGGTGTTTTAATAATAAATACATTTCAGGTAAAAATTCACTTTTTCAGCTTTTCTTAGCAATGAAGATCTGGAGGCAGTGGGTCATAGCTCTCTGAATGGCAAGGCTGCTAAGGCTGATGCTGTGTATAACGTATGCTTTGTCCAAGGTAACTCTCCTCTAGAAATTTCTAATGTTTCCCCAACTTGGTTTGCTTTACACATTTATGTTATTTTTCTATGTCTGCAGGCATTAATTGGAACCTATAACACTTGGATACCAAGTCGCATGTACCACGGCAGCGGGAATGAAAACAGACAATAGTGAGAGAATAGATGAAAAGAGTGAGCACTTTTAAGGCCTTTTATAAGACCTTAAATGCCCCCATTTGTCAAATCTAAGTAAAAAACTTGAAATAAGCTTGGAAATCTATGTAGAATATATATAAAATAAGGTATGCCAAATCTTGAACTTTTATACTCCCTCCTTTTATAAAATGAGCTTTATATTAAAGCAAGAAGAAAATAATAAGGTCTACTTTAGTTAATAAACTAGTCCCTGTGGCTATTTCATTTAATTCAACATAAGTACAAAAATATGATGATGGAATTGTTTAAGATTTTAAAAACAAAGAAACACAACCTCATCATCCTACTGTACAGAGCCTATCTGTGTCTAGATCATAGGACTTGCTAAGCCCTTTCTGGATCATAATCTTCCCCAGCTATTTTCATAAGGAAGCATTAATATTAAAAAGTAATCATTTTCCCAATCCAAGTTCTAGAAATGACAGAGTAGCTTAATTTCAATTACTCTCCCCCCAGGGATGACAAATATAACCTCTGGATAAAAAATTAAAAACACAACTATTTAAGGCATTGAGGAGTAATCAAAAGTAAAGAGTATTAAACTTTTGAAAGTAAAGGAATACAGATCGGTGACAGAAACATTTATGTGACATCTCTTAAGGGAACACTCCTGGTCTTCCCATATTCAAAAAGGCTAATATTTGATCAAAAACCTGCAGGCTTATTGCTTTAGGTTTCTATGGCATTTGGGTCTTCTAGAGGTGCTGGAAATTTACAGAGGCTATCATAGAAAGCAGGGTGTGCTAGAACTAAGGAATTTTCCCTAAGACTAAGAGCTAAACTGAAAAAAGACCATCCTAATGAAATGAAAAACTTCACAAGTTCAAGGTGATTGGCCAATAACAAAATTACCAGCTATAACAAAAATCAAATTTCAGTAAGTTATTAGAATGTGTAGTGTCTACAATGTTTTTACATATTATATGAAATGGTACAATAATAAAGAGACTTTGCTATGTTAAAGATGCTTAAAAACTAGTAAATAATATACAATTAAATAGAAGTATAACCAAATAAATGGCCAACAGATAACATAAAATGGAATAGTAAAACATTTCATTTACCTAAAAATAAAACAAGAAAGGATGAATAGCATGGGAGAGAAAGATACAACAAATAGGAAAGAAAGAGAAAAATTGGTAGATTTAATCTCAGCCGTATCAATTTTTACACTAAATGTAAATGAATGAAAAATTATAAATAAAAAGCAAGGAATGTCAAACTTGACATTAAAAAAAAAACTAAACATTGAGTCTACAAGAGAAACATTTTAAATTCAAAAACACAGATAAGGTGAAAGGAAGAATAGGAGAAAAATATATACACTAAAAATACAAGCATTAAAAATTCAGTGTAAAAATATTAACATTGAAATAGATCCTAAGACAAAAGAGATTACTAGGAGGGAAATTCATAAAGCTAAAAGGATCAATTCTTAAAACTGTAATTGTATGTGTAATTAATAGAAGAGATTCAATAAACAGAAAGTTAACAGAACAAGAAAGTGACTTAGTCAAATCTGTAATTATATTAGAAGACTTTTATATCCCTCTTAACAAAACTAAAAAAAATTAGTAAAATTAAAAGAGATTTTAATTATATTATAACTAATTATACATAATTACATTATATACATTATTAAATTATGTTATAATTTAATTATATTGACAACTTTGACTGATTTGGTGTATCAAATTGCAGAATCCAACTATTGCACATGCACATGGAGCATTCATTAACATAGAGCAAATGCTAAATCATAAAATAGTGTTAGTAAGTTTGCAAAAATACTTTGAAAGTTAATAAAGTAATAACTCTGATAAGAATGGAATTAAATTTATATAAATAAGTAAACTGGCATAAACCCACCACCCCCACACATTTGGAAAGTTAAAAAGCAAACCTGTAAATAACAACAAATCAAACAAAATCACAAATGAAATAAAAAGATGTTTTGTTCTGAGTTATAGTAAAAATACATCTCAAAGTGGAGCTTAGAGGGAAATTTATAGCCATAGAGACATATCTGAGAAAAAGATAACAGTTTTAAAAACAATGACTAAAATTTCCACCTTAAGAAGCTAAAATAGGAGACAAAGTAGATCCATAGCAAACAGAAAATAGGAAAAATAAATAATGGATAGTAAGGTAAGGAAAAAATCATAAACCAACAACTATAGGATAAAGATACCAAACAGATAGTCACAATAAGTACTTTTCAGGACTAGGCTGGGGTACTATTTTCATTTACAGTTGAAGATAACAGATTTGCTACATCATCATGGGTCTGGAATGGCCACTGGGAGAGCTGAACCGGCCAGACAATTTGTGTCATGAAAGTGCAAGGCTTTGTTTTTTCATCTCGACATATAAATAGTTCTTCCACAATGCAAAGAACTTTGATTACTTTTTTAGATCTTTATGAACTGGATTCAAAACACAAGATGTAAATTCATGTAGTTTGTTTGCAAAACATTCTTTATATATATATATATATTATTTTTTTTTTTTAGAAATGTTCATTTTATTACTGGAATAAAATTATTCATGATATCCCACTAAAATGTTTCTCCCAAAGAAATTGATGTTTTTCCCATTGTTTCCATGGCTCTAGCAAGCATAAATGAGTGCAGTAAGTGGTCCAACTGTAAATATCTGCCTTCTGTTGTGCCAAACTGCACAGAATAAAAATACTGAAGAGCTGAAGCTAAAAACAAATCATAACATAACACATTAAACTCTTTGAAAACAAAATATTGGTATTCAATCTATTAATAAGCTTTTGTTTTAAAGGAATTACAAGAGAAAATTAGAATGTAAATACTAATTACTCTCATCACAATTAATCATTATACCTTATTCTTGTGATAATGTATTATATCCCTTAAAGTATAATCAAGAATAAAAAGCTTTTGAATGCCTACGTTACAGAGTTGTAAGGTAACTCTTCATGAGGCAAATTTATTTCAGACAGGTGTAGCTGTGCGATGAACACAGCACAGGTGACCATTTTAAAGGTCCTCATGGTGGGTACTACACATGATTTAAGGAAAAGAGAAAAGACTTATAGATCCCAAAATTTATTCTATAGGATAAATAGGTTTGGGGCCTTTAAGAGACTTGTATAAAATTCTCAGTAGATATTGAATGAAAAAGTTTACGACATTGTAAACCAACAGTCAAAATTCACCGGTTGAAGCTAGCAAAGTGTGAAAGAGGTAGTTTGCAGAAAACAAGCACCTTAAGTAGTGGGGAGGAGCTCTCTCCTATTTAACTAATTCACTTAGCTCTAATCTATATTGAGAACCTTGCAGGGAAGTTTTGTTGCATTTTTAATGGAACTGATGTATTGAATGTATTGAATTATCCTACAGAAAGTAAAATAATCTGAGAGCCCGAAGTGTAAAGCATGTATATAAAGTGAAGTAGGATTGAAATCACTATCAAAATAGAAATTGTCAGCTCAGCGCCTGTGGCTCAAGCGGCTAAGGCATCAGCCACATACATCTGAGCTGGCAGGTTCAAATCCAGCCTGAGCCCGCCAAACAACAATGATGGCTGCAACCAAAAAATAGCGGGGCATTGTGGTGGGCACCTGTAGTCCCAGTACTTGGGAGGCAGAAGCAAGAGAATCACTTGAGCCCAGGAGTTGGAGGTTGCTGTGAGCTGTGATGCCACAGCACTCTACCAAGGAAAAACAGCTTGAGGCTCTGTCTCCAAAAAAAAAAAAAAAAATAGAAATTATTCCTATTTATTGATGAAAATGTTGTGATAATTTCAACATAAAAGAAAACGACATGAGTAGCACAGAAATGCATGAAGTTATTTTTCCCACTGGGATAGTATATAAACACAAATAGTTACAAGGACCTAATTTTTTTCTAAGTATTTGTTTTTGATTTTTATTTTGTTTTTGGTATAAACCCATCTATAAAATGGGTCTCAAAACTTTTGTAGTGACCTATCAATATGTGTATGCTTATTAAAGATCAATTTCAAGAATATGATCTTCTAGAATTATTGTAATTTTAAAATATAAGTATCAATTCATAAAAGGATCTCTATTCTTATTACGCCATTTTCATTGAATGAATTGGTCAAATGTTGCCCTCATCAGGCCAGAAATGGTTTATCAGCAAATTTTGAGTTGCCAATGGCTGAAACTACGGCTAAATCACACAGCTATAGATGCAAACTGAAATTTCAGTCAGTGATTGGGAAAGACAAGTTCCAGCAAAGGAATTTTCAACAGATATTTAGTATAAACCTGGGTCATTTCAAGACCAAATTTAAATATTAAAAGGGAATAAAAGAAAGATCAATTTAGTCCAGCCTTCACCTTCAGACCATAATCCTTTCTCTGTAAAGGATAAATTGACTCTAATCACTCCACTGGTTTATACCTCCTCCTCACTGACAGCCTCATCTCTTTCTACCCTCACTCACTACTCTGAAGCCACATTGGCCATCACTGTGGTGACCATGAGACTTCACATGTTAAGCCCCCTCCTTCTTAGAGCCCTCGTAATCACTATCTCCTCTCTGCCCATCCCCTATGTCTACACTCTCGCTTAGAAGGCAGGCTCAATCTCTGGCAGTAGGTCTCCACCTAAAATCCCTTCTTCAGAGAGATCTTTCCTGGTGATCTGCAGTAGAATTCTCCAATTACTTGTTCAATCTGATCATCTGATTAATTTCACTTATAGATATTAATCTGAAATTACCTCATTTGGTTACTGATTATTCTGTCATCTTTTTTAGATCACAAACTATGTGAAGTTGGAAAATATAATTGTCTTATTCCCTGTATCTCTGGAAGTTAGCATGATTCCTAGCCTACAATAGAGATTTCAGTTAGGTTTAGCTTCATATTATTTCAAGACTTAACCAAAAGCCACTTTGACAGCTAGACTGATCTGTCTTAAATGTTAATCTGATTTCTTCTATGAATCAGGTGGAAACAGTGGAAGTAGTGAGAAGTGACCGGATTTTGGAACTATTTGGAAGATAAAGTAGGATTGTCTGATAGATTGAATCTGTAATGTAAATGAAATAGAATCAAAAATGATTTTAATATCTGAGTTAATTGAAGGATAAATTTTTCATTTGATGATAAAATAATGAGGTAGGCAGATTTGGATGAGAAAGAGAGACAAGTTCAATTCTGGACATGTTAAATCTAAAGTATTTATCAATCCATTTAAATGAAAATAAATATTGATGATTGCATACGTGTGTATAAAAGTGAAGGGAAAAATCAGGCTGCTAAGGGGCCACTAGAGACCCATATAAAAATATTTATAACTAACTAGATTAATGGAATGATTTATTCCAATCTTCATCCAGATGTTTCAGCAATGTACATCCAGAGCCTGCTCTACTCATGAATGCCCAGGTTGAAATTCTATGGGATTAATTTAATCAAGACCTTTGTTTTACACAGCCCATTATCTTTGTCTTGTAATACAGAGCAGGTCTTAAATTTTGATGCTGTTAAGAGCAAATGTTTCTCCTTCACCTTATCGTCTGCTTTAAAAACACTATCTTCTGCTATGAAAGACCAAGCATAAAATGCAGCTAGGTGAACTTTTTTAGAGGAAAAGGATGCCTTTGACTTTTCTGTACCTGAGGACCTAACCCTTAAAATTGTGTAAGAACACAGAATAATCAATTATTTGCACAAGTCTCTTTTCCCTTTCTTCCCCTTGTTTGTTGTTTATACGTCAATGTATCCTTTGGAATATCTTGGCATTTTATTGGCCTGAATCAATCAGGTAATTTATGAGCATGGCATAGGATTTATGCATGCAGCTATAAGTGAACATAGTTATTTGTCTACTTTTAAATAATCATTTTAGACACTCACTATAATTAATTACTATAATTTTTTGTACTAATGCTCATCTGAAATAAGAGCATTTTATAATCCTCTATTAAATGTCTCCTCTAGACATAAAGCTATGGAACAACAATCAGAAAAATATAGATACAGAAGACACACATTAATATATCCCCTGAGCACAGCGATGTGTGTTCCTCGTACACTTTAAATGATGTGCTGTCAAAGAGAGATGCTGACGCTGAGGTGAACAGAGCTGTAACATTGATGATAATACAAAAATAACCTTCATTAGTCAGGATTCCACAAAGAAACAGAACCACTAGTGTGTATCTGCCCGTGAGTGTGCACGTGTGTGTATAAAAATAAGAATTGGGCTCATGTAATTAGGGAGGCTGAGAAATTCAACGTCTGCTGCTGGCAAGCTAGAGACCCAGCAGAGTCATCTCATACGGTTCTGATATGAAAAGCCACAGGCTTAAAACTCAAGTGGAGTTCATGTTTCTGTTTGAGTCCAAAGGCCAGAAAAGTCCGATGTCCCAGCTTACACAGTCAGGCAAGAGGAGCTCCCCTTTCCTCACAGGAGGCTCAGCCTTTTGGTTCTATTCAGACTTCCAACTGATTGGATGAGGGTCACCCAAATGAGGGAGGGCAACTTGCTTTCCTCAGTGTACTAATTCAAATGTTCTTCTCACCCAAACAGCACCTCACCTAGAATAATGTTTGACCAAATATTTTGGTCAAATAGTTTGGTCAAATATTTTGAAAATCGACACATTTCACACATAAAATTAGCCATCAGGTTGTCACATAAATATGCCTATTTTTTTCCCTACAAAAAATATTTTAACTCAGAAAACTTAACAAGGTTCACTTAATCCTCGTCCAAGTACTATATACACCCTCAAGAGAGTCTATTTTTAACCATTAGACTGTTGTTGCAAAATCTCTAGGAAAAAATTGGAGCTTCCAAAACCAAATTGGGAGAGAGTCAGTTGCCCTTCTCCATATCTCCTGGGTGATCTTGGAGAATTCCGTTAGCCTTGTAAAATCTGAATTTCCTCAAATGGAAGAAAGGCACTGGACCAAAGGACTCCTGTGGCTCTTCCAGGAGAGTGGCTCCTGAAACCAGTGAGGGCTCTCTTTTCTCCTGCTCTGGCTGTTTGGCATCCGAACAGGTGGAAGTGAACTTCTCAGCTTTTAGCCTAAGCACAAGTCCCTGTGGGCATCTGGATGGTTAGTGGAGTAGAGAAAGTGAAGCAACACCGTCCACTAACCTGAATTGTTCTCACTAAGCACAGTTGGAAGAAACAATAGATTTGAAGAACCCAGGGTGTCCTGAAAGGCATGATTATATTCATATAATTATATAAAACCAAACCATCCTCTTTCCTTTCTCAGTTTTGTTTTTTTGGTTGTTTTTTTGGTTTTTTTTTTTTTTGTTAGTTCACTGAAATGTAGAATTTGAGCAGAAGAATCACAACGGTAAAAGGAAGTATGAGAGATGGAGGAACCAGGTTGGTTCAACAGTGCCGCCTGCTGGTATGCCCAAACCAGACTTAACCATCTAATGCCTTAAATTTCCTTATCATGGAAAAATAGAAAGTGATCCATCATCAGTAACTCCTTAATGCTAATTGGTTTTCTAGGACCAGTTACACAAAAGATAGATACTTTCTATCACATCTCAGATGAAAGTTGTTGTTACATGGACCCATTTTTTCCCACCAACCATATATTTTTATTTTTGTTAGCTTTTCTATTTTGTTCTGTGGGGGACTCTGTGTGTATGTGTGTGTGTGTGTGTGTGTGTATGTGCAAGTCTGTTTTTGCTCAGATTGTTAAGTTATTTTTAAAATCTTCCTGAATTTGAACACACTAATATATTTTATGGTCAATTTCACCCCTCATTGTTTTACTCCCCAGTAGGATGTAAATGCAAATGGGCTGAGAAAACAGTATTAGAGGTGGTTGTCCACATACTGGAGTAAAAATATGGTAATTATCCCACTGTTGTGACTCACAAAGACAGCCGAATAAGATCATTCAAATCCTGAAGGGAATTTCAGGGGTCTGAATTATCTGCTTGGGCTGTCTACATCAATCAAATTAACTGCTCTCCTTTCCAGTTCTCATCCGTGCAGTAACATGTAACTACAATTAAGGTGGAAGATACGGAACAGCTTTCTGACAGTGCAGCTTGCTCAGCTCAGAGCACAGGACACCGAATCATTTCCATTTCTGATGACTGGAAACCCCAGTGGGCAAGGCTTGGGTTAGGAGAGAAAATTCTTGAGAACTCTTTTTATACTTCCACTTAAGCATATTCTTTCCCAAATATATAGTATTCTGCCTATTTACCCTCCCAAAAAGCAAAGCAATTATATTTTTCTTTTTTATATCTTCCAGCCAATTTGCCACTATCATGGGTTTATCACTTTATCAAACTCCTTAAAATATTTGGCCAAGTGGTAATAAAACTCTGAAATACAGGAATAAAATTACAGCTCTTTGAGCCAAAAGTAGAAGAATTTATGGTAATTCTACTCACTGGACCTATTCTGGATCATGTGTAATATCAGTGAATTTTTAGCATCCAGAGATTTTCACAACACTGGAATTATTAAGAGGAGTCCATGAAATTAAGTAATAGAAGGGAGCGGGGAGCTTGTCGACTCTATTGTGACCTTTTTATTTGGTCCATGTGATACGCACGCCTCTCCTCGCTTCATACCTGTGTGCTTCACGTGGGATTCATCCGCTGGCCAGCTGTGCTTAGAATTCTGGGTGCCGGGAAGCGCTATGTGATGACTGAGGGTGTGACGATGAGAGGTGTCTCCACTCCCATAGCGACATCACCTCCACCACATTAACTGCCTCTACTGTGGGATGCTGACATGCTGATAATGAATAGGACACGTTTTCAGCCTGGGAAATACAACCCATACTTGACTAAAATGCCTCAGAGGCCAAAATGAAGAATACTGAGAGAGGTTCTGGCTCAGCTTCATAGGTTCTCAGATGGGGTTAAGTGCCCCACCTGAGCCCATGGGTGTCTTGACCTTGGCAGGCTTGCCTCTCCCAGCCAGATATGATTCTGTTAGGGAAGTTGAGTGCCCAATGGAATCCACCATTTATTGTCCTTCTTCTTATATTTTTGTCTATAGACAGAAGGTGAACATTCTGTCCATAATAATAAGATCCAGAAGCATTTGGGAATTTGTGAGGTTGAATATGTCTCTTTTTTTTTTAAATGCATGGCGTTTAAGAGACTTTCAAAAATCACTCTAGGCTGCTATGTATGCTATTTCTAGCCCAAGAAGAAAAGAAGCTGTGGAAATTATTATATGTGACATTTAAATTTTTTAAAAAATAGTAAGGGGGTGCAAACGTTTTGTTTATGTATGTTGTTTTTGTTTCATTTGGGTCAAAATTATAAGTGTGCCCATCACCCACATAGTGTGCATTATACACATGGGGTGTGAATTTACCCATCCTGCCCTCCCTCTCCCAGGGTTATGTTTCCATATGTGCACATAAGTATTGATCAATTAGTAGTTCCAATTTAACAGGAAGTACATGTGGTGTTTTTCTTGTGTTACTTAGAAGAATGGTCTCTAATTCCATCCAGTTGTTATAAAAGGTGTTAGTTCACTTGTTTGAAGGCTGAGTTATACTCCCTGGTATACATACACTGCATTTATTAATCCACTCATGTATATGTGAGCACTTGGGTTGCATCTTTGAAATTGTGAATTATACTGCAACAAACATTCAAGTGCACACGTCCTTTTGATAAAATTACTTTTGTTTCTTTGGATAAATACCCATAGTGGGATTTCTGGATTGAATGGTAGGCCTTTTTTGTTTCTTTGTGGTATGTCCATACTACTTTCCTCAGAGTTTGTAGGGTCTGCAGACCTACTAACAATGTATGAGGGTTCCTGTGTTTCTACATCCACACCAGCATCTGTTGTTTCGGGACTTTTAGATAAAAGCTATTCTTTTTTTTTTTTGTCTTATAACATTATTTTATTTTCTTCTACATAGACATCTTCCCCAAGTAATGTTGCTAGAACAACTTGAGTGTGGGGTTTTTTGGTTCAAGGTAAACATATCAAAAAAAAACTAGCTTATCTCTGTTATACAGAGTTGTGATATAAAAATTATTTATAGGCTGTATGTTTCAGAAATCAGGTAGCTATACTGTAATCCTCCTGAAGAAACTTTCTTATGAAGCCTATGTGATAGAAAGAAGAGATATAACTAAAATAATTAAAATATCTTCTGACCATAATGCTTGAGACCATGAAAGGAATGTTTAGTTTCCTCCACAAAGAGACACCAAGATTTTTTCATAATCTCCCTTGGTTTCATCCATGATGGCTTGGCAAAGAGAGACGCCATACATCTTCTGATAGAATGCTTTATCATTCATGTCAACTTCAGAACAGGAAACCATAATCCCGATCAATTCCTTATGACGAGTTCCAACACCCTTCATGGCATGATGAAGCTTCCCTGCAAAGAAAGCTGGTTTGCTGGTAGCGCACTTCACAGTGGCTGTGAGGCATTTCTCAATGTCTCCTTTCATCTCCCGGTCCAGAGCCTTGTTCACGTCATACTTACTGTACTTAGTATATTTCTGAAACACTCTGCGAAGATGGGGGTAGCTCCTGGTGGTAAGAATGGTAATGAACACGTTGGCATCTGTGCCCTTTCTCTTTTCTTCTGCTTCATATTAGGCCCGGGCATCTGTATCAGCCAAATCTTCATTCACACCAAAATCCTCACTTTGGTCACCCTTAGCAAGAGAAAGCAAAGCATTCCGGAAATCTCCAGATGTGTCTGAGGTTATATCTTTGGCCAGATCTCTTTTCAGTTCGTCTCTGTAGACTCTGTTAATTTCTCTGATTTCTTTGTTACTTCTTGATGTCAATATTTCAATCAGAGTGTCTTCATTAGTTCCAAGGCCCTTCCTGGCAGCACAGAGTTCATCAGCATCAGACTGTGCTGGGGTTTTTAGTAGTGCTAAAGCAACTTCCTCCAGGTGGCCTGTAAGGGTCTTCTTCAGCATTTCATCCAGGGGCTTTCCCTTCTCCGGGAGATATGCCGCTTTGATCTGCTGACGCTGAGAATTGGTTCTCTTAGTTAGTATGTCAATGATGGTCCCTTCATCTACACCTTTAACCATCAGGGCTTGGTGGATGGCTGCAACATCTGCAGATGGATCGGAGGAAGGATAGGGTCTCACCGCCGACCCAGGACCACCTTTGGATGACTTCACAGTATTAAGGTACTGCTGCTCGTCATTTTCAATGAACCAGGCCTGCTTGAGGAATTCTGATACCATTGCCATTTTTAAAGAAGTCTCTGTGTTTCTATCCTCTTCCAGAGAACTAAACAGAGATTCTGCTTTGAGGGTTTCTAGATAAAAGCTATTCTTACTGGAGTTAAGTGATATCACATAGCCATTTGATTTGCATTTCCCTGATTATTAGAGATGGTGAGATTTTTTTCTATAATTTAATATCATAAGCTCTCCCTGCTTGATATTAGTGCATGAAGAGTTAAGTAATCCACTAGTCATTTGGGCTTAGGATTCTGTGTGACAATATTTGTTCACATCAATGGTTTAGTAAAGTTTCAATGCTTTGGATAGCCTTTTACCTTTAAATGGCTATATATAGTGGAAAAAAAAAACATAAAGGGAGGCACCTGACACTAGTTCTGGTTCAGTAAGACTCAGGTTAGTGAGCTATAGTGAACAGGCAAGAATTTAGTGACATATCACTTCAGATATGATGGATGCCCAGCAATTACTGATCTCCTACTACACTGACAGAGTTGGCATTGAAAGGGGAAGCTGTTCAGAATGATAAATGGACATGACAATTTGTTAAAGATAGAAGGCATGATTAGTGTTGGATGTAGATGCACCCTTTGAAAAAGAAGAGAGGATGTAAAAGAAAACAAGGTAAGAAGGGAGTTTAGAATATTTAAAACTAAAAATTTGAGAAGAAAGACATAGCTACAGCATATACATTAACTTTATAAAAAAAAATGGAGACATTCCACAAATTGAGCTAAAATATATAACTTGGGGATAATGAAGACATGTGTGAAAAAGAAGGGTCACACAATTTCCATTCATTCATGATAGAGTCTCCCATAGTCTTCCTCACACCCTGCTTCTGGTGGTCGGTATTCTCCTATGGGGTCCATGTGACAAAGCACTTGCAGCCCATTTGGAGGACACTTTGAACTGCTCTAAGACCTCTTTTTTCATTAAAGTCCATTGCATGAACATTTTTGCATAAAGTCTGGTTCACCTGTTTACACTGAGTTTCCCTTCTTCAATTTTTTAAAATGGCTAGTTAGTAAAATTTCACACAGATCTATATGCCTATGAAGTATCAATAAAGGCCATTAAATTTTGCCTTCATGAATTTCTGGTATGTTGATAAGTGTGAACATTTCCTTAGAGAATAGAAATCTATTTCTGCTGTATGTACATAGAATATTCAGTATGTTATATAGTATATTAAAATATACAGTATATTAATTATATTACCACCCTTCTCTACTAATGGATCTTGTCTACAAACTTGAAAAGCTTCATCCAACTATTTGGTACCCAATGCTTTAATCATTTTGTTTTTTAAGATTTTTCATTAGGCTGATATTCTAAGTTCTTTGGAATTATACTTCATATATGAATAACTCCTTGTTGTCACCTGCATTTAGTGAGCAGAATATGCTGCTCAGAGACAGTGAAAGAGGCAGATTCTACCATCATCTGGCTAGATTACATGAGAAGTATTCTTTATCTGTCCTTAAACAAATATATACACTTAAAAGTTTTTTAAGCAATAACATATCATACTTTAAGGTTACAGAATCTTCCACAAGTGTTGCTTAAGCTTTTATAAATCCTCTGGGATATTCATGTACTTCTCTGGCTGTTCTTAAGATTTGGTTTGAAGTTTACTTTTCTTTATTCTATATACTGAGTGGAGGAATTCCTCAAAACCCCACCCCAGGCCTGCTCTCATCTCACTCTATGCTCTCTTCCTAGCCAGTGTTGCTTGTGCCCAGGACTTGAATCACCAAGTCATCTAATGAAGCATAGCCCTGTCTTCCTCCTGGAACTGCAGAGTTGTGAAACTCATAGCCTATTTGACATCTCCACCAAAGAGAACTCAAAAGCACGACCTCAAACTCAACATTTGTCCAAAACCAATGCCACAGTCTTTCTCTACACCCCACCATACCACGTCCTTGTCCCTCATTCTCTGTCTTAGTGAATGGCTTCACAGGGACCATCTATGACATTTTTACCCCCTCACCTCCTGTCCACCTCTCAGAGCCTACTGCTTTTCCTTCCAAATAATGTGCAAATCCACCTGCCTCTTTTCCATTTATGTTGCCACCACTCTCGTGCATATTAGATTGAATAGCATCCTACGTGTTCTATCTACATAATGAAGCCAGCAATGGCAATTGTAAACATGACGATGTATTAATAAAAATACTTAATATAATTACTATGTTGTTTATAATATATCAATACATTCATTACGTTTTTCTTATATATATTTACGCTATGTTTATTAATATAATAATAATAAACTTTATTTTATTTACTTTATACAGGGTACTTTCAATTGACATAATTAATTCCTTATAGTACCCAACAACAAAGGTATAATCATTACCCAATTTTATACAAAGGCATTTAAGTTTAGAGAAGTTAACTTGCCCAAGTGTTCAACTGGACACAGTACTTCACACCTCTGTTCATGCATAACCTCAAACATGTACACACACATTACCTCCTACTTCCCACTCTACCACATAAAACACACTCAGTGACCTTTCTGTTTTAAAAGACAAAGTTGAACATCCTGACGCCCACTCCCTGCCCACCACAGACTCCTCTGTCTGTGGTTGCATTGAGCCAACTTGGCACACTGCCCCTCTTCCACAAGCCCCTTCCTAATTACATGTCTTCATATACTATGTTCCTCTCCTTCAAGACACTTATCCCTATTTATAGTACCATGTACCTCTCCATGACGCTCATCATTATAGAGATTTAACATGTAGTGTGTGTGATTTTAATTAAAATTATCTCCTATGCTTGATTGTAAATTCTATGGAAGGAACTATAACTATTTTATTAAGTATTTCATATGAGACATTTTCTTTCATAGTACCTGACCTATACTGTACATTCAATAGATAATCATTGAACAAAGGAATATACAAAAAATTAGGAAACTATTTGAAGGCTAAATGCCAAATAACTTTTGGTGGACACCAACGTGCTAGATAAATGAGTATTGTTCTGGACAAGAATCGATCACTCAGACCACTGGGAATGGTTTATTTTTCTTTATTTTCCCAGTGCCTACTACAAAGCCTTCACACAGAGGTGTTCAATTAACGCTATGAGACCTCTTCTAGGAGGCCTGTTTTCCTGCTCACTATTTGAATCCCTAACAATTGACCACCATGGGAAGGCTGTGTTGGTAGCAATATTTGCCCTGACAGGTGGATAAATAATTGGAAAGCACCTGCCCTGGATCCTGAGGTTTTCAGAGAGCTCATACGCCCGATCAAGTGCCTGGCCCTACTGGGATATTTAGAAATGGGGAAAGATGAAGCCCTTGAACTCACTGACTTCACGTTTTCTGAAAGCCCAGAAAGTGGCAAGGTTATAATAATTTTATTAATGTCATATCCAAGTTTACATTCTAATAAAGCAGTTAATACATGTTTGTCACACTATAAAAATATTTTATCATAGACTGAACATTGTACTTTTCTTTGAAAGAGAAAAAAGCATATGATTAATGAAACAAAACATGAAATAAAAATATGTAGATTTCATTTTATGTTTTCTGTTGTATAACTTTGTCTTTCATTAGGGCTGTCATTTTGATTCTAGTTTTTTTTTTTGTATTTGAAATATAGAATGTTTTTATGTATCAACAAGATAATTTTAATACCTGTGTCATTTTTAAGATTGCATATCACATCATGTCACTGTCAATGGAGAATTCCTAGAATTGCTGATTGCATTGAAGCCAAACACCTGGTCTGATTTCCAGGCTTCCCCACAGGTACTGGTTTTCACAATGCTGCTGCAACAAAAGTCAGCATCTAAAGCTAGCCCCATTGATGATTCCTGGTCAAAGGCTCTATTTTAGCTAGGAAAGGTAGGAAAAAATAGGAGATGTAACAGATAGATGGGTGCAGACCTATCTCCAAGGCAAGTCTGCAGCTAAACTCTGAGTCACGTATTGGAAATGGATATGTGAAGCATGGTTCTATCCTGGCTATTAGATCTACCTCTGAGCTTCCAATAGCACTTTAATATCAGCAAACACAAGGATGAGCAAGTGGAATTACATTAAACTAAAAACTTCTGCACAGCCAAGGAAACAATCAACAGAGTGAAGAGACAACCAAGGAAATGTGAGAAAATAATTGTAAGCACCATTTACAATAAGGAAGCTAATATCCAAAGTACATAGGAATGCATACAACAAACTCAATAGCAAAACAAACAAGTAAGGCTCCACCCCCAAAGAAAAAAATCCTAATTCAACCAGAGATGTGTAGGCCTAAAACAAAAATGTCTCCTAATCCAAATCAAGTTCTGAATATTAAGAAGTAGAAATTGGAAAAACAATAAAAATATGTTTTCTTATGGTTTGAAGATAAGTTTGTTGAAAAATTGTTTGAGGTTTTGAAATCAGATGAAATACATGTCAGTGGGAAGAAAACAGCACAATGTACTCAGGAATCAGATGCTTTTGTTTAAATTCAAACTCCTGAATGTAATGGTTGTGAATCCTTGGCCAAATTACTTCACCTCGCTGAGACTCATCTACAAGTGAATACGATAATCATGTCTATATCTAAGCTTAACAAAGTTAAGACATGCCTAGGGTTGTGAATGGAACTGTTCATCCTGAATTACTTAACAACTTGCTGGCTAGAACAGAAGGGTCCTAAGGGTCTTCCCATTTTGTGATGTTTCTCTTCCTAAACCCGACTTTCCAATGCTTCCTTATATAAATGTTAACAACACTTTGCAAGGGCTTTTGGCTTTGTTTGGGACAGCTGGCACATCCAGCATGTCCTACTCAGCAGATAGGTAGTCTCAGATGGCTTGGTAACTCAGCCCAAAATATTTTTCTCCAGCAAGGAGATTTTTATACTTATAACAACGTAAAGTAGCAGTCAAGCAGGGTTTCTTTTCTTAAAATACAAACCCAGTGCATATCCAATTACTAGTTCTACACCAGCACCTCTATCAATGAGGTGAAGAGAAATAGGGACCCCATGCTTCTTTTTGCTATTGGCCTCTACATCTAAGAAAGTCTGTTCTTTATCTAATCTCACGAGACATTATGGCATTGCTTTTCCCAGCTTGGCGCTGTTCAGTAAAGCTTACCTACTGCTGGTTCTGCCACTTTGGAGCTGGCTCCTTTTATCAGGGACTCCCGCAGAGGAAGAGCACTTGCCTGGGGTATTGTAAAATCTGCCTGAGTAACACAGACGTTCTCAGCCTGTTCTTACCTGCACCACCTGGGCTCTTTTCCAGGTGCTATTGATGAAGAAAGTCTTCTAAAATAAAGTTTTGAGCAAATTAAGCAAGATTATAGATGGTTTTAAGTTAATGGTCTCCTTTTTTTCTCCCCTGAAGTAGAGTCTTGCTCAGTTGCCTTGGTAGAGTACAGTGGCATCATTGTAGCTTATTGCAACTTCAAACTCCTGCGCTCAAGTGATCTTCTTGCCTCAGCCTCCCAAGTAGCTGGGACTACAGATGCCTGGAAGCACATCCAGCAATTTTTTTCAATTTTTCATAGAGATGGAGTTTTGTTCTTCTTCAGCTTGGTCTCCAACTCATTAGCTCAAGCAATTCAGCCACCTCAGCCTCCCAGACTGCTAGTATTACAGGTGTGAATGACCATGCCAGATAGATTTTCTCCTATTCTTTATACATTTGCAAGTAATCAATAGTTCTTGAGATTTTCTTGAGATCCAAAGCATGAGTTTAGAAAATACACCACAAGAAACCTCAGAAACAAAACAAATGTCTACGTAGTCCTGGTTTGTTAAAATTTGATCTTCATAGTTCTCAATTCTTAGCCTTAGGTCGACTTAAGGTAGTTTTACTGGCAAATAGAGAAAAGGGAAATACTATGCTTTGAAGTAGAAAGATTACATACTTGATTTTGGGGCTGCAGTTTTTACAACATAGTAAAGAAACATAATGATTTTTTCATTTTTTTAGAAAATGCTGAGAGGCAAAAAGAGTATGTATCTGACATGTCCTACTAACTTAAAGCAAAACAAAAAAAAAATTAAATACATAGAAGCAAAATGATCAATTTTCTTTTGAAAAGTTTTATAAAAGAAAAAAGACAGACCTTCAAGTCATTCACAGCTAAATACATGTTTACAAATAAATAAAAGACAAAATTCTTTCTTTCAAGGTTATAAGCTAAAAGACAAGGAAAAATATTTGGAAAAAATTATAGGTCATGAGATGCATCAGTTGCTTCAGTAAGGAGGTTCCCATCTTCTCCTTACTAGTAAATTTTCACATCTTTTATAGGATTCCCTATAGTTTGGCCTTTTTGCTGTCTTTCACATTTCTTCACAAAATGGAGATTTCTAGGCATACTCGATGGGGAACTGGTAATGTGACACTATGAACAAGGACCTGTAGGGGGTGAAAAAGAACAGCTTCACTTTGTACTTAGATACCTATGGACTCTGATGTTCATTAGCTCCATTAATTCTGGTTTGTGGGCCTACAGGTAGCTGGAGGGGATGGACCAAGAAAAAGAATAAAAGAATAAGCTCTAGAAGACCCAGTGTGATAGAGAATCAGCAAATGGAAGGCACGAAACTTCCTGCAGTGAATGTTCAGTCAGAGACAGTTTTTGAAAGCACAGCTTAGATTTACATTCGCTTTTTAGCAATTCATAAAAGAGCAGGTATAATCCCCTCTACTGACAGTAGAGACTTAGGTCAAGCTAAGCCTGACCTAGCCTTTGTCAGAATGTCACCAAGCTGGAGCACCATTCCACTCACCTTTACCCAGAGATTAGTCTGTCCCTAATTAGAGCTGGCAGTGTGCATGACCCTAGGGGGTAGCTTTCACACAGGCTGCAGTGTGAGTGGGGCGGTGTGAATGCTGCCTGGGGAGCAACAGGGAAGCACACTTGCCAGAGGCTGCCCCAGCTGTGGCTCTGATTCAGGGAAGAGATGCTCTGTATTCAATTGCAAGATCCTATAATGAATTGCAAACAAAAACAAATAAACAAAAAGGCTACAGAGATAACATTTGTTCAAAGGCCAGTAAAGAATATTTGTGATTTACATAATGAATTGTAGCCTCTAATCCCTCAAAACCTACAGAACTCTTGGGGTCTTAACTCCACTCTGCTTCTTTTGCCTCATTCTGCTCTGACTTTTCATATTCTCTTTCCCTTCTAATTTCATCCTCACTATGTCTCTCCCCTTATTTATATCTTCCTCCCTTTCTGGTTGTTCTTTCACATTTTTTCTTGCCTATAACTTTTATTTTTCCATCTTGCTCCTTTTTTATGGATACGCAACACGTCTACTTTTCATCTTTTTTCTGTGTCCAGCTGCCTTTCATCTCCACCTGCCTTTTAACCATCAATCCTTTCCCCTATTTCTTAATCTCCTTTTATCAATATCTAGTTTCTTGCTAGCTATTCCTCTAACTGCCCATGCCATAAAACCAAATTATGCTTGTTTAATGTCTGTGTCTCCAGATGGATTATTCTTCCATGTCTGTGGTCCTTGAAAAGACACAAAATACATTTGAGGATTCTGAAGTAAATCCCATTACTCGTGGCACTGAGAGTTGGCATTTGCTTTGTACCTTGATTATGTTACAAATTTATAAAAATGTATAATATATGGAGAAGAATTTTTAATATTTATTTCTGCACATGAGACTACTAAAGCCCAAACAATGTGATACTTAATCCAAAACTATTTTTCTCATTGATTTCAGAATTCTTGATAAAAATGCTCCAAGCTAGGTCTAAACTCTTCTCAAGCATTTTTCTGTTGACTATTTGTGTACACAAAGGAAGGCCTGTCTACTGGCCTTGCTACACTCAATTATTACAGCTGCAATAAAGTGTGCCATCTGGCAGAAACACTCCCATGATTTTGGAGCTTAAATAATGAATTAGACAAATGCCAAGGAAGAAAATTTCCCAAATGACTTAGCATCTTCTTCAAGAAATTAGAAAATGAACCACAAAATAGATCAGAGGAAAGAAGTTGCAAAGTCATAAAGATAACAACAAAATTACCGGAGTTAGAATCTAAAAGCTGGTTCAGTGAAAAAATAACATAAAATAGATATAGCACTAGCTACACTACTTAAGAAGAAAAGGGACAAATTCAAATACACAAAACAAGAATTGTTAAATAAGCAGAGAAACAGAAAGAAATATAGGAATCACAACAGACTACTTTTTTCAAGTATGGCCAAATAAATTCTGAAAAACAGGATGAAATAAACACCATGCAAAGAAAATATAACTTGTTGAAATTCAGTTAAGAAGAAAGAAAAAGATCTAAAGAAAATGTGTCAAGTTGAAATTCCAGATATTTTTGAAGAAGAGGCTTTAAACAATGAGAATTGAATCTAGTTATACATGTATGTGCATTCAGCTGAATATCAGTTTCCCAACGGCTATGGAAAACAGAGACATTTAGGTAGGGCTTACTGGGAAGACCTAGTCTACATACCATCTAGTATCAGCTGAGCTCATTCATGCAGCTGCCTTCAATTGGCACCTGGGCTACAAGATCCAAGATGGCCACCTGCTATGTCTAGGTCCTTGTTGTGGGCTGCCAGGTAGGGTACTGATTCTTTTCCATATGGCCTTTCTGTTCATAGATCTTTTGTCTTCCAAGGCCTCTCTCTTCCACAGGAAACACTGATAACTAGTGACATTGAGCATTTTTGGGTATACCTATTGTCAAGTTTTTGTCTTCTTGGGGAAAATGTCTATTTAGTTTTCAGCCTATTTTTTTTAGTAGAGTGTAATAGAGTTTTTACTTTTTAAAAAATTTTTGCTGTTGAGTTGTAGGAGTTCCTTGTACATTTTGCAGAATAGCCTTTTATCATATATATGGTTTGCAAATACATGCTCCCATTCTGTAAGATGCCTTTTCACTTTGTTGATTGTGTCCTTTGCTGTGCAGAAGATTTTTCATTTGGAGTCATCTCATTTGTTTATTTTGTTGCCTGTGCTTTTGGTGTCATATCCAAGAAATTATTTCAAAGATCGATGTCAAAAAGATTTCCTCCTATGTTTTCTTCAAGGACTTTTACAGTTTGATGTCTTATGTTTAACTCTTCGTTCCATTTTAAATTGTTTGGGGGTATGGTATAAGGATCCAATTTCATTCTTTTGCATGTGATATCCAGTTTTCCCAGCATCATTTATTGAGAAGACTTTCTTCTCTCCATTGTATATTCAATACCCTTGTCAAATGTCATTTGCACGTATGTGCATAGATTTGTTTCTGGACTCTCTATCCTGTTCCATTAGTCTAAACATCTATATGCATGCCAGTACCATACCTTTTTAGTTGTATCTTTGTAATGTATTTTGAGATTAAAAAAAAATGTGATGCCTCCAGTTTTGTTTTTCCTCAAGATTGATTTGACTCTTTTTAATCTTTTATGGTTCCCTGTATAGAACCATTATAGAATTGTTATTTCTAATTCTTTAAAAATTCCATGGGGTTTTTCACTGCATTGAATCTGTGAATCACTGGGTAATACAGACATTTTAGCAATATTAAATCTTCTAATGCATGAATAAAAGATGTCTTTAATTTTTGTTCCTGTATTCTTTAATTTCTTTCTACAATGTTTTATAGCTTCAAATATAGAAGTCTCACACCCTTATTTAAGTTCATTCCTAAGTATTTTATTCTTCCTGACACTGTTGTAAATGTGACTTGTTTTCCTAAATTCTCTTTCACATAATTCATTGTTAGTGTATATAAATGGAAATGATTTTGTTCATTGGTTTTGTATCCTGAGACTTTAATGAATTAATATACACATTTTAATAAAGGAAAAAACTGTATTAAATTTGTAATACTCAAGTCACATTTACCTTCTGAAATTATAAGAAATGGTCATTGTGACCTGTGTTCTTTGTATTTATCTTTTGTTTTGGGTATACATGATTATTGCAATTTAAATATAGCTTTTCCTTTGTACGTAAGATCATATTACATGTAAGCAGGGACAATTATACTTCTTACTTTTTGATCTGGATGCCCATTTCTCTTTTTTCTAGTAGTAACCTATGGTTAGGACTTCCAGGACTTTGTTGAATAGAAATAGCAGCAATGAGATCCTTGTTCCTACTCTTAGAAGAAAAGCTTTCAATTTTTCACAATTGAGTATAATGTTAGCTAGATTTTCATATACGGCTTAATTACATTGAGGTATATTCCTTTTATTTCTATTTTTTATAATTTTTATTGTGAAATGGTGCTGAATATTGTCAAATACATTTTCGGCATCTATTGAGATGATGATGCAGTTTTTCTGTTCATGTAATATATCACATTAATTAATTTTTGTATGTTGAACCATCCTTGAATCCTGTGATAAAACCTACTCAGTTATGGTGTATGATCTTTTCAATATGTTGCTGGATCTTATTTGCTAGTGATAAAAAAGATGAAGGTTTCCTCCAAAGGAAAGAAAATCACACAATATAGCAGACTTTTCAAACACAATAATACACTGTTGTGATAAGATTAAGTGATTCCAAGAGTGCCAAATCCTATCCATTAGGCCACCAGGGGAGCTTAGTGATTTTGAACTGAGAATTATATATTCACCCACATTACTGTTATTTGTAAAGGAAAATATAATATACGTAAAATATTTAGGGATAACTTGAAAAATCTAAGACTACTTCAGTTGATTTAAAATTAAAAATAAATACTTAAAAACATGTATGTCCAGTAATGAGAAAAAACCTTACAGTTAAATCTATATTTTCAGATACATTATCATCAATTACATAGACCAACTAAGTTCATTCATTAGATTAAGTTTCTCTAAGCCAGAAACCAAAGACTCCTAGATTAGATTGTAAAAAACACAAAGGTAAAACCAATAAAATGCAGTGTATAAGACATAGACAAGATACAGCAGGTGCAATCAACAAAAATAAATCAGAAATGGCAAAATCAAAATTAAAGTACAATTTAACTGGCAATCATAGTCTACCAAGATACCGCAAGTGCAATCAACAAAAAGAAATCAGAAATGGCAAAATCAAAATTGAAGTACAATTTAACTGGCAATCATAGTCTACCAAGAATTAACTGTTCAATCAATGCAGCATGCAAACATATCAAAAAATGAATTGTTAAAAATATAAAAAAAGACTCCATTGTGCATTTATCAAAATTAATAGGAAAACACATAGTACAAAATACTTTTTAAATGGCTTTGGCTAAAAGGTAACCCAAGTTGATTTCTCGCTTGATTAAAGCTTTACTAAAAGATTTGATAATGTAAAAAAGGGCTCATGTTATATGTAAGCAGAGGGAGTTTTCACCTATTTTTTAATCTGTCAGAAGGGTAACAGTGCAAAAAATCTCTAAGTATATTAAAATGGTAGCAGAGACCACAGAAATCAGAAATAAATCTAATATTGAAGAAATGGCAGATAAATTTGAAAATTATTCATTTAAATAGATCTTTCCTAAAGCTAAGTAGTCCTAAAGTCCTTAGACGTAACTATAAAGGCATTTGTGGAGCATTGAGGCATAGCATTTAATTATCACTTATTGATGCTTACTACATTCAAGATTCTAAGTTTGATACATTAAATACACATTAAATATGTATGTATATTTGTATGTATATACACACAAAATGAATAAAGTCTTACATTTTCTAATACTGAATGATATAATTTATTCTAATTCAGCATACTTAACACAGAAGAATTACATTAATATTGGTATATATATTAAAAATAATAACTATGTGAAAAATGAGGAAATAATTTCTCAGAAGGGAGAAACTTATTTGTGAGGAACAGAAATTTGCAGTGAAGAAGAAACACTGAGGTACGGGATATCGAACATGATTATAATTTCTGTGACTTTGAAATGTAATGTATTAGAATAATAAACAGTGCTTCATTTACCTTACAGTAAAACGTAGAACTCTCTTCTTCATGGGCTCTGATTTTGTAGTCAGATGTTTCATTTGATCCCGTTTTATAGATGACTTCTTCAAAGAAGGGATGCGGACATCAGTGGAGTAAAAAAATAGTTTGGAAAGTGCACTGGCAATTCTCCATGCAATATATTTGGCAAAAACTTCTTCCTGTACATTTGATAAAACTTTTGTACTATACCTACTGAAAGGATCAGTTGGATCATTTAACTCAGCCTGTTGGAAAAAAAAAAAAAGGAACTGCTTGAAATAAGATTAAATGAAAGAAAATATACATTTTTTAAAAATAAAAATGTATATTTATATTTTGACTAGTATTAAATTCTTCCTGTTCAATAAAAATAACCTTTATGAGAAAAAATATAGTTTCCTAAAAGATTTTATAAATCGTAACAACAGTTTTCAGTGAAATGAACAATTAAGCATTAATGTATTTAGTCTTAAAATGTTGAAACTTTAATAATATAATTTTGAATTTGGTATACTTGCTTCACAAGAATTTCTTGAGAATTTATAAAATTTACTTAATAAGAAGTTAACCAATCAATTGAAGCAATGTATGCTTTCTTAAAATCAGACTTTTTTATGCATAATCTAAACTGTTCTTGATGTTAACAAAACATTTCTGTAGAACAAAATCTATAACTGAAAAATATTCCTCTTAGTAAAGTATCTCAAGAATGGAAGAAAAAGTATCCAATGTACTCAGCCCTACTATGAAACCAACTTATAGCTTTCATGAAAGCTATAACCCAATTGTAGACCAAGAATATGGGGAAAGTGGAGAGGGAGGAGAGGGGAGGGGGCAGGATGAGTGGAGGGAGAGCAAACCACACCCACAGTGCATCTTACAAGGGTACATGCAAAATTTACTAAATGTAGAATATAAATGTCTTAACATAATAACTAAGAAAATGCCATGAAGGCTATGTTAACCAGTTCAATGAAAACATTTCAAATTATATATAAAACCAGCACAATGTAACCCATGATTGCATTGATGTACACAGCTATGATTTAATAAAAAAAAAACTTGTATTGAGCTTAAATTGAATATGTTTTAGGATTTCGATTTTGATGAAGTTGAATATGTTCAAAAAATAGAAACAATCCAAAAATGCAAAAATTCCACACTTAAGTAATCTTTAATCAAGAAAGAGCTATATTTTGAAATTTCCTATTTATATTTAATAATGTCCATGACTGACTTTTTAATTATTTGCCTTGAAATAGCCAAAGGCACGTTTTCCTTGGCTAGCACCAATAATAATAAATGAAAGCATAAGTAAAACGGCATGTGTTTCAATTTCTCTTTATGTTTAAAATATGTTCATATTGAAACTCTTTTTCTTGTAAATAAGTTGGGTGCTGTTTCTTTTCATTTAAGTTTTTATATTTTTTATTGAATGCTATCCATCCCATTGTAGCTTTTAATGTGATTCAGGATTTATTTTAGATTCCTATCAATTCTGTAGCAGGAAATGTAGGAATAAAAAAATGCTTTTCTGCATGTGAACATCTAATTTAACCCCTTTAGGATTTCAAGATCAGGCCTGGCTCAAGTAAATCACTGTTGAAAGATTGACTATTGCATAAAATGAACAAAATAGTAGTGGAAAGAATGATAAAGATTTTTTAAAAGGTTAAAGCAATGAGAAAATGACAAAAGGGAGGTAGGAAAACATACATTACTTTGAAATCTATAGAGAATGGGAAAGAAATTTAAAAACAAAAATATGATAATGTGAAAATCATATAAATAGGTTAAGCATTCTCAGATGATCCAGCAAGTCCACCTCTGGGTTTATATCCAAAAGAAATGAAATCACTACGTCAAGGAGATATCTGCACTCACATGTTTATTGCGGTAGTATTCATAATAGTCAAGGTATGATATCAACCTAAGTATCCATCAACGAATGAATGATGAAAATATGGCATAACATACAACAGAGTACCATTCAGTCATAAAAGAGGAAAATACTGCTATTTGTGACAACATGGATGAGCCTGGAGGACATTACGTTAAGTGAAATAAGTGAGGCACAGAAAGATAAATACTGCATCATCTCACATAAATGCATCATCTAAAAAGCTGACCTGAGAAGTACAGATGAGAATGGTGGTTACTAGAGGTGGAGCATCGGAGAGACTTTGGTAAAGGATACAAAATTTTAGTGAAATACAAAAAATAAGTTCAAGAGATCTAATGTGCACCATGGTGACTACAGCTAATACAGTTATGCTGCATTCTTCCAAAATGCTAAGAGTGTAGATTTTAAGTGTTCTCACAACAAAAAATCATAACCTTGTGATGTAATGCGTATGTTAATTTGCCCAATTTAGCCATTTCACAATATACATATATTTCAAAACACCATGCTATACACAGTAAATACATATATACAATTTTACGACAATTAAAAATAAACATTACAAAAGTAACAACATCAAAAAACAGCCTCTCCTTTTTTTTAGATAAAATAAACCTTTATTACTATTTCTCACTAAAATATAACCAATCTTAAAATATTTTTGATTTCAATCATCTCTGGACATTGGAATCTATAAACAGTTACATGTACACTATTCTCAGTTGAGTATCCTGCTTGCTAACTAGGTAGAAATCACAGAAATTGTACGTACTGGATTTGAAACAGAAAGGTACACTGAGTCTCTGACACATGGTGGCTGGTGTAACTTTGAGGACATTACTTAACATCTCAAAATCTATAGCTTTATCCTTAAAATGGTAATCACAATACCTGTGCTGTTGATTCTGATAACCTCTCCTGGCTTAATTAATTTTGCATAAGAAACGATACTTTGAAATCAATGGCCACGTGTATCAAACAAATGGTAAGACATTACGGAGAGCTCTTCATGACTAAGGGAGTGATGAATGAATAAATGCGTATGTAAAGGAATGGATCAACAAAAATAATGTCTTCTCAGGACATAATTTCTGTAAAATACATTGTTTTTAAAGGTGGTCTCCCCCATCCTACAGACTATGGGATGCTTCCATCATATCTCACTTGACAACCTCCTCACTTCTTCCTTCCAAGACAGAAAAGGGGGTTGATCCAGATGCCAGCTCTTTCCATAAAATGAAAGCAATCCCGCATCTTTTACTGTGGTTCCCTGGTTATTAGATTTTGTCGTCTTAAGTCAACATATATGTTATATCGTATTCTACTGGTAAGTGTTTAAGGGACTATACTTGTGCAAGAATACATCTCACTTTCTATACTCAGATTTTCCATCTATGTCAAAAGTTATGCCACAAGCAGAGGAGAGAGACACTGAGAAAACTGAAACTTACACTGTGTGTTCTCTTTTGCTGTTCCACAGAATGCATCAGTAGTATGGAAATATCATTAAGAATAAAAACAAATTTTACTTTAAAGACTTCCCCATAAAAATGTTCACCACAAAGTGTTTTACCTCCTGAGTCAAAGGTTCTCTGCATAAAGTCACATACTCATTTTAGCTGTACATATTTCTTTTTGCTATTTTAGGTCATATACCAGATGGCAGAAAACACTTATACATGATGACTTTTCCTAGATGTGCTAACATATGCTGCTGAATTGCCTATACAGGAAAACCTTGCTCACTGCAAGTCTCCCTGGAAGTATGTCAAACAAAGCACATCAATTAACATTTGTTTATTATGCCGCTGTGAGTATATGACAGTTTTGATTTCTTTCCCAAATACTCAGGCAACAGTTGGGTTTCCATTGAATTTGTCACATGAAGAGCTGATGTTTAGGGATCTACTCAGAACTGCTTTACATTTCAAATATGCGTATTAAATATCTCACCTCTCTGCAACCTCCACTAAGCATCAAATTTTATGGATACATGTATAATAAGAATGATGGATGATAGAACATTTTTATGAATTAAAAAATAAAACATACGAGTAGATAATGTAGTTAGTAATGGATTTACAAGTGTTGTAGATAAACAAGTATTAATTACAAAATTATATTTATCAAATTCAGTAATTTATCATATGGATCAAATATTTATTTTTTTAAGAATAAAAGAGAAAGTTTCTACTTAATTACAAAAGCACTGAAGTATACCCAATCTTTATGAAATAAGTCCTTCCCTTTATAATGTAGTGTACAAATACATCTTACTTTCATCTCAGTAGTTTATGAGTAAAGCTGGGTTCCACCCTATGCAGGTAATAAAACTATTACACAAGGAATGATTTAAAAACAAATAATCAGGAAAGAAAAAAAAGAACAAAGATTGTACTAGAAACAGTTATTTGCAATAACTTAAATAAAAGCAGAATACATATCTTACTTTAGATCAAAGTATCTGAGGCAAAAAGTTTCATTGTTTTCTTAGATGTTCACTATTTATGTGCAGTGGGAGAGAAGCCAATACCCATAAAAGAAAGCTTCTCACAAGTTTCTATCTTAGATCTTGTCCAAAGAGGTACCATGGTGTAATAATATACATTGATGCAATGGAATTTAGAAATTAGCAAGTGCCTAAGAAAACATAAGGACACTTATAAATAAATAACATTTGTAGTTTTATTACTGTAAAGAATCATTGCCATTATAGTGTCAGACAAGAAAGAGAAAGAGAAGAAAATATCAAGTCTATCAGGATCATGTTTTACCATAAAATTAAATGCACATGTAAAGATGTGCCTAATTTAACTTATATGGCATATAGAAAGTATTCTGACTATTCCATATAAGAAAATATAATTTTAATAAATTTAAAATATTGTTAAAACATTTTACACAGAGAGTAAATGTGATAATTCCTTGGAAATAATTTTGGTTTGTATTATTTGTGTATATGGCATTTGATTGTTTAAATTTGTCTAAGTTTCCATTACATGCATTAACTCCATTAAGAAAGGAGCCTCAGAAATATAATAAATATGGATGTTCTTTTACTCAGTAAATTTACACAGTTTTAGCTGTGGAGTTCAAGAAAGTCAAAATACCACACAGAGCAGCAGAACAGTCGCGTGCACAGGGAAGACAGAGAAATTGAGACCTACAAGGCACTAATCACTGTGATCTCTTGAAGAATTAGGTATGCAGCATTTGAGGGAGTTGCTTTAGATGTTACTACTTCTAAAACTTGGCATTGACATGATAATTCTCCATTTGATATTAAAAATTACCACCTAACAATAAACTGGAAAAAAAAAACTTTCACGACCCAAATCATAAATAAGATGCAAGTCAAAACAATGGCTAGCAAATGAATAAACAGATCAATTGATTAGACACTTAAATTTATGTCTTGTCTATGCCAAGACAGAATTCTTATACAATGAAACCATCCTTCTAAGTTAAATTTAATAAAATTTACTTAAGTAAATGAGAACTGACAAACTTTTGACACCAGCAGATGTTCACTAAAAGAGCTTTATTTAAGCAGAAAAAAAAATATCCCATATGGAAGGATATAAATTTAAGAAGAAAGAGTAATGAAATTAAATTTTTAATACATAAGTAAGCCTGAAGATTATTGATTATATAAAATAATAATACCATTAGTGTCTATAACCACACGCACACACACACTAGCACAACCAGATATACAAACACATAATTAAAATACTGAACAGGTCGCTTAAGTGAAGAGAAATAAATGGATTTAAAATACTGTAAGCCCATTTTACATAAAATTTTTCTATAGTAGACTCTAATGGATATTACACTATGAACTTCTAAATAACCCATGGTTTAAAGAGAAATAACAACAGAAATTGAAAAATCTTTTGAACTGAATAATAATTATAATAAAACTTACCACACTTTTTTAGAATATTACTAGAGGAAAATAAATGAGGTAAAAATCATAATTTCAAAAGGAAAATGCTACAAATCAATGACAAGGAATAAAGATCAATAAATCTAGAAAAAGAACAACCTATTAAATACAAGGAAATTAGCAGAGAGAAATAAAACTAATCAAATATTACAGAGAGAATATCAACAGAATCAAAGATTATTTTTAAAAAACTAAGAAATTCATAAACCTTGGACTTAAGATTAAAAAAGAACAAAGGCTAAAATAAGAAGATTCAGGAATTAAGGAATGGGCACCACAACAGAAGCTAAGACCTTAAAAATATCATAAGAAGATATTTTGAGTATCTTTAGAAAATTCTTTGAATGCAGGGAAAGTCCTAGGAAAAAATCACCCTTGCCAAAACTAATGCAAAAAAATGAATGTTTAGAAACTCATATGACATATAAAATTAGGCCACAACTTAAAACCATTCACTAAGTATCTATACCCTACTAGCTTCACTTATGAATTCTATAAAATTTTTGAGGAAAAAATAATGACAATAATATAAAACTCATCCAGAATGAAGAAAAAAAGATAATCTCTCCCAGTTCACTTGATCAGTACAGGATAACTTTAATATAAGACCTCAAAAAGACATTATAAGAAAGAAAAATTATAGAGCAGACATGTTTTATAATTATAAGAACATCTGTATGAAATATTACAGAACATCCACAAACATGAATGTAAAATCTTAAGCAAAGTACTATTAAAGCAAATAGAGCAATATTAAAACAATTGTTACATCATTACCGAGTTTTTCTATTCTAGAAATTCAATGATTGTTCAACATAAGAAAAGCAATGTAATTTTGGAAGGAACAGAATTATGAAGAAAACTGTCTATCATATCAAAGGCATAGAAAAGGCAGTTAGTAAAATTCCACATCCATTCACAATAAAAACTCATGTTAAATTTGGCAAAGGTAAACTTTAATTTATAAAATGTATTTCTGAAAAAATCTTAATGTTGACAGTGGTCCTTCGTGAGATTCAAGTAAAAGTCATGACTGTCCAGTGTCTCCACTCATCTACATCCTGCTCTAAAGAGACCAACCAGTGAAACACGGCAAGAAAACGAGAGAACAGGCATGAGGCGTGTAGAAAACATGCGTTCATTATATGTAGAACAATGAACTTTTGAATTGTAAAGATAATTGAACAAGACTGGTGGATACAAAGTCAACACACAAAAATAAATCATGTTTATATAAACCAGTACAAATTATGTGTGTATAGGTGTATAAGTTGTATTTTATAATAGAATAGATAAGTGGAGGTGTCACAAAATGTGTACACACTTTAAGAAATCTTGTTGGAAGTAAAATTGATCATTCCCCAAAAGTACACAAGTTGCAGGTGAAATGGGCCTGTGTCGCCTGTTTCGGCTCACTTCACCACTAACAGCATCTTCAATTCAACTTTGAGAAGTAATACTTAGGTAGCATCTCTTAAAACGGGGATACACTTTTTGGTACCCTCTGTATAAAACATTAAGCAATATTAGGCAAGACTTTAAAAGACAGCTTAATATAAATATCCATGGGTTATATATTCTATATTATAAATTATAACAATATACATACTTATCAATTACCAACCAAAATGAATATAAACTTTTACTTCATGCCATACTCAGAAGCCAATTTCAGACGGATTGTAAATCTAACTCTAATATGAGCCATTTTCCTCAGCAGGATATACAAATAGAAGACTATCTTTTTGACCATGAGGGCATAGACATATTTCTTACACAGTACACAAAAAAGCAGAAATAATAAGGGATAAGCTTGATAAAATGAATCATACTTCAACTTAAATCTTCTATTCATGAAATAAAACTATTAATAGCATAAAAAGCAACTAAAACACAGAACAAAATATTTTGACAGCAACAAAGAGCTGGTATACAGTATATGTAAAAATTCCCATAAATTTACAAGAAAAAACTGCAAGTAAACAATGGGACATGATTTCTAGAAGGAAATTCATACAAGAGAATATCAACCTAGCCAATAAATAAACTGATGTTTAGCCCCATCAATCATAGGAAAATGCAAACAAAAACCAGATAAAATGCCACTGTACACCCACTAGAATGTCTATCTTTAAAAGGTTTTAAAAACTGAGTATTAAAATTTGAGGTAAGGATGTTGTATTAGTTCCTAAGGCTGCCAGGACAAAGTATCACAAAAATAGGTGAACTGAAGATCAGGACTTATCATCTCTGTTTTAAGTTCAGAAATCAGAAAACTGAAGTGTCAGTAAAGTTGGTTCTTTCAGAGGGTTCAGAGGAAGAATCGCTCCTCCAGCTCCTGGCGAGGTGGTTCCTTGGCTCGTAGATGGATCACTCCAGTCCAGGCTCTCTCCCTGCATCTCTGTTTTCACATGACTTTCTTCTCACAAAGACACCAGTCATAGTGGGTTAGGGCCCCTGCACTCCACCACTGATACTGTCTTAACTAATTATCAATACATCTCCAATAGCCCTATTTCCAAATATGATCGCCCTCTGAGACAGGGGTGGGTAGGATCTCGACATATCTTTTTGGCTACACAATCCAACCCAACGCAGTTGTGAAGCCACAAGAACTTTCATACATAGGCGGGACCAGTCACCATTGAACACAGGCCTTCCTTATGACCCAGTCATTCTACTTCTCAAAAGCCAACACTAGATTGAGCCACATGAAATTACAGTTTCACAGGGCAAAAGCCATTTGAATATCAGCTTTCATAAAAGCCACTTAGAAACACATGAAAACTTATACCAAAAGATTGTTCCAGAATGTTTATACCAGATTATTCATGACAGCTTGAAATATCCTACATGTTTATCAACACAATGATTGGGAGAATGTGAAAGATACACAGGAACAAACTGAAATTGTTTCCACAGGCTGAAGCTGGAAAACTTTGAGTAAAAACAACAAAAGTAGTATTGGATAAACATTAAAGAAAGAAATTATATCCGGAGTTTATACAGACCTCCTAATGATCAATGTAATAGAATCCCCAAGAGAAAAAAAGCTTGAAGAAAGTTTTTGAACTGGCAGTTTACAAAAAAGAAAATACCAGTGGTGAATAAAAGGCTAAAAGATACTGAACCATACATATGTTAATGAGAAAATGCAAATTTAAATCACAACAAGTTTTCATAGTAGGCCAGTGTGGCTAGCTGTCCAACAATCCACAATGAGGCCAGTTCCACAGCCGGGTGAGCTCCATGCTTCCCAACTCAGTTAATGAATCTGAAAAACAATCATCTCTCCTCATCTTCTCATATTCTTACAGCTGGTTATAATCCCAGTTTTAACCAACTATTACTTTATTTGCAAGTATTTCATTAAAAATAAAAAAGCCAAAACGACTTACAGAGTGTTATATGTACTATACAGAAATAAAATGTAAATGAAGAATCAGAATAAAGAAAAAATGGTAAGGAAAGAGAAGGAAGTTAGAAGCAAAGTCAGTACACTAAATTAACATAGTAAGAAATATAAATAATACTTTGTATCTACTTGTGACTCACAGTAACATTCAGATTTTGCTTTCGTGTAGATTTTTTTCAAATAACTCAAGAATTTGGGTAAAGGGGAACACTTGCTGGGCAGAAAATTTAAGAAAACTGGCTATTGAATTAGCCTATAACTGAATTCAAGCCCTGCTGCTAGCTAGCTATGTGTAAAATCAAGACTATTATATTTATACATATTTATATACACACATATTATATATACATATCTCTTATGGTTTTTATGGGAAATAATTCATACAAAGTGCTTAACATATGGCACGCAGTAAATGCTTAACAAATCTTTGCTCTTAGTGCCTTTTTAAACATGATAAATATGAAAGACGATTCATACAGAACCATGTAGCAGACTCAAATCCCCCTTATGTAGGTCTGAATCAAAAGGCCTTTACTATGGACAAAAATCAACTAAAACTAGAAGCTTCACCACTTCACTTCTTTTTTTTTTTCCTTTCAATATTTTTTAAATTTCAGATTGATAGAAGGGTACGAATGGTTAAGTCACATTTTTGCATCTGTTAGGTACCCTTCTTAACTACTTACTGAGCCCACAGTTCCACAGGTCAGCAATTTGAGCTGGGCACAGAGAATGTTCTCCTGACTTCCACTGCATTGATGTACACTTCTGCGGTCAGCTGTTAGGTCAGCTGGGGGGTGGCCAGTCGTGGGGAGGGGAATGCATTGGCTAGGACCACTTTGCCTCTCATCTTCCAACTGAATAACAAGCTAATAGATGTGGAAATTGCAGGATCTCAAGAGAACAGGAGGGCAGGCCCCCAATGTGTAAGCATTTTTTTAAATCCCCCCTTGCATAAGATTTGATGTTGTCATATTAGCCAAATCAAGCCATGTGTGGTCATGCCAAGAATTTGAGTATAGGGGGAATGACGTAAGGTTGTAGTTGTAGAGAACTTTGAATAGAGGACAATTAGTCTAATGAAGTACCACAAATTCCAAAGCAGTAATTCATTATTTTGAGAAGATACAGGAAATTATACATATGAGTTTTACCCAATATAAATTACTAAGTAATTAAAATTCAATTAGAATGAACTATTTTCCCCCCAGATCAGTTTTTCCACTTAGCATTTCTGTTTCTGTGAAATCACCCACTTCTCCACCACCTTACCTTGGTAATTGAAACATGCCTACTACTGCTCCATCCAAACTACTTTCCCAGCTAGGCTAGTCACTCCACAACTTTCCCTTGTAGCCTACTTATTTATGGGTGGTTCATGGCATTTCCTTATCTAAGAAATGCTTTCTTTGACCCTGCCACCTGGCATCATGTAACCTAACTCACACTATTCAAGTACTAGTTAATATAAAAAGAAAGTTAGGGACCAAACATTTGTCTGAGCTCCCACCATGTGCTGTGACCTTTGATGTGGGTAGCCACAGATATAATGTCCCATTTGTATTGTTACTAATGTATTTCTGAAGAATGTATCTTCTGGATGAGACAGTAAAAGTTCTGTGTAAACGTCATTTTTTTTATACTTCTTTGCCTTTTCCATAGAATTAAGCAAGGCTGAAGAGACTTAGGAAATATTCAATGAATACATATTTATTTCATTTTTTCACTGATTTTGGTAGAAGATTATATACAATTGCTTTATAGGTTTGTAATATATAAATTGTAAGGAAATTAAAATTAAATTGAGATTTTTAAAGTCACCAGCTACTTTATGCCCATAAATCATATAGTCTATTTTTTAATAATCTAAATACTTTTATATAAAATGATTCTAGGATGAACTGTATCTTTTAGCTAATCTTACCAGGGCAAATTAAGCTTATTTCTTATATTAAACATATACGATTATAAATTAATATAACTGCTTTTAAAATTTTCTTAATTTAGATTTTTCTCTGAATAAAACATGCCTCCCACACCCAGTTACTATTTAAAATGAATGAAAGCACCTGTTTAAAGTCTTCTGACTAAGAATTTAAAACTAATTAGCACATGGAATGGTTATGCTTTTATGTATTCTTTTATTCTCACTGCCGACTGCTTGAGTAATGAGGTCTTTGCTTGCATCTAATATCTAAAATATATTTCCTGTGTCGATTGACTTATGAATTCCCCAAATACAATTATCTGTAGATACTTACTAAAATTTTGAAGAAAGAAAAATATCTCATACCAAATAACTGACCTTGAAAACAGGCATATAAATGAACTCTACTTATAGAAACGATGAATTAGAATTGACTTAGTTAGCTGCAGTCTTATCTGAGTTTTGAGGCAGCTTATAAAAACAGAAGATGAGACCAGAGAGTAATGTAGATAATTTAAAGAATCATGGAAATAGATTTTTTTAAAAAGGAAATAATAGGGCTGGATGAGATGAGTACATAGCCTTTCTATTTTTGTTAGAATGGGTCAAAAATTTAATTCTCATTTTCAAGCTCCAGCAAGCAGTTTGTACAAAATCAATAGTAAGGTTCACAGAGTACATGACACTAAGGAGGATCTATTTCCTAAATCCCAAAGAACAGAATATTGGTTGATATAGTGGCCACCATCATATATAATAGCATGATAATTTTCTCTGTTTTGAGCAATCCAAAACTAAGGACAAAGCTGAAGCATGGTTGCATAAAAGCCCATGAAATTCAAAATATTATAGTTCACGTGGGCAGTTCTGTGACTTTGTCTTGTTTCAAAGAAGAAAAATTAGAATATCTAAAGAAAATGATGAACTGTTTATTTTTAGATAGTACTCCATTAAAGATTACTATTCTACATTATACTGATGGTTAAAAAGCAAATTTTAAGGTTTTATTTTCTAGTAAGAATTGGGAGAATGGAAAGACACTCTGAGTTTTGAATAATAGAGAAAAATTCATTAATTTCCTAACTGTTAACATTAATTGATATTCATATTTATCATTAAAAACCGGATGTTAGTATTGGGATAATTAGATCTTTGAAAGCTAGAAAGTACCAGAAATTTTCAATGACCAAGAAATGGGATTAACCAAACAGATTAACCTGCCTCAAAATAACACATAAAGAAGAAAAAAGTGTGTGATGAGGTTTTAAAATATCACAGGATGCCACATGGATAAAGTATCACTGAAAAATCTTATTAGTATTTTATGATGAATAGTCAGCCAACCTCAAATTGGTTTAGTTTGAATGTGAAGAAAAATACATATTGTTATTCAATCAGAATTAGAAAAAACTAAGCTGTAACATAGATTTTTCATCTTTGAGGAAAAGCTTTAGAGTTGGCAATTTCAGATTTGCAACTTACATTATCCAATACTGGAAAGGAAAACTTATTATAAACAAGGAATTTAAACTGCAATACTTAGTCTCTTCCCCCAGGAGGTTGGCCACTCTGCTATAGTGCCACCATGTCACAAACCTGGCTTAAACACCCTCCAGTTACTGGTCACCATATATTCAGTTATTTTTCATTTATGAGTACACAGATGAGTGTGTCACGGATACTATTAAATAATAGCCATAATAATGAACATCTTAGTCTGTCCTTGTCGTTCATATAAACAAATCTAGCAGGTTACTTGCGAATATATCTAGATCTTGTTTGTTAGGGTTTTATACATCCCTTTAAGTCAATTTCTATCATTTCTATTTTATCAGAAAATCATTTTTGCATCCATATTTTTAAATATATTAGCATATAGTTATAAATTGATCCTTTTATAATTATTCTGATTAAATTCTTATAATATATTCCCTTTCCCACTCCAGATTTTGTGATTGATAAACTTTGTCCCATTTTCCACTATATTACCAAGTCTACAAATAGTTTACATATTATTTTTATTTTTACGTAAAGAAACAACGTTAAGATTTATCAGTTTTGGGCTTTTTAGAGTCTACTTTTATTTTTCTTAAAGTATCTTAACTACAGCATCAGTTTTTGCAAACATTTTATAATTATTCCCCAAAGGTTGCTACTGTGTGCTCCTTAGCCCCAAGCTCTCCGTCTGCCCTTGTTCCTTATCACTCTCTGCTTCGCTTGTTAAAGCCTGAACGTGTTGGGCTTCTTGCTTTCTTAACACAACACACCAATTCTTGCCTCAGAGGCTTTACAGTCTTCTCTATCAAAGTATGTTGGGGGTTTTTGCCACTTCCTACTCATATTCAGGCTTCGTTTCAAATGCTTCCCCCTTGGAAAGCCTTCCCTGACCACTTTAGCTGAGGGGTCAACTGCCCACTCCACCCAGGCACATTCCAGTGGCTTTGTTCTATTTTATTTCCTTCATAATAGATAGCACCATTTGATATTACATTGTAATTTGCTGGTTTGCAAGTTTACCACCAGTCTCCCTGATCTAATATTTAAGTTATATTTGAAGGAATATACATGTACTTATTTACAACTTTTTCCCAGCACCCAAAACAATGGCTAATGCTAACAAATGGATTAATTAATTTCTTCCTAGTACTAATACTTGTTTATCAAGTCACATTTTAATTTCCAAAATGATTTGAAATTTTACTCATTAATTTTATTATCTTAATAATACAATTATTATCTTTTATTTTTAAAAATATCTTTATTAGAAATGTAATAGATATTAATATAATTATTAAGAATAGACTTGGCATTTCTTCTGGTATTTAAAGTGAGCTTACTTGCAATCATTGATTCCATACTTATTTATGGCACATCTACGATATGTATGAGACATAGCACTGGAAGGAAAAAACTGTTTTCTGTTCCTTTGACAAGGTAGCTCTTTAGTATGTCATTACCATATTACAAAAGTAGAGTAGCCTCGGGCCCTCTCACTAACTAAAGGATGCTCAGTAGGTTCTAAATTGTAATTCAGAGGCCAGATGATATAGGTTCTATTGACACATGCCCTTGTCAAACAGGCTGAGAGAAGGGGGCAGAATCTGGGAGCTAGGGGCACCCCAACACAGGAGATGAGGCAGGGAAAGTGCTTCTGTGCGCTCACAGTCCGTCCTAACAAACAGCCCCCAGATTAGAGGTTTGTGTTGTGCTCCTTAAAACTTCCATCACTTTCCAAACTTCTTCACCAAATTTTCTTTTCTTTTTTTGCAGTTTTGACTGGGGCTGGGCTTGAACCTGCCACCCCTGGTATATGGGGCCAGTGCCATACTCCTTGAGCCACAGGTGCCGCCACCAAATTTTCTTAAAAGAAAAAAAACCCAGGACTTGACATACTGTTACCAAGTATAACTAACACATCTACCAGAACTGTCCCTCCAGTTGGAGTTCTGAGGTAGAATCGATTACTCCTCACTGAGGTGTATTTTCCCCCTAGTTTGGTTAAAACTATTGAATTCTGCTCTATTAAAGGTTTTTTGGAGAACTTCTTCTATGTCACCACCCAGTGCTTAATCCAATTATCTTTAATCAAAATTAAGTTAGTGTTAAATTAAAATATATATATGTGTGTGTGTGTATGTATGTATTTCCACTATGAACTGCTAAGGAACATGCCAGGCACATTTCCTAATGGTAGAAGACTAATTTCTCACCCAGTGTTTTATCCTACCTGAGCTATATGAGTTGCATTTTGGATTCGTGCATCTTTCTCATTATCTTTTATTTTCTGCAGTGTCTGCCACGTTATGTTTGTAAATCCATCCTGTTCTTCATCTCTCTGAAGTTCCCACATTTTCACCAGGTTATACACTAGGCCATAGTATCCAGTCCAGATCACTTGATCACCTGTTTAAAGAAAAATAAGTGCTCTTTGGAAATATGTCATTTTATTCACCCTGCTAGAGTATGATTATATGAGAAAGAAAAAGTTAAAACACTCCTTCTTCTAAAACTCATGTTCTAATTGGCAATTTATATACATTATCAAGTTCTACTTTGAACAATTGTATTTTCCTTACAAAAAATAGAAAGAGCTTTCTACTTAAATCTTTGTATTAACTATTTCTTTCATAGTTATCATGTATTGTTTTGCACTAAGAGTCAGGAAAAGGGAATTATGATTTAGGTAAAGGTGGGAGAAATAAATCTGGGGAATGAAATAATACAGCCCTCAAATGGGAAAAGTGAACTTAAGTTAATCAATGAGCAACATAACAGTATCAGGTACATGTAAAACAGATACGAAGAATTAGAAAAAAAAAAAAAAAAGAGGTTCCAAAAGGGGGAGGGAAGAGTGGTAAAGCCCATTAAGTCCCATCATGTTGAACTTCTCTTCAAATCCTGTTCATTGCCCGTGGAAAACAGGAAATAATCCCCTTCTTGATCAAGATATAAGCACAATCTAAAAAGTCACATCCACAGCTTTCCCCAATTAAGTCACATTTATATAATGTAGGCTTACAATAATTACTATTATTATAATTAGCATATGTGGGAGTGCTAGCTATGTTCCCTAATCCTAGGCCTCACTATAATCTTTCTATGTACTGTATCTTATTACATTCAGACTAACAGAAGAGAACATATGAACCAGAACTTGTGCAAGTCTCCCTGGCATCAGACAGCTGTTGAGGGAGTGACAGACCAGGTAAAGGCTGGTCTCACCTTGTTCCCAGCATAACACCCTCTCCAATTTAAGCAACACTATTTCTTTCCAATCACCACTTTTCATTCCTTTCATAGGAAAGAAACAAGCTGTATGATAGAAAGAGTGTGCAGAAGAGAAAGTATGTATATGTTTTAGAAGTGAGAAGAGGAAGGCTTAAATCCAACTTCCAATCTTAAGGTACCATTATCATTGACCCTTTCTACTGTTTGCACTTTAGAAGAGCAAGCAGAAGCTGCAAATATGAAGCTATAGTCAAGTATCCAATTCTTTTAGAAATTTCATGGTCCCCTCACAGCAACTTTACTAGCTAACATTGAGGTACTTCAAAATTTGAAAATATATATAAATAAAAGACAAGTCTTTTAAAATTAATGGTAATTAATATTTTAGCACTACAAATCTGGAATATAATCAAGAATCACATTTGACCTTTCATTTTTTTTTTCATTTTTATCTGTTTTCTTTGTACGTAGTCCTGCCCAAGGTGGGAGAAAGATAACCTTCGGTTTCAGGTAATTGGCACGTCAGGGACCTAGAATGATTTGTTAGAGGGCAACAGTTCCATAAGATGATGAGGACTGTTGATGCAATTGGACCATAAAAGCAAGAAATTACAGTAGAGAAAGGACTTGAAAAGGTGAGACATCATTAGACTTTGTCCAGTAGGAAACTTTGGGAAAAGTGCAAGGGAAGACATTGGGGGACTATTTCAGATGGGAGAATATCTCCAGGAAGATTATCTCTGAGGATAAACTGCACTAGCTTCCTAGTTCTTTCATCTCTCTTTCTTATGACATACTGCCCCACCATTACTAACTCATACTGTGCAGAGTGATCTTCCTAAATCTCATTCGGTTGCTTCTTTACTCACCACTTAGCAAAGGATTGTCATTTGACCCTATGTAAATTCTAAATCACAGCGATTTGTCTTGGTAGACAATTACAGTTCTGTCTTTCTAATATGACATCTTTTGGGAACACACTCATCACCACTTACTTGTTCCCATCCTTGTTATATTATAAACAGATAAAATTACTTGAAGTTATAGAATATGCCCTTCATTCAATCTAGGCTTTATAAAACTTTTGCCTTTTCATAACCAGAAGTCCTGCTGTCCCAGAATGTGTCCAAACTGCACTTGGCTCCTAGACATTCCATGTCCTCAGTGTCATCCCTTCTCTTCTCTCTTCATATAGCTATCTCACCCCTGGTCCAACTATCCTAATTTGCTAGGGACTGTCCCTGTATTGTCCTTTCTATTAAGAAGCCTGTTCTGAACTGCCATGGCTAGGTCAGTATCCTTGTCATCACCACACTGCATGAAATTTTCAGAAATTTCATGTTCCCCTCATAGCAACTTTACTAGCTAACTTAAGGTACTTCAAATCACAGTGATTTGTCTTAGTAAACAATTATAGCTCTGTCTTTCTAATAAGACATCTTTTTGAAACACACTAATCACCTATTTGTTCCCATCCTTGTGTCATATTACAATTGCATACTTCACCTATAGATTGATTCTAAACTACTGGAGAATAGAGAACATATTTTATTCACTCTTACCTCTTTACATAAAATAAATCGGTTTATTGAATGAGGGGAGTAGGAAGGGCAAATAATTGTGTCCATTTGCTCGAGACTAAGGATTTCTTGGAACACAACTATCAAAGACAAAAGTGGGGAAGTTTTAAGCAAACCAGGTGAGTTGGACCAACAGAAGGACTCCCAGGAGAAAGGTAGCTATACAAAGAGAGAAGAGAAGGAATGATAGTGAGGATCTCAAATTGAAAAGGGGTGAAGAGTTCATATTGAAAATGGATCAGGTAAAATAGCTAGAGATAAATGGGGTCAGATTAAATGATGGATGCTTCAGCCAAGGATAATGTTATGCCTATTCGGTGCAATGTCATGTCTATTCAAGCAACAAACTATGAAACCAATATGGGAGTTTAATGAGGCAAGCTAGGTCTTCACAGTGATGGAAAGCAGGAGATTGGAAAAGAAGCCACAAACCTAAGATACTGTGGCGAGGATCTAATAAGTCTTCCTAGTTATGGGGGAAGAACAGAAAATAAAGGAGAAAGGAGAAGTACATTTTTAAGCTCATGAAAGCGGAACAATAATAAAATCCACTTGCAGAAATGAGAAGACTGGGGAGAGGAGTCAATTTTAGAAGAAAGGATATTATCTGCAACATGTGGCATGAGAAAGGGGAAATCTAATTTTCTATGTACAGCTTGTTGCAGAAACATGGCTGGAATGCAAGTAAAATAGAAAGAAGTTATTGATTTATGGGTCATTAGCATGAATTCAATATGAGTAGGGAAACAACTGTAAGTTTTTAAATTAATTCTATAATTGTGAGCCTCGGAGGGAAAAAAGCCATTTGGGAGAATAATATAAATAAAACACATTGTGAATTTGAACTCATTTCTAAATTTACTTACAGACTTACAACTTATTTACATTAACAAAAATGATGGATAAAAGTATAGACAAACCACCTTTATATATTTAAAAATATTACTTATTGAATAATAACTATGAAGAACTTGAAAAAAATGGTAATTCATTTCAGAAAGAAACTTTGAATAGCCAATGCAATTCTGAGAAAAAAAAATCTGGAGGCATCACAGTTCCAGACCTCAGGTTATACTACAAGTTTACAATGATCAAATCAGCATGGTACTGACACATACAGATTTCTAAACCTATGAAATAGAACAGAGAACCTAGAGGTGAAACCAGCCACATATTACCATTTGATCACATAACCCTCATAAGACTAGCCCACATCACAAAGCTGTAAATTCTGGGATGGATGTGAGGAGAAGGGAGCACTCTTAATCCACTGGTAGGATTGCAAACTAACACAGCCCCTATGGAAGAAAGTATGAAGAATTCTCAAAGAGGTAAAAGTAGACCTTCCATTTGATCCCGCAATCCATTACTAGGTATTTACCCAGAAGAGAAAAGTCATTTTACCACAAAGACATTTGCACTAAATGTTCATCACAGTTCAGTTCACAATCATGAAGACATGGCATCAACCCACATGCCCATCAACAAGTGAATGGATTAATAAACCGTGGTACACATGTACCACAGGATACTATTCAGAAATACTATAGAAAGATGGAGACTTTACATCTTTTGTATTTACCTGGATGGAACTGAAGAACATTCTTCTTAGTAAAGTTTCACAAAAATAGAAAAGCAAGTATCCATCATACTCAATACTAATACGAGACCAGTATATAAACAACTACGTGCCCACATGAGAAAAAAAAAATTTAAATTCAAGTTGGTGGTGGGAGAGGCAGGAAAGGCTAGGAGAAAGAGATGTAGAAATATGGGCATCACAGAATTCAAAAATTGGCTTTGCAGACTCCTCATCATTATTCTTCAATAAGTAATATTTTAGGTAAGCTCTCTCCTAATGGGCACAATGGAAGGGTTTGCAGAACAACCCCCTGGGTGAAGGGATCATCTATAACTTGAACTTCGCCTAACAAATGCAAACAGTGAAACCTAATCATTTCTCTCTCTCGTTAGTCTGAAAAAAATAAAAACTCCATGTTCCCAAGTTGATATCCATGATTCTTATTCCATAGATCTGGGAAAGGGCCATGAAATATTTATTGCTTTCTTACTTTTGGCACTTTTAATTATGTTTCATGTTTTTTCTTTTTTTTATTTTTTTATTTTTATTTTTTTTTATTAAATGATAGCTGTATACATTAATGCAAACATGGGGTACAGTGTAGTGTTTTCACATACATTTTGAAATACTTTCATGAAGCTGGTTCACATAAATTTCATGTCATTTGCATAGTCATTGTGTCAAAACATTTATATTCTAGTTCTAGAAAAGTTCACTTGTACCCTTGTTAGACAGAAATATAA
>NW_003852425.1:8964137-8985466 GCF_000181295.1 Otolemur garnettii | reverse complement strand
TATGAATGTTTTGACATAATAACTAAGAAAGTTACACGAAGGCTATGTTAACCAGTTTGATGGAAGTGTCTTGGATTGTGTGTGAAAACACCACACTGTACCCCCAAAGTGCATCAATGTACACAGTTACCATTCAAAAAAAAAGAAAAAAAAATTTGCACATGAAAAAAAAATGTATGTTTGTCTGCAGTTAAGCAGACAGTATCCTAGGAAACAAAAAAAAAAGCCAAACCAAAACAAAGTTCTTAGTGAAATATGAACATTTGTACTTATATTAATGAGTATAAATGGGTACAGCCTTCACAGTTTTGACAAATATAATCTGATACCACAGAATCCAATATCACTGAAAGGAAAGTCAAATGTATGATGTGGTTCAAAACACTGACTTTGTAAAATGCCATGTAAAGTGGACGGGAACTAGATCAATGCCAAGAAACTGACACTTAGAAAAGAACCAGCTAGCAACCAGACACAAACATTTTACAACTATTTACTGAGTAAATGCTACATGCCAACCACTACTCTTACTAGCAAAAAAAATTACTGCTTTCAGGACACTTAATTCCAGTGGACAGAGACAGATACCAAAACACTATCAGTTCATAACAAGTGTTAAGAAAATCATAGAAAATGGTAATGTGACCAAGAATGACTGGAAGAAATCTTCAGTAGACAGAGTGAGAAACACCTCTTTGAGGAGGTGATATTTAAGCTAAGATCTGATGGAAGAAAAAGAGTTGACCATCAAAGGAGATAAGAAGAAAGTGTTCCCAACAGGGAGAATGGAAAATTCAAAGGCTTTAGACCTAGAATAGCTTCACAGTTTAGAGAAAGGGCAGAATGAATACAAGACACTTGAGGGTCATGGGACAGGATAATCTCAAGTGGGTATGCCCTGAAGAGGGGAGCACGATGAATGATCACAGCCAATTTGTAGGCCCTAGAAAGGGGGTTGGGTTTTATTCTCCGCATAATAAAAGCTATGGTAGAATATTTTTACTAATTTGAAACCATAAGATATTTAATCATATTTGTTGCCAAATTATTCCTCTCTCAGTACAATACTTACAAAGGGAAAGTTTTTTTCCATGTTTAGTACAATTTTATTACCTATTGTCCTCATAGTCTATACTGGATCTCTAGACTTATTCATTCAATATGTCTGCTACTTTATATTATAGCATTTTAACTATGAAAGGGAATAATCCATTTTAACTTGCTGACTTCTTGGGGGAAAATGGATTCAAGGGAGTACAGGCAGGAAATAGGGAGACATTTAACTTTTTTAAGGAATCTAGAAATAAGCGATTATGACTTGGATTTGGCTAAAGTGAGGGTGGGCCTCAGCCTTCAGCTCTGGGATATGATCTCGTGGGCCTTGGAATGTCCTTCCTGGTTTTAAAAAAACAAAGTATTTGTTCATTTGGTCTTTGGGTTACCAGGTCTGACGACTAAGCTTGTGAACTCATCCTAGAAAAAAGTGTCACATAGCTCATGGCTGACTGCCACCACTGTTGCCTTCTAAGTACTCCCCTTTGGAAACTACGCTCCAGTGCAAGTGCCTAGTCCCCGCCTTCACAGCAATTTTGGAATTCTTTATCTGGAATGACCACCAGAGCTATCATAATATGAAAAGCTCTCTCAAATTAAGTTTACAAACTTGCCCCTGCAAGCTTATATAGGCAGCACCATGCAAACAACTCGGTAAGTGGTATATTAGTATCTCACAGTTGTGTTTATTTTTGGAATATTGTTATACTATGATAATACTAATGGTGACAATGATGACATACCTATCACTATATAAGCATATAATACACCCATATGTAAATACTAGTCAAAGAGTTATTTTGCATCTATCATCATAGTTGATCATTGCACACATTAAATAAATATCCAGAAAAAACTGAGCAAAACTAAGGTGTTACTAATATGTCCCTATTTTGTTGCAGGTAAGATGGAAAACAAAAAACAAAAGGTCAGCGGATTCTTTTATGAGAATGTGGTAGTTGATTAAAACATCATGGCAAATAGGATGTCAAAATGTTGACAAATAGTTAAGAAATTATTTTGCCTTATTTAAAAGTTAAAAGATGCTAATTGCCTTACTTAGAAGTTCATAATCTTTTCCAATAGTCAATTTTGAAGATGTATCAATTAAAAATAATTACTGTCTAACTTGGAACCAAGGATGAAAGTAAATAATTTTCAAGAACAACTGTGATTCTTATAAATAAATTAAAGAAATATCACACTTACGATGTCTAGATTTATTTTAAATTTCACTAAATTAAATTCATGCCACCAAGAGATACGAACTGCCTAAATGAAAATAGAAAATTCTTACAAGTTTTTGTATTGCAGGGGCAACAAAGAAAAAAAGAAGAAGAAAATAACAAAGATGTTCTTGGAAACCAAAAAGAGAAACAATAATTTTATGTTTGCAAGTACATTATGTGACATGCAAAAGCTCTTTGAAAACCCATATCTTGAACAAATTAAAATTCTGAAAGCTATAACAAGTTTCCTAAAGTCATCCAAAACTTGACAACTGAGCTATAATTTATCCCAGATTTTTGGCATCCAAAATTTCTGACACCAAGTCTAGTCCTGTGAACATTTTTTTGCCTACAACTTCCTTTTCTGAAACCATTTTAGTGCTATTTTCCCTCCCGTTCTTACCTAAATCTCTCACTTTTCATCTCATCAATTTGAAAACTTATATTGTTTCTTTCAATCAGTTACCTACTTCAGGATAATTTTAAAAAATTAAGTAAGTTAGGTAAAGTCAATAAGATAGTAGAATTGGAATTTCTTTCCCTTATGGATACAATGATTCAACAGGAACATCTGGATCAATTCTCAGTGTGAGAAACCTAGAAACTAGCAGAAAGACGCCAGCACCATAGGCAGGTGTGAAGCCAAACACATCAAAATCAGCAGAAAAAGAGAAGAATGCTCACACTATAACTCACAGTGCTATCCAACTGGTATAAAACAATTGACTAAAAACTTTCCAAATCTAAGAAAGAAAATGGACATCCAGATACAGGAGCCTTTAAAAGATCCTAAATATGATAAATGCAATGAAGTCCATCCCGAAACACATTATATTCAAATTGTCAAATGCCAGAGAATTCTGAAAGGAGAAGAAGAAAAATAACACGAGGTACAAGGGAACCACCATAAGACTATCAGAAGATTTTTCAGCATAATTCTTGATAGCCAGAAGGGAGTGGGATGATATATTCAAGTGCTAAAAGGAAAAACAACAACAACAACAACAACAATCCTACAAAACAAGAATATTATGCTCAGTAAAACTGTTGTTTAAAAATGAAGAAGAATCTCCTAGACAAACAAAAGTTTTAGGGAGGAAATTATGACTAGAACTGTCTTACAATAAGTGCTAAAGGGAGCTCTTCATCTTGAAACAAAAGGATGATAAACAAAAATCTTTTAAGAAAATATAAAACTCATCAGTAAAGGTAAACATATAGGCAAATACAGAAGACTGCATTATTATAATGGTAATGGGTAATTAAATTTTAATTCTAAGATAAGAGTTAAAAGACTCCCCTTTATGTTTTCAAATAAAACAAAACAAAAAAGAATATGGCAGAAGTGTCCACTGTGTTACTGCAGGGGATGGGTAATAAAAGGTGTTGCAACTTCTGCCTTGGTCTTTTAGATCACTTGCTTTTGGAGAAGGCAGCCATCATGACATTCAAACAGCTCCATGGAGAGACCCATATGGAAAGGATCTGATGTCTCCATCATCACTCAGCAACTCTGTCCATCAGAAGGGGCCACTCTGGAGGCAGACTGTCCAGCCCCAGTTAAGGCTGAGAATTGCTACAGCCTTAGCTAACCTTTGACTGTACTGTTATGGGCTACCTTATGCCAGAATTCTTTTTTTTTTTTTTTTTGAAACAGAGCCTCAAGCTATCCCCCTAGGTAGAGTGCCATGGCATCACAGCTCACAGCAACCTCCAACTCCTGGGCTCAAGCGAATCTCCTGCCTCGCCTCCCAAGTAGCTGGAACCACAGGCACCCGCCACAATGCCTGGCTATTTTGTTTGGTTGCAGCCTTCATTGTTGTTTGGTGGGCCTGGGCTGGATTTGAACCCGCCACCTTAGGTGTATGTGGCTGGCGCCTTAGCCACTTGAGCCACAGGGGCCAAGCCAGCCAGAATTCTTTAGCCGAGCTGCTCTTGACATCCTTACCCATATAAGTTTTAGAAGATAATAAATGCATATTGTTTTAAGTCAAGAAAAAATAGTTAAAAGACAAAAGTATGTCAAACAAAAATGTGTTACTTGATATACAATATACATAGATGTTAATTGTGACGCCACACACATTAAATGCATGGAGGGAGAAGAGAAAGTGTACAGGTTTTGTATGAGATTAAAGTTGTTTTCAACTTAAAATAGATTGTTATAAAATGTTTTGCATAAAACTCATAGTAATATTAAAAAAACCTATACAAGTTACGCAAAAGAAAAAGAGAAAGGAATAAAAGAAAAATGAAAACAAAATTACAATATAGTAAAAGTATGATGCAGCACAGTTTTGGGGGGACATATGGAGGGATATTGATTGTGGGCAAAAAAATAGGAAGAGCTCAAGTAAACAACCCCATTTTATCACCAAAGAAACAGAAAGAAGAAACCCAAACTAAATGCCAAGTTAGCAGAAGGAAAGAACAAAGATTTCAGCAGAAATAAAGTAAATAGATAACAGAAAAAATTAACAAAGCTAAGAGTTAATTTTCTTAAAAATGTGAAAAAAATGGCAAACCTTTAGCTAAACTAAGAAAGTGAGAAGTTTCAAATAAATAAAATCAGACATGATAGAGGAAACATCACAATTTATGCCACAGATGTAACAAAGATGGTGAGATTATGGCAGGTCCTCAAATAACATCATTGTGTTATAATGTTGATAAGAATAAAGACTGATTCTTGGCTGGGGCCACTGCCTGTGTAGAGTTTGCACATTCTCCCCCATGTCTGTGTGGGTCTTCTCCGGATCCTCCTAGATCCCAAACGTCTACATTGCACTGCAAGTCTAACTGGTCTCTGTTTGAGAAAGAGTGGATGTGTGCATGAGGATGTCCTGACATGGAATGGCATCCTGTCCATATGGGTTCCCACCTGACACCTGCTAAGCTGCCGGGATAGACTCTGGCTACCCGTGACCCTGAACTGATATAAATTGGTTGGAAAATGAATGTGAAATTGAATACAACTTATTATAAAATAAATATTTGTTAAGTACATAATAACCATACATGAAATTAACTTCAGAAGATCTGTAATTTACTTGTTTTGAACTGTGTGGTGGTAGGAGGGGCTCCTTACAATTTTTGCTTCACAAATATTTATATTTTGATTTAACCCACACCACTATAACTGTCATCACTCACTGATTCACAAAAACTTAGGAAAATAATTATCTTGCTTTTAGTAATTTATCTTAAATGTACATACAGCTCACATTTATTTCAATGTTTAACATTACAAGAATTTGGGTTTTCATTTAGAAGTTTGGTTATGTTTTTTGGACCAGAAATTGTCCTAAGAACCTAAATATTAATTATGTCAATTATATATTGTAAAATTGGTTCTGTTAGGTAATACAATATAATACAGTGTTTCACTTAAAGTTGAAGTTTCCAGTAATCAATCAATGATATTAAATGAGGACTTACTGTACTATGAGCAACTACACACCAACTGGATAACTTGTAGAAAATGATAAATTTCTGTCTTGGTGCCCATAGCACAGTGGTTACGGCGCCAGCCATAGACACCAAAGTTGGTGGGTTCAAACCCGGCCGGGGCCAGCTAACCAACGATGACAGTAGAAACAAAATATAGCCAGGCGTTGTGGCGGGCGCCTGTAGTCCCAACTACTTGGTAGGCTGAAGCAAGAGAATTGCTTAAGCCTACCTAAGAGTTGGAGGTTGCTGTGAGCTGTGATGTTACAGCATTCTACTGAGGGTGACACAGTGAGACTAAGAAAGAAAGAGATAAATTTCTAAAAACATGCAACATATTATGACTGAATTATGAATAGAAAGTCCGAATAGACTTGTAACTAGACAGGTGATTGAATATCAGTAATCAAAAGTCTACAATAAAGAAAAGTTCAAACCAGATGGCTTTACTGGCAAATTTTACCACTCATTCAAAAAAGACACTATGCTAATTCTCAAATTTTCCAGAAAAATTATAGTGGAGAGAAGACTTTTAAATTCATGTTATGAAGCCAGCACTACTCTGTTATGAAATCCAACAAAAGAAACCATATGAAAGGAAACAAATTTAGTAAATTTGCAGAATACAAAGTCAATGTACAAAGGTCAGTTACATTTCTATACACTGATAACAAACTATATAAAAGTAAATTAGGAAAGCAATCACCTTTGCAATATCTCCCCCCAAATAAAATACTTAAGAATAAATTTAACCTAGGAAATTGATGACTTATACACTGAAACCCACAAAATATTGATGAAAGAAATTGAAGACAACACACAAAAAAATAGAAGACATTCTGTGTTAATGGGAAGGAAGATGATTTTTATTTTTTTATATTTTTTTGGAGACAGTCTCAAGCTGTCACCCTGGATAGAATGATGTGGCATCAAAGCTCACACCAACCTCCAACTTGGGGTCAAACGATCCTCTTGCCTCAGATTTTCTACTTTTAGTAGAGACGGGGTCTCACCTTTGCTCAGGCTGGCCTCGAACTCATGAGCTTAAGTAATCCATCCACCTCAGCCTCCCAGAGCGCTAGGATTACAGGCATGAGCCACTGTGCCTGGCAGGAAGATAACATTTTATCAAGGAAATACAAATCAAAACCCCAGTGAGATATCACTTCACACACGTCAGGCTATTATTTTTTAAAAGGCAACAAGTGTTGGTGAGGTTGTGAAGAAACTGAAATCCTTGTGTGTTGTGGGAATGCAAAATGGGACAAGTGCAATGGAAAGCAATATGGAGTCTCCTCAATATGGTTCTGCTATCCCACTCTGAGTGTATATCCAAAGGGGGAGAAAATCAGACTCTCAAAGAGATATTAGCATTCTCAAGTTCATTGCAGCACTGTTCATAATAGCCAAGATGTGGAAACAAGCTAAAGGTCTGTTAGTAGATGAATGAATAAAGAAAATATGGCATATACAAAAAATAAAATATATTCACCCTTTTCAAAAAGAAGGAAATCCTGTAATATGTGACAATATGGATGAATTTTGAGGACATTTGCCAAGTGAGTTAAACCAGTCACAGAAAGGCAAATACTACATTATTCCACTTATATGAGATATTTAAAATAGTCATGTTGGCTTGGTGCCCATAGCTCAAGTGGCTAGGGCACCAGCTACATACACCGGAGCTGGTGGATTCCAATACAGCCCAGGCCTCCCAAACAACAGTGATGACTACAACCAAAAAAAAGAATAGCCAGGCATTGTGGTGGGCACTTTGTAGTCTCAGCTACTTGGGAGGCTGAGGCAAGACAATCACGTAAGCCAAGGAGTTGGAGGTTGCTGTGAGCTGTGATGCCACAGCACTCTGCTCAGGGCAACAGCTTGAGACTCTGTCTCAAATAAATAAATAAAAATAAAATAAAATAGTCATGTTCATAGAAACAAAAAGCAGAATGGTGGCTACCAAGGGTTGAGTGAGAGGGAATAAGGGAATTATTAATGAATAGGAATAAGAATTCACTTAATACAGGAGGAATTAATTCTCTACCTGCTGTATTACATTGTGCCTATAGATGTAGGATTAGTATATTATAATAAATTAGTGGTAGGATTTGCTGTCTGCAAACATATCCTCAGTTACTCTTGATGGATAGAAGGAGTCAAGAGTAAAGTGACAGTAGAGGATAATATTCATTTCTGGACCAAATTAAACTACTAAAAAAATCATTCTGAAACATGTTGGAGAATCTTAATATAATTCTAATTGGTATAAAAGTGAATTTACAAGTACATAGTGAGTCATTTCATTAATAAATACACATCACCTTTTAATTTATTTACATGGGAAGCCTAAATCTATCTTACTTTTCTGCTCTTCTAAGAAATATTATCACAAAAATTTATTTTTAAAATGGCATATTGGAATGTACTTTAGCACCATAAGTACTTTGAAAATATTGCTTTATTTACAGATCATAGGCATTTTTCCTCAGTGTTCAAGTATAGATGGATTTTAGAGCTTTGGATCAAATGGAATATTTTGTATCTTTTATACTTCAAAAATGTGAGCAATATCCCCATAAAATTCTCAGCTCCTTTATTTTGAGTAAGTGAAAATCTTTACACAGTGAAAGCCTTTTTATTGAAAAGTCTAGCATGTTATTTTAGCTTGTCCCAGCAAAAGGAATAGTACCTACTAACCTAGAGAAAAAAACAGAAAGCTATTAGTCGCAACATGTATAGAGCTAGATTAAGATCCATTTGTAGAAATGATAGCAAAACTTCTTGAGAATAATAACAATATTTTTGAATTTTCAAAAATAAGAATAACTTTTTATTCTGGTTATTTGGAGGGTTTGAAGATCCTCACGTAAATTTAGAGGGTGAGGTCCCACCTCTACAATTAGTAACCACAGGCCCCATAGTTGAAGCTTTAATTGCCGTAGCATTGTTGACAAGGAAGAAATGATCAGCTTTTCATATGTTTGTTGGGAATAAAACAATCTTAGCCCACAAAATATAGCTCCTATTCAAGGTTTGCAGAATGGAGTACAAGTGGACAGTCTCAGCATTCTCCTCTGCCTCTCCTGCAGTTCCCAGGGTGCCCTGGGTAGCAGCTCCCCATGGCTGTAGTAAGTGGATGGAGGGAAAGAGCGCCTGCAGCAGTTCCTCACTGGGTAGCTATTGTATCTCATGTCCCAGGCTCAGGCTCCAACTCAGGGTCATTTTCCTAACATGTCCAGTTCTAGGCCCTTCTCACTCCTACCTTGTATCTTGAAAAGGAAAACATTCTGCAGCAGCCTAGAGATCTGACCTCATCTCACACTGGGCTCTACATACATTCCCTCAGAGAAGTTTGCAGGTGTGAGAAACTGTCTGATGTTCAAACAGACTTATAGGTCAACTAGTGACACAGAGCCTAATTACAAGGGGGGTGGAAAGACAAACAGATACAGGTCGAGTTAGGATTTGCTCTCGGTCCTTTATGGCCATGTAGCAAGTTTAGAAACCACACTGAAAGCCAAGGATGGCAATAGTAATGACAAGTGGTATTTCTTTTACTGCTATTTTCTTTCTTTTCACTTTTACTTTTTTCTCTTTTATTTATTTTTTTATTTCAGAAAATTACAGTGGTACAGATTTTGAGGTCATATGGATAGTTTTCATACAGTGAGACAAAGTTATAAATGTTCCTTTTACTATTGTTATTACTATTATCTCTATTTTATAATATGGATATGTATTTCCAAATTTCACTTTATTTTAGATTTTTCTCATTTTTTTGTTCAAATGTTGCACATTTTGTGCACATTTTCCAGTCATGTCTTTTATGATTGTGATTTTTCTGTTCTGGTAATGAAACTCTTTCTTGTTTTTGAAGGTCATAAAGGTATTGTGCTGTATTTTCTTCTTCTAGTTTTTTTAAGTTTTAATTCATACAGAATTTTTTAAGCTAATAAGTGATAATGGTGTATGGTATTTAAATAACTTTAAAAAGTTAAATGGATAATTTATTATCAAAACACCATTCACAATTCATTCTTTCCGACCTTGGTTTGAAGTGCTGTCTTTGTGAAATATCAAAATAGACAGCCTGTTTGCATATACCCTCTCTCTCTCACACACACACACATATATATATATATACATGTATAGACAGCACAATTACACACGCAAATGTATCCCAAGAATTTTTTATATATCCAAAATAGTCTTAATACTAATGTTATCAGACAAGATGGTGAGCTCAAAGTCTGTACATACTATGACTCTTCAAACTGCTCATACTGTGATATTAAAACTTGTAGATATCACTAAGTTGTGTCACTATGCTGTGCTGACTGAACAAACTTGGCATTCTTCTAATTGTTTAAAGAAAGTGATTAACTATACTTAGTTGCCTACCCACCAGTCATATCCTGCCCCATGCTTGAAAATAGAATTCTGTTTGGGACCCAAATCCTGAAAATGAATTCTCATGGGTCATCACAAATGCATCCCTCTTCATCAGACCTTTATTTCCCAAGGGTCCTTGTAGCTAGTGGTGACCAGTGATATATCCAGTCCTGTCATTTTCCCAGTTATCCGGGTTGCTCTTGGGAAATCAGTTGTTTTATAAGAGGGATAAACTAGAAGAAAGCCAGGATCTTCTTCCTTTGTGCCCTGCAACACCATGTGAATCTGTGAAGTCAGGAGCCCACAGCCATCTTTTAAAAATGAGGCAACAAGCACAGGAATGAAAATTCAACATCCTGAGACATCAGAATGGAAAGATGGGAAAAACAGAATTTTAATGATAACTACAAGTGACTAAAACAATCTCTTTGTCCCTCATTGAGGAAGATAATGAAACTATAAATCATGTATATCCTGATTAATATATGTTTGCCCCATTCTAAAGCAAAAATTAGCTGGGTGAGGAAGGAATAAAATTATGATGAGGCAAGTACCATTTAAGCAATGCCTATTTAAAAAAAACACTTAGTATCAAATAATAGAAATTAAGAAAAGCATTAACTAATGACCAAACTGATCAGCATATTTCTGCCATTAGATATGCCAGCCACTAAGGCATTTGAAGGAGGGAGGTATGAGATGAATAATTACTAGGTCCAAATTTGAAGTAAGAGTAACAGAAGTGACCCAAAATATTACTGAATTTGGAACGTGTTAAATGTAATAGAGGAGTGTAAAAAAGCAAGCAAAAGACAATGTAACCATTTTGAATGTGGAATTAGAGATGTTCTTAATGTTAATGAGGACAATGAGCTATATGGGGACTCTCATGGAGACACTGACTATGTTAGGATTTGAGAATCAAAATTTGGGAATTTGGGTATCCTAAGTGTCAACCATGAAGGTATCCCACGAGAGGCTCCAGGGATGAGGGGAATTGCTTTACCAGAAATCTACTCATTTATAGCTCACTGTAGTTTAAGAAAACCAAATCTTGCTCCAATTTTCAGGGGTTGCATGTGACCTATGTCCAAACAAGGCAATGCATCACATTTCCATGGCTATATTTCAAGGGTAAGCAAATAACTCAGTAAACCAATGAGCTATAACTATCATTAGCTTGAGTTTCAGAGGATACACAGGCCAAATGGCTAGTGACACGTGCTAGATCACTTAATCTATGAGGAAAGGTACTAAAGCCAAGGAAGAGCTGGAGTGAAAAAAAAAAAAAAGTAACAATATCAACGCTTGAACTCCACATTCAGCTGTGTATGTATCCAGCCCTAGAAGTACAGAGAACCCCTCCGAGAACTCAAGCTAGACCTCCCATTTCATCCTGTAATTCCATTACTGGGCATCTGCCCAGAAGAAAAACAATCCTTTTATCATAAGGACATTTGCACAAGACTATTTATAGCAGCTCAATTTACAATTGCTAAAATGTGGAAACAGCCTAAATGCCCACTAACCCAGGAACGGATTAAAAGCTGTGGTATATGTATATCATGGAATATTATTCAGCCACTAAAAAAGATGGAGACTTTACATCTTTTGTATTAACCTGGATGGAAGTGGAACATATTATTCTTAGTAAAGCATCACAAGAATGGAGAAGCAATAATCCCATGTACTCAATTATGATATGACGACAATTAATGACCTAAGTACATGAAGGGTGTGGGGGAAGGAGAGAGCAGAGAAAGGGAAGGAGAGAGGGGGTGAGGGAAGGGAAGAGCAGAGAGAGGGAAGGGGGGGGTGGGGGGTCACGGTATGTGACACATCATTTAGGGGCTAGACACAATTATAAGAGGGACTTTACCTAACAAATGCAATCATTGTAAACTGATTCTTTGTATCCTCAATGAATCCCCAACAATTAAAATAAAAAAGACTATTCAGTTATATGAGGCAATAAATACCATTTAGCTTAAGCTATTTGGGATCGGATTTTCTATCTCTAGAATGTATAAGATTTTTTATTAATATGGAGGAGTCTGCAAAGCCAATTTTTGAGTTCTGTAATACCCGTCTTTCTCTATCAAAAAAGCTACATATCACTTTGATTTTTCTACTCTAAGGTCACCTAACAAATTTCTTCTGGGACATCTACTATGAAATACAAGAAGCTCAGTAAGTCCCAAACACAAGAATGTGAAGAAAACAGTGGACCATGATCAAATTGCCCAAAACCTTAATATAAGAAAATTTTTTAAACAGCCAAAGAAAAATGTTACAGTAAAACAAAAGTAAGGGTGATGCTAGATTAGCTGGAAACAACAAAGATGAGAAGAAACTAGAACATAAAACAGCATTGTTATGGTACTGAAAGGAAAAAAGAAACCTACACAATACCTGTCAACTACAGATTCTTTTTCTGGGTTTTTTTTTTAATTTTTTTTTGCAGTTTTTGGCCGGGGCTGGGTTTGAACCTGCCACCTCCGGCATATGGGGGTGGCACCCTACTCCTTTGAGCTACAGGCACCTCCCTATGTCAACTACAGATTCTAAACCCAGCAAATACATCTTTCAAAAACAAAGGTGAGATGCTTTTTAAGATATAAAAAGCTGAAAATAGTCACCACTAGTAGAACCACGTCATGAGAAATGTTAAAGGTCCTTCAAGGACAAGAAAAATAAATCTGATGGAAATGCGAGCCTACACTAAAGAAAAAATATCATCAGAAAAAGCAACTACATGAGTCAATACATACTTTTTTTCTTATTATTTAGAATTTTCATCGAAGAGGAAATTGATGTAGTATATAGATAAAAACTAAGCACATGAAAAGAACTCCAAGTAGTCACAAGAGAATGAAAATTAAGTCCACAATGATAAAGGATAATATATCTATTACCATGAAATTAAAAATAATTACCATGTCAAGTTTGGGCAAGGATGTAGAGAAACCACATCACCTCTATACCTCTACTAGAAATGGAAAATTGGGAATAGTTTTGTAGTTTGTTAAAATGTGAAATATACACTCACCATATGATGCATTTCTTCTACTCCTAGGTATTTGTCTAATAGAAATAAAAGCTTATGTCCACGCAAATACTTGCTTACAAATGTCCATAACAGGTTTATTTGTTATTTGCTTGTTATTTGACAAACTTATTTATCATTTATTTGTTATTTGACAAAATTAGGAAAAAGCCAAATGACTACCAACAGGTAAGTGGACAAACAAACTATGGAGATCCACGTAGTGGAATCTTGCTGAGCAAAAGAATAAAAACAAAGACAGCAACAGACAAAATACAAACTACTGATACACACAGTAACATTGATAGAATCTCAAAATAATTATGCTAAGTGAAAGAAGCCCAGCCAAGACCCACTGATGCAAATTATTCCATTTCTTAAAAATTCTAGAAATATAAACTACTCGAATGCAATGGAAAAATTAGCTATTACCTACCAGAGTATGTGAGTGATAAAGAAATAAAAGAGGGGCTGCAAAGGGGTATGGGTAAACTTTTGGTGACAGGGGTTTTCATTTATCTTTTTTTCCCTTTTAAAAAATTGTCATAGAATTAGGGGAAATAAGTTGAATTTTAGTACATGTATGGACTCTATAGTGGTGAAGCCTGGGCTTTTGTACCCATTATCTTTATTATGGTGGTGGATGCATGGGTGTGTGTGTGTGTGCGTGGTTTAAATATGCACAAATTACATTTGTCAGCACACAGAACCAAGAATTATTAGTGTTACCTCAATTCTATTGCTAACATGTATAGAGATTTTTTTCCTATGTATAAAAAACAACCTTATTAATGAATACTTTTTCTGAATAACCTTCATCAAGGTAAGAGGTATATTGAAGATTTAATAGAGTATCGTTAAAATTTTTAATTGGTTCCAAGATTCCAATTAACTTTCATTTACTTTTTAAAAAGAAATTATTGCTCTATAATAATGTTTTTTTTCCTAACTGAAAATGAATGAAAATGAATCAAGTTATAATGAACCACATCAGTCTAGTTTGTAATTTGACGTGGGAGGTATTTGACAACTCAAGCCTTTGTCAAGTGGTGACTTTTCATGGTAGTGGCCAATTAAGGAAGCCAGAGATCCCATAGAAGCACGAGGACAAGAAGAGCAAAAGCTTGTGTCCAGATGCGATACCCTCTCTAGTTCTGAAGGAGATGAAGAAAATTGCAGAACGTATCCTTGAGATGTCTTCACCAAACCACTAGTATATTATCAACTTATTTCAATCATTTCCTAAATTTCCCATTTTTAGGGTTACAAAGTATTCAGAGTCATCAGTGAGACAAATACCACTAGTATTTATGGACTGTAAAATAAGTTCAATGTCATAGAAAACATATTGCATTTTGACTGTGGAAAAGGCACTTTTCTATGCCCATCCTCCTTATTGCAGATCAAAGCTTTAAAAGCATCCACCACTACAAACATCTATTTGCCCAGTGGGTGGAGAAAACAGACAAAATACTGGTTACTCATTTTATTGCTTTGTTCAAGCGCAAGCATGGAAAGGCACCAGTGAAAGCAAAAAAACCCATCATTGTCTCTGTACCACTTTTAAATGTACAAAGGGCATCTCCTTCTCGGATCTAGTCTGTTAGGGATTGCCTTTTCCCTTTCTGTCACTGTGCCATTTAAAGAATAAAACATCTGCAGAGATGGCTCTTTCATCCATAACACTGTCTAGTCCTTGGTACTTAAATATTGAAGAACTGCTAGAAGGTTTATTGGATGAAAAATGATTATACAAAAGTACCAACCTTAATGAAACAAGTGTCTTGGCATCTACCTCATCTTGGGATGCACATGAATATAATTAGAATTTGATGTCCTTAGATGTCTTACTTTTCCTTTGGTACTGGATTCATACTGAACAGAAGCAAGTGTGCTTATTCAGATTTATAAAGATGAGCAAACAATGACCAAGCATGACATATGCTTGACAAGTCTGAATGCAGAGAGCTCTCTACAGTGTGTGACTCTGCTCAGAAGGCAGAAAGCTCACTAAATACAATTCTCAGTAATTCTACTGCTGATGCCATTGTCAGGAAAGAAGGCATTATTTAAGCCAGAAAGATTTGGGGTGTGTTTTCCAGAAAACTGAGCAGAGGTAGATGATAAACAGAAGGATAAAATCTCTTCCAAGAACTCACCCAAATTCTGTGCCATCAAAATATAAAGTCTTCAGGGTAAGACAAGAAACTTCAAAAAAGAAGATCAACAATGAGCAAATGAATTCAATAAAATTATCAACTAGTTGGGAAAAAATCAGACTGCTAGAGAGAGAGAAAAATGTGTGTCTACAAAAAGATACAACCCATCAGGATGAGGTTATGCCAGAGACCAGGGGGTCATGGCCAAAGGGAGGCCAGGGGGCTTCTGAAAGTAAAGATCTTCTCCAGGGCAGACCTGTTCTGGACCCACCATGATGTGATCAGTGAAAGAACCAGAAAGAACCAACTTTGCACAGTTAGATAAGAGTTGAAGGCCTCAAACTGCAGATGAGTCAGTTCTGTAGCATTTTAATAAACACGTGTTGAGTTACTATAGAGGATGATTCATGACTAGCCTGAATAATTGAAATGGACAACAGCACAAGAAATGAATAACTATCTCTTTACATTAGCAACAGTACAAACATGAAAAAATACCATCTGTGTACTGAAGAATAAAGATGGGTTTAAGATTGGCACCAAGAAAAGGTACAAATAATCTTGAAAGGTGGGAAAAGGCCAACAAATTATGGTCAGAAATGGTAGGTTCCAACCATTGGTGAAATTGAAAGGATTTTGAAAGTAAAAATAGGCTCGGCGCCTGTGGCTCAAGTGGCTAAGGCACCAGCCACATACACCTAAGGTAGCGGGTTCGAATCCAGTCCGGGCCTGCCAAACAACAACAGCTGCAACCAAAAAATAGCCAGGCATTGTGGCGGGCACCTGTGGCCCCAGCTACTTGGGAGGCTGAGGCAGGAAACTTGCTTGAGCCCAGGAGTTGGAGGTTGCTGTGAGCTGTGATGCCACAGCATTCTACCCAGGGGGACAGCTTGAGGCTCTGTCTCAAAAAAAGAAAGTAAAAATAATGAACCTGATTTTGAGAATTAAATTTTTATCTGCCATTAAAGTCTTACTATTTGAAATCACGTTCAAGTATAGTTTACCCTAGATCAGTGAATTATGGTTCTGACAAAAGATGGTATCTTGTCTCCCTCAAAGGAGACAAAATCTTACAACGGTATCTAAAATCCAGTGATTTAATTATATAATAAGTCCACTATCATTAATTGCCCACCTATTATATGCTATTATGCTAAATGCTGGGTTAACATAAGTACAATTTAGACATAATTCTCTAGTCTCACCTCACAATGTAATGGAAGTGAGAGTTATATACACAATAGACTCTAACTACATGTAGGCTGCAATAATTTTCACAATAAATCTATAAAGGAACTTCTACTAAACTGAGAAGCAGATCATTTGAATTAATATTGCCCCCAAAGTACCCTTTGAACAATAAAATTATTTTATTCTATTAGCTCCCATAAACACGGCCACAAAATGTCTTTTAGTTGTGATACTTAGACAGGTGCTATTGAAGGAAGACGTTAGGTATGGGGACTGTATTACAATAGTCGAGTGATTGTAGAGAAATCCTCTGAGCAATAAAAGAACAAGAGAGAAGCAGGAAGTGCCTAGAAAAAATCAAAGATAGGAGAGAAATTCTTATGAGGAATGATATAAAAATAAAGAGGAAATAAACTTTATAATCTACACAGATTTTCCTAACACCATCTATGGTTTTCAAGAAATAAAATTTGAATCATAAGTCAACTAAATCGAGCTTTTATTTTGGTTGTTTTAAAATACATTGATAAAAAATTTCCATGTTGTAAAATATTCTTCCAGCTCAGCACCCACATCTCAGAGTTAGGGAGCCACATACACCGAAACTGGTGGGTTTGAATCCAGCCCAAGCCTGCCAAACAACAATGACAACTACAACCAAAAAATAGCCAGACAGTGGCAGGCCCCTGTAGTGCCAGCTACTGTGAGGCTGAGGCAAGAGAATTGCTTAAGCCCATGAGTCTGAGTTTGCTGTTATAGGCAAAATGTCTATATGCCTCTGGCCAAAAATGCTGTTTGAGAGAAAGCAGTGAAAAGACTTCATGCAGACACACTTGTGAGAAACTGAGGCAGAATCCCATATGGTCAGGTTAGTTGCAGGTCTAACATGACCAAGGCTTTGGCTGGAGTAGCATTTCCAGACTGCATTAAGGAATTAAGGTTGACTTTATAAGGCCAATGAAAAAGTTCTTTTGAAAACTGGCCAGATACCCATTAGTAACCTGTCCTGATCTGTGGTAAGTGACGAAGGTCACTTGCTGATGGGTCTGGGAATGGTAATGTGCTAGAGGACATCAAGAGAAGAGGAATTTACCCAATGCATACAGGTATCTAATGGCAGAGATGAAACCCGGGCTCATATAAGGCTTTTGAAAAGTCCAGCCTGAGAATTCCTTATAAAAGGCTCGAGCAAAAACCCCCTGACTTAAGGCCTACATGGGAGCAGAGGTTTGCACACAAATTCCTGTATGCCTTAGAAGTTTCTCTATGCTTAAGGATTTGAAGTAACTGCCTCCAAATGGCATGGTCAGTAAAACAGACATTCAAACTGTCTCTTTCTCCCATAGCCTCAGGCTTCATCAGATAAGAACAAAGAAAGTAATAGCTGACAACATGTTCTTCATTGAGTTATGTTAAACAGGGTTATGTTAAAAGGGTTATGCTTAAAGGTGTATTTTGGGTGGATTATCAGATTACCAGAGAGGAGCTACTTACAGGGTGGGTGGTCATGAGCTGTTTAAATGGCTTAATGAAGTCATCGATGTCCAATGCGCATGTGCAGAGTGATTGTTATGAATATTAATGAGGTCATTGCTATATAGTGCACATGCACAAGATTGCCTATATAAACCAACAGCAAATAAAGAAGGAATGCCATTTTGCCTGAGCAAGCAGATGGTCACCTTTATTTAAAACACAATTTCAATAAGCATGCTTATTCTTCGCGACATGGCTTTTCCATGAGACCCTAACGGCAACAGCTGTTCTCAGCATTCTACCGAGGGCAACATAGACTCTGCCTCAAAAAAAAACAAAAACTTCCCAAGTTTGGAGGAATTTAAAACTATTTCCTACTTTTAACTGTTAACTTTTATAAAAAGCTTAGGAATACTTAAAAAATATTACTCAAAGTGGGAAAAAAACTACTTACAATTATCTGATATTGTTGAAGAGAAATATTCCAAAAGTCCTAAAATACTTGTTTCACATAATTCTGGCTGTTTTTCTGATTTTTCCATGAGTAAAATATTTTTCTGTGAACTTTTACATTTGCAGAAACCAACAAAAGCAGTTTTTCGCAAATCAGAAGTTGCTGCAAACAAGCAGATTTCTGCAAGAATTGTTGTGTATAGGTACACTATATTCCAGGCCCAGGAAAAATCATCTACCTTGCAGCTTTTATTCTGAAATGAGAAAACAGATGGTAGATAATCAAATATGTTCTGTTGCAACTAAGAACTATATATTATACTTAAAATATCTTCAAATTGTATGGAGTTGTGAAAATATCATAATAAACTAATTATTGCTAATATCTTCAACAAAAACATGCTAAATTGCATAGGACAAAGTTCAGAAAATAAAAAATATAGTTAATAAATATAGAAAGAACAACACTTCAATTTCCTTAATGGTCAATGGTATGTAATTTAATCCAGCAAGATACCATTTTCCACATTTTATTAGGAAAAAATCTTTTTGATAGAAAGTTCAGTTCTACTATGTGGTATTTTTCTGTATTTTTTGTGGTAGTAAAAAAAAGTTATATCTTCTGGAGAGAAATTTGGACATCTATCCCAAGAACCTTAAAAGAATGTCTGTAGTCTTTCACTCAGTAATTTTATTAATCTATTTTTGAGTAACAGAAATGCAAATAAAGATTTTACATATGAGAATAACCATTCAACATGACATGTAATTAACTATGATCAACTGGAAAAAACTGTAATGTTCAAATATTCAACAATAGAGAAATGGCTAAATAAATTACTTCACTGGCATTAAAGTAATATTATTTAATGACAAAGAAACATGTTTATGATGAATGGTAAGTATAACAGTAAATAGTAAACATACATTTATATTTAATTAAAATTACTATTACAAAGTTATGTACGTTACAAGGTCTAATATAATTTGTAATTTAAATAGTGGTAAAAATAAAATGTGTTTCCATTTGGGTCTCTTTTCACATCTAAACTAGCAAGGTCATACCTGATTCTGAACAGACATAACTGTTGAAAGAAAATCTCTCACTATGTCCATTAAAACTTTCAAGCAGGCCATGTTTAATTTGGCAGCCTCCCCAAGGATCAACAGAGCCAGCCCTGAATCCAACCTGGAAATTTTATGGACAAAACAATAAAGATTTTTAGTGGAAAATCATAATAATCAACTTTTAATTTTAAAAAGTTATAGGTCAGAGAAAATGAATGTCAAGATTATTAGATACCTTTATTTCAATAAAACTGTATTGATTGGCATTGATCATGGTAAAAGTCTACAAAAAGAGCAGTGCTCTGGCAAAGCTTGGAGAGAAACAGACATCACAAATGACCACATTTCCTCATAGATCCTGTATGACGAGCAGTTGAGGGCTCTGATTCTACAGAGCACCCTCAAAATCTTACAATAGGCTTGTATTTTTAATTTTTTGCAACTGATTCCATGGAATGAATTTCAAGAGAGTGTTTTCTTCTCAAAATTGAGAACATACAACAGAAATGGTATTCCTAAATATTCCAAGAGTTCAGCATTATTTGATTTTGCAAAAATAATAATTTCTTAAAAAATTATACTGCACATGAATTAAAGACACTAAGTAATATTTTTCAAAATGTTAGCTAATAGTTTAGGAAATCACACATGTTTGAAGGTCTCAGAAAATTACGTATTTAGTACTACTCACCCACCTGAAAGAGACATGGTGTGAAGGAGAGCTGAAAGTAATGCAAATGTAAAATTTCTTCTGTACATATATATTTTTATTGCCTTGATTTATAACCCATTAATAAATTTAAAAGTTAGTATGCTTTACAAGAATATTTGAATTTCACAACTGTGATATTTCAGGACAATAAGTTCAAGTTCATCATCATTTTCAAAGGGAAAACATCTCTGATAATGGGAATTAAAGATAATTTTTTATATTTGAATAAAGCTTAACAGATCTCAATATGCTTTCATATGAATATCTCATTTGGTTTGAACAAGATTTTGGACACATACAAGACCTTTCAAGAGCTTTATTTTTTTCACATTTGGAAACTGATACATAAATAGGTCTGGGAGACTCATCTAAGTTCACTTTTTTAAGCTGGCTTAACTGTTACTGAAGTCTTCTCCCACCTATAGGTATTTCCTATTTTGCAGTTCCATTTTTCCAAACCCTTATTTAACTACCTCAATATTTAGCTTCAGTGTGGCATGTGCTTTCTGTGGCCAACCTTAATATCATCTGTATTGTATTTCCTTTCTAGAACCTAATTTTTTCATTCATGATTGTAAAATGCTCAGTTAAGTTTGTCTCTTCAGGATGGACTGTTCTGCATCTAGATCAGAGTGGTAGCTTTAGAGTGTATATATTAGTTCAAGGTCATGGATCTGTGCACATAAAGTGTATGAATTTTATTGTATCTAAATTAGTCTCAATAAATTTGATTTCAAATGACTTCCCAGACTCCCTCACAGCCCAGAGTAGGCCTACGATGTAGATATGGATAACAAGATATAAATGAAAACATATTATGAAAGCTATTATTTTCCTGATAAAGGAAAAATAAATTTAGGTAACAGGTGGATTTTTTTCTTTTTTGCTCATCTCCTTCCTCCTGCTTGGAATGCATAGATGAAACCAGAAGGCAGAGTAGCCTTCTTGCAACAATGATGATGAACATCACATGCTGGTAATGTCAGGTAAAGGAAGCTAAGGAAGGCTGGGTCCTGAGGATGTCCTTAAAGAAGCTAGGGAAGGCTGGGTCCTCAGGATGTCCTTAAAGAAGCTAGGGAAGGCTGGGTCCTCAGGATGTC
>NW_003852425.1:8931219-8963968 GCF_000181295.1 Otolemur garnettii | reverse complement strand
CTAGGGGAGGCTGGGTCCTGAGGATGTCCTTAAAGAAGCTAGGGGAGGCTGGGTCCTGAGGATGTCTCTCAGGAAGCTAGGGGAGGCTGGGTCCTCAGGATGTCTCTCAGGAAGCTAGGGAAGGCTGGGTCCTCAGGATGTCTCTCAGGAAGCTAGGGAAGGCTGGGTCCTGAGGATATCCTTAAAGAAGCTAGGGGAGGCTGGGTCCTGAGGATGTCTTTAGCACTTGCACTGCTTGTTATGTACAGTACATTAAGCCCTATATGGCTATGCAATAGTAATGTTTCTGTCACATACAGAAGAACAAATTGTGATACACTTGATATGATATTATTGAGTATGAACTTTAGAGTCAGAAAAAATGAGATGAACTCTTACCTCTGCCACTGATGAGGCAGGGCAATTATATACCCTACCTCAGTCTTTATTTGCTTATTCTATTTTTATAGTAAATGATAGTAAAACCTACTTTTCAGAGATGATTGTGAGATTTAAATGAACTATTCAATATATGATGATTAGATTTAAAATATTCAACTGAATTGGATTACAAATACACTATTTCCTCAAAGTTAAAAGAAACGTATTTCATAACTTTCATTCTCTATAAAAATCCTACAGTCATTGAACAAGGACGTGCAGATGACCTCCAAGATGAAGAATAAGATGGAAACTCCATTTCCTGGAGTTTTGAACATTCATAATTTACAGTAGAGTCAGGTATAAAGAGAGGATACTCATTGAGGTTATAGAACTTCTTTTCCCCTGAATATACTTCAAAATCATAAGATTTTGGTTCATCTGCTCTCTTTTAAGTCTGGAAAATTGTAGCCAACCAAGGGTCCTCTCATTTCACTGAACTATGGATTGAAAAAGATCCATCAGTGTCAGCTACCTATGATAGAAAAATGCTTCACCAGAAACACACTATTTTCAATCGATGCTGCAAAAATTTTTATAAGCAAAAATGCCCTTGCCAAAAATAGAAGCTTCAATACTTATACACTGGAATTTTTTTAAAAGAAAAACTGAAAATCAAGTATACAGAAAGAAGAACTTAAATTATATTAGGCTAGAAATTTTAACAAAGCACTAGCTTCTTTATAAAATCATTATAATACAAAACATCTCAATTTTCAGGACATTGACTTGGTTTTATGGTGTCATGAGATTAAATACGTACAAAGAAATTTATAACTATTATAGATTTCCCCTATTTCTTTAAATAAAGAAACTAAGTCAGAAATTTACAGGGTTGTCTTAAAAAATAACAACTACACAACACACACACACACACATTTATAAAGAGGTTAGGAACATCAACATTCAAGTGTTCCTATATTCTCCTTACTTCTCTCTATCAGTTTCCTAAGAAGACAGGTTATTATTTTTAAAAAATGGAATTAGGTTGTCTCCAAATTGTAACCCTTACACAACTTATTCCAACCTTGTAATAAAGATTTCAGAAAATATTGGCAACATTACAAATCCACATTACACTGAGAACTGAGAATGCAGGTGACACCAGTGAGACCACGAATAGCGGCCACATACAGGTAATTTCCATCAACCATAAAATTGATGGAGTTAGATTAAGAAATGCAATAAGGACTACCCACATACTACTTCATGAAATACAAGAGCTTTGTTTATTCAAAGAAAGCTAAAAGGACAAAACAAATTAAAGAAAGAAAATATCTCTATTGTTTACTGTTTTCACAGAATCAGAACAAGTGCGGCCAGTGCTTCATCTTGCTGTACTAATATGTTTAAGTAGCCAGAGTGTTATTTGTGTGCTTCATCCTCACCTCTCCATATTTATTCAGAGATGTCAGTGTCCAAATGACTAAAAAGGGTAGAAAACAGCACTTGCAGGGAGATGGGATGGGAGCAGGAGGGGGCGGCAGGGTGGCAACTTGACTACAGCCATGAACTTTCTCCACACAGGTATACTATCCAAGAGTAAGAATACAGAAAATTCTCTGTATTCAGAGAATACATTCAATACATAACTGTATTCAATACATAACTCTGACAAGTTATGCATTGTATTTTTTAAAAAACTTATGTATCTTGTACATGCAAACCTCTTATTTTAAAAGATTGAGTTTTTATAGATTTTTTCCTAGTTCTAGGAAAAGCGTAAAGTGGAAAAGAGAGACCTACAAGAAGAAAAAATTTACCACAGCAAGGGTGAAAGGGAATGTCAGTCTTAATACTCAGGGATGATAATAATTCTGAAAAGTGTATCTGGCAGGAACCAGAAGATATTTCTCAAGACCCTTAAGCATCTTTAATAAAGCTCAGGAATAAGAAACCACAATGAAAAGCCTTGATGCTGAGATGAAAGGTAGTATAGTAAGATAAAAAGAGATGGAAAGGAAATTAAAATTATGACAATATAATTAAAAAACAGAGTTGAGGAAGTCAGCTGCACAGGTAATACTTCAAAGGAGAAAAACTTGAGAAATGTTTCCATATAGAAAAAAATGGCAAACTTAGATATATTATCTGTGAAATAGCCTGAGAAACATAAAATCAAGAAAAACTGTAGTACTAAGAAAGAAAAAAGGAAGGAACAGAGGGAGGGAGGGAGGGGATGTAAAGTTATGACGGAAAATGGGGTCCAACTGAGGAAAAGCCTTTCCTATTCCAAGAAGTCTATCCATCAGAAATAGATGGGTTTTCCCACCATAACGTAAAAACAAAAACAAGAACAGAAAACAACTCTCAGCACAGAGAGGGAGGAGTTGGGAGCAGCCATGAACACGGAGCAGCTGATCAATGGGAGACCCTCACAAAGTAGACCAGAAGCACGGCCTCTGTGCAGCTTCACACAGGATGCAGGGGCCTTGCCTCCGCAGTCTCTGGTCAGTGAGACAGGACAGGGTGCCAGCTACCTCCTGGATACCAAGTCACAGAGATTTTCATGAAAATCCTGGACTAAAAATTACACAGGGAAAGGAGAAAGACTGGATTTGAACATTTCATTGTAACTCTAATAAACAGCATAGCAACATTAGAGATTTGGAAAGGAAGTTCAAAAAATGTGACCGTAGAATTCTACTACTACATAAAATGTATATTATACATATTAGGAGGTAAAATAAAAGTTAATAAACATTATAGCCAACCAAGAGTTTAATCATGGGCTTACCTTATAAACTAAGGATCTATGTCCATGCTTACAAATCTATTCAAGCCGACAAAGAAACTACTGCTAGTACTGACTGGTTAGAGAGGGGGAAAGCCCAGTGTTAAATGGCTGCAAACCGGAGGGAAAAGCAGATAAATTTTCGTAAGTGAAAATAATTTTATAAATATAATTAAATAATTAAATGCAAATATATAGATAATCCTTTAATTAATAGAACTGGTTAAATATTTAGCTATAACGTTATCACAAACTCGGGAGTATGTTAACAGACTAGGAAGGGGGGGGTTAGTTTAAATAAATTAGTCTCAGTCTTCACTGCATATGGAGAAGAGGGTGGTCAATATTTCACTCTTGAGTTTGACTATTTAGGAAAGCTACTTTAAAAAACATATTTTTCTTGACATTGCCTGATTTTTGATATTCAAAAAGCATGGGTGACGAAAATCTAGGATTTCATTCTTGGAGCTCCAGGGAAGCTGGCAGGAGGAATGCAGGGATGGGGTGTCTGGTCCCACCGGGCAGGCACAGCGAGGCCCTGACGAGTTCCCTTCACCCAGACCCATCAGGCGCGGCAGGCAGTGTGGGGTTGGGGGTGATTACTCCCAGGAGCAGGAGCTTTCAGTTATTGTTTGTTCTTATTTGTTCAATATTAGAGCAAATTATTAGATACTCACTGGGGCTACAAATTCTGCACAGAAAAACAGTTCTCAAATAAGGTTAAGCTGGAGAGTCTTATAATCACATTACACTGTAATCCTGGCAGCAGTGTATCAGAGATTATTGAAGGGAAGGACTTAGGATGGAGAGCAGTTAAGAAGCTACAACAGTCGTGTGAGATAAGGGCCCAAACCAAGGTTGTGACAGCGGGAACAGAGAGCAGGGTCACACTCCTGAGACGTAGCTGAAGTGTGTGCAACACTTTCAGATACCAGATTGGAAGGGGAAGTGGGTGGAGGAGATAAGATGTCCAATTTAGTTAACTTGGGGAGAGGTCAGGAGGCTATGCTCTGAGATGGGAAGTCAGCAGGCAGGAGATTGACTGGGGAAAAATTAGTTCAAATCTGAACTGGCAGAGCTTGAAGTATCCAGGGAAGAATTAGAGCAGAAAAATGATGCTTTCATATTACTTATTTAAATCTCTCAAAAATTCTTTGAGATGGCTAATACCTCCCTTGATTCATAGGGGTCCAGTGACTCATTCAAAATTAGACAGGTAGTAACAGACACGACTAAAACCCGGACTTCTGATTTCAGGGTGCATTTTTTTTCAAAGCATAACATTGTAGCAGCACATAAATTGCATATTTACCATAGATAATAGACTAGATGGCTCCAAGAATCAGGATTAATAAGAAATCCAAGAAATGAGCCACAGAAGAATCAAGGAAATGGATGAGGAGTGAGAACCTACGCTGACACGCAGCTCATGAGGAACGAAGCAGGGTTGTTGGTGCAAACTTTTGTTTGCACAGTTTGGGTTAGACTGCCACACGTGCACAACAATTACCAGAGTCAGACATATATACGCTGTGAGATGATAGACCTAAGCTAGAAATCAAAGGCTTTGCTGCCCAGACAGAGCAGTTCATTCTTAGTTCTATTCATTCTGGGGCAAACACCAACTCTGTACATCTGGAAAACACTTGCCATGTCAAGATAGTTTTAAATTATCAAGATTTCTTGGAATACATTCATGAAGCACATTAAATCCGCTACTTTGCTTTGGGAGGTGTAATTTTACATGTTATACTGCTCTGCTGAAATGCCATATTGCATTTCTCAGCAGTCTTCACTGACTAATAATTCAATTATAAACACAAGTCATTATTTTCATGTTACATTAGAAAGCTCTTTGCGTTGACTTGAGCTATCTCCCCAGAGCAAATGGTGCAGTTTATAAAAGGCCAAACCACAGCATGGAGCATTGAAAGTCTGAAGCATCATATAAAATGTAACCATATTAAGGGTAAATCTGCCTTCCAGAAAGCTGCTTATCTCCAGCTCCCGGAAGATAAAGGCTGGTGCCTGGCAGCTGGGAGGGGGCTCCTGCGTTCTCTTTCCTCTCCTTCATCAGGTTTTTGTAATTTATTGTCTTCAGTGCCTTCCTTAGTTTCCCCCATTCCCCAGCAAGGCTGCTCTAACTCTGTGATTATCCCCTTGAGTCCTTTCACGGGTCCTAAGCCGACCCTTTTCCAGGCTCCTTTGAACCATTTGCTTCTTCTTTTTTTTTTTTTTTTTTGTATTGTAGAATCTTTATAAAGTGAATAAAAAGTCAGGCTGGGAGATCACAATGAATTATCTACTAACCAATAGCATCAGAAATGGACAGATGAGAACCATTCACACATATTGGCACAATCAATGTTTGCCACTATGAATGGAATTTCTTCTGCTAGCTCAGTTATATGGTCTCCCTGTGCTTTTTAAATCTCTGAACATTTTATTCATCAGTATGCTGCTTTCCTGATATACATGGCAAATGAAATTGCTCAAGTTACTGCTACTAACTTGGTCACTTGGCATTGAATTTTGGATACTAAACCAAAGATATCTTTAACCAAGTGTCACAATTATAAGGCTGTAGCAAATACTGATAAAATAAATTCTAAGGCTGCAGCAAATACTGATAAAATAAATACTTAATTTATCATTGGGGCCTGATGCCTCAATATTTCCATTTCATTCTAAATGCATTCAATTAATTTTTTTGTATGTACTGAATAATATCTTAGGATTATATGGCACCAATATTAAAATTTCCCCAGAAATGCAAAACTATTTCCGGTTTGATTTTGATAACTCTATAGTGATTTATTTTGTCTTATCTTAGAAGCAGTCACTGTATTTTACCATTTTCTCAGTTTACCCCTTTGTTCAGTGAACATTATCTACACACTGCCATAATACCCCCCAGAAAATATCCCCCAGTATTCAGTGCCATGGGGTCTCAAAGCAGTTAACTGCTTAACAATGTTGCCAAAATGACCCTGTAAAGATGCGTTGGAAAGAGTGCTACTCTGGGACCTTTAAAATCTGGTTTCAGACATTACCGCTAATACTAATAATGATGGAGTTAGTACATAATATTAAACATGGCCTCTGTTTTTTCAATGTTAAATAAAAATTGTTTTAAGTCTAATCCCTTTAAAATCTATAAAATACTAAAGGTAAAAAAATTGACTTATAAATGTTTACAACCTTACACATAAATCATTAGCAAATTAAATGATGTTGATGGATTATAGTAAAACATAAAAATTGGTTAAAGAAACAATTGACTTCTAGAATTAGATATTCTGATATTCTTAATCAGACACTTTTACTGTCTCATCAATTATTTAAATTTGTTTGTTTTGTAATTATTACTTTGAAGTTGTGCAATATTTATTTTTATATGTTAAAAACAACTTCTGTTATTTTCTAAATCAAGATAGAGTTTTCTGAGAGTTACAGTAGTCCTACTTGTTTGCCCTTTCAAAAATCAAATTATATATTCAGATCTCCCACAAGGTATTTTCTGTATTAAGATTGGTCTCGGCTCAGCGCCTATAGCTCAACTGGCTAAGGCGCCAGCCACGTACACCTAAGGTGGTGGGTTCGAATCCCCAGCCCGGACCCGCCAAACAACAATGACGGCTGCAACCAAAAAATGGCCGGGCGTTGTGGCGGGCACCTGTGGTCCCAGCTACTTGGGAGGCGGAGGCAGGAGACTCGCTTGAGCCCAGGAGTTGGAGGTTGCTGTGAGCTGTAATGCCACGGCACTCTACCCAGGGGGACAGCTTGAGGCTCTGTCTCAAAAAAAAAAAAAAAAAGATTGGTCTCAAAGAACCACCATAGCCTCCAGAATGCTGTAATTACCAACAATGAGAACCTTTCATTTGGCTGTATTTAGGAGCTTTACAATAAAATATACTTACTAAAATTATATTATGTATTACTTATTTAATAAATACTTTCTATTTGCATTTTATTTTCTATTTAGAAATACTACTCTTAGGTTTAAAGTGTACAAAAATCACAGTCTTTCTCAAACTGTAACACTGAGTGCATTTCTATCATCAGACCACGAGACAAATTAAGACCTTGATGAACCCTCATCTAAACTATTGTACTTCTAGGAAATTAGGTAAATTCTAAGATGAGCTGTCCTCTAGAAACCTTGACTTTATCCAAGATCCCACAGACTTCCAAACATAAGTGGAAAAATACCTTTTGTTAAGAAGGCACCCTCCAGGTTCTCAGGAGGCTCTGCAGCTGATACTGAGGAACCTGGAATTTACATAACAAGACTCCTGGTATAGGTGGGTTGTCAGGGCTTTAAAAAATAGTAACTAATTTAAAAACTGTATATATATATATATACCTATCTGTATATACACACATACATATATACTTATATAACAGGAATTGAATTTTCAACTTGGCACAGCATGACAGATTTTTATTATCGGTATCATCAGAAAAAGAAATTTAAAATTCTGAGCCTCCTCAAATATTGGGAAAGAATGCTCTCTGTTCAATTTCCTCAGAAATAGTCCTTTAAAGTTCCTCTGAAGACCACATGTGGCAAGTCCACAGCTAACACCATCCTCAAAGATGAGGAACAAGACCAGGCCATCCCCTCACCACGTCCAGTCACTGTAGTACAAAAAGTCCCATTCAAAGCAGTGAGGCAGGCGGGAAAGCACCCAAATAGGAAGAGGAAAAGTAGAATTGCTTGTTTGCTGATAAAATGATCTCATGTATACAACGCCCTAAAGAGTCTACCAAAAATCGTTACAATTAATAAATTAAAGTTGCAGGCAACAGAATAACACACTAAAATCAAGAGCATTTCTATATACTAGCAAAAGATTATCTGAAAAACAAATGAAGAAAACAATCCCATTTACAATAGAATAAAAATAATAAAAGGCTCAGGAGGAAATTCAATCAAGAAGCTGAAAAATGTGCATACTGAAAATTATAAAATATTGATGAGAAATTGAAGACTAAAGCAAATAAATTATAAGATAGAGCATGTTCATACATCAGAAGGATTAATATTGTTGCAATGCCCATACTATCCAAAGTCATCTAAAGATTTAATTCAATCCTTATCAAAATTTTAATGTCATTCTCCACAGAAACAGAAAAAACAAAATTTGTATAAAACCACAAAAAGCTCTTGCATATCCAAAACAATCTTGAGGAAACTCAGCTCAGTGCTCATAGCTCAGTGGTTAGGGCGCCGGCCACATACACCAGGGCTAGCAGGTTCAAACTCAGCCCGGGCTGGCTAAACAGCAAGGACAACTGCAACAACACCCTGCCATTTTTTGTTTTCTTGGCTCCGTGGCAGGTGCCTGTAGTCCCAGCTACTCAGTAGGCTGAGGCAAGAGAATTGCTTGAGCCCAAGAGTTGGAGGTTACTGTGAGCTGTGATGCCACAGCATTCCACCGAGGGCAACATAGAGAGACTCTGTCTCTAGAAAAAAAAAAGAAGAAGAATCTTGAGAAAACAAAATAAAACAACAAGCAAAAAACAAAGCCAGAGATACCACAATCCCTGACAGAAAGATCCATCCCAAAGTTCCAGGGAGTAAACCGCACCCTACTGGGTACAAACACACACACTGACCAATGGAACAGAATGGAGAGCCCACAGATAAATCTATGCATTTATAGTCGATTGATTTTTGATGAAGTCTCCAAGAATACACAATAAGGAAAGGTAATCTCTTCAACAAACGGTGCTGGGAAAAGAGATATACACATGCAGACGAATTAAATTTGCCCTACTACCACGCCATAAGCAAAAAGTCAGCTTAAAGTTGGTTAAAAACTTAAACATAAGACCTGAAACTCTTAAACTACTAGAATAAAACATAGGGAGAAAACTTTGGTCTGGGCAATGATTTCTTGGATATGACCCAAAAGCATAGGCCACAAGACAATATAGACCAATGGGATTAGAGCCATCTGACGAGCTTCTGCACAGCAAATGAGACATTAACAAGGTAAACAGACAACTCCTGTATTTGGAGCAAATATTTGCAAACCAGATATCTGATAAAGGGTTAATATCCAAAATATGCAAGGAACTCACATAAATTGATAAAAATAACAAAACTGCCCAATCAAAAAAATGGGCAAAGAATCTGCACAGATATTTCTCAAAAGAAGACATACAAATGGCTGACAGATACATAAAACAGTGATCAACATCACTGATCATCAGGAAAATGCAAATTACAATTACGGCGAGATATTACCTCACACCTGTTACCATGGCTGGTATTAAAAAGATAAAAGATAACAAGTGTTAACGAGGATGTAGAGCAAAAGGAAACCTGGACACTGTTCACTGTTGGTGAGAAAGCATGTCAGGATAGCCAGCACGGACAAGAGTACGGTGATTCCTCAAAAAATTAAACCTTGAACTACCGTATGATGCAGCATTTCCACTTCTGGGTGTATTTTAAAAGCATGAAATCAGTTTGTTGAAGAGATGACAAGACTCGCACGCTCACTGCAGCATTGTCACAATAGCCAAGATACGAAGTCAACTTCAGTATCCGCTGAGGGATGAATAGATAGAGAAAATGTAGCATCTGCACACGGAGTATACTATTGAACTTTAAAAGGAAAGAAATTCTCTCATTTACGACATGAATGAATCTGGAGTACATTACGCTAAAGGAAATAAGCCAGACACAGAGAAAGGAACACTACACGATGGCACTCACAGGTGGAATCTGAGAATGTCAAATCATCCACGTAGAAAGGGGAAGGGGGAGAGTCCTGGGTGGCAGCTGGGCAGGGTCGGGAGGGAAAGGGAGATGTTGTTCAAAGGGTACAATGTTTCAGTTGGATAGGAGAAATAATCTATAGCACAATGTGCCTATAATTAATAATATACTGGATATTTCAAAATTGCTAACAGACTAAATTTTAAATGTTCTTCTACAAAGAAATTGTATATCAGGTGATAAATACATTAATTGACTTGATTTAATCATTCCACAAGGCATACACACACCACAATATCACATGGTATCCTAAAAAATATATACAATTATTCGCAATGTTAACAGAAGTCTTTTTTCCATTGCACTCAAGCCCAAACTATGAATCTTCTTTTTCTCTTCTTAACTGAACAAATGTATAAAAGGAAACTAACACTTCTCAGTCATGATTCATTTTTTGTTATACACTTCAGATAGGGCATGCATAAAAGGAATATTACTATATTTGATCCGAAGATAATAAATCGTATTTCCCTGTTTTTGTTTTACAACTTGGAAAATAATGATGTTTTCAATGCAAGAATAGACCCATTATCCATAAAAAATTGCATTGAATAAAAACAAACTGTGCAGGACAGGAATGCACATCTTGCAAAAGAAAAAAAAAAATAGGTAAGCACAATTTATTGATGAAATAAACTAATATAAAATACATAAATTGCCCTTACCTTTGGAGCTGAGATTATAAATTTTTTTTCATAGTCAACTGAGGTGCGATTAACATTTAAGTACAAAGGTTACTTAACATATAAGCATAAAGTTTTCTCCATGAGTAACTTTGGATTTATGAATCACACTTACCAGCAGTTCGTTAGAAGCTCTGTTTTGTGAAAGAGGAGATGTTTCAGCACATTATTCAGCTGAGGACTGTTATTCTGAACACAAGACCACGCAGAAACACAGTGCCAGAGCAGGTGGCTAACTTGATATCCTTGATTAGATTGCGAACGTTTCTGAAGTTCAAATATAAAAATATATCTGAGAAAGACTTCTTTAACTTGAACAAACATAAAAATAAATTTTAAATATACAAATGAAGATGTGTGCTCTTATTTTTGAGACAGAATCTCATTTTGTCACCCTGAACAGAGGAGTGCTGTGGCATCATAGCTCACAGCAACCTCAAGCAATTCTCTTGTCTCAGCCTCCCAAGTGGCTGGACTACAGGTGCCTGCCACAATGCCTGGCTATTTTTTTTTTTTTTTTTCTGGAGACAGGGTCTTGCTCTTCCTCAGGCTGGTCTCCAACTCCTGAGCTCAAGCAGTCCACTTGCCTGCCTCGGCTCCCAGAGTGCTCAGATCACAGGCATGAGCCACCATGCCCAGCAAGATACATGTTCTTCCATACTTTGGTGTTTCACCAAGTGGAGCAATTTACAGAGTACCTGCTGCTAAGTACACATAGTTAATCTAAATCCAATGTATTTGTTTTTCATATGGGTCCCTTGTTTTCAGTGATACCAATTCTATTATATAACAAAAATCTAGCAATCTGTAAAATAAGGGATAATCATTAGACACAATTGTGCTTTTTAGACTCTATGAGACTTAGTTGTCCCTGAAACCTGAGGAAAAGGTGATGGGATAGTTTGAACAAAGATCTAACAGCAGATTAGATTTTAAAATGTGGTAACTACTTCAAAAACCAAACTCTATGCCTGCCAGGACATGGTCAATGTCTACTAAGCAACTATGTTCAAGGTCTTCAAATTCCGATCACAAGCCATCTGCTGTTTGTGTTCCCTGAGAGTGCTTCTCCACAGCTTTATCAGGGCACTCAATGCCTGGCAGACATGGTGACACAGCACTCTGAATTTCTGTGAACAGTGAAGATTCAAACACAACCTATAATATGTGCTCCAACTGCTAACTTAGTTGGTATTTTGTGCAGAATCTAAAGGGCTTTGTAATCCACATTTATTTCACAAAATAACATCAGCCTACTATTTAAAGATAATTTTCATGTTTAGTATTCTTAAGATAGAAAACCTGAAGTCTATATATGAATTTTAAACTAAGACATTTTGAGATTACAGTAAACTGGTTAAGTCCCACCGACATGCACTGAACTACTTTATGTCAGGAATTCTGTTAGATGCTAGAGATAAAGGCATGAGGAAGACAAAGTCTGGGCAAGGCTACCGACTCTGGGGAGCAGTAATTCAGAAAAGCAAATAGATGTTTAGAATGTTAGGATATTCTGTAGAAAAACTCTATGCTAAATCAACGTAAGGCATTCCGCTGAGACGTGCCGACCTCAGCACAGGCACACACACCTCATGTTCTGCTTTGTGTCAAAGCCTACCCAAGAAGTCGCACCCATATAAATGAAATTCTTTTCTGAAATTGCTCTTGGTGTCTCAGTCTGGATGCCTGACAATCCTCAGATTGCAGACTTATTCGGAACGAAAAGGTAAGTAAACGAATGTTTGTTTTGTTTTGTTTTGTTTTTTGGCCAGTGCTGGGTTTAAACCCGCCACCTCCAGCATCTGGGGCCGGCACCCTACCCTTTTGAGCCACAGGCGCCACCCTGTGGATGTTTGAGATGGCTTCACCAGTTAGCTTAAAATAACACATTTGGCTCTTTAAATCAAAGTTAGTGATGGCCAGGTAGACTATTCAGTTAGGTCAAAAATTCTTGTGTTAACACTTATATACCAATACCGGACAAAACTCTTGGAGCATCTGGTAAAGAAAAGATTAGAATTTAAATAAACACCATTTAAACTTTATTTTCAATTTTATATGAGGACATTCTTACTCATCGAGGAAGAAATAAATCAGACTCCTGATGTCTGGGACTGATCTGACATCATGTTATTCCAAGCTGGTCTGGCCCTCCCAGCCAGGTCATTTCGATCTGCTGTTGGATGTAAACTCACAAAATAGCAACCTGAGGCAATATCACTCTGAGACCACAATAAATAAACACAACTATCTGACGATTTTTTTTCTAAGCACAGACATAAAGTCACTGTGCCACCCACAAAATATACCCCACCCAGAATCAACCCTACCCTTTGACAACAGCAAATCTAGAAAGAACCCCATAGCCCCCCCCCTTATCCAAACACAGCCCAAATCTTACAATTGATTCATTCTAACCCTTTCTAAGACCTTTTTCTAAGACATTCCTCTTACTAACATATCCAAGACTCCTCTCTCTCTCTCTCTCTCTCTCCCCAACTAGAAACAAACCCCATTTGCCTGACTGCAGATAGATGTGCTCCTGGTGGCCTTTGGCTGAAGGGCATTGACATTATCCAGAGCAAAGGAACCTGCCAGGCCAGTGAATTTCCCAGGTCAGTGGGGCTTATTACTGATCCTCATGCATTTTATTTATTTCAAGCATTTCCATGGAATTCTTGCTAAATTTTCTTTCCTGATTTTAAAGAAAAAAATCTATCAAGCTTAGATAAATTGATAGAATGATATTATGCAATTTAATATAAGTGTCATGTATGTCATCGGGGAGCAGGGCAGGAGGGAGCAATGGTTTGAGACTCATCCGGTGGTACAGACTTCTACGCCTTTGTACTAAATCAGACAGCTCAAGGTGGTTGGCAGACAAGGGCCATTCACAACTATTAACAAGAGTATAGAAATAAGTAATACATATTTTAAAACTTTCATAACAATTTGACAGGGTAATTATGTATATTCAGTCTAATAAAAATCAAGACTTGAGGTTTTTATGTCTTTTCAGGTTTTTTTAAAGAATTTGCTATTATTATATTTTACAAAATCATTAGTCTGTGATGGTTTGGAAATTAAACGGAAATTTTGGGAGGAATCTTTTACCATAGTTTGAAAAGCACTGGGCACTACATTGGATGACTCCAGAGAACTTCCCCCCGCCCTTCTTCTTGGCTCCCAGAGCCACTTTCTACATTGTTTCATCCCCTCCCTTGCTGTCCAGCTTTGGACTGTCAAGTGCAGCTTGTGTTAATGCCTACTTTGAAAAGCCCACCTACAAAGTGTGTTAATCTACTATTGGCTAAGAATTCACATAACCTCACCAGCTTGAATTTGATGTAAATTGAGGTACACAGACTGCTGAGAGACGGACCAGGCTCTCCTTTATAACAGAAAGGAGCTGTGGGCATGGGCTCTGTTTTGCCTGCTCGCCCACAGCGTCCAGGTTCATCTTGTTTTCACTCATTAAGGGGATGGCTGACAATGTCATGAAAGGCCTGGATAATAAGACATGAATCTTCTAAGAAGGACTTGATCTAACAAATGCAATCAGTGTGACCTAATTCTTTGTACCCTCAATGAATCCCAAACAATAACAAATAATAATAATAATAAAAGACATGAATCATAGGGTGATGCTCTAATTTTAAAGAATGTGTGTCTTAGTCTACTAGTAACCATTTACAATTACAAAGTAGTGCAAAATATCCCAAATTTAGATAATACCTTTGGCTTTGCAAGTACTTAAAAGTGTTAGAGGATGAGATTGCTAATCACATCAAGATGTAAGCTCTGTGCGTGTGCTAGTTTTCAGAGAACTATTTTGGACCATAGAACAGGTAAATTAATAAAGGGTCTACTGCATTTTACCCGAGTTTAAATCTAGAAACTTCTCCAAAGAACGATTGTACTATTACCATATGACAGCTATACTTAGAAAATTCAGCTTTTCTAGTGGGGAAGGGACAGAGTGGAAAACTCAACCCAGCATTCTGGCTCTGCAATCCACAGAGCTAATTAAAGTATACCATTTGTCAAAGTCAAGAGAAACTCTATCTGGATCACTTAAAAGGACATTAAAGAGAGAAAAGGAGCCCAATAGCAGACAAAAGGAAACGTCCTATTCTTAAGTGGAACCAACGCCCATATTGTGGGTATCCTAATGTATCACAATACTCTACAGAACATTAATGCAATTTTAGTTATCTCTTTGACAAGAAGTTATGTTTTAACTAAGATGCATATAAACACATAAAATTAAATATTTTAGGGTGACCAAATGCTGCCATTGACCTTTTAGCATTATCAGATGATAAGGACTACATTAATAAATTGATAAATCCTCTACTATATTAATACTAATACAGGGAAAGGGAGAAAGAACGAATATAAATGTAGTTTTTATAGTCACATTTTTATCTTTTTTTTTTTTTTTTTTGCTTTCCTTTTTCCAGAAGGTGAGAGAGTTCACTATTGATGGGTTACTACTTAACTGAACTGGAGACGCTAACTTAGATTAAGTTCTACTGGAGAACGTGGGTGGAAACTGTGGAACTTCAAGACATGCAATCAACCTCCAAGTCAGTGCTGATTGCCCGAATCAGCAATTTCTGTGGCACTGCGGCTACTCGATCTTAAACAATATTTATGGTCTTTGTATTATAAGGTATTAGGAGGAGAAAAAGAAGAGCAATAAAGCTGATAGGTTGTAATCTGTTATAATCCCCTTATGGGATCACACGGATCGTGCCGAAATAGAATTTAGAAGAGATTGAATCTAAGCTTTGTTCTGCAAAGTAGAAAGAGAAAAAGAGAGACCTAGTGACTTGCCCCCCTCTGAACTGAGATGTTCTTTTCATGTGTTGACATTTTTGCCCTTTCCACTCCAGGCCGAGCTGTACGGCAGTAACCTTCCATTTGTGTGCTGTGTGTGTGTGCCAAAGTGACAAAAACAGATTCCTTAAAAAAAAAAAAAAAAAAAATCAGCATTGACAGTTGCCCGGCTCATAAGCAGAACATTCATGATGCCAAGATTTCATAGAATGTTATTTGTTTAAAGGAAAAAAGCTCCAATTACTACATTAAGTCAACATAATCATATCCTTAGATGACAATCAAGATATTTAACTGCTTAGGTTAAAGTGGGTTCCGAAATAGGATAATATTTTTCAATAATCGCTGTTGACATTTGCATAGCACTTAATAATTTGCAAAGCACATGCTCTTTGGCAATCTTTACATCAATGCCGTGGAAGAGTCAGGGCAGACAGACTGGTGACGATGAGGCGTTTTAAAGATACGTAAATGGAGGTTCGGAGAGCTTCCTGGCCCCTCTGGATCACACAGCCACGTGGTGGCCAGGTGTGTTCTCTGCATGATCAGTGCTCCTCTTTCTGTGGCTCAATATCTTACATTATATAGCACTGTAAAAACATTTCTTAAACTTAAAAACAGATTCTTTTTTTGCACAAAGAAATTTGTGTTAACTAGTAATTATAACCAAAAGTTTCAATTTATTTAGCAAAATCGCTTTTTATGGTTCATCAGTAATGAGCCAAAGGGAAAAACATTCAGGCCTAGAAACATTACAAATAAATGTGGTTAAATGTATGATCTAATATGTTTATTTTATAGCTACTTTTAGAAAGCGCCTAAGGAAATCATAGGAAAACTGTGAGGTAACATATAAATAATGAGGAATCTTCTTTAAATTACCGTAAGTAATTCATCTTGAATTATGTAAAAGTATTTTCCTTTTCTAAGAAGTTGTTAGAAAAACAAATTTTCTATTTATAGACTGTAAAATAATAAGCAGAAGTAGAAAAAACTTAGGCTGTAGAAACACTCACTGCTCTTCTAGAAAATATGGGAGAAAAGAACATGAAGAATTTATTAACCCCAAAGACTGAAGTTTGTCTTTTGATGTATCCTCAGTCTATAAGGTACATGCACAATTATGCAGCTCACCGTACTTGCGTTTGCATACTTATAGTTTGTTATACACCAAGGAACTACATAATGAGGACAGATAGTTTTATCTAGAGTTATTTACTAATACCTGAGTTAGAAATTAAGCGAATTTCATATTCTAGGGATTATCTTTCAATTTTAACTCTCTTTTAAAGTTTTCAATTGATTTTAGTAGCATATTAAATTTTATTTCATATAAATTTTGAAAGCATAAAAATATTATATTTTCTTTTAAGAATAACCTGCACCTTACACACTGTCCCTTTAATTAAAACGTAGTATTTTGAGATGTTAATTGATAAGTCAATCTAAATTATGTCACAATTTCTAATTAAATAGCTGAGATGGAATTTATGAGGAAGAAGGTTATTATGTCATTACTCCCTTGAAAGTAGTCACGGCACAAACTGATGGCCCACTACTAATCCTATCAACTGCTATTCAGAAAATGTGCAGGTGGTTGCGTGATGTTAGATCTTTGCTGCTCACTACTCCCCTCAGCTAAGCTCATCTTCAACAATGCTTCCAGAATTGACGTCCACAATGATTAAATCATAGCCATCTTTTCTGATGCACACCCACAATATTAGGTTACCCACCGTATAGGAATCTGTGTTCTCATATATTTTCACAGGGCCAAAGATTGATTCAGAAGGCATTTCTCTTTTACATATAACTTCTGAGGTTTTCAGGATGAATTGCACATTTGAAAAGATGTTTGGATACTTCTGATATGATTCGTTGCAGAAATAAAGTGCTATTGTAAGAAAAATCATTTGTGAGAAATAGTTCATTAATATTTTTCATTGTGTTTCATTTGACTTTTAATTAATAAACTATGATTAAAAGAAATACTTAGACATGGAAGCTGCTGTACAATCTCCCATCTGCTCGAGATTTATAATGTTATGTGCGCCCCCTGGTGGTATAACATCAACACAAACCTATTAGGTAAATAATCCGCACCTAAGAGTTAATAAAATTCAGAATAGCAATTGCATAATGATTGAATCCTCAATTAAATGTAGTTACAGCTCAATAACGCTTGGAAGTTTCCAGATGAAAGTAAATCATGTTGTACTAACACTCTATTCATAATTGATATTTTTGAAGTGTCATCCCACAAATATCAATGTCATTTATTCTGACCTAACATTCTCCCGTTTTATTCCTTTCAAGATGTCTTCACTGATTTTTCAAAGTATATATTTTAAAATATAGGCAGAAATTATGTAATTAAACATAAGAATCTGTTCTATCATCTTAGTGCTGTTCTTTACTTAAACTTTTAGATAGTCTCTGGGTTTCAGTCCATCTACACAGTGAAAAAATTAGCAACAGCAATCCTTCTCCTGGTCAGCTCTGTGGCGTAGCAGCAGCTGCTGACAGCCTCAAAGAGAAAACAGACAGTCGCCAAGACAGATGCAAAGCTAAGGCTCTAGAAGCCAAAATCTGACGATTTTATTCTTATGTTAAAGAAAAATGTTCTTGAAACATGTCTATAATAATACGCTAATATGAGCACTTGGGTTTTAGTTGAGTAATTTTCCAGAATGTATTTGTCACCATCATCTGAACACATGATAAGTCACCATGCTGAACTTGGTGAGGAGTGAAGCAGAGGATTTATATAATTTACTAAAGAAATCAAAACAAAGGTTATGAGAGACAAGGACTCCTGTTCTATCCGTCTGCAGCTTCCTCTTGGTCACACCTCCCATCAGGACTTCACAGCAATGGTACAAATTGATCAGTCTCCAAAACACTTCCACTATCGCCTTTTAGTCTGTCCTCCAAGACTTTTTCCATCAACTATCATTTCCTTTTTTAAAAACCTTAAGTCTCTTTTCCTTATCCTGCAACACACTAATCTTCTCTTCTTTTTACCTTGTTTTTTCATGAAAACCATTCACATATTTATATGTCAGCATAAAAATTTATAGCTATGCTTATTGGAAATAATTCACTTTATTTTTCTTGTGCTTAAATTTTCCCCTCCCTGTGTATTTTTTTCAATCTGAATTTTGCTTCCACTTCTCCACTGTTGCTCCACAGGCCAACAATAACTTCGTGACAGCAGAGACTCATCACTTTCACACCATTTATACTTTAACACTTCTACTGCTCTGGATAGTATTATCTTCCTGAATGAACTTCCCTCCTTAGATGTCATCACTTCCTCTTGCTCCCCTGAATTCTGTTTTGCTGAGCTCTGTTATACTAATAACCCGTGAAATGTTTGTGAAGAATTTGCTTTGCCTCACTCACTCCTTACCCTCCTGTTATCTCAGCTGCATTAACACGATGAATGTCAAATCCATATCCTGGGAAGGCTACACTTATTTCCCTAGTTCCAAACCTATGTTTTCAACTGCTGGCTCAGCTCACTTTGTTGTTCTTAGTAGAGCACCATGGCATCATAGCTCACAGCAACCTCAAACTCTTGGGCTCAAGTAATCCCCTTGCCTCAGCCTACCTAGTAGCTGGGCCTAGAGGTGCATGCCACAACCCTGGTTATTGTTCAATATTTCTAAAAAAACTTTCTCAGTTCAGAATATCATTTTCTTATTTTAATTTAAAGAAGTTTATTCTGAGCCAGTTATGTCAGACCATGGCCTGGAGAACCATGCCCAAGAAGCCTTGAGCAAGGGGTCTCCAGAACATCATTATTTGACCCTATTACTCAGAATGAAAAACTTCAGCTTCCTCTTAGCACTCCTCATTTTCTTTATATATAGCTTAGAAATTTGTCACCAATTTAAGTACTTTCCTAAAACATGAATTTGATGTTCTTGAAATCTAGTGACATAGATACTATTACTGATAAAAAAAAAAATTAAGTCACAAACAAACTCATCTGCTTAAATAGAAAAGTAAAAAGATGAAGTAAGAATAGGAGTTACCCAAGGTTGGAGTAAGAGGAGGAGGAGGGGGAGTGGACAGGAGGGGAGATGTTGGTCAAAGGGTACAAAGTTTCAATTAGACAGAAGTAACAAGTTCTAGTAATTGATTGCATAGCATGGTTATAATAATAACTAACGTATGCTGCCAAATTGGGGAAAGAATTGACTGTAAGTCTGCTTACTGCAAGTAAATGATTACTATGTGGAGCAAAAAAAGCTAAACCAATGCAGTCTGCTAAACCAGCAGCTACGCTGTTCAGCACTGCAACTATCATCTTTCATGAAATACAACTTATGCTCTTTATAGTGACAGTCTGCGCTCCTCAAAATATAACTTCAAACATTTATACGTATAAAAAAATAAAAGATACTGTACCACGTAAATATGGCTGAAGCCTAAGTAAATGTTGTTTAAAATTTTCTAGGTAACCATGCAGGAAAAATATAAAAAGTCGTAAGAAAACCAAATAGCCAATCTGTCAAAAGAGAAGAGAAAAAAGCATTTTTTGTGTTGCATCAGTAAATGTTTAAGAACCATAAGGAAAATAAAACATTTTATTATTACATTTACTTTTGATAAAACAATTTCAAGCTCACTTGATATTATGTGCTTTTGAAATAACTTTAAAACACTTTTATCAAGATTGAAATGCTGGTTCTGCCAAGAAACTTTTTATAAATCATCTCTACATTGCATATAATGACCAATACTGAATGCTATTTTGTTCTATGTCCTTTAGAACAATATTCTTCAAATTGCAAGTCATGCCCCTTAAGTGAGTCATGAAGCCAGTTGAGAGAACATTTTTAAATAAAAGAGAAGACAAAACATTATAGGATATGGCACAATTCCTTATTTCAGTATAAAATTGAAAGTATGTTACGAGTTTGCTAGATTTAGTGCAAAGGATATTTCTTCATATGGGTCTTAGTCAAAACAGTTTGAAGAGCATTAGCATTCAGTGGTGTTGAGAGCTATTCTGCCTGTTGTACTAAGCTCAATATTCCTTCATGAAGCAAAAACAACCCTCCCATGTCATTACTAAATAAACACTGCAAAGTCTTCTGTGAAGTTTAAAACACATGCATAGCTAAAAATAATTTTACATAGACTACATAAAATGGGAAGTCTGAAAAAATATACTATCTGCAAGATTTTACAGAAAACCAGAAAAAAAACCAGTAACTATAGAAATAAATGGAATACAAGTTGTCTAAGTGACTAAATCATGGAATAACAACAGGGGTCACCATCGTGCACGCACATGCACACATGTGTCTCTCCAAAGCCTTACAGCACAGTGTAGGGTATCATTAGATACACCTGTGGAAATACAATGAATTGATGACTCTAACCAAGTCTCAGGGCTTCACTCATGACTATTAAGCAAATTTGTGGCATTACTGGACTTTGAACCCAGGAAGGGGTATGTTGCTCCAAAAGTCATGAACTTTCTACTTTGGAAGGCATTACCAAATACTTTTCTTAATCACAAACCTGTATCATTAAAAAGAACTTTGGGGCAGCACCTGTGGCTCAAAGGAGTTGGGCGCTGGCCCTATATGCCGGAGGTGGTGGGTTTAAACTTAGCCTCAGTCAAAAACTGCAAAAAAAAAAAAAACTTTGGAAAATGTATCATCAATATTTGTAATTGTTTTCATAAATTATAAACATGTACCCTTTATAGACATAAGACAAATAAAAATAAAATGTCTATCAGGTCTGTCCGACATTTTCATCTGCAACATTCTGAAGGCCAGATTTTTTTTTTTTTTTTTTTTTTTGCAGTTTTTGGCTGGGGCTGGGTTTGAACCCACCACCTCCAGCATATGGGGCTGGTGCCCTACTCCTTTGAGCCAAAGGCACCGCTTCTGAAGGTCAAATTTTTATTCAAAACTCCACCTCTCCATATTGCTATTGATTTCTGAGACTGGGTGCACACCTTCCGTGCGTCCTTCCTGTGTATTCTCTCCGTAGCCTGACAACTCGGGCTCTGCCCCCTCTGCTGAATTTCTGCTTGTCAATTCACCCTTCTCTGTTCTCTCATCTCTTTCCTTTGTCCTTCTTTTGCCTTCTATTCCCATCTCTTCTCTTCATTTTCCTGACTCCTTTAACTGAGTGTGAAATACAAATGCTTGGATAATATTTATCAGGTGTTGTACTTTATGATTCATGTTCTTCCATAGAAGCTGGAAGAGCCCTGGTCACGTTTCTCTCTGACACACATTAAACCATGTTGTTTATATGTTACTTTCTACACTTCTGTAATTAAACATCAATAGTTAAGAAGATTCTATACTGATAAAAGAAAAGAATGCACACAAAATCTGAAAGGAAATAATATTAGAGAATCATGCATTTCCAGCACTCTCCAACCCTGAGCAACTTCATCAAAGGAAAAAGAAAACTATGCATGTGGAGGTGGGTCACACACCTTCTTATTCAATAAATCATTCTGTATAAAAGAGAAGAGCAGTAGGCCTTTCAGATACATAGTGAAAACCTCTACATAAGGCAAGGAGGACAACTGGAATGGTTTCTTGCCTGGAATCAAAGGTACGTATAGATAGAGGGCATCCTTATTTCCACTAGCTAATTTATATCGGCTAGAACAATAAAGAGTAAGCATTAAAATTAGTAAATCTGAGAACCCGGGTACATGTGTGGCATGATGGCTAGGAGGGTGCTGTCTGGGTTTTGAAACCCTCCCTGCTGCGGTCGTTTGGAAGTCACTTAAACTCTGTGCCAGTTTCCTCATCTGTGAAATGGTATCAGTAATATCACGTACTTATTAGGATTGTGATTGAGTAAGTCGATATCTATAATATACTTAAGGCACTTATCATTGTGTAGGGCAAATAGTTAAGTGTGGTCTAAGAATGTGTAGCTGTTATAAGAACCAGCAGAGATTGTTTAACCTTGCAGATAAGAAGATAAAGGAATCTTAACATTAAGTGGCACAGGGTGTACAAGCAACAGATGCAGCGGACAAAACTGTATTTCATAGCTATTTTTCTTGATATCAGAAATACAAAAGGCAAGAAGTGGAAAAGGCCACTGAAAGGCAGAAGAAAAGCAGATAAATCCAGACCTGCTCTCAGCTTCCCCAGGTCATTTTCTACTTCATTTTTCCCACTAATACATATACGAGTGCACAGGTATGTTGATTCTTAGTTAAATATTATTTTCTTACATTAGTTTATGAAATTATATTTTCTCAAACTACCTTCGTTTGGATATCAAACAATAATGTACTATTCACATTTAAAGAAGATTAAAATAAACTACTAAACAAGAGAATTTCCACAATAGATCTCAATGTCCTATTTGAATCCTAAAGCGAATGTCACGTGGTTATGGGTAGCATGTATAATCTGTAAAATGCTCAAACTTGACTAAAACACACCTTTGTCAGCTTTATCTCCACTGAATATAAGTACGTCTTCAGGGACGCGTCGCAGCAGAGTCTATGTAAAACGGATTCCGCGACAAAAAACAAGGCAGGCAGGTGATCATAATCAAAGCAAGCGTGGTCCAGGGAAGCATAAAGCATGTTTAAGGCTTCTGAAATATTAAAAAATATAAACTGCATCATTTAAAATTCATCCTGCTTTTTTATATGCTATAATTAATTTCTGCAATTAACTGCCTAATCAGTCACCAAGATCAGATTAGGGCTTAAAAACATTTTTACAAATTCTTTGATGCCTTTCAAATCAAGGGGTGACTTCTAAGCTCTGTTCCCCTTAAACTTGAGTAGGCTTTATGACAAGCTTCAACCCACAGAATGTGGCAGACATGATACCAAGTGACCTCCAAGGCTTCATCAGAAAAGACACCACAGCTTCCAAGACCTTTCTCCCAATACCCTTATAGCTTTGGAGCCCCGAGCTGACATGTAGGAAGGGGTGCAGGAAGCCCAGCTTCAAGGTATGAAGCCACTAAGCTAGAAAGGCTGCATGGAGCATGAAGAAATGCTGGCGGACCGGCTGTTACAGGCCATGCTAAATAGGTCACCAGGCCACGTAAAGAAAGGCAGAGAAATGGGACAGAGCCAGATGGTGGAAGGCAGTGCTAGAGTCACCTGGTGTAAATGTCAGAAGACTAGAATACCAGGGCAGAGGAAACAGGGCCACCCAGGGGAGACTGTACACTAAGGGCCTAGAGCAAATGGCTCCCCACATCATTATAAAAGTTTTGAGGAACTGCTGTGTAAATATCTCAGGAAGAACAGAAAAGGCAGGCACTGGGGACAGCAAAGAGGCCAGCTCAGCTGGAGGATAATGAATAAGTAGGGTGGTAACCAGGTGGCAAGTCACACAGAACCTTGTGGCTCTCATATGAAGCTGGGCTCATTTCAAGTATAATCAGAAGTCACTGAGAATTATTGAAGCTTTAGATTGATTTCTGTTGGGTGGAAGGTACAGGTAGGACACCTGTAAGGTTATTTCAGTTATGGAGATGGTCAGAAGAAATCATATGTAGGGTATTATTTGGAGTACAATCTCTGAATGAGTTAAAATTCCCTTGGCTGTGTGTAACAGAAAACTCAACAAGAAGTGTCTTTAAAATAAGGTTTATTATTTCACAAGATCAGAACTGTAAAGGTTCCAGGGATGGCTAAGACAGCTGCCCTCTGCAAGGTGCTGCTTTCATCTGTCAGCCCCCCGGGGTGCACGATGCCTGTGATGACGGCACATGCTCTGGGCCTCACATTCTCACCCAGCACACGAGAGAGGAGCAGAGGGATCCAGGGAGAAGGGATGCTTTCTTCCGAGGCATGTCTCTTTCAAAGGCAGGTAAACAACAAGTGTTCAAACAGGGCTGCCTTTACCTTCCTTTAGTCAGGACTGGGCCGTGTGATGACCCTCAGTCTAATCACTAGCACGTAGAAGGGAACTGTGGCAAAGATTCAGACCACCTGTGATCCACTCCCTGGGGCTGGGCAACACTTCAGGATCACCTGACGAGAGGATAGCTGAGCAAACCTGAAATTTACTTGGCAAAGAAGAGTGAGCAGCTGCTGGTTGGTGGTAAACCAAGAGTTTACCTCAATATCCTTGCAATACTTAATACAGGCCAGGCTATCGGTGACACCATGACCAAGGACCAGGAAGACAAGTTAGACACAAAATAGTTCTTACTCTTCCTATTACTCCAAAGCCCCCAGAGAGCACTACAAAACCCGATTTATCTGGGGAGATACTCTCTCATCTCATATGATTAGCATTCTAAAATTCATTTTAAGAGGCATACACAATACATTTATGATCATGATAGATGAAATTCTACCCCTCCTTAAAAGCAATGCTATTTAATTTCTTTTTGAGAGTAGTTAGTGTTTGAAAAGAGACACAAATGAGAAACGAGAAATGAAAAGGTAACTGAGCAAAGCTCGCTCCCTAAAATCAGTGAAAACCAAAGGGCCACTTGATTAATGTCTTATGGGGAAGGATTACAAAAGGCAAAAACACGTTTCTCCAAAGGATGGTGCCTATTGTAATTGGAAATCACTGAATGACATTTTATATTACTTTTTAATTAGTTACTAATTTTAGGGAAAAAGCAATAAAGACTCTGCTGAGCAAAAGATTTTTAAAACAATTTTGTAATTAAAAAGTTGAGCAGTTAAATTCATAAATTCAAAATTGCAAAGGAACTTTCACAATGAAATGCTACAAGATATTTCAAGAGAGAATGGCAAGCTTCTCTCCTGCAAGATCCCTAAATATTAAAGAAAATACAGAAAACACTGGTGATCTCGACTGAGGATGGGGAGCACATACCATCTTGGATTTCTCCTTTGCACTGAGCCAGATACATCACCTCCGTCCACGCAGCGGGAAGGTAGACGTGCCGGCCGCAGCCCAAGGTTTTGAGACCCAGCTTTCTCTGTCATGTGGAGGCATAAAAAAGGCAAATCAAACTGCACAGTTTTCACGTATTTATTTATTTATTTATTATTAACCCTTAATTATTTCCCAAGAGTCATTTCATTAGAGTAGTGCTCTTGACCCACAACTTTATATTTTTGCTTTTTATTGTATTTTTTGACATGCAAACTGCACTAGTGTTAAAATATAGAAAATGTTAATGGTCTGAGTAATATCAGTAGTTATTTGCTCAAAATAATTCTTATTCTTTACTTTCTACTGATTACTTTTATTTCATTTATTTTATTTTTTAAAGGAAATGTATTTATTTTACTTTATTTTGTAAAAGTATTCAATAAATAGGTTTAAGCAGAAACGAGTTTGATGTCAATTTGCTGGAAAGCCCTGATGATGTCGGGGTTGCTGGACTGAAGGGAATGAACAGGAAGGGTGGTCAGGAGTGGCCCCCCTTCCGTCCCATCCTGTGCCCACTCCAGGGGCTGCCCCAGGGGCACTTGGCCAACTGAAGAGGGGGAGCTCACTGAGCAACGTGCCTCCTGGCCCTGGCTGAATGTATCATTATCAAAAGGATACCCTTTTTCCAACCAAAAGTTTTAAATGCATTTTTTCAAAGTTTTCAAATATATGGGCAACCATGAACTGAAAAATAACAACCATCACAACAGCAAAAAAAATTAAAAAAAAAAAAGATGGCTGAATTTATGCCCTGTTTTTTTTCAGCTTTCATTTCATGAATTATTCAATATCAAAGAAAAATATTTGTATTCTTTCTCTGTCAAAATTAACCTGAATCTGAGACAGAAAAGGCAGATCAAGGACTTACTTCACTTCCCGTTCTGTTTTCATACCTTTGAAAATATGCGAATCAATGTCATATTCATAAAGGATTATTTTTCACAAGTTCGGTAAAGAATAGTTTGTTACCGAGAAAGAACAGATTGTGTCATGCAAGGCAAGTAGAAGTTTAGGAAGGTTTTCTTTCCTTTTGGAAAGAAAATCAGTCTCGCTGACTTTACCAAGCGAGCTTTACCCAGGACCTTTTCACTTCTCATTTCCCATTTATGTCTCTTTCCAAACACTCTCTAACCAATCTCAAAATATGTCCTCTTGGGACCATATCATATCTCCATTAAAATTGTTTCAGAAAAAAAATTCAGAAATTTATTTGCCAAACTTTGATATTTTGCTATCGATTCTTGAATGGGTTTCAACAGCTATATTCTCCCCAAATATATGAGGAACCTTCACTCAAGAAGCCCTCTGACATTCAATTATTTGGCTATAGGCTATTACTTTAATTTGCATTAATATCTTAATGATGCCTACTTATAACTAAGGAAAAATGTGTATTTATTTTCCTTTCAATATTTTAGAACATGTAACCATCCACCAACTGGAAAAAGAAGTTTCTAATTAAAAGTAATCAAATGGTGTGCCATTACCTTACATTTTAGAATGTTTTTTCTAGCTACTTCTAACAATTTCTTGTGCTCTGTGGAATTTTTTGTTTGATTAAATTTCAAGATGAATTCATTTGTGATTGAAAATGATGGCCTAAATGAAACAAAACAAAACAAAACAATGATTATAGCTATATGCTCCAAGTTTCAATTAATCAACTTTCAGTGGCTAATTATTTTCTAGGAAAAGATACTTTATTTTTTTTAATGTTTCACCAAAGTCAACAACAAAAAATCCACGTGCAAGCCTCCTAGATTGATCCTGTCACACTCTTAGATTGAGAAACATAATTTCCACTGTCAAAGACATTTGTGGCCTCTGAAAAAACTGCTTCTGAGGTGAAGATCTACTCTGAAGAATGATTTACACCCTCACATAAATTGATGTTGGTTCAGTTTAAGCCAAGCTTTCATTCCCTCTGTGCATGTGGAATCCATCCAACCGTGGCTGGAGCAAGGTGAGCACTGGGGGAAATAAGTAGCTGTATTATCTCTGCATGAGACAGAAAGCTATCGCAGCATTTTGAGAAGAGGAGCATGGTTGAGCTTGAGTTTTAGTAAGATCACCACTTGCTATATTGTGAACTGGAGTGTGGGGAGGTGGGATGTAGCAAGTGGGAGAACATACCTGTAGTTAGCTGAAAGGTAATGGTGGCTTGGACCAGGGCTGTAGCAATACTTACATAAGAAAGGAAAAGGGTTTGCTAACAGATATATTTTGATCTTAGTGCCAACTAGAAATGGTCATTGAATTAGACATCAGACATGAGAGAAAGAACAGAGTCATGATTCAACTGAGGAATCAGAAAGATAGAACTGCTATGTTCTGAGATAGGGAAGATTGTTAGAGAAGCAGATGTGGGGTAAGGGTAGAGAGTAAGGTCAGTATTAGACATATCGTGTTTGAGATGACTGTGGCCATCTGAGTGGAGGTGGAGAGCAGGTAGTTAGATGGACAAGGATGAATTTCCTGAAAAAGACTCAGACGAGATACATCAGTATTTGAGTTACCAGTACACATAGGGCATTTAAGTCTTACGGGAAACAGAATAAACAAGTGCTTCAAAGGGAAGGGGGGAAAAGAAGTTGAGGGCGTGCGCAAGGAATGAGGAGAGTGGTTATAACGGTTTACTCGGCACAGAGTTGAAGGTGGACATGTCACTACATATACCCATCAGGTACCACATGCACAGATGTGCACACTAAAAGTCCCGACTTCCGCATTAGACAATTCACCTGCATAACAAGAACATTTGTAGCCCCTAATATCTTAAAATATAAAATTATTTTTAAAAGCAACATCAAAAAATAGCAACACTTTGGACACGGAGAGTGGAGTGATGGACAATGGAGACGTGGCAGGGAGAGGGTGTCGCGGGGAGATGAGAATGAGCTAGTGGGTACTGGGTAAGCTCTTCCAATGGTGGGAAACTGAACTGACCACTGCACATGGGACAAAATTGCTTCTGTGTCCCCATAAATTTACATAAATAAGCAAACAAAATGAATAGTGAAAAATGAGTAGAGTCTACGAATTGTACTTCGGTGAGGTTAAACTTTGTGGAGTTATGCGAGTAGAAAGAGAAATGTGGGGAACTAAAACACATTTTTAATAACTGAATATACTCAGAATTTGCTGAATTAGATGTTCTATGAGATACAGAAAAAATGAAAAAGTGAATAGAAATCAGATTTTTCTTCTGACTGACTCACAGTCCTACAGGGAAGACAGATATACCAATTCAGCCATTTGCCTCATGGATCTTACACTCTTCTGGGAGAAAATACTTATCCCGTAAACAAGAACCCAGCACATGAGCAAGAGGAAGTCTAAGCGTGGTCAGCACCATGAATACATTTGCATAACCAGGGAAGTGTGAGGAGAGTAGCAGGAGAAGGCACTACTGTACATAAGGCTGTCACAGAACGTTTTGAGGGAGAGATATTTGAGCTGAGATGAGAAACAGACAAAGAAGCAAGAGACAGAGAGACAACAGAGAGACTGAGGATGAGCCAGGGAGGGAGCAGGGGACCAGAACATGCAGGTATTTAGAGCATTTCACTCTAGACATAATGGAAGGCATTACAGAGTTTAAATTAGAGCATGATGCTATTTCATTTACATTCTTAAAAATCACTGAGGTAGCTGTTGGGAGAAGTGGGTGAGAGCAGGCACAGGCACCAGCGGGAGGCTATGGCAGAACAGCAGGAATCAGATGAGGCAGACTGGGTGGGGCAGGAGGCGCAGGTACCAGAGAGGAAGAGACTGTGCTGCAGGTCACACTGTTACAGAAGGCCAAGAACTCATCTCAGGTCTAACTGTAAAGCCTATCCAAGTCTGCCCTGTAATCTAATGTTAAGGTAGCTGCTTTGTATTTCTTGCTACAACTTACTTAACTTTCTCTTATTGTGGTATATACAATTTGCTTAGCGAACATCTGGTGTTTGCCTTATACCTACAGTTTGAGATGTATAAAACGTGCTTTCTCTGTTTTACAAAAAGGAAAAGGAGGCTCAGAGAGGTTAAATCTCATACTCAAGGTCTGATCTTTAAAAGGAAACAGAGCCAAATTGGAAATAAGCTGTCTGACTTAAATTCTTTGCATTAAGCTCCTTGTCTAAGATTCCTCAGAATGATTTAGAGTGTAAGGATATGTAACACATTCTTCTTCTTCTTTTTTTTTTTTTTACAGTTTTTTTGGCCAGGGCCAGGTTTGAACCCACCACCTCCGCTATATGGAGCCAGCACCCTACTCCTTTGAGCCATAGGCACTGCCCACACATTTTTCTTTTAAATAAAATAAGAGTTCAATGCAATTTAAGCAGAATTCCCCACTACCGACCACATGTCATACTCTCCAAACATGTATGCGCGCGCGCACACACACACACACACACACACACACAAATCCAGGTTTTCAAATATAAATTAAAAATCTTATTTTCTGTGAGTGGTGAGAGGTCTGCATTCTGTTTCATTCTTCGGCATGTGGCTATCAATTTTTCCCAACACCCTTTATTGAACGGGGATTCTTTTCCCCACTGTATGCTCTTGACTACTTTGACAAAGATCAGATGGTAACATGAGGATGGTTTTACATCTGGGTTGTCTGTTCTGTTCCACGGGTCTACGTCTTTGTTCTTGTGCCAGTGCCATGCCATGTTCGTTACTAAAGCCTCAAGTCTGATATTTAATTAAAAAATGATCTTAATATTTCAACAGGGATTGCATTGACTCTGTGGGTCATTTTAGGTAGTAGAAACAGACATTTTAACAATGTTGATTCTGATTCTGAGTCCATGAGCACAGTATGTTTTGCCATTTGTTTACAACCCCTGAGATTTCCTTCCTCAGTGATTCATAGTTCTCCTTGTAGAGGTGTTTCACCTCCTTGGTTAAATATATTCCCAGGTATTTTTTATTCTTTGTTGCTGTTCTGAAAGGTATATGTCTTTGATTTTTCTCAGTTTGACTGCTAATGGTATATAGGAATGTTACTGATTTGTGTACAATGATTTTGTAACTTGAGATTTAGCTGAATTTATTTATCAATTCCAGGTGTTCTTCAGCAGAATTTTTAGGATTTTCTAGATTAACCTAAGGCATGAAACTGTAAGAATTCTAGAAGAAAATGTTAGAAAAACTCTTATAGATATCGACTCAGGCAGATAATTTATTTAAAAGATCCCAAAGGCAATAACGGTGGCAACAAAAATTAACAAATGGGGCTCATTAAATTGAAAAGTTTCTGCACAGCCAAGGAAGCAATCAATAGAGCAAATAGACAACCTATAGAATGGGAGAAAATATTTGCTTGGTGTACATCTGATAAAGGGGTGATAACTAGAACCTACAGAGAACTCAAGCAAATCAGCAAGAAAAAAAATCAAGCAACCCCATAAGAAAAGGGGAAAGACATGAACAGAAGCTTTTTAAAAGTAGATAAACCCATGGCCAGTAAACATATGAAAAATTATCAACAGCTTTAATCATCATAGAAACGCAAGTCAAACGCATAATGAGATATTAATTAACTACAAGAGAATGGCTTTTATCAAAAAGTCTAAAAGAACAGATGCTAGTGTAGATGTGGAGATGTGTAGCGAAAGTAACATTCATACACTGCTGTCGGGACTGCAAACTAATCCAACCTCTATGGAAAGTAATACAGATATACCATGAAAAACTGAAAGTAAACCTACTATTTGATCCAGCAATACCACTATTAGGTATTTTCCCAGTGGAAAACACCTGATTTAATCAAAAAGACATATGCAATCAACTGTTTACTGCAGCACAATTCACAATCACAAACGTGGAATTAACCCAAGTGTCCATCAATATGAGTGGATTAATAAAATGTAGTATGTGTATATCAAGGAGTACTACAGCCACTTAAAAACATGTTAAACTAATACTTTTTCTAACAACTGGAGACCAGTTGGAACTGGAGACCATCTTCTAAGTGAAGTATTAGAAGAATGGAAAAACAAACAGCACATGTACTCATAATATGTGCACATATGATAGTGAAACTCAACAGAAATCAAGCAGGTGGGAGGGGTGAAAGATGGTTAAATTCACACCTAACAGGTACGGCGAGCACTACCCAGTGATGGGCACACTTACAACCTTGACTCAAACTGTACAAAGGCTATTCATGTAACCAAAGATCTGTACCCCTGTAATATTCTGAAATTAAAAAGAAAAATTACCGGAGCCCCTCCTATCTCCTCCTTACTCTCTACTTGTACCCTAACCAGAAACCAGGCTCACAGCTGGTGCCTGACATCTGTCTTGAGTTCTTCCCAAGTCACAATGCCTGCTGGTTTGTCCACATCGCCACAAAAGGCCTTCTCCAAGTTCTTTGGGAATTTACCTGTCAAAGAGACAAGAATGTTTTTCCTATGCCTCGATTATAACCCTCAGTGAAAAAAAATACACAAAATATCGATATATATTCTGATGTTAGATGTTTTATCTAAGCTTTTCCATAGGCTCTAAGGAAAATGCAGTTGTATTCTTTTACCTCTAAAGCAAAATATAGTCTCAGGATGAAAACAATATCTAATTAAATTTCCATGTCCAGAATATATTTTATAAATAATTTTAGTTTTGTCAAGAAATTTTCATTGTTGATTATTATAACCTGTACTACATCACTGGAAATATAGAAAGTTAATCATTTTTACCTTTCTATATAGATACCAGATCCTCAGTTGGTCTCCTACAATTCATGTTCATAAATATTTAATCAGAAATAAATATAAGTAGTGTAACCATTCTTGCACATCACAAATAGAGGATGTTATAAAAATTAACCCTCACTTAATGACATACATAACACATGATAAGAAACAGAAGATAAGTTTTAAAAGTAAATATAGGCATTTGAAAAGAAAATATACTTTAGCTTCACAGACTTAAATTTCTTCAAAATATCAAAGGACTTCACAACAATAAATGTAATCTACAATAAGTATACAAGTGCTTTCCTGTAGAACCAGCAGTGAATAAAGATCATCATTCTAATTTAACAAATAATGAAAAAGTCTCTCAGTTGCACAAATACCCAATCCAAACTGGCCCTTTATTGTACTAGTCTATGAATTCAGAATTGTTTTCTCTTTAGCTGGCAATGCATTTGTTCAGTAAAACTCTCTTACAGACAAGATACTTTGCTGTATAGATTGAGGGCTAGCGGAGGAGTCAGGCCTGGCCTCAGGAAGTTCACACTCTGGTAGGGAAATGAGACACATCCCTTTGCGACATAAAGGAGTTATACTGGGGGAGGCGGAGCAAGATGGCGGAGGAGACACATCCCTGAGTCAACTCTCCCGGTGTTTTCAGGTGAGAGTGGACTTATTGAATCTCTTCCGCG
>NW_003852425.1:8895389-8920734 GCF_000181295.1 Otolemur garnettii | reverse complement strand
AGAATGTAAACGTTTTGACACAATGACTATGCAAATTACATGAAATCTATGTGAACCAGCTTGATGAAAGTGTTTCAAAATGTATGTGAAAACACTACACTGTACTCCCTGTTTGCATTAATGTATAGAGCTATCATTTAATAATAAATAAAAAAAAAAAAATAAAGGAGTTATACTAAAAAAGGAAACGAAATCCCGTGGACATTCAAAAGTAGAGATCATTATTCCAAGATCATTATTCCAACACGCCCTAGTCCTTTAATCTTTGCTGAATCACTTAATCTGTGTGAACTAATAATTTCCATCCATAGAAATGTGATCAGATCTTGCAGAAGTTTGAAAAGCATTAAACCAGAACACACAACCCAGTTCATGGCATACAAGGTCAGACAATAAGTTCATGAACTCATCCTAGGAAAAGTGCTTTGAAGGGTGGACTAGGTGCTAGCTGCCCAAAAGGAGTCCTTTGAAGATGACCTTAGTGATACTTAGCAATGAGATATGCAGACACGTATCTTTTCTAGGATGAGTTCACACACTTAATTGTCTGACCTCATCTATTCTGTGAAAGGTAACTGTTAATTATAAGCATTACTCTTCTTCAGTAAAGATTCATAAAAAACTTCTTCACAGAAATAGCACTTGAGCTATTCCCTAAAGTATAGACAGGAACTGGTATATACAGCAGTTGTCCTTTCAAAATCCATTCTCTGATTCTTCCTGGGAACACAATCACCCAGAACCCAGTGATTAGGTGGAGCTAAGCTAAATCAAACTAAAATTGATCAAGCTAAATAAATAGGGTATGATGACTAATGGGATTTGGAAAAGAAATCGTGATGGTGGACATACAGGTGAGTTCAATGTTTATAGCCTACATGGTTAGAAGTGGGAAGATGATGTCAAGAGAATCAGATGGGAGGAATTTGGGCAGGTGATTGTGCCATTCTAGATATATTCAGTATGATTCACCTGGGAGACAGCCATAATCCAAATGGATTTATTAGACAGGTGTTAGGAAGTGGATAGGATCTGGAAATAAAGACTTCAGATTTACCTACATATCAGTGATAGTTAAAGCCATAAAATTTCAAGAGGAAGAATACAAAGAAAGTGTTAAAGGTACATCTTGTTTAACAGATCCCAGAGTTAGAAGGTGAGAAGGAAAGAGGAAAGAGTTAAGTAAACAGAAGTAGATTCAGAAGTAGATTCAGGAATTCCATCATGATGGAATTCAAATATCTGTATAATTTGAGGTGTAAATTCCTACCCTGAAAATTGTTCATTTTTCAAAGTCCCTGATAAACCACTGGGGCTAAGTTCCATATTAGTACCACCTGACTCCATCCCCCTGGCCATTGTTGATGGGGTCACAGTAGATATCTGACTCCAGTTGGGCCAATTCAGCATTCTCTCCAAGGAGTTTACGTAAGGTGCTATTGTAAATTAGTGACTGTTGTAGTTGAAAGGTTATGTAAGGCCAAGGGCCAGCTTTTGCTGAGAGCCATTTAAGACAACAAAACGTCCAAGTCTCAAGAAAATGCTCATTTACCACTGTAGCTCCCAATCAGTGTCACTGAATGATTTGCTAGAGTTCCTGCTCTTTTAGAAAGTATGGTTAGTAGTGTACATGCAGACTGCACCTGCCAAATTGATCATTTTATCTCCAGCATGTGTTAGAGAGCTGCATGAATGAGCAAGACTTGGCTATACAATTTGCTCTCAAGTTCCACAAGACAACCCTATATCCTTACAAGAATTGAGGGGGATTTTGCTTAAATTAGTTTGAATGTGTACCTATGTCATGTGAACAAACAATGTGAGACTGAGATATCAAAGAAAAGATTAAAGATTACTACAAAGACAAAAAAATGTACATCTGAAGAAATATCAAGACCAAGGACAAGAAGATTAGAGTTAATTTTTAGAAAGCCAGTTGATTTGTTTTTAATTCAATTTTTGTTTATAACTGACACTTAATAGATGTATATATTTATGGGATATGTTTTTGCATGTGTACATAGTATATTGATCAATCTGGGTAACCACATCCATCACTGTCAACATTTACCATTTTTGTAGTGAGAACATTCAAAATTGCCTCACCCCAGTTAGAATGGCTATTATCTAAAAGACAAAAAGTAAGAAATGCTGGCAAAGACGACGAGAAAAGGGAACACTATTGGTGGGAATATAAATTAGGACAACTTATAAACACTGTGGAAAACAGTATGGAAATTTCTTTAAAAACTAAAAATAGAACTACCATATATTTTGCAATTTGAACTCTGGCTTGAATTTGTCCAAAGGAAAAGAAATCAGTATACGAAGGGACACCTGCCCTCCCACATTGACTGAAGCACTATTCACAATAGCAAAGACGTGGAATCAATATAGATGCACAATGGGATACTACTTAGACACAAAACGGAATAAAATCCTATCATTTGTGGCAACATGAATGGACCTAGAGGACATTATGTTAAGTGAAACAAGCCAGGCACAGAAAGATAAATGCTCCACGATGTCATTTTATGTAGAGTCTAAAAGCACTGATTTCATACAAGGAGAGACTGGAGTAGTGGTTACCAGAAGCTCGGGAGGGCAAGCTCAGGAGGGCTCTGGGCAGGGCGACCCAGAGAGGCTGGCCAGTGGGTACAGCGTTGCAGCGAGACAGGAATAATAAATTTTGGTGTTCTGTTACACAGTACGGTGACTATAGCAAATAACAAGGTACTGTATATTTCAAGAAGAATAGTTAGAAGAGAAGATCTTGATGTTACCACAAAGAAGTGATAAATGCTTTAATGTACTGGAGATCTTTAGAGAGTAGTTTCTCTAGAGAAATAAAACACAATCCAAATTTTAGGATGTTAATAAGTACAAGGATAATCAAGAAGCAAAATCATTAAATATTGATTACTCCTTTGATAAGTGTGGTACTCTTAGGAGGTAAAAAAATCAAATGGAAACAGAAGTTTCAAATAACAATTAATTAATATGGCTTCTCCTAAAACCCAGGAATACCAAGAGAATGAAAGACAAGTTTATCTGCTCGGGTGTGTACGACACATTTGAATGTTTGAGGAATTCAGGGACAGATGTATTAATCTGAAGGGCATAAAAAGACCTGACGATATGAACATGTACAAACATTTGTTCTGTGAATACCTCCCCTGAATTTATCATTTCTGACTCACTGATTTGGGGCCTGAGTGTTTTAAGTCAGACACTGAAATATTCTCTGCCATCCTAACACCTGCTGTGTGATTGATTTCAGCATCTTCACATTGTGGATATCCAGCAGGCTTTACAGTATGAAACCAGAGATATAGGCCTCATGTTCATTTCTAAAAATACCTATAGTTTGATACATTCTTATTGTCTTTAGACTTTAGATTTTAAATTTCTTATTCAGTTTAGCAAACGGAATACTGCCTTAAGCCTTGAAAATGCAAACCCTCCTACTGAGGGGTTACTAAGAAAGGGAAAGGGGATTACTGACACACACTGAATTCTGAGCACAAAGCTCCAGAAAATTAAAGACTGGAAATATTTGCAAGAACAAAAATCTACTTTTCCTTCTAAGTATTTGCTCTTATGCTTGTAAACATTCTATTCTGCCTCTGGTAACAGTCAATGGTGCTTTCACGGCTATCTGGGATAAGTCCAATAAGAAACAATTGAAATTCCAAAGTGTAACATCATCTCTTATGAACTGTAATTATTAATCCCAAAGAGAGTTCATTGTTTGGCATAAATAACAATATTTGACTTGATGTATTTAATTACTAAGGATGAACAAACTGCCTGGTTTGAAAAAAAGACCTTCAAACTTTATCTGTCTTTTCTTTCACTATCCAATGAAAGTAAAAAATCAATGAGTCTGATAGATTCATCCTTAATCCATACATATGAATTCTCATTCAAAAAGGGATTAATCCTCTCCTGATGCCAGAAAGAAATACTTGATGAAATCAAATAATCCCTTCTTGAACCCTGAAAACACATATTTTCTTTCCATAATACAGGTTTCTGTAAGAGAATCCTAAACATCAGCTACTTTGAGTAGAGATACAGGTGTTAGAGGGAGGGATCTGTAAATATGAGTGACCAAAGTGGGTGTCAGTGGAGAAGTAATAATAATAGCAAGTTATAATGTCAGTCGAGAACATCACTCCTGCTAACATCTAACTGACCAGGATTATACATAACCACATCTTTCAACAAGGGAAGCTGAGAAATGTATTATTTAATGGTTTTCCAGATATGTAACTAAAAGTTGTATTAATATGGCAGAAGATAACGGATATGAGGGAGGAACTCAGAAGTCTTTCCATGATGACCATAGTTTACAATAAAGCAGAGTGGCATACTAGAACAAGTTCCTATTAATACTGATAATTCCTTAGATTATCGTTGGTGCTATATGGGACTAATCTTTAATGATTTCCTTTTTAAGGCAAATGTCAGACCAGGGAGGAAAAACTCACTCCATTCGCCAGTCACTATTTTTTGATCTTGACAGTATCAGCTTTACATGAAAGTAAAGGTGGATGGACAGCATTTGGGATATAGTGTACATGTTTATGTTTCCACTGGTAATGAAAATTTGCAGTGTTTTGGTGAATATGTTGGGGGAACAGTGTGGTAAAAAATGCATTTATGCTCAGATGAAACTCTGCATAAAAATATCTTGAATCTAAAATGCTATCAAACTGTAGTCAGAGAACTAACTGTGGAAACACATGCCTCCTGGGGCACTGGAGGACTAAACACCAAACAAGTATTATGGGACGTCTGGGTACTAGCTCTGCTTATTCCCTTAATAAGCTGTGGAATCACTAATTTTGAGTTGAATCTAGGCATAAGAAAATATCCAATATCTAAAAATATTTGCAAAAATGGAAACACTTAAACTTCATAGTCTTCATGATTAATGCCCATACAGGACATAAGTACCATATGAATTCTCAGATCCCCCTAATGCCTCCTTGGCCTTCATTCCCCCAAATACTGAGCCACACTTCCCTTTCCATAGCTGGTATAGCTACAAGCCAGGAGACACAATCTGAAAGTACAGAAGAGTTAGCACCTACAGGGTGAATCTTGACCACAGAATATGCTAGACAGGAAGCAGCAGATTTCCCCATCCTCCTCCTTATTTCTCCACTCTGTGTTCTACAGTGAGATGTGGTTTCTTCTTGCAACCTGTCTGGACAAGTCCTATACGTCAAGCAGATATATCTGTTGCGTCTCTTTGTGGCAAGCTGTGATTTAACGATCAGGGTGGTAATGCATTAAGTTTTCTTGCCTAATTTTAATTTTTTCTTTGCCTTTGCTGCATTGATTTTCTTACAACCCAAATAGAATATTATCACCTTAATCCTTGTCACATAGTCTATCCGCTAGAGATGTGAGCCAAGGCAGTGGCATAAGCCTGTGTATATGGTGACTGTAGTTTTCAAGATCTTGCAAGACCCCACATGCGTTGTACAGATAAATCTCATCCATAGCCTCTGATCTTTTATTTGGGACAATACATTCTAAAAGAAGCTATATTATATTATATTGAATGTGATCATGCTCTTTATGGCCATCTAGGTCCTAAATTACTATATTTATAGCTAAATCATCTGTAACCAATCCCAAATTCTACAGGTATATATGTCTTAGGCTAACTGCAAAGTCTTAACTGTTACAAATTCACTTAAATGCTTCATAATTCAGACAAACAAAAGATAAAGACAATGAGTTTACAAAACCCACAAATGGCCAGAATGTGAGTCTAGAAAAGTTTATTCTTGCTGCTGAAGGCACATATTTAGAACCCACCCTACAGAGCTAGATTATAAATGTGCATACATCAAATCAATTTTATATATTGATATAGATTTATCTATAGATATTATATACATATATATTTTAAACTACTTAGAACATGTATTTGTAGAGAACATTTTACTAAATATAAAAGTTTCAAAAACATTTATATAAACTAAAAATTTCAGGCTTACTAATGTTTCAGGAAGCTTTGAAGACTATAATCCCCCAGATATAAAATATTCTGAAGCTTCTCTGAAAAAGTTATAAAATATTGTAATAGCTTGACTAAATCTTTCTAATGGAGGTGTACATTCCCTTTAATATTTTTTCAGTCAGCTAAAATGTGTGCCCACTTGATATAAATGTGCAAAATCTTTTTTGTTTTTTCATCTCTGAGATGATGTAGCCAAAGGAAAAGAGAATATATGCAATAATTTAATTTTTATTACAAAAGAAAATAATCACAACCAGTAACCCACTGTAAAAATTTATGACTTTCTCTTTAGTCCAAAGATGTACGGACTTGTTACCACATTTAAAGGATTTACATGGAATTCTATGTGTGTCTCTAATGGAACCCTCACTGAGGCTGCAAAGACTCATTTTTCCCTGAAGGAATAATAAGGACATAGAATACGAGGTGTATGAAAATATTTATGGAAAAGATAAGAAGAGAAACAAAGCTGACATTCCTTGCTACAAGTCAAACCTCTGGTTTCCCTTAATGTAGGGGCCACAAAGACAAGATCAAGTATGTTTTTTAAATGACTAAACAGTAGAAAAAAGCCAGGATTTTCAAAGTACAGGAAACTTACAAGAGAATGTACACACATTGAGTAAATATCCAAGTTAAGGACGATCAGAACTAAAGCACTCCCCTTTTCTCAACCCCAGGAAGCTACATGGACGGCAGTCTTGGCAATTCAACAGAGAAAGAAAGAAAACAAAAGAATAAAGAAAACTGTTAGTGAGAAGGTTAGTCCTAACACAGATTTATACCCTAGAGAAACATAGATTGTTGGACAAGAAAACTCAGGCAATGAGTTTAGTTTAGTCCCAGACTCGTAGCGTTTGCAGGTGTCTGGCAGAGAAGCAAATGTGAAGACTCTCCAGAGGATGACATATTCCTCCTAGTGCTCAAAAAACAGCATGCAGAAACATTTCCCCACAAGGGGAAGTGAGGAATGACAAGGTACCGTGAACAAGATGACGTAAATGAGAACAAGCAGAAGCAACAAACTCAGAGACTCCAGTCACCAAAATAATCAGACACAAGTTATAAAGCAATCACGGCACCACAAGCTTAAAAATATCTGCAGAGAATCAGGCGTCTCAAGTCTACATTAAAAAAAAAACTTAAAGAAAACCAAATTAATTACTAGAATGTAAGATATAATTTTTTAATTCAGTAAAATTAATGAGAATTAGCCACATAGAGAGACAGACCATAGTTAAGGATAAATTGTGTAAAATACACTAGAAAAAGACAAAAGTTTTGATTCTGGAGAGGAAAGAGTAAAGTTTATAGAAGATTTAATAAAGTGAACTCATATACAATTAATCAAGAGTCCCATGAAAAGAGAAAATGGAATTGTCAAGGCAATACTGAAGAAATAATACCAGGTAATATTTTAAGAATAACGAAAGAAAGACGTTATCTTCAGATTCGAACAGCTCTGACAAATCCAAGCAAGAATTTAAATTCTGACACATAGTAAAACTGACTGATTTTAAAGACTGACGTTACAGTTTCATCGACCTTCTCAACAGTAATGCTGGAGATGATGAGACAGTGGAATGATATCAATAATAATAAAGAGAATACAAGCGGTAATGGTCCAAAGAGATTCCATGTTCAGTTTTAAGCATTCTTCAAGAGTAAGAATAAAATAAAGATATATTCAGACAATCAAACTCAGGGAAATTCAAAGTCTTCTATCAGGTAAATGAAAAACTAGTCCAGATACAGTATTTAAGAAGAAAGATGAAAAAGTGAAGAAAAAAAGTGATGAAATAGAAATAAGATAAGGAACATTGACTGCTTAAATTACTAATAAAATCTAGTGAGGGTTAAAAATATACAAGATGAAATTAGAATATCAGATAAAGTTTAAAGAAAAAAAATCATACTTTTTTTAAAGAAAAATGTTTAGATTTGCCTTTCTAAATTTTAATTTTTATGGATACATATATAGTTGTACAAATGAATCAAAAATTACACTCAGAACTAACACTTGCACAGGTATACAAGGAGAAATATATATTGATTTCCCTTATGGCATTGATTTCATTTTCAAAAATTTGAAACCATTTCTTAAAATTTAAAAATCACACATAAATTTAAAATTATCAGCAAACTTTGATGTGGTAATTTTAGAAATTTAGATTTAAAAAATTACATGTACATGTGGTTTTAACTTAATATTAGCTATGATAATTTAACACATGCAAAATACAGCAACACTGAGTATTCCAAGTATTTATACTAAGTGATTAAAAAGTTCCTATCAATTTAGATATTCATACATGTTAAGGATATTTAAGAGGTATTCCCAACTTATATTTTTAAAGATCAAAATCATTTTTAATACATATTTTTATCTTTAACAATATAAAGGTTTTTTTCTAATAAAAAGAATATTCAATGTAAATTAATATTCCTTACTATGTGGTCCTTGGGTGAGTTTTGTGGAAGGGTCCATCTATACAAGTAGTGGTAGCACAGCCAGCTCTGCTCCCGATAGAGATTTACACTACACATTAGCATATTTAAAAACTGAGAACTCCTGGAGAAAAGTAAACTATTTCACTCTATTGAGCCCAGGTCTGTTCATGTTTGTTTAAAGAAAAGACCTACCCTCCTCCTTTCAGCACGCACCTATTACCAATAGTATCAAGTTTGTGATTAACGCCATAGAGGTTGGCCATCCACCAAACCTTTTGATACTAGTGAATGCCGCATCCATAATATTCATCTGACAGACGTTTATCACCATATAACTTATCTTTCAATGTTTCCATTTTCTTTTTCTAAACATTTCTATAGTATTCTGCTGTTTTGATATACTTAATTCACTTGGCCATTTTAGTATGAAGCATTGAGGCAATTTCAATGTTTTTCTTTTCTTTTTTTGGCCGGGGCTGGGTTTGAACCCACCACCTGCAGCATATGGGGCCAGAGCCCTACTCCTTTGAGCCACAGGCACCGCCTCTCAATTTGAAATTTTTAAATGCAATTAATACAGCTCTGGACATTTTTATACAAATTATTTCCCTCTTTTGACCTACATCCTATTAGTAAAAGAATTACGCAGTTAGGTTACATTTAAGTCCTATTGCTTGGTTATCTCTACCGCCCCAAGTGATTTATATCTACCGCCCATTTTTGCTTGTTTCTTTAGTATAACATGTCTATGTGAATTTACATTTAAACTGTTCACTTTTGGGGTGATTTATTCTCAGTTTCATTTTCCTTTCTGTGGGGTTCTGAATGGATAACAACTTTTCCACCTTTTTTCTTATAGAAAATATGGATCATTATGGTGTGAGGACACAGACACAACAGAAAACCACCAGAGACAGCACTCTCTGACTATAAAGTCATGGCAAAAATTTAAGTTGCTATTACACTTGTTTTATAACTTTATCTCAAAGAAATAATTTGAAATTCTACTGTGACTAAATTTAAAATAATGAAAAAACTTAGCAATAACTAAAATGCTTAGACGTATAGTAGTTATGAAACATTTTCTTTTACATGGTTTATGAGTTATTATGGTAATTTTTTTTAATATGTGACTATAGAAAAATGATTATCTCAAACAAAAAGTATAGAATGCAAAACTTTTGAACGTATATAGTTGTTCCAATAAATAAGACTATGTAATAAAATTAGTAAAGCTTTTAACATTTTCGTACTTGCTGAGAGATATATGGGTTACGTTATTTTTCACAATTTTCTCTACTGTTTAAATTATCTGTACAGTTCATATGGGTTCTCTATGTTAATATGAAATATTTTTCTAACTTACCTTGGCTTTGGAGTCTTTTTTCTATTTAAATTTTGTAATTTTAATTTTAAGGCTCGTTCAAGATAAGATGGAGATGTTATTTGTAATGTGTTGCTCACGGGTGCTTTGTTAACAGGCATATTCACAGATCATGAACCTAAAGAGAAATATTAAGTGTGTGTTAGCATACGAATGCACTCACGGCACAAAATACTGTATGTCATCAGATTCATGAGTTGTCGAAAAGGGTAGCAAGAAGGAAAATTAGGGTTAAGAATAATAGCATACTGAAAAATAATTTAAACTCTCAGACATTGGATTCCAAACTAATTTTGCCTCTAGACTTTGCCCCACCTTTCCATTTTGTTACTATTACAAACTAGTCGATTCACATAACATCTAGACTTGAATATGCTTTAGCATTTCTATTAGCAAAACCAGTGAAAGAACAGTGTGACGTGGCAGCTATGAGGACCGGCTGTCCAAGCAGACCGACTTCACTGCTCCGTGGCCCCATTTCCTCACCTGGAGAATGGGAATATTATCTCCCCCAGAGCTCCTGTGAGAAACAAACAGTTCAACATATGTACACTGTTTAGGACAAAGCCTGGCACGTAGGAGCTTCATCTAAGCACTGTGATCAGTACTAAATTGCCATTGTCTGTTCTTCAAAGCCACTTGTATATATTTTTTATATGTCCTATCTTTTGCCATTTTGATTATGCTTTCTCCGCTTGCCCTCACACCCAAATATTATCTTTTTTTCTTTTTGAAGTATATCTGAGCATATTGTATGAGTGTGTAACCAATACTAGGACATACTATTTGTATTTAGTGGAGTATTTCATCAGCAAAATGAAGCAATGAAATGGGTAGTTGCTGGTTTATTTTGCATTTTATTTTTAAGACAGTTAAATTTCAAAACTGATCACTGTACTAGTCAAGGAAGCATAGGGCACACTCTAAGGGACTAACTGCAGGGATTCTTTTGAGAGACAGGCGTAGGGTTGTAAAATGACATGGTGTAGTTCTCAGGGGCTAGCAAGAAGGGGACAAGCTAGTTGCCACTCCTAGGACCGAAGAGGAAGCTAGACCAAGAAGGAATGAGAGCAGGAGAGTGGTGCTTAGTTAAAAGTGTTTGCCTTTAGTTGAGAGATGCACAATCTGAGGCTGCCTCTAAGAAAAGTCCTACCCTAGATCCTAGAGCGTCAGAACACCAGTCCCACTGTCCTCCAGCTCCACTCCAATCACCCATCTGTGCTCCCCATTTGCTAAACCAAACTCGAAGCCAGGAGGACAGGGCAAAGTGGAGAAGGATGCGAAGCAGGTCTGGGGGCAATGGAAATTATCAGCACAAAATGGATCCCAGACACAAAACAGCACTGTCACTACTGATGTATGAATGACAAGATCTGCTTCAAATAACGCACATCCATTAGAGTGGAAAGCAGGCAGGTTTTCCAGGGTGGCAGCTGTGCTGAGCTGTAGACAGCAATGTTATCTAGACGGGCCTAACTAACTTTCATGTAAAACAAAAGTTATTCCAGTGCAGGATTCATATTTTCAGACATTAATTTTCTTTAACTGCTAACAACATCACATTGGGCATTTTCACCAGAAAGGCACTCAGGAAGGTAACTACAAATTCATATATCCATAAATGCATAATAAGGTCCCCATAACACAGGCAGCCTAAAGAACAATAATAGAGAAGTAGGAATGTGCAGAGGTGTTAATCTGATAAATGTGCTAATAAATGTTGACAAGTATTTATTGTGGATGATATAAAATTATTAAAGTTATGTAAACTAGGGTAAAGACAATGTCTTCAAAAGAAAACAAAAAGAAAGCCATGGGGAGGAAAGAATAATTCCACCAATCATAAAACATTGCATTTTTCAAAAATATAGCCCAGAAATACAAACTTGGGTCAGACATGCTCTTAGGTACATTAGTTTAAAACATTTAATTGGAAATGAATGGAAAGGGAAAAGTATAGACATCTACGGAGACAAAAAAAAAAAAAAAACAGTTTAAGAGAAATTGAATTTAAGGCAAACAGGTCTTTGTGTATGTTATGTTGGGTAATTTGACCTGGAGCTTTAACAGGTACTTCACAGGGCTGGCTACGTGTTTCTGAGCTTTCAACAAGTTAGAGATTAATTATTTTAGAAATTATCTCTTGATCACTTAACCTATTGTCCAAAGACTCTTTACACCTGCTGAGGTAGATGTAAGATATATTGTACACCTTCTGCTCATCAGGAGAGTTCCACAATGCCTTGTTGAAGAAAATGACCTAGACCGGCTGGGATGAAAAACATCGTATTGCTGTGGAACTGCTGCTCTCAATTTCTGGCTTATCTTGGTAGTACTGGTAACAGAGTTGAACCACCGCGAGGTTATAAAGCAGTATTTGAGTAGTGTTGGAAGAGAGAGATACAAGAGAGATAATTTGTGCCCTCTAATATATTAATATTTCATTACTTAGTGCTGCTTTTGACTAAGATTAGTAGGAAAAATAACAAAATAATCTCAAATTTCTAAGAAGAAAATATAAGTGCTTTCAGAAATGTTTACAATAGAGATATTGGAATTCAATCCTCAATGGGGTAAGTAAAGAAAATGAGGTTTAAAATCACCACCAACCCCCAAATAATTGAAATGCAAAATCTGAATACATCATTCGCTTTCAGAAAAAATTCCTTTCCTAAAAGTATTCTGAATTGAATTCTCAGTAAAGTCCCAAACTTGAAGCTATCCACAAACAAATGATTATTAGTATTGCACTAATGATTATTAGTATTGCATGTATAATGGGGCCACACTATATTGTGTTTTAAGATTAGTTTTCCAACTCCAACACAAAATATATAAAAATCTCAGAAAACATAAACATTTAATTACTCCAATATCTTATTTTACAATTATTATAATTGACATCAAATCTGGTTTTTAATTTGCTTTCAACAAAATTAGAAAAGTAAAATTTTTATAATTTTTTTACAGATGATTGATAACAAAGCAAGCTGTCCAAAGTTGTTGTCAATGTGGCAGCAGTAATGAACCAAATAGTGACAGCATTATTCTAAAGGAACAGGAAATCTAAGAAATGTCCTCTAGTTTTTTATATGAGTATCATACTGACTTTGACTTTGTGAAGGGCTCATCACTAACAGACATTATTTCTAAATGTGTACTGTCTAGTGAAGCAATAAACATCACCCTTTAAACGCTGTTCGTACAAAACATAAAGAAGTAAGTTCAAAACTAACAAAAACTGAAAAGTATTGAATTAAAAACCAACAGAAGAAATATCAATCCTTTACAGGTTCTTATAACCTAGCACTTTGTTTTTCTAAGGCTAAAGAAAAATTCCATTGTTAAGACAATAGTCGAAGACTGTATAAGATGTTTTCTTGGAAATGTTGGTCGACTCATGCAACAAAGATATTATTAGCTCACACACCCCTTTCCAATGACACCATAGTTCAACGTATTCAGCCCTGGTTAACAACATGGAGACAAACTCAGAACCAATAAATCTAGTAAACTATTTTTCATTGCAACTTGATAAATGCACAGCTGTTGCTAACATAGGTGTTTGCATTACTCTATGTGCAATGTGAACGTAGCAGTGATAGAAATGTACAAGTACCGTTCAGCATCATTACTTACCAGTGTAATTGGCTCTGAATGGTATAAAGCTAGAAAAGGTTGGATAATTTTAAAATGTATAAAAAATAAAGGTTTTTAATTTATTTTTTTATTTTTATTTATTTATTTATTTTTAGACACAGAGTCTCACTTTATCACCCTCAGTAGAGTGTTGTGGCATCACACAGCTCACAGCAACATCCAGCTCCTGGGCTTAGGTGATTTTCTTGCCCCAGCCTCCTGAGTAGCTGGGACTACAGGCACCTGCCACAACACCCGGGGTTTTTTTGTTACAGTTTGGCCAGGGTGGGGTTTGAAACCACCACCCACAGTATATGGGGCTGGCACCCTACTCACTGAGCCACAGGTACCACCCTATTTATTTATTTTTTTAAAAATTTTTATTTTATTTTTATATTGTTTCAGGTTGAGGGTATAATGAATTAGATTACAATGTTTGCATTTGTTAGGTAAAGTCCCTCTTATAACTGTGTCCTGTCCTCAAGATATGCCACGTACCCTAAAAAATTAAGTTTTACGTAGGACAACTGAGATGGCAATCATTCTTCAGTAGTCATCCAGATGGAGGATGTTAACCAGTATGCCTCTCAAATCTCAGAAATATCCACCTTCGCCCAAAACCAACAACAATGAGAGAAAACAAAGCAAATGAGAAAAACTAAACTATGTGAAGCTGAATTCTGGCGCCCATCTAGATGAGCTTAGAAGTAAATTTTCCACCAGAGCCTCCAGATAAGACCATCTCAGCTGGACTCTTCCCCCTCCCCAGTATTATTGAGGGAAGATTGATAAATAAAAATTGTATATAGTGATGCTTTGAGACATACACACATGCACACAAGGAAATGGTTACCACAATCAAGCTAATTCAGATATCCATTACTTCACATTGTGTATGTGTGTGTGTGTGTGTGTGTGTGCTGAAAACATTTAAGGTCTACTCTCCAGTTTCTTTTTTTTTTGTTTTTTGGCCAGGGCTGGGTTTGAACCCACCACCTCTGGTATATGGGGCTGGCACCCTACTCCTTGAGCCATAGGTGCCAGCCAACTCTCCAGTTTCAAGTATACCTTGTTATTAACTATAGTCAGTGCAATGTACAATAGATCTCCAGATCTCACTTAGTCTAACTGAAACTTTGTAACCTTTGACCAACATCCTACATTTCCACTTCCTACCCCAGCTGCAGGAGACCATTATGCTACTCTCTGCATCTATGAGTTTGATGTTTTCAGATTCTGCGTCTAAGTGAAATCATGCAATATTGTCTTCCTGTGCTTGGCCTATGTCAGTATTTCACATAGGATAATATCCTCTGGGTTCATCTAAGTTGTTATCAATGATACAGTTTCCTTCTTCCTCAAGCTGACCAATACACTATTATGTATCTATACACCACATTTTCTTTATCCATTCATCCATCAATGGATACTTAGGTTCTTCCATATCCTGACTATTGTAAATAATTCTGCAATGAACATGGGGATATCTCTTTGACATACTGATTTCATTTCTTTGGATATACTATACCCAATAGTGGTTCATATAGGATTTCTATTTTTCATTCTTTGAGGAACCTCTGTAATAGCTGCACTAATTTATATTCTCACCAACAGTGTACAATGGTTCCTTTTTCTCGACATCTGCATAAACACTTTTTATCTTTCATCGTTTGGATACCGTCTATTCTAACAGGTATCGCATTGGGGTTTCAGTTTACATTTCCCTGATAATTAGTGACATCGAGCACCTTTTCTAATACCTACTGTCCATCTGTACGTCTTCTTTTGAAAAATGTCTATTCAGGTCCTTTGTTCATTTTTTAAATTGGGTCTTTTTCTTTTAGCTATTAAGTTGTTTGAGTTACTTACATATTTCAGATATTAGCCCCTTATCAGATTGCAGTTTGCAAAAATTTTCACTCAGCTGCAATCTTGATTTTAATCTTGTGAGACTGAGCGGAGAATGCAGCTGAGCCAGCCTGGATTTATGACCTAAAGAACTATGAGATAGTAAATGAATGTTATTTTAAGCTTCTAATTTGTTGAAATTTGTTTTGGTAGCAACAGAATACTAAAACAAGATACTCTACAATTTGGCAATTATCATTAAAGTGAGTGATCCTTATATTGCAATCTGTAAGAAGTTATTGCTAAGCATCTTAAAATTTGATGGAATGTTTGAATTTTATTTTCTATCAAGAGAAGATTCACACATACGGAGTTCATGACTCAAGAACCCATTTCTTTCTTCAAAATACAATTTAAGTTTAGTTATCATTTAATAGTAGAACTTACAGGAACTAGATGAAGGTAAAAAGTTAACATTAAATTTTGAAAATACAGAATTATGTTTTGTAAGGTAAATGAAAAGAACATTCCGGTGAATGAAATTTTTAAATTCTCTTCTTTCATTCCTGTCCTAAGACCTAGGTGAGATTCATTTTTCTACTATATCTTTAAAACAAAACAGAGAAACAGTAGATAGATTCATTAGTTCACCAAAGAATACTATTTAAATTCAACTTAAATTAGATAAAATTTTAAAAGCCTGAAAAATATATTTCCATATTAAAAATTTTGATGCTGATAAATATGATGTGTGTTCCATGTTTGCATATAGACTATTTATTTAAAGACTTAATTTTTTTAATCAGGAGTAGTTATTTTTTCAATCTAAGAGCAGCTCTAGTTACACAAAAACGAGAGGAAAGTACTGAAATTTTCCATGGGTCACCTACTTCCCTACCTTCACAGACTGTGCTGTTATCAGCTTTCCCCAGAACAAGGGTAAGTTTGCTACAACTGATGACCCTACATCATAATCACCCAAAGTCTGTAGTTTACATGAGGGTTCACTCTGTTGTACATTCTATGTGTGTACAAATGTATAATATTCATATCCATTAAACCATCACACTGCCTCACAAATCCTCCGTGCTCTGCCTATTCACGCCCCCAACCTCTTCACCTGGCAACTATTGATCTTTTACTATCTCCATAGTTTTGCCTTTTCTAGAATGTCATGCAGCTGGAATTATACAGTACGCATACTTTTCAGATTGGCTTATTTTATTTAGTAATATACAGTTTTCCTCTTGTTTTCCTCTTGTTTTCTCATGATATAGAGCTGGCATATTCCTTGTTAGTGCTGAATACTATTCCATTGTATGGATGTACCACAGTTTATTCATTTATTTACTAAAGGGCACTTAGGTTGTTTCTGAGCTTTAGAAATTAAACATGAAGCTGCTCTAAGTGTTTGTGTGTAGTGTTTTCTGTGGACTTAAGTTTTCAATTTGTATAAATAATGAGCATGCTTGCCAGTTGTATGATAAAAGTATGTTCAGTATTTTAAGAAACCGCCAAATAATCTTGCAAAGTAGCCATACCCTCTTTTATTCCTGCCAGCAGTGAATGATATTTCTTATTGCTCTATGTCCCATTTGATGCTGTCAGTACTTCAGTTTTTGGCTATTCTAATGAGGCATATCATGGTCTTGCAGGTCTTGCATTATTGTGTTAATTTGAATCACCCTGATAACATACAATGTGGAATATCCTTTCATATATTGTTTGCCATCTATGGGGAAGTGATGTTAGGATCTTTGGCCCAATTTTGATTGAGTTATTTTCTTATTGTTGAGATTTAAGAGTTCTTTGCATATTTTTGATACCATCCTTTATCAGACCAGTCTTTTGAAAATGCTTTCTCCAAGGGCTGGCACCCTACCCACTAAGCTACAGGCGCTGCCCCCATATACTGAGGGTGGAGGGTTCAAACCCCACCCTGGCCAAATTGCAACAACAAAAATAGCCAGGTGTTGTGACAGATGCCTGTAGTCCAAGCTACTTGGGAGGCTGAGGCAAAAGAATCGCCTAAGCCCAAGAGTTGGAGGTTGCTGTGAGCTGTGATGGCACAACACTCTACTGAGGGCCGTAACATGAGACTCTGTCTCTATAAAAAAAAAAATAAAATAAAATACTTTCTCCTAGCCTGTGCTTGTTTTGTTATTTCCTTGACATTACCTTTCACAGACCAGAAATTTAAATTTTAATGAAGTCCAGTTTATCAGCTATTGTTTAAATAGATCATGCCTTTGATGTTATATCTAAAATGTTATCACCATAGTCATGGTCATTTAGGTTTTCTCCCACATAAGAGATGTTTAATGTGAGAAATTGCTATTTTGTTAATAACTTTATTATGTTATGATTAAGGAATGATAAAAGTTATGAGCATAATTTGATCTCTATATTAATTAGTTATATATACATGTACTTTCACTCAAAAATATGCACTGTTTGGTAAGGATTTTCTTTTTTCTCCCTATGTTGTATTTGTTTTAATTACATTTATTCAAGTGCAATTTTATATCTATTGAATCTAATAATTTGGGTTTATATTGCAGATGTCTTTGTTTTTTATTTTTCATTTTATGGTAATTAATTTTCATTTTCATTTTTCCATGACAATTTGGAAATTTTAATATAGGTACCTCTCCACAGAAAGCTGGAAAAACAGTTTTAAAAAATAATGTATGCCTTACCTGATTCACTACACCCTAACTCCAGACCTATTAAATTTAGTCTATGGAGTTGTCCAATCGTGTGTTTGTCGGTGGTTTGGTTTTAAGCTCCCAGGTGAGTTAATAGGCAGCCTGAGTTGTATAAAGCAGTGGTGGTACAAAACCAGAGCTTTCAGGTAAACTTGGGAAATGTAACCTTTGCAGAGAAGTAGGAATTATGAATTTTTCCTGATTTTTTATTTTGTTATTTAGTTTTGTCAAAAATAATTCCATACTCCAGCAAAAAAAAAAATCCACTATTTAGTAAAACAATATTCTGGAGTATAAAACCCTTCTCTAAAAACGAACTACCTTAAAATTTAAAAAGTTCTCATAATTTGCAAACCCTAAATATGGATTTTTTTTAAAAAAAAAGAAATGAAATAGTTAGAATTGGAAATTCTGTGTTAAAATAACTGCACCAACAATAACATCTTTCTCACTTTAGAGAAGGGGGCACAGAAGGTCACAGGAGTTAAGGAGAAGAGAAAAGTAAATAATCATCTGAGAAGTGCTTTATATTAATCCATCTAATCTGTTTTTCCTTAAAGGAGAGGAGAAAAAAGGAGGTAGGGCTAGGGAAGAATCTGCAAATGCAATGGAGGAAGAAAAAGGATAAGGAGAGAATGAAGAGGGAATTGTACAGGCAAGTGGGAACTGCTTCAAAATATTCATGATGCTTCACCACCAGAATTCTGGCAGTACCAGCCTGGACACTCTCAAAGGCCTAAGAAAGGGGTTGATGAAGAGGGCCACATACAGTCTAGAAAAGCCAGGGAGGGTAGTTCATAGCCTCATTTGTTGAAAACTATTTTTATATGATAATTCCCCAGGCAACAGCAATACCCCTAAAAGACTGAAAATCGGACCAAATACTATTGTTTTCTTTATCCTTTTAATCAATCATATGAATGCATTAAGCAACAAATACTTTAAACATGAATATATTATATATGTAATTAGCATTTACATTATATCACAATGTTTGTATTTAGTTGACAATTGTTAAATCTGGATTGGAAGTACATGAGAATGTATTTACTAATCTTCTTGACCTTTGGGCATGCTTGAAGTCTTTTTTAATGAAATATTTACATCATTGATTCAGTTACATAGATTTAATCAATTTTTCAGCATTAAATTAAAAATTAACTGTGGCCTTGGAATATATAATATGTATGACTCTCTTAAATGTTTAAACAACTAAAAAGAGAGAAAATATCAAAAATTACAATAACTAAAGAACCACCAGCCACACTTGCACAAAAATTGCTTTTAAAATTGTGAATACAATGATTTAAATTACTTTTTGTCATTATCTTTTTTTTTTAATACACTCCTTCTTTCTCTCCAGAATATCTTCCTAAGGCTTTTAGTAATTTTACTATTTTTATGCCTTTTTAGAGTTTTAGCAATCTTATCAGACACTTTCCAAAAAGAAATAAAATTTTGGCCATCCAAAGTTACAGTTTCTAGGTCAGTATGGGAAAGAATACTTATAGAAATATATCTGGTAGCATATCCACAAAAATTTCTTTAAAAAATAAGAAAACCAAATCCAGCAATATCAATAAAAAAGAATTCACTGTAACTACAAAGAGTTAGTCTCAGAAGAGCAAGGATGACGGAATGTTATAAAATTTCTTGCTATAGACCATAACATTGACATATTGATGTAGTTAAAGCAAAAAGAGTAGGAAATAATTTGATATTTGCTAAAGAATAATTCAGTTAAATTCAGTTTCAATTTATGATTTTAGAAATAAACAAAAGACTTTACAAGCTAAGGACAGGATTTTTCCCTATTTTAATTAAAAGTGTCTAGGAAAAACTAAAATAAAAAGATAATTAATGATAAAATCTTAGAAGACTTAGCTTAAAAGCCAGGAACAATACAAAAACATACATGTTATTAGTACTGTTCAAACAGTATAGTCAACAAAAATATGAGATGAAAAAGAAAATAAAGAAGTATATACGAAAACAAAGGGCAGTACGTTCCTTTGCAAAATATCCATATAAAAATTCACAAGAATCTTCACACAAAAGACTAGATTATATCCGATTGAAAAAAGACTTCTGGATATTAATGTAGAAAAATTACTGATACGGGTTCAGTGTTAGTTAAGATGGCTAATTAACACAGGCTTCTGGCTCCTGTCTCTAAAAGCAACTGAACGAAAAAAGGAAATGTGAAATCCAAGACATTACATATAAAAATATATATATTAAAAAAATAAAAACTTGAGCTAAGCCCCTGGGGAAATAAAAAAAAATGTTGTTTGGAACTGGTATATAATTAGGTAAAGAAGTAGGAGAATATACATTTTTCCCAAGTACTTAAGTACAATTTCTAAAACTTGATCACATTCTAGCCTAGAAAGATATACAAACAGCAGGTGATCTATATGAGTAGGTTATGCTCCCTGCCATCAAAATATGATTGAATTAGAAAATTAAAACATAAAATAAATTAACCTTCCATATATTGGGAAATAAAAATTCCAACTCTTAGTTAAACATTTATCTAACATCATAAAAAGCCAAAAAGTAATTAGCTGACATAAAGAATGAGAAAGATAATAGCAAAATATAACCCTAAGAAAGTAAAAGCAAAGAGAATTTTTAAAAGCAGTCATTAATGATATACAGGAAAAAATCTGAGGGATCTGCAAAGCTGATATTCCCAAATGATTAGGAAAATTCAAATTAAAACAATAATTAAATTTCATATCACACTAGGAGAGCTAGTTTTGAAAAAAAAGAAAACTGACAATACCAAATTTTGTGGGATATGGAACGAAGAAATTCTAATATGTTGCTGTTCGACATGAAAATAAACTCTAACCACTTAGGAAATGTATTTGTGTCTTTGAAAGTTAATTCCATGGCCCATAAATTGCACTCCAAAAGAAATGAAACCATTGCCAAAAAAAGATTTATATAAGAATGCTTATATTAGTGTTACTCATGAGAGTCCCAGACTGGAAACGTCCTGACATCAATCAACAGGAGATCAGATAAACAACTTGTGGTATGTTTATACAATAGAATTCTTCTCAGTAATAGCAAAGAACGTGCCTGGACCTCAAAAATGTTAAATTAAGTCAAAGAAATCAAACACAGGAGCGTCGGTACTATATGATTACATATATGTGAAGTTCAAGAACAGGCAAAAAAATTACAAGGTGATGATCTATGAGAGGATGAGAGGTGGGACTAGAGTAGGGATTAAATAGAAGGTGAAATGTTTTGCATTAGAGTGGGAACATGGGTATATGCAGGAATGTAACAAAACTCATTGTAACAGACTGCATTTTCCAAAGAGGACTACAGCAAAATCTCTCAAACTGTTGTTCTACACACAATGTGACCGTGCCACTCTCCTACACAGAGATGGAGTCTAATTTTACTACCCATGAATCAGTGCTTACCTGAATAACTTGCTTAACTAGCAGAATGTGTCAGAGGTGACACTCTAAGACTTAAGAGGCTAGACCATTAAAAAAAGATTTGCAGTTTACTCCTGGGTCTCATGGGACATCCTCTCAGCACTTAGCCCTCACGCTGTGGAAAGCCAATGTCACATGAAGAGCCAAGTATAGGGGCTCAGCTTGAGAGCTCTAGCCAGGTGCCCGGCCCAGCTTCTGGGTAATGTCCAGCAGAAACCAGTATCCACGGGAGCAAGCCACATCGGATGTCCAGCCCTGTCCAGTTTCAGATAACTAAAGCCTTAGGTGACATCTAACCAAACCACAGGAAGGACTCAAAATGAGAATTCCCCAGCCAAACACAGTCAACTCCAAAACCATGAAAGTCGATAACAAACTGTTTTAAACCACTAAGTTTTATGATAGTTTGTTGTTAGCAATAGATAGCCAGAACCTTTACTGAATTGCACAATAAACATGTGTGCACATTTTACCACAATAAAAATAAGATTGTAAGAAGAATACTTTGTATTAGAATTAGGTTTAGTAACATATAAAAGAAAAGTATCAATGGCTCAAACAAGATAGAAGTATATTTCTCTCTGATGTAAAAATAATAAAAAAAAAAAAAAAGGAAAAAAGTCCAAAACTACAAAATTTAGGATCTATTTGGCAGTTTCACAGTCACAGAAACCAAGGCTCTGTCTACATCTTCCTTTCATGATCATTAAGCCCCATCTCACTTCAGGTTGTTCACAGGCGGAGGCGGCAGCATCAGACCACTGGGGAGACACAACTGGTCACCGTGTACTACAGATCTCCGTCTGCAAAGGCGCCCCATTAATCAGGTCCCCTTTTCACCCCACCTGCCATTCTCCCAGGTCAGGATGCCTTCATCTCTGTCCTAGATTAGTACAATAAGATCCTTCTTCCAGTCTCGTTCTGACCTCTCTTTCTCTAGACCCGTCTTTCAGACTGCCAGAGTAGCTTTCCCAAACATAAATCTCCAGATCACTTCACTCTGCCCCCAGCCTGCCTCCCACTGTTCAGACCCTTTAATACATCCCTATTGCCAATAAAATAAGGTCTAGGGTAAGAACTATCCAGATTGCTGGAGTATAAAGGTTGAGCATATGGTTTGCATTTATAGCTATTATTTTTGGGGGGGAGGAAACATAGATTATTTTATTTCTATCATATAGTTACACTATATACACACACACATACACACACACCAGGTACAAATCTTAATTGCTAACCTCAGGAAAATCACGATGATCTGATACTAAAATGGTAAAGACCTATTCTGACACACTTAGTTCAATATTTTAAATCTCTTTTACACACTGCAGGAAGCCATTTAGTTCTGACGCTAACTACTATGATGAATGGTCTGTGAAGGAATTGTAAGACCAGATGTTATTGTCCATGAATTCTTGTACTGGTGTATGAAGTATGAATTCTTATACTATGTGCCAGTACTTTTATTTATTTATAACACTTAATATACAATATGAAATAAAGAAAACCACAAACACACATAAACTAAAGATAATAGGTTGTTGTTGACCGTTCTATGTTTAGCATTACCAAACACTGCCCACATTATTCATTTTAGGAGGTGGTCACTTAGGACACACAATTTGGTTCAGTGTTCACAAAAATAAAAATGCTGATGATTTTTTTATTATTAAATCATAGCTGTGTACATTAGTGCAGTCATGGGGTACAATGTGCTGGTTTTATATACAATTTGAATATTTTCATCAAACTGGTTAACAAGTGCAGGGAAAACTCTTGAAGAAATCTGCCTGGGCAAATATTTTATGAGGAGGACCCCCGGGCAATTGAAGCAGCATCAAAAATGCTGATGTTTTTGAGATTCTTATATCTGAGAGATACAAAGATAATTAAAATATGGTGCCTTCCCTTAAGAAATCAATATTTAGAAAATAAAGAGTGATCTACAAATCAACACGATCACGTTTGAAGATGCTAAATTCTACAAAAGGAATGAAGTGACTTTGGCGGCAAAAATCGCCCAAGAAGAAAACTTGATTAATATCACAGACTGTAAATGAATAACAAAAACAAAAGGACAGTCAATTTTAAATTTAAATGTGAAGAAAGTATATGTTACACCTAGTTGTCTCTTAACAGAGCTCTATTTTGGCCTAAAATTGGAAAGTAATATTAATAACACAATTCTTTCAGTTCAAAACCCAAGCCTTTAGTTTCCCTTGCTTGTGTAATTTAACAAAGCCTAGATCATAGTCTTTAGATCATTCTTGGTAGAATAATCACTAGAGAGGAGAATGTAATCAAAGAAATAATGAAAAAAAAAATTCCCAAAGCAGAAGACACATTTTTTAATTGAAAGAAAAACCAACTATGAAGAGTAAACACAAATGACCAATTAACATATGAGATAATCCTAAGCTATCTGAACAGTGAAAATGACAAACGTGTGGCTCACTAATGTGTTAATGATGGAGACAGAGTCTAAGAAATGCACGGTCAGACAATTTTGCCACTATGTCAACATCATGGAGTGTCCTTAGACAACCCTAGATGGTCCAGCCTACTGCACACCTAGGTAGTATGAGGTAACCATTTTCACCTTATTGGCCCACTGTTGTACATGCAGTAGTCATGTCATGTACATGTATATGACTGTGTACATGGATATTGAGAAGGGATAAGAAAGGGGCTCAAAGGGGCTTGGAGGAAAACCTGGCCTGCAGCGGAACAGGGAAGGCTGAGGGCCCATAGGAACGAGCATCATTCAACAGTTCTCACCAAACAAGGGAAAGAATGTGTGTCTGAGGTAACCTAGGTAACCAAAGACCAGCAGAGAGAGACAATTAATGACCAATAGAAAAGGGCGATAATGGAGGCACAGAGGGCCCTAGGAAGGATTTGCAGCCAATTGCAAGGAGCACCACCTGTGTCTCTGTCTCTCTCACCTCTGCTTCTAGATGAGAGGGACCCATTTCCAACTCTCTTCCCAGGTGCTCTAAGCTCTCTCTTTGTAAGTTCTCTTCGTTACACTACAACTTGAGCAGGTCCCTTTTACTTCCCGTCCACCCCGCCTGTGCTGCTCCAGGTTTAGTTTCAGTCCCCATTCGCTTTTGCTTTCAATTCCTGCCGTGCCTCAGTTGAACTTTCTAGCTCAGCCAAGTAATCAAACCAGGTCTCCTGGGTTTGGGGAATTTGGACCCCCGACCCCCAACATATATGTGTGTGTACATGTACACGTGTGTATAAAATTTCTCTTTTCTAGCACTTTTCCGATATTTTCTATTTGTTGAGATAATGTTTTCATGTCTTCCTTCATCTCTTTAAACAGGTTTCCTGTAGTTCTCTGAACACATTTAGAAAGGCCATTGAAATCGGACATCTAGTCCCTTTTCCAGGCAGTTTTCGCTTTTTTGTTTGTTTGTTTTCCTTCCTTTCCCACTTCTTTATATGTCTTATAATTTTTTGTTGAAAACTGGTTATTTTAGGGCACATACTGTGACATTCTGGGTGCGAATTCTCTTCCTCCCTCTCTGGAGCTTGTTTCTGTTATAATTTGCTAGTGTGTTCTGTGACCTGGCTAGGCTATTTGGGTAAATTCTACTCACCCTACAGTGTAAACAGAAGCCTCTGAAGCCACTCTCCAAAGAAACTAACTTTCTGTGAAACGGAGTGTTCGAGCCTAAGACTACTGTTGAAGATAGTAACTCCTTTTAATTTAAGAGCAAAAAATTAAACCCTAGGCCAGAAAGTTAGTTTCTTTGGAGAGAGTTTCACAGTCTTCTTTTCTTTCTTTCTTTTTTTTTTTTTTTTTTTT
>NW_003852425.1:8889089-8895269 GCF_000181295.1 Otolemur garnettii | reverse complement strand
CGCCACAACGCCTGGCCATTTTTTTTTTGGTTGCAGCCATCATTGTTGTTTGGCAGGCCCGGGCTGGGGATTCGAACTCGCCACCTTAGGTGTACGTGGCTGGTGCCTTAGCCGCTTGAGCCACAGGCGCCGAGCCACAGTCTTCTTTTCTTACAGACATCCTTTTTCCCTGGGCAAATTCCCCAAGCCACTACTCTAGGAGTGAGTGGGGCAGTAGCTCCTGGTCTTTGTAGACTGCCTGTTTGGGTGTGAAAGCTCTGTCCTCGGAGGAGTTGAGGGGCAGAAATGAGCCCTCTGCATGCCTTCTTCACTTGCTGAACCTAGTACAGAGACTCCTTCTCAAGAACAGCCCCAACCTCTCAGCACAAACACCAGGAATTTAGCCTCTTCAATTTGCAGTTGGAGGGGTTTATAGATGCTGGCAGACTCCCCTCCCAGTAAGATACAGGAACTCTTAATTGTAAGTCCTGAGTCTTCCTGACCATACCTGCACAGAGTGGAGCTTAACTCAAGCTGAGCTCTTGAACAGGTGATGGCCCAAGTGGAACTTTCTGCGACAGTTCTCTGTTTGAGAGTCATTTATTTGGATGCCAGACTTTAAGTTATTCTTTCCCCACTTTACTACGTTCACTTTTGTCCAAACCAACATTTGGCCCAATTTCTCATGTAGAGCAGACCTTTCAAATAAGTTCTGTCCTGGATAGAATTACAGACTTTCTGGACGAGAATCCTGACTCAGTGCTCTGTGCCCTACTATGCTTCCTCCTATTAATCTGTCACTCCACAGTAATGCACACTTAGTGGTTGGTGCACTGTCATTTATAAGATTCTTCAAGATGAGTTCCAGAAATAAACACTACATAAAATTAAATTTTAAATTGGCAAAAAAGAGAGAGAGGGGGAGGCAGAGTAAACTAGAGTAAGCAAGTAAGGTAGATATGCAGTGAGATGAACACGTAAAACTGATGCCACAAAATCACATACACTGATGTGTTAACAAAATCACATACACGGACGTGTTAGAGGTATGCTACCAATTTCTCTTAAGTTAATGCTCAAAGCCACAATTTACTGTATCTATAAGCTTAAAAATAGATCAGGAGAAGCAATTTTTCCTGGCAAAGTAACAACATCTTTTCCCAAAGCCATCATAAAGAAGATAGAACATAATGAATAATCACTTCAAGATCAGAATAATAGTTTCATGAGGCCTCTTAAATATATGACATTACAACAATAATAAATTTTGTGTGAAACCAACAAAATTTCATCCTGGCATCCAGGTCTCTAATGGTCTGGCTTCTACAGACGAGTGTGTGTGTGTGTGTGTGTTTTAAGAAGTGGTTCCAACTCCCAGTGGCACCAATGTACCACCTGCTGGCAACATTTGGGTGGATAGAGCGGATAGATGTGCTTCTGTTTCTCATAATGTCTAAGGCTGTGATGAGAGACACTCAGTGCCTAGTGTACAGGGCTGTTAAATACACCCTCTAAGAGAACTTCATGAGTAAGAACTGGTACTCTCTAACTTGGTAAAAACTGATCTGAAATTTTGAATTCTAAACTATGCCCCACAGAAATGGCTCCTGGGCTATCATACCTGTGGGTCTGTGTGCTGTGTGGGTTTGCTTATGTCTCTGCATGTTGGTGTGTGGGAAGCAAAGGGGTTTGCGGGCATCAGAGCAGCTTCCTTTTTACCTTTTTATTTTGCAGTTTTTGACCAGGGCTGGGTTTGAACCCACCACCTCTGGCATATGGGGCCTTTGCCCTACCCCATTGAGCCACAGGTGCTGCCCACCTTTTTAACCTTTTTTACATGTTAGACCTCTGAATAAGAAAAACTCAGTTTAAACAAGATGGTAAATGGGATTTTATTTGTATGGGGTAGCTTAGGAAAAGGATTCCCAGAGGAGGGAGTTATGGCAGAGATAAGATAGCCTGTCGGAAGTGCTAGGTGTGAGCAGGAGATTACAAAAGACTGGGAGGGAATGGGATAAGATGGAAGATAGGAAAGGGAGAGAAGGAGAGGTATGGCAGAAATAAAAGTTCTTTGCAACAAAATCCTCTTTTCATGATAATCCCACACCCTTAGAGAAATAAATTCACAATAAGGTTGGCTACTGTATTAGCTACCTAATTTACATAACAAATCACTTTGAAACTTACTGCATTAAAACAATAGTACCTAGTATCTCTCATGGTTAATCTAGGTTAGGAAACTGTTAGCAGCAGGACTGGATAAAACTGGCTTCAGGTTTCTCATGAAGTTGGAGGCAGATTGCAGCTCCAGCTTCAGTCAGACGTCAGCTAGAGGTTTCAGCCATCTAATCATTTAAGGTGGGGATGGCATGGCTGGCAAGCTGATGCTGGCTGTTGGTGGCACCCCTCAGTTCTTCTTCATATACGCTTCTCCTCAGAACTACTTGAGTACTTTCACCTCATGGAGAAGACAACCCAGAAAGCTAAGGTGAAAGCTAGCCTTGCAAAGCCTAGGTCATTACTTAATGATCCATATTCTATTGGTCATACAGACTGGCCAATGATTCAGCGTGAGTAGGGACTACACAAGGGTGTGAATAGTAAGAGATTGCTGGAAGCCATTTTAAACTGTCCATAACTTAACTCATTATTTTCCCACTCTGTGTCCCCAAACATTGCTCTCAATCTAGTACTTTTTTAAGACCTCAGTTAATATGATCACCCAAACTCACAAACTAGAAATTTTGGCATTATCTTCAACTCTGTGCTCATCATAACTACTCAAACCAATTAGTAGGAAAATCCTCCATGTTTCACATGAGATACTGATCTCCACCTGAGCACCACCACCTGAGATTAAGTTCTTACCATTTTTTTTCTGATGAGCAACTTAATATAATAATTAAAATAATTAACTGGACTTGTACAGAAAGGCATTCTAAGAGGAAACTAATAGTTTTTTATTTGTTCTTTCACCAAACAGTTACAGAGAAACTACTATACTAGATAATTTTTTAAAAGGATTTCAACCAAAAAAACTTGCCCTTTTGTAGTAACAAGCTAGTAATCCTAATACAGACTTAACAAGCTATTTGTTGTATTACTGTTGAAAAGACTATAACATAAAGTAATAGGAATAATAGAATTTACTAATATAGTTTTTTGAAAATATTTATTTTCTTTGGCATTATAATGAATGGAACAGTAGGAAACACCTTAAATAAACTACTTCATTTGGTTTTATGTAAATATAAGCAAAAATAAAGAGTACATTGTTTGATTTAGAAGTAATTACTAAAGTATGTTCTGTGGAATAGCGTTCTGTTGGATGAAATCACTTCAAAAGAGACTTTTTTGCTGGGAAATTAATTTGAGAAACATTGGATTAAGCAAAATTGAATAGCTTTACACAGTGTAAGGCTTCTCAGAGTTTTAAACAGGTTCATGTACACTGTAAATCTGAATAGCAGTGTGATGTGAAGTTTTTCCTAAATCTATTGACCAGAGAAATCTTCTAGACCAGTGGTCCCCAACAATTTTGGTACCAAGGACTGGTTTCATGAAGACAATTTTTCCATGTTGCAGGGGTGAGACAGGAGGTTCCTAATAGGCCACAGACAAGCCAGTGTGTGGCCTGGAGGCTGTGGACAGTTTCAGACTCCCATCTCCTAGACTCACGGGGGCAACATATTTAGGAAAATGCTAAGCACATATGACCACTTATGACCACTTTACCAGGAGCTTTGGATGGCCAATGAACTTCAAGGAAGGAACACTAAACATATTAATCATGACAAGAAATGATTCTGATCATGAATCAGATGTTCACTAAGAACACAGCATTACTCAAAAAAAGTTTCATGGAGAATTGTTTCTACTGAAATAAAAAATGTGGTAACTCACTCAAACCTAAAGATTCATGTGGAACATCAAACAAAGCATTTTGACACTTCAAAGAGATATGTTCCAGCTCATAATGGCTCCAGCAAGCCGCCTGGATGCCTGGTAGTTCATCTGCAACCTGGCATAAAGTAAACCCAGAATTTAAAAAGTTTTAATAGTAATCTCTGGTGTCCTTTTTAAAAGCTCCAGTTAAAACAAGGTTGAAAACATACACTTTAAAAGTTGAACACTTTCTGAAAACTGGATAATATTAAAATTCTATCCAGCCTTTGGAAAGGCAATATGCATTAGGGAACACAAGATTTAGAAGACTAGTCCTAGGGAGGAAAGGAGAATTTGACCAAAGGCCACCAAAGATAAAATCCCTTCAGCCACACTACTGAGATAACAGAAATGTGAGACTGCCTTAGAAATTTTAAAATTAGAAATTAAAAATTTTAAGCATTTTAAAAAGTTAAAAATTTTTAATTTAAATCTTAAAAATTAGAAATTTTTCCTAATCAGTAACTTAGATCTCTTTCTCCAGATTAAGTGCTTTTAAAAATGCATTTTGTTTTTCCACTGCTCAATTTTATTGAGAACAAGGGCAGTAAAATTTCACATCACCAATCCACCTCCTTACTCTCTCTCTCTCTTTCTCTCTCTCTCTCTCTCACACACACACACATATCAAGGCACATTTTCGAACTTTCTCTCTTTAAGTACAACAAAAAGAGGCTGCGTACAAACAAATGAAGAACAACAAAGGAAGAAGAGGAGGAGAAGGAGGAAGAATTCTGCCAACAACACAGGACGTGTGATGTTGTCTTAGGATAAGAGAACAGAGGAAATCAACAAATTCCCCCATTCATAGCACTAAGAAAGTTCCTCGCCTCCTTCAGTCTCAGCAAAAAGCTTACCCTACCTACCAAGATGACCTGGCGGGGTTCCCGGCTAGAACGCCTAGATCTACGCAGTGGCTGGGCTGGGCCCGCGAGGTTTCTCTAACAGTTAGGCAGGGAGGCTCAGTGCTCCGCTTGCCCTGATACGATGAAAGTGCAATATCTCAGCCCCCAAGTCGCCAGAAGCAGGGCCTAGCGGTCACTCACCCCTGCACTCGGGCGGCTGGGCAGGCAGGCTGGGTGGAACGCGGCTGGTTGCTAAGGACGCCCTGGCGTCGCTCCGGGGCCACTAGGTTGCTCTTTTACCGCCTGGTGACCAGAGCTCAGCCAATCAGCACCTGCAGGTGAATCCCATCCCATCGGCCCTGCACCGCCTCCACCGCGTCTGTCTTCTGTTTCCAAATGCAACGTGAGTGAAAGACCTCTGATGGCTTTAAGTACAATCATAAAACACGTGGTAATGATTTGTTTTAAATATTGTACATACTTTGAATGTCCAGCCCCCGGCTGCACCAGGAAGTGGCTTGGCAGTGTTTTCATGTCTCCTCTGTGTCTTAACGCCGCCTTCAAAGCCTGCCTTCACCCCTCCCGATCTAAAGTTGAAAAATAAAAACAGCACACTTGTTACAAAAACGTAACTTTGTCTTTGAATCAGATTGATGGTCCTAAATTCTTTTTATATAGGTAATCTAGAGCCGCCAGTTTCCTCAGCAGGTAAAGCACGCGATGTATCTGCTATGTGCTACCACAAGGGGGCGAATTTAAACCTAAAAGAAGGCCTATTTTTAAAGGTGGTAGTAGCCAATACAATCTAGTCTAAATCCTTATAAACACTTTATAAAATTCTGTGTCTACCAACGAGCAACTTCATATATTCTACAAATGTGCACAACTGTTATACTATATGGAATAACTGGGAAGAGCATTTCTGATACTTTACCAGTGAAATAAATTGCCTTAAAAATTATGATTTCAAAAGAAAATATAACTGATATGAAACTGAAATACATCAATCCTGAATTAAGTTTCTGCTTACAATAAGCGCCAAATAAATCTCTGATTTTGTTTATTGAGTACATTTTCATAGTTAAAATAGGAATTACAGTATTTGACACCACCCCCCAGATTCTCCAAAACAATCCCCTCCTATTAGAGCAGTAACTTGATGGCAATAAAAGTGAAATTGGGAAAAACTATAAAATACATATTAAAGAGAAAATCCTAGGATACAAAAAAACATAGAATGTGTTTTGGTAAAAAAGCAGAAATGGGCTCGGCGCCTGTGGCTCAACCAGCTAAGGCGCCAGCCACGTACACCTAAGGTGGTGGGTTCGAATCCCCAGCCCGGACCCGCTAAACAACAATGACGGCTGCAACCAAAAAATAGCCGGGCGTTGTGGCGGGCGCCTGTGGTCCC
>NW_003852425.1:8781772-8888937 GCF_000181295.1 Otolemur garnettii | reverse complement strand
ATCCAAACAAATTAAATATCCTGAGGCAGCAGGTCTGTTGGTTGCTGTCTGTTTCAACTTCAAAAAATATGGAAAAAATATTAAAAACATAAAGGATATAACCAGATTATTCACAAAGGAATTAAATAGAATGTTGGCTTAAAACTTCTTTTCCATAATATAAAAGCAACATGAATCTACAACGCATTTAGAAAAGAAAGTAGATGCCTTTAAATTATGTAGGGAAGACAATGGGACATGTTTATATAAGGAAGAATTCACAAATTATTCCCCAACTACATTTTAAAATTAAATGACTTAAAGAGCAGATTACCTAAAAATTAAACATAAGCATTGTGACTGTAAAGAACTGATACTAAGACACAGGCAAACTAATTTCCTCCTGCGAAAAAAATTGGCAAAAAAAAAAAAAAAAAAAGGCTTGACAAAGATATCTTTACAGCTTTTATACTCCAGGTTAAAATAATAAGGTGTGAGAAAAGAGTTAGGCCATTCCTCAATTTCCAGTGTTCCACTATTATGGGGTGAGGATGGGGGAATAAAATTAATTACTCAACTTACTATACACCAAACAATAAATCTCAATGAATAGAAATATATAACTTGTTTTTGTACAACTTAACAGCATAAATATAAGTCTTCACAAATAGAAAAACATTAATCTTGAAGAAAATACTTCATAGAATAAAAAACCTAAACTCTTAACATAAAAATTTTATGTGATGAAATTTTAAATCCCAAAATTGTGCATGTGTGTGTGTCTTGAAGGAGAGTAGAGATTAAGAATTAAATGGGTTTTTTGGTTTGTCTGTTTGTTTTTAACAGTCTCACCTTATCACCCTTGGTGTCACAGCTCATAGCAACCTCTAACTCCAGGGCTTAGGCGATTCTCTTGTCTCAGCCTCCTGAGTAGCTGAGACTACAGGCACCCTCCAGCTATTCTTTTTTGTTGCAGTTTGGCCAGGGCCAGGTTCGAACCTGCCACCCTGGGTATATGGGGCCGGCGACCTACACACTGAGCCATAGGCACTGCCTAAATTAAATAGTTTTAAAGTTCACTTTGTAGAATAAATTTCAGATTATCCAAGAAAATTTCTTAAAAGAAGCAAGTGTAGCTGGGTTTGGCTTGCTTCATATTAAAACTTACTCTGAAAACCTTTTAAATCATCAGCATATACACACACACATACCCCAATAACTGATACATATATATACACATAACATTAAAATAGAAGAGTACAGAAAAAGTGTAGAAAATTACATATGATAAACTTACCATTTTAATTCAGTGGGAAAAATTGTAGAGTTGGAGCACAATGTAAAAGAAAACAAATCTGAACCATTATCCCACTCTATAGCAGCAAGAATTAATTTCAGAGAGGTTAAAACTTAAAATAACAAATAGTTTACAATAATTTTAAGATAATATTGATACAACATTGAAGTCAGGATAACATTAAGCCAGTTAGAGACCCAAAAGGTCTAAAGATAAAGAGAAAATATTTAGTAATTTTAAAAGATAAAGAGAACTAACAAAGTCGTACCTTCCCTTTGTCTCTTTAATCAGTTATCTACATTGAAGTTTTGAAAACACAAATTTGATACTTTGGCTCCTAATTTAAAATTCTGAAATGACCATTGATTGCCAATTAGGAAAATCAACCTGTCAAAACATTCATAACCCCTGAGTATGGGATAACTACACTTTCAAAAATTGGTCATTGCCTACATGTCAGATTTTGTTCCTCTTTTTTCCTTTGTTTGCTTCTTTGCTCTTCACTAGTCTTCCTTCTGAACTCTGTACTTCTCTGGTAGCAATACACATATTTTAAGATTCCTGAACAGAGCATGAGCTCTCCCTCAGTAACTTCTTACATTTTCTTTTTCTCTGTGTGAAATTGTACTTGTTCACTCAACCCCCAACTGCTGAGACGTACAAACACACCCCATCTTTATTTACAAAATATTCATTACAAAATTTTACTAAGAGGTGGCCAACACACAGAATATTTTGTACATATTTTGTAGAATTTTGTAATGAATATTTTGTAAGTAAAGATACACTCAGTGTATCCCATTTCCCTGTGTATGGCGATTTTATGGACAACTTTTAGAATATAGTGTATAACAGTTTAATTCAGTGGTGATTTTAAATAAGAACTCATATCATATGATAAATCCTCCCTTTGAAAGATGAAATCAAATTCCCTCCCTCCTTAGATGGGGATGGACTTACAGACTCTTTCAAAAAATAAAGTGTGGCAGCAGCGACAAGGTGCATTAGTTCACAGACGTAGGTAACATTGTACTTCCTCCGCACTCCTGTGCTCTTGTGCTCTCTCTCTCTCCTCTCTCTCTCATTTGCTCAGGAAGAGGGCAGCCGCCATATCGTAAGGACACTCAAGATATTCTATGAAGACCTCCATGTGGCAAGAAATCAAAACCTCTTAACAATCAGAAAGAAATAAGGGCATTATTTCCATACTGTCTGAGGGAGATCCCCTAGGAGATCCCTCAGGATCCCTATACCTGAACCCTATCACCAGCCCTAACTAGCTACACCCCAGGTTGAAGTCTTCACTGCAACCTTGTGAGACTAAAGCCAGAACCACCCAGCTAAGCCATTCTTAAATTACAGAAACTCTGAGATAAGAAGTGCTGTTTTAAGCTACTTATTTTAGGGATAATTTATTATTTTTATAAAATAACAGAATACCTTCTATGTGAATGTTTTAATTCCTATGTTATGAATTTGTCAAACTCGTTTGAACCTATGAACCTGGAACCATTTCAGCATCATTCTTATAGAAGTATGTTGGAGAAATACAGGATGACAGAACTTTAATCGTTCTAGAGACTACTGATTAAATAGTAAGAACAGATTTAGAAATCCAGGAATATTTTTATTGCTGTCTGCCCATAACTGAATTTTTCTCCTAATTTTACACATAACAATCTTATCATTTTGACACATATCTTCTACTGTGTATCTTTATTAACACATTTTACGTGAGATAATACTGTACATAATGTCTTCAATTTAACATGAACATTTTCATGTCATTTACTATTCATCTCTAGTGTAGTCTTTAAACTTATCAACTGTGAGCTCCTCACTCCCTTCACCACTATCAGTCTAGATTAGGTGACTATTAGGTATCTTACCTCAGCTGAACCCCTAAAACACAGGAGGCTTCCATCTACCCTTGCCCCAGGCAGAAGCCAGGCTGAGGCTTCTAAAATATCAATAGGGTCAAATCACTCCTTTTCTCTCAAAATCTGGCTGCTGGCCTCCTTTCTGGTTTCATTTCCTACCACTTTCATTGTTGATCACGGCTACCTAGCTAGTAACTGGGGCCTTATGCTCGTCTCTGTCTGGATGTCACACAGGGCTCCCTACCTCACTCACTACCTTGTTTCATTTAATTCTCTGCTCAAAGGTCACTTCTTCACTTCTTCAGAGAGGACTCCCTGGTTCTCAAGAAGCTCATTTTAAAAAACCTACTTCCATTACCTATTTAATTTTTTATATAATATAATCATATCGTTATATGACATCACATTATATTTGCTTCATTATGTGAAATGACATATTTATTATTTTTCTCCCCAAACTAAAATACCAGTTCCAACAATTCAGGCACTTGGCTTATTTCTCTCTCAATCTTCATTGCTTAAAACAGCACCTGGGACAGGGCAAGTGCTCATATTATATATACATACATATAGTAACATATATATATAATATATATATATTTTAGTTAAAGGACTATATATGTATCATTTTAACAATAATTATTAATGTACAAAATTACTTGATATCACCAGTTTTTCCTATTATATAAAATTATGCCATACACATGCATATCATATAGGCCATAAACATGTGTAGGAAGCACACAGTATGTTGTCTTAAAGACTTCTGAGTATAAAGGTACAAGCATTTTTATAGTTTTTGATACATATTGGGAAACATGCCCTCTATCAAAAGTGTTACGCTTTGCATCACTCCAGAAATGAACGGGGGCCACTTTCTTCTCACCCGGCATGACAGTGTGGGTTTTCCCTTTTAAGCACTGTAGTAGGTGAAAGACGACTTACCTTTTTCAGCTACTAAAGGACATATTTTTACATTAGTATCCACTTAATTTCTTTCTGTGTGCTTATTTTTTCTTCAGGACTTTCTCATTTCTCCTGACTTGCCATTATTCCTTGGTAGCTCTTTACCTTATTGCGTAAGCTATGTCATTTCCCCCAGTTTGTTATTTGGCTCTCAATTTCAATTACTGTTTTTCTTTTTCCAGTTACCATACACAATTTCAAATTTTATACAGTCACATTGATCATACTCTTTCCCCGATTCTCTAAGTGGCTCTTCACTTTGCTGTCATTCTGACAATGCTTTCTTATCCTCTATTTTAAAAGTAACCATTATTTCCTTCCAACATTTAATTTTAATAAAAGTTTATATATCACAGCAGGGATTTGAAAGTAAGCTGTGAAGAAGGGCTTTTATTTTTTTCCCCCCTCAACTGGCTCCCCAGTTGTCCCTTCCTTTTAATAATACATCTTTTCTCTGAATGAGAAATTGTGAGATGCCACTGCTTTTAATATTTTAAGTACATAAACAACACACCCTGTCCTCCCCTTCTTCTTTAAAAAACAAGTTTAGAACCTGATGCAATGCCGTCCTTCAGCGAATTATTAAGGAACAGAGAAATATTTTTATTGCCATGCCCCAGTAACTTATTTGATATTGATTATCCAGTAATTTCATATTAGTACTTGAGTAATACTTGGTACACTTACCAAGAGACCCATAAACTTTGCCCGAGCCACATCATAACCCAGTTTAAGAATGTCAATTTGTTCAAAACAAAGTCAATTATCGCTTTAAATCAAGGTTCGCGTCTAGAAGCTTAAAACAAGTACGTCAGGGTTCTTTCCTGAAAGCCTTCCGAATCCTGGGCGTCCGGTAGGGAAGAAGGGACACAGAAGAACCCATGGAAGGCTCTGTCAGATCTAGGAAGACAGACTCAGCCCTAAAAGCCCATGGAGCTAATAAAAACAGGTAGTAGGGGGACTCTCTACACAGATCCTCTCAACTGTTTCATGTTTTAGGTGTTCCGATTTTGAACGAAATCGCTGGGGTTTCAATACCCTGAGGCATTGAGAAATACTAGGAAAAATACGGCAGGAAACTAGTCTCTTTGAAGCCTTAGAAAAGTAAAACACTTAATTCTGAACTCCAGGAGGGCAGTTTTTTCTAATGTGCGCGGGTTTCTTTCTCGCCGGCCGTTCACTTGAACGTTTTAATGCTTGCTCTCGAGGCCCAGACCTCTCAATAATTTTAACCAAAACGCAAAGTGCAGAAGACGAAATTAGGGGGAATGTTACTAACACCTCACTAATCTCTACTAGCTCCTTCGGAGCTGGCGAGGCAGCAGCCCTGCGAGATAAGAATGAGGTGCGGGGCGTCCGCGTGCGGCGGCGCCTTCCCGCAGCCCCTTCAGCCGGGCCGCAGCCTCGCGCAGTCAGCTCCCTCCACGGCCAACTCCAAGGGCGGACCCCCGCATGTACTTGACTTCTCCCTACACCAATGCCCCTTCCGAAATCTCTTCGGGGCCCTGCACCCACTTTGCCGTCTCCTTCCCTTCCTAACCATTCCAAAATTTGAAGGTCCGGCCCTAAACGCCCGCCGCGTCTCCGTAGCAACTGCGCCTATTCCCAGCGGCCGGAAGAGCCTGAGGTCCAGTGATCCAGTACTTCCGGGTTCCTAATGTGACTTCCGGTTGTCAGAATCTCCGCAGATTGGGCGGCGGCGGTAGAGCCGGGGGCTGCTGCGTGGCCCTAGGTCGCCGTGGCCCAGGTGCTGGTGGGCCCCAGGTGGGCTCGCGTCATCCTGTCCCGGCTGCGATGCATCCGCGGCGCCCGGACGGATTTGACGGCTTGGGCTACCGGGCTGGTGCCCGGGACGAGCCGGGCTTCGGCGGCCCTTTCCCTGCAAGGTCCTTTAGCTCTGGGTCAGATCTGGGCCACTGGGTGACGACTCCCCCCGACATCCCCGGCAGCCGCAACCTGCACTGGGGCGAGAAGAGCCCGCCCTACGGAGCGCCCTCCGCCAGCACCCCGTACGAAGGCCCCGCGGAGGAGCCCTTTCCCGGCGGCGGCGGCGGCGGCAGCGGCAGCGTGCAAGGGCCGAGTAGTGGTGAGGAAACAGGGGAGCAGGGCGGGGTGGGGTACAGAGCTACCGCTCGTGGCCTGCAGACCCCAGAATCCACGGGGAGAGTCCCGCCTCCGGTCCCTTCTCTGCCTATCGCGCGCCACACCCTCTGCCCTCCTTTCGTCCTCTGCCCGAGAAGCAGGCCTCCCTCTTCCTCACACCAACGTATGCTGCGGGATCGCCTCCAAAAAAGACATCTGCCTTAGCCACGGGGGTGCATAATAGATATTTTAGGTATTTTTGGAGTTTGCGTCCCTGGCCTGAATCAAGGAAGAAGGAGCCTGGATTATTTACTATTACCTAATTCATTTTAACAGCTGCATTTTCTAGATTGACTTGTAGTTTTGTGTTCTGGAAGGAGAAGCATAGGCAGATTTAGGTTTAGGTTCAGGTTCAGCCCTGCCACTCATAAACCGAAAGACGTTCTCAACTTCTGTGAGCCCTCAGTCTTCTCATCTTGAAGATGTGTAGACTGATAGGTTTTTTTGAACAAATAATAAAATGAAGTATGGGTAACGCCTGGGACAGCATGGGACACATAGTAGGCTAGAATAAATTAGTTTTCTACCTTTTACTTTTTAATCACAGGAGTTTTTATCTATCTGCTTTTTAGTTTCCCAATCTAGCAATTTTCGTCCCTGCAATTTTACTTTTGTCTTCCTCCTTAAGAATTAGAAACACTGATAAAATTTCAAGATAGGACTTTGGAGAAAAAACATAATTGTTCTCTATAGGTTGTTAGAAAAACCTGTGTGTTAATGGCAACACTGCATAATCTAGATATTTTCAATATCCTTTTTTATTCATCAAATGTAAATAAATAAAGGCTTCTGCTTTCCATTCTCTTGGAATTGTGAAGATAACAAATTGTTATGAAGTATATCATAGATAAGCATTTTATTCTAATTTCATCAATTTTGACTTGGAAATACAATATTTATTTCATTTGCATTAACTGGGAGGAATAGATTTTAATGATTATGTAGTGAGAAAATGGTTGATGATATATCATATTATACAATTAGGTTTTGACTCTTACCTGGTTTTCTTTGTATTGTGTCATTATGGTCCCAGAATAATACTGGAAAGGTTTTCTAAATTATAAATTAAGTAATTCAAAATGCATATATAGATACTACAGAGTTAACTTTCTTAAACAGTAAAGTTTATGTTTTTATCTTTTTAAAAGTTATTGCTTTGATGGTTGCAATGAGGAGGTGCTCATTAACAAAACCAGAGGTTTATTTTGCAGCCCTTAACAGGTGAGTATAAGTTTGCAAGAGAGATGTACACAGTTAACAGTATACCTTCCTAACACCTGCCAGAAAATGTCAGTGGCATTTTCTCTTTATATTTGGGAATTATCTATAATGCCAAGAATAGTTATACGTTTGTTAAGGGAGAACCACATAGTTTCCCCAGGAACATGCCCTTGTTCTGACTAAAACGGAATAGCGGGGGCATTGTTTCACTTGAAAGATGAGAAGAGTAAAAGAAAGAATTGTCCCTTGTGAATATTACAGTTAAAATTCTAGTTAATTAATGTCCAGTTCCCTGGGGCTGTAGTTTACCCACATGACTTTGGGTTTTTTAGTCGAGGAAAAAGGCTTTTCTCTTTTGACATATGCGTAGGAATGTTTTTGGATGTGAACTTTGTCAATAACACTACAGAGATGGTATCAGTAGTAGCACATTTGTATACATAACCTATTCCTGTTAATTAAATAGTTACTCTCAAGCTATTTAAAACTTGAGGAAATGGGGAAGAAGGACGTTCTATTTACCCATTTTGGTTACTCTAAGTATTCTTTAAAATTAAATCAACCATCAATAACGGGCGATAACTAGTTTTACAGAACAGGAGGTATAGTTGTTGGTGTAAGTATCAGTCAGGGCTATCTGTAAAAAAAGTGTTTTATTTGATTGTAATCAGTGAATACTTAAAAACTGGAAGATTTACATGAAAAATGAGATTTTGAAAAATCACAGCTTAAAAACCCTTGACCCATAGTCCCACAGGACAACGGTGAATTGGAACAAAAGAGCAGTTACCCTTTAAGAGATCTACCTTGCGACTTGCCACAAGCCCCAGAAGAGTCCTTCATTCATTTAAGTGATTTCTCTGAGCCCTATCAGAATTGACCTTGACTTTGAGGTTTAGCTGTATAGCATATTAATAAAAGAAGATAACTTTTTTGTTTTTGTAGTAATCCTAAATATTGGTTATGAGTAATCTTTTTCCTTTTATTTTAGAACAGTTGAATAGATTTGCTGGATTTGGCATTGGACTTGCAAGGTAATGTTTTATCTAAATTTTTTTTAAGTATTTATTTAGAATTTTTTTCTATTCATTTATAATATAAAGTAATTAGTATTTCTTCTTTATGTTGTTTCTTTGAAACAGCAGGTTAAATATGGAATAATAATTTGCAGGAAAAAATGCTCATTATTTTAAAATCTATAACTCGATGTTTTTTCTGGAAGGGGTAGAGACTAGTCATCCATTTTATAAACACAAAGTAATTTTGTAATGAGTATTATAAAAACTTCCATGGGTCTATCCAAAGAATAAAATCCAATATAATCTTCCCTCCTTCTCCAGCAAAAATAGTAATTGTACATTGAACCTTCTGTCTAAACATTTGAATACTAACAAGATATTTAGTAGCATAGAGTTTAGATTTTGCTTATAATCAGTGTCTGGTTGTCAGCATTATATATGTATTTTTTATTTTTAAAGATCATTTTGTTTAAGAAAAGCCTTTAGTCTTGATTATTGTGATCATAGTGAATACCAGTTTCAAATGCATTGGAATTGGATAAGACTTAAATTTCATGCCAGAATGACCATTATCTTTTAAATATTTGAACCCAAGAGAAAGGCCTTATTTGCATAGTTAAACCTAAAGATGTTAATGTCAATATAAGTCAAATCAGTTCCCCATTCTACTTTCTGCTAGCTAGTTTTGTGAGCCTCACTATTTATATGTAAAGCTTTTGTTCATTGATAGAATGTTAATATATATGAATGTGCATACACCTACATGTACATGTCACTCTTGGAGTATAAACTTATAGCTGTAATAATTTTGTGGGAGTATTCTCAAAAGAAATATTTAATACGTAAAGTAGTAGCCAATTAACATGGTCATCAAAAATCTTATGTAAGATATATCAAAACCAAAATTTTTAGAATGGAGTTCATGAAGAAAACATGACTCTGGTGATAGAAACTGTGTACATAGGGCATTTACTGAAAGAAGCAGAAATTCAGTGACGTGATAATACTATTTAATAGGTATGTCACTTCCCACATCAAGCATACAGAGAAGTAGTTTCATGTTTATACTATAGATATTACTATTATGTATTGTTTCCCTTTACTAGTTTACAGATTTAAATTGTTTTGGTTTTTTCTTATATTGAATTTGTGTTCGGTGGAATCATTTGCAATCATATCTAGACATTTTAAATAATTCATTTTTTTTAAATATAGAGAACATAAAATAATGCATGATGTTTCAGGTAGAAATAATTTCAGATGCATATATGTTATAAATTAAATTTGTCTCTGTAAAGACAGATATATATGCATAAATTATTTTTATATAGTCTCTTTACAGAAAATGTACTGGCCCATCCTTGCATTGTTCTACGCCGCCAATGTCAGGTAAATGTAATTTCTGTGACCTTCTGAAACAATTATAATAACCTTGATTTGAAGTGCAGAACTCAGATAAATGACACAAAGCCATGTGACCATTATTCTGTGTGAGACGTTCCACAATCTTTATCAGTTCTCATACTTTTTGGTCTCAAATCTTCCTTAAATCTTAAGATTATTGACATTACCAATCTACTTTGGTTTATGTGGGTCGTCTCTGTTGATATCTACCATGTCAGAAATTAAAATTCAGAAAATTTGAATATATCTATGCAATTCATTAAAATAAACTCATTAGATAGGAAGATAAATAACATCTTTATGAAAAATGACTGTTTTACATTTTTGTAAATGTGTTTAATGTCGGGCATTCTAGGAGGCAACCAGATTCTTAGATGTGCTTCTGCAGGCATTCGGTTGCAATGTGTTGTTTTGAAAGAAACAAAGGCCAGCCGTATACACCCACATACTTGAAAACAGGAGTATTTTATGTCTTTTCCAGATAATTGGGGGTTTTATTCTTTGGAATTACACCAAAACTCACTAAGTGGTAGTTCCTTAAAGGTTATTTATAATGTTAAATCTGAAAGTACATTAATGAACTTTTTATACTTTGTCCATTAATTTATACTGCATTTTGAATGGATATGTTTACCCACTGTGCATTGGTTATTCATAATATATTGATTAACTGAATATAGATCTGCCAGATGTGAAGTCTTTTTTTATAAAATATATATACATGTATGTTTATTAAAAACACTACTAATCTCACTAGAAAAGTTTTTTAAGTATTGGAAGTTTTTGATGGTGATTATAGATTTTCCAAAATTCTGATTTGTACTTGAAAACTCAAATTTATCATTGACAGCTTTTTTAAATCAGTAAGTTCACTTTGTTTATTTTTAAGAATATGTCAGTTCCAAGTGTGAATAGCTTATAGTCTATCAGTGAGTTTCTCAAGCAAAAATGGTGAAAAACTAGGCTAGATTAGCTTACAAGCCCATCATACAAGTGCTTTCTTCCTATTCCTCTTATTTCTGTAATACACAGGATATTTATTAGGTGGTGTATACTCAAAGAGGTCATGGCTTAAAAGATTAATATTGTTTGTTTTTTTGGGTTTTTTTGGCCGGGGCTGGGTTTGAACCCGCCATCTCTGGCGTATGAGGCCTGCGCCCTACTCCTTTGAGCCACAGGCACTGCCCCAAGATTAATAATTTTTACTGCTTCTTCAAGGATGTTCCTACATGGAAGGTTGCTTTTTTCCTTCTTATACATAAGTAGGGTGGAAAATAAAATTAGCATAAAAATATAGGTTGATGCCACTCCCTTGATTTGTGCTAAAGAGCTAGTGTTTTTACCCACTGTTGCTTTTGTGCCATTAGTAAAAGTATCAGCATAATCAAAAAAAGCATTTGATGCCTTAGTATAATTAAGAAAATAATTTGGATTTTGTTGATCTCATGAAAGGGTAATGGGGCCTTTGGCTTTCAGTGGACCTGACCCTGTGGCAAGCTCTGCTATAATATATAATAAACCTACCTTTGTTGCAATGTAATTGTTCCCATATTTGTTTGCTGTTAAAGAGTTCAAAACAGTATAAATTATTACAGCTTACTCTGTTTACACTTAGCATCAAAAAATAAGTACGGGCTCGGTGCCTGTGGCTCAAGCGGCTAAGGCGCTAGCCACATACACCTAAGGTGGCAGGTTCGAATCCCCAGCCCAGGCCCGCCAAACAACAATGATGGCTGCAACCAAAAAATGGCCAGGCATTATGGCGGGTGCCTGTAGTCCCATCTACTTGGGAGGCTGAGGCAGGAGACTCGCTTGAGCCCAGGAGTTGGAGGTTGCTGTGAGCGTGATGCCATGGCACTACCCAGGGGGATAGCTTGAGGCTCCATCTCAAAAAAAAAAATAATAAGTATGTAAGGAGAAATAGCATTGACAGTATACATGCCTCAGAACAGTGTATTTCAGATATATATTTTGCATTGTAATAATATTACATTGTGATCCAGTCTGTGTGTGTATATGTAACAAATGTATTATTTTAAAATGTCCTATGAAAATACCATTAGAATGTGTGATCATTCTAATTTTTTATGATCAAAACATGTTGTTTTGATCTTCCTCAATTGATTTCATAATTTAACAACAAATTTCAATCTATAGTTTGAAAATGCTTGGCTAAAATGATTTTAGGAGATAAAATTCAGTTGTTTAAGGCAACACAAATATCAAACAAGATCCTCTTTTCTATATAATCTACATTACTATATATATTATGCATTGGACTTCAGATTATATTTATATAGCCATATATACTGTACTTTGAATAGATTACTTTAAACACTTTCAAGAGTAATTTTTCTTATGTATGATTTATATGGACTTTAGAATTGAGTGTTTGTTTATGGCATAATTCCACTATATGTCTTTCATAGCCTTGTTCTTTATTGACAAAGCAATAACAAAAAAAGTCATGAAGTACCTTTTTTACAGGTTAATTACCATGCTCGGCATTATCATCTCACTCCATTTACAGTCATCAATATCATGTACAGCTTCAACAAAACTCAGGTAAGAATTAGTCTATAGATTCCATTAAAGGTGTATATAATATGTGTCATTCGGACTTAGTAGTCATTAAAGCAAGAATAATTTTAATTTGGTTAATAGAAATATCTTAATGGTTGTAGTAAAAGTAATGTAGCATTTGGATTACATTTACAAACATTTGATTACATTTACATTACATTTGGATGACGTTTGGATTCTTCCAAAATTGCACTTAATTAATTTAGAAAAACTTTAGAGAACTGTGCTAAGCTCCAAGAACACAGCAGTAGGTAGGATCCTATCTCTGCTATCAAGAGGCTCATAGTTTAGTCAGGAAGGCCAAACCTTAAAAGAGAAGATTGTGGTGCAGCAAGGTAAATAAATATATTGTTAGAAGGATAAAATGCTATCAGAGATAGAAAAGAGGTACTTTATCAAAGTTGAGAAAAGGGAATGGCTAGGAAAAATTCTGGGGAAAGGGATACCAGAGTTTTGTACTGAGTGTCATGAAGTCTACCTCTTCATGATGAGGGTAGAGAAAGGTTTTTAAAGTAGATGTGCAAAGACAGAAGAGAAGGAGAAATTATAACGTTTTGGAATAGATTGAAAACAGTGCAATGAGAGTTGGAGCAGGGGTTGAAGAGTAAGAGAAAGATGAAAAAGTACCCTGAGAAGTAAGCAGGTTCCAGGTCAAAAAGTGGCTTCAAAAAAACGGCACACCCTTGCTCTTGAAAGCTGCAACAGTACCACTGAAGATGTTTCAGTAGTGAGCAAAGGATCTTCAACAAACTTGGATTGTTTCATAAATATCCAACATGTACATAGTTGAATACACTAATTTCACTTCTAGGAACTTATGCCACATAAATGAGCACATGTATATGTGACAGTATATATGCAAGGTTGTCATTTGGCATCATATATAATATATTGGAAACAAAGTCCATCAAGAGAATTCCAGTAAATTAATTATGGCATATTTATATGGTAAAACACCATGTAGCCTTTAAAAATAAGGTTTATGTTGTGTTTACAGATACAGAATTATTAACTGTACACACACACACATGCAGACATACTTGTATATATCTATGGATGGTCTCTGGAGAACAAATAAGAAACTGCTGCTAGGGGACTGGGATGCAAGGAGACAGACTTCACATAATCCCCTGTTGCTTTTCTTTTTATTTGTCCTTGTGTTTGTATTATTTATTAAAACAGAAGAAGAATTAGTTGCCTTTTTTTATTTGTCCTTGTCTTTGTGTTATTTATTAAAAACAGAAGAATGGGAATAGCACATGGTATTGTGGAAAGGAGCAAGATCAGAGACAAATTAGTCAAATTTATATAAAGTAATGGTGTAAGGATGGAGAAAAGAGTATGGATTTGTGTGATACTGAGGGAGTAGAATTTATAGAACTTGATGAATTATAGGAAGAATGAGAGAAAAGTGTTCTCTAGGTAGATGATTTGAACATTAGGATGATAAAGTTGCAATCAAGGAAGATGGGAAATACAGTAGAGAAGCAAAGAATTGCTGGGGTGTGAGTAGATATGATCAGTTTAAGTTAGGGATAGGTAAGTTTTAAGATACCTGTGTGAAAAGGTTGAATATATAAGTATTAGGGTTATTTGACAAGTTAAACTATCCTTGGGGATATTTAATTAATTGGAGTGTTCATCTTGGTCTAAACATAAGCCACCTAACAAACTTTAAAATAATGATAGGAAATTAGTTTAGTTGTTGTGTACTAAGATTTCTATTAAAATAATGCTTTATTAGAAAATATTGGTAAACATTCAGTATCAAGTATTATTTAAGAACTGGTATGTTAGGCTAGCATGGTGGCTTACAACTGTAAATTGTAGCACTCTGGGAGACTGAAGCAGGTAAATTGCCTGAGCTCACGGGTCTGAGACCAGCATGCACTAGAGCAAGACCAAGACCCCATCTCTAAAAATAGCTCAGTATTGTGACAGGTGCCTGTAGTCCCAGCTACTTGGGAGGCTGAGGCAAGAGAATTGCTTAAGCCCAAGAGTTTGAGGTTACTGTGAGCTATGATGCCACGGCACTCTACCAGGGGTAACAAAGTAAGACTGTGTCTCAAAAATATAAAAGAACTGTTATGTTTTATATTTTGATATTAACAAAAATAACTCTAAATTTTGTTCATTTTAGGGACCAAGAGCCCTATGGAAAGGAATGGGAAGTACATTTATTGTCCAGGGAGTCACACTTGGAGCAGAAGGCATAATTAGTGAATTCACACCTTTGCCAAGGTACCTTCATGGTGTTTCTTCAATATTAGTTTCATATTAAGTTTTAATAAAATGCAATAGTTTCTAGAAACGCTTTGAATCTGAAAACTTGTCTTAAGTAGCTAAGAAAGGAAACAGAGGTTAGAATTAATTAATCACATCTTATTGAATTAGTATGTGATAAAGAAATTTCTTCTTGGTCTAGCATCTGTAGAGATGTCCAGCCACTGGCAGCTAAAGAATAAGTAAGAGTATGAAAGCAATTCCTGTTCTTCACAGCACTCAGTCTGGTGAAGACGTGTGTGAGCTAGTGACAGTACATGGGTGACTTGTGCTATAATTAACCCCCATCAGAGTTCAAGGGGCACTTTGGCTGGAGTTAAAATAACTGAAATCTGAGCTAGGTCTTGAATTATGAATAAGAATTGACTTGGCAGAAAAGGCACTCTTTCCAAGAGGTACCATCATGCCCAGTGTTGTGGAGTTGGTCTAATAAAAACAAGTTTCTTAGACTTGCAGTATTGGGTATGTATGAAGCGAACTGTTAGGAAAAGAAGCTATGGTGTTAAACTGCGATTGTACCTTTGTAAGGAAGGGATCGTGCCGTTGTGAAGTTAGAGGAGTCTAAGGTTTCCTTTTGGTTTCCTTTTTTAATGTAAAGGTATTCTAATCAAGGATATTCTCAAGTGGTAGTGTAAAAAGAAAATTGACTGGTGTGGGCAGACTTGTGGAGAGTAATCTAGGCCATATTGAGAAGGTTCTGAACTATGGAACAGAACACAAAGGGATGAGCTGGGTAGGCATTTCTGAAGTAGAATCGATGGTATCTGGTGTTAGAAGGAGAATGAGTGGTCAGCAGTAACTGAGAATTTTAGATTGAAAAATGTTACCCCAAATGGGGAATTCATAAAGAAGTAGAGAAAAAGGGCAGCACTGGTGGCTCAAAGGAGTAGGGTGCCGGCCCCATATGCCAGAAGTGGCAGGTTCAAACCCAGCCCCTGCCAAGAACCACACACAAAAAAAAAAAGTAGAGAAAAAGGTAAGAAATTTAACTTTGAATAAATGAAGTTTGAGGAGCTTCTGGCAAGAAATGTAGGGGGTCATATCTAATATGGGGTTGGAACTATGGAGGAGTGTCTTAGAGAAAATTTGTAGCAGAGGTGTAGCTTTCAGCATTGTGGCATAAAAGTAGCATCTAATGCATTATAATGGAAGAAACTACCTCAGAAGAAAATGTACATTAAGTGACATAAAGTGAACCAAGAACAGACTCCTGCATCTGCTCTGTGTGCATGAGTACCATACATGTACATGTGTGCTGGGGCAGGTGATTGAGGGAAGGAGGCAGAGACTCCTGCATCTGCTCTGTGTGCATGAGTACCATACATGTACATGTGTGCTGGGGCAGGTGATTGAGGGAAGGAGGTAGAGACTCCTGCAGCTCCTGCATCTGCTCTGTGTGTGCATGAGTACCATACATGTACATGTGTGCTGGGACAGGTGACTGAGGGAAGGAGGCAGAGACTCCTGCAGCTCCTGCATCTGCTCTGTGTGTGCATGAGTACCATACATGTACATGTGTGCTGGGACAGGTGATTGAGGGAAGGAGGTAGAGACTCCTGCAGACTCCTGCATCTGCTCCGTGTGTGCATGAGTACCATACATGTACATGTGTGCTGGGACAGGTGATTGAGGGAAGGAGGCAGAGACTCCTGCATCTGCTCTGTGTGTGCATGAGTACCATTCATGTACATGTGTGCTGGGGCAGGTGATTGAGGGAAGGAGGTAGAGACTCCTGCATCTGCTCCGTGTGTGCATGAGTGCCATACATGTACATGTGTGCTGAGACAGGTGATTGAGGGAAGGAGGCAGAGGTGCCCTCAGAACAAATTGAAAATAGCGGTAAGATATAACATAGCAAAGATGGAAGATTAGAATTGTGGATAAATTGGTATAGAGAGGTGAAGTGAAATTAGAGAAATCTCCTGAGTCTCTGTAAAACAGGGTGTGATTTTATTTGGTAGGATAAGCTTGCAGTTGTAGTATAAAAGCATGAGAGAAATGATACACATTTGGGACACACAGTGATGGCTGGCTAGCAAGGGAATCCTACAGAGAACATACCAAAAGAATGCTAATAGATAAGATCAGAAATCATAGCTTTTTTTAGGTGCTGTTTGGCATTACTCTGTGATTTTCTTTATTAGCACTGCATTTTTGTGTATCAGCCTATGCATAATGTTAAAGGTTTTTAATGGTTTGTTGATCTAAACTTAGCTGCTGGCAGGGTAAATTTTTTGGATTGTTGAGGAAGCAAGGTATCCACTAGTGGATCACATATAATTAATCTTGGGGTTTAGTCTTTATAGGGAAGGCAGAGAAGGCAAGAGAAACTGAGAACAAGATTTTTTCCAACGTGATTGCTATCTTTTATTTCATTTTTTTAAATTAATGTACATAGCTGTGTACATTGATGCAATTATGGGGTGCAGTGTGCTTGTCTTTTTTTTTTTTTTCTTTTTGCCCAGGGCTGGGTTTGAACCCATCACCTCCAGCATATGGGACTGGTGTCCTACCCTTCTGAGCCACAGGCACCGCCAAAGGTGCTTGTTTTATATACAATTTGAAATACTTTCATCAAACTGGTTAACATAGCCTTCACTGCATTTTCTTAGTTTTTGTATTAAAATATTTATATTCTACTCTTAGTAGATTTAACATGTACCCTTGTAAAATGCACCATAGGTGTGGTCCCACCAATTACCCTCCCTCAACCCATCCTCTCCCCTCCCCTCTCCTCCCTCATCCCTTTCCCCATATTCTTGGGCTATAATTGGGTTATAGCTTTTCAATTGGGTACAAATTGGTTTCATAGTAGGGCTGAGTACATTGGATACTTCTTCCATTCTTGAGATACCTTGCTAAGAAGAATATGTTCTAGCTGTGTCCATGTAAACATAAAAGAGGTAAAGTCTCCATTTATTTTAAGGCTGCATCATATTCCATGGTATACATATACCACAATTTATTAATCCAGTCATGGGTCGATGGGCACTTGGACTTCTTCCATGACTTAGCAATTATGAATTGGACTGCAGTAAACATTCTGGTGCAAATATCTTTGTTATAAAGTGATTTTTGGTCCTCTGGATATATACGTAATAGGGGAATTGAAGGATCGAATGGCAGGTCTATTTCTAGATCCCTAAGTGATCTCCAAACATCTTTCCAAAAGAAACATATTAGTTTGCATTCCCACCAGCAGTGCAGAAGGGTTCCCTTTTCTCCACATCCACGCCAACATCTATAGTTTCTGGATTTTGTGATGTGGTCTAATCTTACTGGAGTTAGATGATATCTCAAAGTGGTTTTGATTTGCATTTCTCTGATGATTAAGGATGATGAGCATTTTTTCATGTGTCTATAGGCCATGCGCCTGTCTTCTTCAAAGAAGTTTCTCTTCTAGTCCCTTACCCACACTGAGATGGGATCACTTGTTCTTTTATTGCTAATACGTTTGAGTTTTATGTGAATTCTGGTTATTAAACCTTTGTCAGAGACATAACCTGCAAATATCTTCTCCCATTCTAGGGATTGTCTGCTTGCTTTACTTACTGTGTTCTTGGCTGTGCAGAAGCTTTTTAGTTTGATCAGATCCCAGGAATGTATTTTTGGTGTTGCTTCAATTGCCCCTTTGGGGTGGGGGGTCCTCCTGATAAAATACTCTCCCAGGCTGATTTCTTCAAGTGTTTTCCCTGTACTTTCTTCTAGTATTTTTATAGTTCCCTGTATTAAGTATAAATCTTTAGTCCAGTGAGAGTCTATCTTAGTTAATGGTGAAAAGTGTGGGTCCAGTTTCAGTCTTCTACAGGTTGCCAGCCCGTTCACCCAGCACCATTTGTTAAATAGGGAGTCTTCTCCCCACTGAATGTTTTTAATTGGCTTATCAAAGATCAAATGACAGTAGGTAGCTGTGTTCATCTCTTGGTTCTCTATTCTGTTCCGTACATCTAACTCTCTGTTTTTGCACCAGTACCATGCTATTTTGATCACTATTGATTTATAGTATAATCTGAGGTCTGGTAGCATGATACCTCCTGATTTGTTTTTATTTCTGAGTAATGTCTTGGCTATTCAAGGTTTTTTCTGATTCCATATAAAACAAGGTATTATTTTTTTGAGGTCTTTAAAGTATGACAGTGGTGCTTTAATAGGAATTACATTAAAATTGTGTGTTCCTTTGGGAAGTATGGACATTTTAACAATGTTGATTCTTCCCAGCCATGAGCATGGTATGTTTTTCCATTTGTTAACATCTTCAGCTATTTCTTTTCTTAAGAGTTTCATAGTTCTCTTAGAGAACTTTTACGTCCTTTGTTAGGTAAACACCCAAATATTTCATCTCCTTTGGCACGACTGTGAAAGGAATAGAGTCCTTGACTTTTTTTTCAGCTTGACTATTGTTGGTATATTTAAAGGCTACAGATTTGTGAGTATTGATTTTGTAACCTGAAACATTGCTGTATTCCTTTATCACTTCTAAGAGTTTTGTAGTTGAATCTCTGGGGTTTTCCAGGTACACAATCATATCATCTGTGAAGAGTGACAGTTTGATCTCCTCTGACCCTATATGGATACCCTTGATTGCCTTTTCTTGCCTGATTGTGATGGCTAAGACTTCCATTACAATGTTAAAAAGCAGTGGAGACAATGGGCAACCTTGCCTCATTCCTGATCTGAGTGGAACTGATTTCAATTTAACTCCATTCAATACGATATTGGCTGTGGGTTTGCTGTAGATGGCCTCTATCAGTTTAAGAAATGTCCCTTCTGTACTGATTTTCTTAAGTGTTCTGATAATGAAAGGATGCTGGATATTATCAGAAGATTTTTCCACATCAATTGAGAGAGTCATATGGTCTTTGTTTTTTATTTTGTTTATGTGATGAATTATATTTATAGATTTACATATGTTGAATCAGCCTTGAGAGACCCTGGGATAAAACCAGTTTGGTCATGGTGCATAATTTGTTTGATTTGTTGCTGGATTCTGTTTGCTAGGATCTTATTGAATATTTTTCCATCAATATTCATTAGAGATATTGGTCTATAATTTTCTTGTTGGGTCTTTTCCTGGTTTGAGGATCAAGGTGATGTTTGCTTGATAGGATGTGTTGAGTAGTATTGCTTCTTTTTCTATATTTTGGAAAAGGTTGAGTATTATAGGTACTAGTTCCTCTTTAAAGGTTTCGTAAAATTCTGATATGAAGCCTTCTGGTCCCGGACTTTTCTTTTTGGGGAAATTTTGTATGATGCTATTTCAGAACTTGGTATAGGCTGTTAAACATTTCCACTTCATTCTGGCTAAGTCTAGGGAGGTGGCATGCTTCCAAATATTGGCCTGTTTCCTTCAAATTTTGATTAGAGTTTCTTGTAATATTCATTAAGGATTTTTTGAATTTCTGAGGAGTCTGTTGTTATTTCATCTTTGTCATTTCTGATTGATGAAATTAGAAGTTTTACTTTTTTATTCCTGGTTAGGTTAGCCAAAGGTATTGACCTTTTCAAAACACCAACTTTTTGATTTATTGATCTGTTGCATAATCCTTTTGTTTTCAATTTCATTTAATTCTGCTCTAATTTTGGTTCTTTCTTTTCTTCTGCTGGGTTTGGGGTTGGAATGTTCTTCTTTTTCAAGTTGCATGAGATGTCCCATTAAGTTGTTAACTTTCTCTCTTTCTGTTCTTTTGAGGAAGGCTTGCAATGCTATAAATTTCCCTCTTAGGACTGCCTTTGTGGTATCCCAGAGGTTCTGGTAATTTGTGTCTTCATTATCATTTTGTTCCAAAAATTTGGTAATTTACTTTAGATCTCATCTATGACCTAACTATCATTCATCATAAGTTCATTTAATTTCCACATTTTTGTATGAGTATTGAGATTCCTATTGTTACTAAGTTCAGCTTTTATTCCATGATGGTCTGAGCAGATATAAGGAATAATTTCTATTCTTTTAAATTTGCTGAGGTTAGACTTGTGACCTTAGATGTGATCAATTTTGGAATATGTTCCATGGGCTGATGAAAAGAATGTGTATTCAGTTTTGTTAGGACGGAATGTTCTGTAGATGTCTGTTAAATCCAGTTGTTGAATGGTTAAGTTTAAGTCTAAGATTTATTTGCTTAGTTTCTTATTGGAGGATCTATCCAACACTGCCATAGGGGTGTTAAAATCTCTGACTATTATGGTGCTGGAGGAAATCAAGTTGCTCATGTCTGTTAGAGTCTCTCTAATAAATCGAGGCACATTCTGATTGGGTACATAAATGTTAATAATTGAAATCTCATCATATTGAGTGTTACCCTTAAAAATATGCAAATATGAAGTGACCATCCATATATTTCCTTACTTTTGTTGGTTTAAAGTCTATTGTATCTGTGAATAAAATTGCAACACCTGCTTTTTTCTGATTTCCATTTGCCTGAAATATAGATGACCATCTCTTCACTCTGAGTCTAAATTTATCTTTTCAGGTAAGATGAGATCTTGTATGCAGCCACTAGATAGCAGGGGTCTACTGGCAACTCAAGTATGACTCGCTCTTGTGCTGCATGGAGTCAGAAGGTCCCACCCAGCAAATGAATTAGTCAAAGAAGGTTGATGTCTCCTTCCCCACCTTGCACCTCTATCATACCCAGTCACTGATAACCCCGCAGGGCTGTTCCCTCCATGAGCAGATGCACCAGGGATTTGCACCTGCCTGAGTCACTGGAAAATCTATATCTCCTCAGCCAGGCTGCCACACTTTGCTACCAGCCAGCAGTGGGAGCTGAAGCCTAACTACCTCAGGTACTTAATGGAGGCTGGGGAGTTTCACTCAGTTCCAGCCCCACCCCTGATTGATGTTGCTGTCACTTATATTCTTGCGGGTCAGGCACTATTTGAGTTCACAGAAACTGAGACTCTGCCCCACCCTATGCTGCTGCCACTGTGACAGTTCTCACGGAGCTGTCATCTCTGTCATGTCTGTCTCGGCGGCAGTCTGTGTTGGGGCAGGCTTGCTTAGAACTCACAAACAGCTCTCAGTTCCTGCCCTTCTCTGGGCTGATGCTTCTGCCATGGCTGCTTTTGTCCCAGCTATACTCCACTGGGGGCTGGTTGATTTTGGGCTCACAAAAGCAGCAATTCTGACTCAGCCCCACCCTGGGAGTATGCTGCCCCTGCATGTGTGTTGATTCTATTCTCCATCTCCACTGCACCTCTCCTGGGGAACTTATCGCCTCAGGCATACCCATTGCTTACAGGGCCTGTGTTTCCATCCTGGATCTGTTCTGCCCATAGCTGCCACCAGAGCAGAGGCCTGACTCCCTCTGCTTGCTAAGAGAGGCAAGAAGTATTTCTCTGAAACATCACCAGGGGTGTGAGCCTTATCATTCCCACTGCTGCGCTGCACCGTAGGGCACTGTCTCTCCCTTTCCCGTATGGCTCCCTCACTCCACAGTCCCCACTTTACATCCATGTCGCCCATTCAACACAGACTTATAACAGCCCACACCCTGTCCACACCTCTCTAGAAAATGCCCAAGAATCTGAACTCCATGGGGGACAAGCTTCTAGACCACAGGGTGAGAGTGGAGGGGAGTGCCAGGAGTTCAGAACTGCAGGTAGCGTATATGTTCAATTTTATGTCTGGCAGGAGAGTGACATGGCACACTAGTGGGTCCTCTCTGGGGAAGGAGTTCCAGTTTTTAGAGGGTCTCCCCTGTGGGATAAAATAGGAGGAGATCTGAACTCTGCTCACTTGATTGTAGAAAGTATACTGCGAGCCATTCTCCTGGGGGCAGGGACGGGAGTTTTCTAAAACTCTTGGCGATGGATTTTATACCTATTGTTTGTTTCCTTGGGCTTTCAGCTTGCCTCAGCAGGGGTGCTGTGCACACTTCAGTCTTCTCTCTTGGGTCAGCTCCAGACTATCAGCTTACTTGTTAAACTTCTGTCCTTTAGCTCTCATTTTGGATGGGAGCCTCTGGGGAAAGCTGGCTTTAGTCAGACATCTTGCTTCCTCCCACAACATGATTGCTTTCAAAGGGCATCATAGTGTTCTTCATCATCATCATCATCTAGCACTCTGGAAGGCGAGGCAGAAAAATCCCTTGAGCTGAGGAGTTGGAGACCAGCCTGAGCAAGAGGAAGACCTCAACTCTGCTACAAATAGAAAAATTAGCCAAGCATTATGGCAGGCAACTGTAATCTCAGCTACTCAGGAGGCTGGGGCAAGAGGATCACTTGAGCCCCAGAGTTTGAAGTTGCTGTGAGCTAGGCTGTTGCTGTCACTCTAGCCTTGGGCAATAGAATGAGACTGGCCTCAAGAAAAAGCAGGACATCATAGTCTTGAAGTCCCTTTAATATAGCTTTGCCAAAAGGTTAGAAACAAAACAAAGATTAGAAAGATTTGGCCAAATAAAGTTTTTCATTTCTTTCTTAAAAATGTGAATTTCTGTGTACACTTTTATCCACCCTATTGCTTTTATATCAATGGATAAGATGAAAAGTTAGTACTAACAAATATTCTTGAAGTTCTCTAACATGTTCTGTTACAGTTTAACAAAATGTACAGTTGTCCCTCTGTGTCCATGGGAGACTGGTTCAAGGACCCCCGTGGATACCAGAATCTATAGGTGTTCAAGTCCCTTACATAAAATGGGGTAGTGTTTGCAAATGACCTGAACACACCTGTATACTTTTAAGTACCTCTAGATTATTTAGAAGACCTCACAGAACATAAATGCTATGTAACACTTAGCATTTAACAGCTAGAACTGTTAAACAGAAAGGAAATCTGTATTTAAGTAAGATTTCATTGTGTTTAAAATAACATGTATTTAAAGTAAGTGAATTAACAGAAATTGTAAGGAGATAACCAAAGATGTTTACATTGGAACAACCACAAATGTGGGGTGAGTCAAAACAGAATATAAACTGCAGGAACACGGGCTAGTGGAGCACAGGGGCAGAGAGAGCTGCAAAGAGGGAGAACGCGAGTGCCTGATGGCTGTGGAAACATCACAGAAGGCGTCGACTTGCATGTTCATGGAGTTTAGTGATGATGCAGGTTATTAAGGACCTTGGCAAGAGTTGTTTTCATAGGATAATGGGGTAGCAGCCAATTTGGAGTGGGGTTCAGGTGGCGTAAGGACTTGGAAAGAGCAAGTTTAGAAAGTTGGCTCTGAAGAAAGGTAGAAAGAGGTGGAGAGGTAAATGGAAGGTGAGGGGCTTGGGTTAGTAAAGACTGCTGAGATGTAGTTAGTTTAGAATGTTACTGATTTTTGTGTCTTGATTATGCATAGGAATATGTATTTTTAATCTGTTAAAATGCAAAATAGAGTGCTTTGAGAAAAGTAAGATATTCTAATAAATGTTCTTAATTTTGTTGCTCATTTGCAAGGACAGTTTTTGCTTAAAATAATTTAAATAAAAAGAAAAAAATAATAATTTAAATAGGGCAGTACTGTGGCTCAAAAGGAGTAGGGTGCCGACCCCATATACCAGATGGTGGTGGGTTCAAAACCCAGCCCCAGCCAAAAAAATAATAATAATAATTTAAATATATTCACATATATTTGGTATCTGATAATTAAATATAAAAAGGTTAATCACACGTAAGATTTTATACTTAACCTCTTTCTGAAGCATTGAAATGTGCTAAGTTAAATTTCTAGAACTGACAGTTTTTACCCATTTTATAAAGCAGTAGAGAACAGATACAAGGAAGAGTCTCAAAAAGATTTTTTTTTAAAAACTTGGTTCTAGGCTCGGCGCCTATAGCTCAACCGGCTAAGGCGCCAGCCACGTACACCTAAGGTGGCGGGTTCAAATCCCCAGCCCGGACCCGCCAAAACAACAATGACGGCTGCAACCAAAACATAGCCGGGCGTTGTGGCGGGCGCCTGTGGTCCCAGCTACTTGGGAGGCGGAGGCAGGAGACTCGCTTGAGCCCAGGAGTTGGAGGTTGCTGTGAGCTGTAATGCCACGACACTCTGCCCAGGGGGACAGCTTGGGGCCCTGTCTCAAAAAAAAAAAAAAAAAAAAAAAAAAACTTGGTTCTAAATCTTCCTTTTTCCTCTTTGATCTTAATGATCTTTAAGAATTGGTAGTGGTCCAGTCCTTACAGAAATACAGGTCACAGACTCCTGTGTCTGTAGTGATTATGACAATTTTATGCTTAAAATAAGTGTCCAAATAACCTGTGGTAGTATTTTCTGAGGCCAGGAGTAATAACAGCACCAAGATGATTTACAAAGCAAATAGAATGTTTTGTTTTACAGTCATAAGTAACTGTAAGATGAGAGGCCTAATGTGCTTTTACATTTTCAACTTAAGTATTGAATACCATTTCAGCTACGTTTTCTGTGCTATTAATCAGAATTTGACCTAGAAGACTCTCTAATGTCTTAGGAATCAGGGGTTTGAGCGTTCTGTTGTCTAAAAAGTCTCTTCCAACATTTCAATTTCTTAGTAATTTGCATACTACCCCTACTGTAGTTGTACAGAATTTGCTTTTAGGACACTTACCTTATTTTAATTTTCTTTGCCTTTTAACATAAAAATATACTTATTCCTTTATATCCTTTTGTTTTCCATATTTACCCGTTTCAAACAAAACATTGTTCACGGTTCCTGCTATAGTCATGATGAAACGAAAGCCAGTTCCGTAGGGGGGAGCGGTGGAAGTCTCATCTGTATTCTGCTTCCTTTTCTGTTTTGTTTCTTTTTTCCCTTCTCTATTCCCTACACCTTTTCTTTTTTTTAAATCTTCTTATTTTTCTTTTATTCTCCATATGTAGTCTTCTCTCCTTTTTGAATTTCTCTTGGTAGAGCTTTCTTCCTTTTTTCCCCCTTTTGTTCTACTTCAGCTGCCTCTCTTTGTTTTTGTTTTTCCCTGATTTCCAAAGATAACCTAAACAGCAGAAGGCACAGTTCCAGACTGTGGTTCCAGACCTGGCATTTTGCCTCTTCCTTTGAACATAGCCCTGTGATCTTTCCAACCCTCCTTTTTTCTCATCAGTGAAACGAATGCTGTGATACGTGCTCTGCTTATCAAACAGGATCGTTTCTCGCAGCCAGTGAGATGAGAGGCAGCGAGCACAGCCCTACGTCAGAGAGACAGGGTTTAGCACCCAGTTCCACACTAGCTATTTGTGTGGCTTTGCGTTAAGTTATGAACCCTCCTCTCTGATCCTGTTTCCTCATCTACGAAATGAGGATAATAGAGTCACTGTGAACATTAGAAATAATTCATGCAAAGCACTGGGACAGGGCCTGGCATATAGTAGGAGCTTAAAAAAATAATAGAATATGATAGTTGTCATAAAATTAATGTCATTGTGATAGGTAAAGGCACTTTGAAAATAAGGTACTACCCAAGTGTAAGGGGTCATTTTGCATTATAGTTTCTTAATGTTTGTGTTTTTAAATTCTCATTCTTACACGTAGTCTTCGTAAAGGCTTTTACTTCCTGGCCTGATCCCAGTTTCCCTTTCCTTTCCCCATCCATTCTCTTTTGTAAAACCTATTGTTTTAATATTTCTTCCTTTTATTTTTCATCATTTATCTTTATAGACAGCGGTAGCTCCTTCTCTGTCAACCTTTTTTGTTAGCACATATAAAACACCTTGTATGTTTTATTTCTCCCATAGATTAAAAATATTACAAACTTTTTTTGAAAATTGGACTACTTCTAAATGTTAATAACATGGCTTTTTGTATTATTTAAATTTGTGCTTTAGAGAGATTTTACACAAATGGAATCCTAAACAAATAGGAGAACATCTTCTACTCAAATCGTAAGTATCAGAAATAGCATTTTTATTGGAAATTTTTATTAATTTTTATAGTGGTAGACCTGGAGAAGACATTTTATTAAATATGGAAATTAGAGCAGTGAAATATTTGTGGGACTGGACCTTCAAAGGACAAGTAATAAAGAGTTTGGGATTAAATCCTGAAACATATGTCATCTTTAAAATAAGTCTTACTAGCTTGAAAAGCTGGAATCACAGCCTAATGCTTTTGTGTGGTCTTAGGAAGGTAGTAAAAATCTTCAATTTATTTAACCCAAATCTCCAAGAAAATTATATTATTTTGTTATTGATCACAGATAGAAATTTATTTGAGCAGTAACGAGTAAACCCCCCAAACCTTAATTCCATTAAAATATAACCCTAAAGGTGCTTAGTGAGTTTACAAGAGTAACCCATTTTTGTAGATTAGAATTTTATTCTTCACTTTTTAATTTTTTTTTTTTTAAAGATTGTGAATTGGAAATCCCCCAGCTTGCTGGCTCCCTCAGTGGGACATTCTAGCACATTATTACTTAGTGATGCCCATTCACCTTGAAAATCTACTTGCCAGGACCTGGCCCCTAAGGGTTAGGTAAGTCCCACCTTGATACTATTGTAAATAACAATATTTTGCAGGCTGGCAAAGTTGCAATGTTACTATATCTAAATATAGGTGATAGAAAACAACTTTGCAAAGCTGTGCAATATTGATTTTTAATAATAATAGGGGACTTCACTCACCATTAAAGGCTGGCTTAGTTCTGCTGGATGGGAAATCTGGGAATAATCATAATAGAATAATAGCAGAAAGGTATACTTACGCGAATATCACTAAAAAGGCAAGCTATAGAATGGATCCCTTATCCTGAGTTTTAAGTATTAGATTTATAATTGCATTAGCTATATGCAGGTAGATGTACAATGAATCATAAATGGGCCTGCTTTTCATCAGTTTAAAGTGAAATTTCTTTTCTTTACAGTCTGTCCTTGTTATTAATATTTGATTTCATTTCTGTTGATTTCCTATGATAAAGATCTCTGAAGTTTGTATCTTTAGATTATGTATTAGTAATTGAAAACCTTAAAAAAAAATCTAAGTTGATTATTTAAAAAACTTAGTGTAAGCAACTTGTTTCAGTATTCTGATAAATTTGTTTTAATTTCTACAGCCTAACTTACATAGTGGCAATGCCGTTTTATTCAGCAAGTCTAATTGAAACGGTACAGGTGAGCTATATTTTTTTTATCACTTTTTTAGTTAAAATTATTATTTTGAACATTTAATATATTGTATATGTCTGTTCAGCAGAAAATCTTAAGACAGTATCTTTAAAATGTTTCCTTCAGAGATACCACATACATCATACATTGTTTGTGTGTATATTTCCATTACGCACTTAGATCAGGCTTTTAATTTTTTATTTTTATTCTTTTTGTAGGCAACTATATGCTTCATTCAGATATCTCAGAACCAAGCCTATGACCTACTCTGAATGCACAGAATCTAATTAACTTTTTAAGGCCCTTATGTATAATTCAGATGGTTTTATCTTGTCAAGAACAGCAATTACCTGAGCATATTATACACGATAGAAAATCATTTTAACAGGGAGCAGGTTATCCCATAGGCAGTTTACTGACATTCTGTATACATACGCCTTTTAATGAACACGTGAAACAATGGTGTGGTAAGTACTACCAAGCTAAAGCAATTTCCTCCTAGCATTTTAAATTTTGTTTGCTTGTTTTACTATTTGTGACCACATGGTGGTGCTTCAAGTACATTGAATTACATGTCTTACCCTTCCTACACTTAAAAATGCAAGGTAAGAGTACTTATCTGGGGAATTGTACATCTGTCCTCACTTTAACATCACGTCTTCCACCACACTTCAGTGCCCTTTCTCTGCAAAACCCCCACCAGATCAGCCTTCCCTCTTCTAATTATTCTTTTCCACTCTAGTTTCTTTTTGGGCTCCATCATTAATCTTTGATATTTTGTTGTCATTGTTGTTTTTAGATCTTACTGCGTTTGACCTTATGTTAATACATTATATAACCCTTGTATGATGCTATAGAATTTATAGATTCACCAGTCAATAAGATATCCTCAATTTAAAGACAAGGAAAAATATAGCGGAAAAATAGTTACTTAAAGAAAAGCAACTTAAATAGCATGATTTATTGGGAGAAAACCAGTTTTAGCTTAGGGCAGAACCATACCAGAGTCACGTTTCTCTGCTTTCATTAGATCAGTGGCTTTGGATAAATTTCTTAACCTTTGTAATTGTCTTAATTTTATCTTCTATAGAATGAGAATAGTGTTTTAATAACTGAGCTGTACAAATTAAAATGAGTTACTAATGGAAGTGCCCAGCTCACTGTGGTAGAGTTTTTCTTTTTTTTTCTCCCAGTATCTACCCTGTGTTCCCTGCTGCAGGTTTTGCCTGCTGAATCTCTCCTTTGGATTCCTCTTGTCTCCTTTTCCAGAACTCTTTCTGCCTTCTTAGATTTCTGTTCTCTTGAATGTCATCTTTTTCCAGCCACATCTTTACTATACCGTACCTTTACTGCAGCGCCTCTTCTGTTACACCTTCAGCCTCAGTCCTTCCCCCTGTTTTTTGTCCAGTGCTCACTATCATGAAGGGACTCACTAACTCACTTGAATCATGTTAACCCTGATTTTATGTAAACTAAATCTTCACTTCAAACTCAGCTTATAAAAATAACCTTGTCTTATCCTGCTGAAAATGAGCCTCCTCTTTCTATTAATGACACTTTCACTCTAAAAACTCAAAACTTTAAATTCTGTTTTAGGAAAGTTTTTGATATTTTTATTTATTTCATCCTTCATAGCTAATCTGACATCATGCCTTCTTAGTGCTGACTTCAACAAGTATCTAAGATGTGTCTTTTTCTCTTCACCGTCCTTATCCCTTATCACATACCCAGCTTATTACAATATTTTCTTTCTTCCTGCTTCACACTCAGTGATTCTTTGCCCTTGTGGAAAGCTCAGATCTCTTTGAGAACGTTGTTTTCCTTGGAAAATACACATTTGTTGCACTTGTGTACATAGATCTCCCAAAGATCATCTACTGACATCCTTGAATATGAACTTCCTAGTATCTGTTTCTACATTAAGAATCCTTATTCTTGTTCCTGCATTTTAAAAGTTCATCCTACATACTCAATACAAGATTGGTGTCCTTAAGTTGCAATACTATGTCCTTTTGCTTATTAAGATACGTATTGACTCATATTCCCTAATGTGAATCTGAGACTTCTCAGCATAGTATTAAATCAAGGTTTTGATGACTTCACTTTACCTTGTTAGCGTATCCACGTTAACTCCTAAACATTTATTTTTAGATTTATCAAATAAGTCATTGCTGCAACCAAAGTAGCTGTCTCTTTTCACCTCTGTAATCTGATGTCACAAACTTTTTTATTCATATCCCCAAAATTGTAAAACGGTAGACATTACAGGTGATAATGAGATTAAATAACATTTATTGATTACCTACTGGGTGCTAGACCTTTTATATTTAGTAGAACAACTCTAGTCGTGTGTTTTATGAGATTTCATTTGGGGGAAAAGAAAATCTAATGCCTAGATAACAGTTGGAGTCTGAAGACCATTGTTGTTTTCCTTCTTTAGTCAGTAAATTAGGATGTAGAAAAAAACCTGCAAAGAGTCCTTTCATGTGTCAAAATAAGAAAATGTTAAGATTTACTTATGTCGTCCTTTTTATTTCAGAGTGAGATAATTCGAGATAACGCTGGCATTTTGGAATGTATTAAAGAAGGAATTGGAAGAGTGATAGGCATGGGAGTGCCTCATAGCAAACGGCTTCTTCCGCTTCTTTCCTTGGTCTTCCCCACGGTGCTTCATGGAGTTCTTCATTACATCATTAGTTCAGTCATTCAGAAGTTTGTCCTACTAATTCTAAAGAGAAAGACTTACAATAGCCACCTACCTGAGAGCACTAGTCCTGTGCAGAGTATGCTGAATGCTTATTTTCCAGAACTTATTGCTAACTTTGCCGCCAGTCTTTGTTCTGATGTTATCCTTTACCCATTGGAAACAGTTTTGCACCGCCTTCACATTCAAGGAACACGCACAATAATTGATAATACAGACCTTGGCTATGAAGTACTTCCAATTAACACCCAGTATGAGGGAATGAGAGACTGTATCAACACCATAAGGCAGGAAGAAGGAGTGCTTGGATTTTATAAAGGGTTTGGTGCTGTTATCATACAGTACACACTGCATGCAGCTGTGTTGCAGATTACCAAAATTATTTACTCTACACTTCTTCAAAATAGCATTTGAGATTTATGTTCCATCACTGGTTAGTTCAGAAGACATAATCTGGATGATTTGCTATGAAATTATGAGAGATTAAAAGTGAAATACTGGGGGAAAAAATGGATTGGAAAGTAAAGTTGGTTTCAAAACAAATGAGGAAAAAAAAATCCATGCTGATTATCTTGACTTCCTTTTTTTTTTTTTTTTAAAGGCATCGGTGTGTATTTTGGGTCAAAATACTTCCAAGTTTGAAAACGCAATAAAAATAACACTTAAATATATTAAATCCTAGTTAGTGTAGCACTCATGGTGAAGTAAAAATGATCCTGGGCAGAAGCAAAACCTAATTATCAAATATAAAACAAAATTTCATCGAGCTGAATCTATCCCGTCTGACCTTAACATTTGTTATGTGTTATTTGACCTTGTAGACTGATGTTTGCATGTTGGCCTTAATACAGCATAGTATCCTTAATACAATCTGGAGGTTTTACTTTTAAAGAAATAAATTATATCATCATTGAAAAAGACTGAGAGGATGAAATTTGGAAATCTGTAAGAGGAGGTGAAGGGTTTTAAATTGTGTTGTCCCTATGTAACTATTTCAATGGCTGTATATATGTATTTTATAAAGCCATTTGTGCAGGCACATATGACTTGTAATTTCCTCCATCCCTACAAGTTGTCTACATTTAGGTCAGCTTACTGCATAAAATTAAGTCGTGTACTTCCTGCTTGAACATCAAAATACAACATCAAAAGCCAAGTACCCAAATGATATAAGTCAAATATAGCATACTTGTCCATATCCAAACCCAGGATTTCAGTGCCAGAAATTTAAAAATCTGTCATGTTTATGAAGTTTGGTTTGCTTAGTTAGGAGTATGAGTTGTCAGGCTACTTTGAGAGCCATTCTTTGAGAGAATATAAAACAATCATGAGAACTATTACTGTTTCCACATATATAAATTGTGTACTTAAGAAACTCATTTGCCTTTCATTTCTGAATGACTTGTCTTAGAGGAAACAAAATTAAAATTCACCTGGGAATTTGTGCCTCTTGCCTACTACTGTATAGTCGTCATTAAATAATGGGTTCGGTTTTGTTTTCTTTCAGAGTTTTCTTAAAAGTGTTCTTCTCTCAACTGGATATATTACACATAAAGGGAAAAGCAAGTTTTTCTTATCAGCTTGTGTTTACATTTGTTTGGATGAATACTGAAGAAAAAATACAAACCTTAAAGGAAACTTGTCTGTGTGTTTCGTGGATGAGGGGGGAAAGCACATTTCAATATATAAGTTTAAAAAAAATTATTGTTCACTTTAATCAAAAAATTATATTCCCTAAGTTTAATTTGATGGGATAAGCTCTTCATGTAGTAAAATGGCATGTGTTTGATCCACCACTGAACGGTTTAAAGTTTCATTTCTTCCAGTGGATGATCCCGGTTTTACCAGGAACAGTTCAGTACCAGTGACTTAGGGCTGATATTTTCCAACCTAGAATGCATAGAAATAGTTAATTTTTAATGGGATTGGAACAAAAAGAAAAGCCACCTAAAAAATGTAAAACAGTGTGTGTGTGTGTGCTTTAAGTATTGAAGGAAATAAACATAAGATTTCCATTTTTAAATTCCACCAAGAGGGGTAAAGGAAAATTAGACATGTTCGATCGCATTTTGTGTGTGATGGTTAATCTCTTAGATTATGGTTTATTCTTTCCAACCTATGGCCCTTAAATTGTTTTCCTTGCTTTTGAACTGCCAAATCACTTTTTAGATATCTATAATATGTTCAACTTCCTAAAATCCTTCCATTTTTATTACAATCAAGGTAGTTTCAGGTAAACTGGGAAATTTAGTTTTACAAGATTTCTCAAAACACAAGTATTTACTAGTGAAAATCTGAGAGATTATTTAGCCAAAAATTAGATATTTCAATATTTGTTGGAAATTAGTATAAAAATACAACTTTTATAAATTTGTTTTAATATGGACTCACAGACTGATAAGCTGACTCCCACATTCAAGGTTGGTTTTGTTTACAGTCTTTTGGATAAAGAGAGAATACAAATGAATATTGAAATTAGTATGTGGAAAGTAAAATACTAATTATTTTTTATAGCCACTCCAACCTAGTAGAAACATAAAATCTTTAAAATTCAAGCACTTATACTTCAGCTGGCTAAATATGTTTCAATGAATTTAGAAAGATTAAGTAAACTAACCACTAGATACTTTTCTCCTTTTCGAAATTGCTATTTTTCTTTAATATATGGACATCATAATGAAATGTTCATGAACTATATTTCTTAAGATAATAGCTTAGGATATTAATATTTTTAAATTTAATATGACTAATAATCTGAGTAAGATTCTATTAAGATGGTCCACAGGCCCAATGGTCTTCTGTAAGTCAGATCTTGGTCATGGAGAGTGAGAGAATACTTGCCTTACGTTGTATGGTTCCTTAATTTGAGTCATGTAGACTGAAAGCAACTGAATAAAACACTGGTAAATATTAAACTACTGTGTAAAGTGAACTTACAAATTAACTTGCTAAATCTGTGTCTAAAGACTTTCCTGAGAGGCCCTTCTCAATTTTACTTTATGGGTCCTTAAAAGAATCTCTAGGTTAATAAGGTTATTCAAGGCTCCAGATACCCAGTACTAGATGTTATAAATATGAAGTAGTAAAAATAGGCTAATTTGAAAATGAGTATAGATTGAGGTATTTGATACCTGGCTTTCAGAAACAAAACAAAACTGGAGAGTTATTTTGCCCACTTTAGTAGATGTACCTGACTGCTCACAGCTGTCTGTGTAGCACTGGCTTTGTTGTAACTACATTAAGCATTTGTTTTCTTGATTAGGTACAAATGGTTCCGTATTTTTATCCAAGAATTCATGAATCCATTCAGAATTAAAAAAAAAAAAAACACTTTGGATATTTATCAACCGAGATTATGTAGGACATTTGCCTGATGATCTTATAGAACGGAAAAGATTACTTTGCCAGATCTTGAGATAGTCAGGTGTGAATTTGCTTTTAAAACTTATATAAGCAGGTAAAATCTCTTGGTCACAATTCACACTGCACTAGAATTGAAATGATACTTAAATGTTGGCATTTCTGTTTTTCAAGTAGTTGTACATAAGATCTCTCTCACACACATACACACACAAACTGAATGTGTAATGTTCTAAAGTTTGACTTATTTGATATCATTGATATGGTACCAAGTTGTATAGCAGAGTAACAAAACCTTGTGATTTGACAATAAATCTTACACAATATTACCTCTGTAATATTGTTTTGTCTGTATATCTTTTTTTTAAGTTGCTTTTGTCTCATTGCTACTTTAAATGTTTTTGGTAAAATAGTGTAATATGAAAAGTTCAATAAAATGTTGAAGTAAAACCAGTATTTCCCCTCCTTATTGATGTTGGAGGACTACTCAGGCTGGTGATAAAAGATAAAGTTTATATTTTAGGCAGAAATATGCATGTAAAATTAAACTTTTTTGCCGACCATTTGAATTCTTCTCTAGCATCATAAAAGTGATGTAACTGTGATGTGTAGAAAACAATTTCTTAAAATAATTCTTTGCTGTGCATTATATGTTATAGAAGTCGTACACACTGCTATATTTGATACAACAGCCATGTGACATTTTTGGAGTTGTGCTTTTTAAGGAGAAACTAGATACAAAGAGGTTTTGACTTCTCCCACATTAGTCAACTGGGAGAGTGACAAGAACAGAAGCGAGTAGGCAGTTACAAACTCTGTCCCTCCATAGAAAAGAAAAAAACAACCAGAAACTGTCAAAACCACCTTCATCAGAACTTGGGAAAATAGTCAAAGGTCTGCAGCAACCAAGTAACTGCTGACTCAAGAAAAAAGACCATTTATTGGTAGCAAAGCCATTTATTTCTGGCTTTGACTTGCCTTGACTCCCACCTCCTCCCAGGATCCGTGGCATGACCATCTTGAAAACAGCAGCTCATGTGCCCAGTGCAAGGGCACTGTCCCAGATGGAATAGAGCAGACATTGCCAGAAGACAATAAAATGACATATTTATAGTGCTGGAAATACATGTTTTAAACAAGGTTAAGCAAAGCCAGCTGTGTGGCTCATTCCAGTAATTCCAGTTACTGGGGAGGCTGAGACAGGAGGATCACTTGAATGCAAGAGGTGGCGAGAACTCAGCTTTAAAAATAAAAGATTAATTAAGAAGTCTATAACTAGCAAAACCATCCTTCAAGAATGAAGTAGAAATTAAAATATTCCTAGATAAAGCTAAAAGAATTTATTGCTCCTAAGAAATAGAACTTCCTCATAAGAAATATTAAAAGGAGCAAGCTAATATGTTCCTTTTGGAACAAAGTTTGGAGAACGCTTAAGGAACTAAAAGTTGACCTGCCATTTGATCCTGCAATTCCTCTACTAGGTATATATCCAGATGCCAAAAATCATTTTACAACAAAGATATTTGCACCAGAATGTTTATTGCACCCCAATTCATAATTGCCAAGCCATAGAAGAAGCCCAAGTGCCCATCAACCCATGTATGGATTAGTAATTGTGGTATATGTATACCGTGGAATATTATGCAGCGATAAAAAAAGATGGAGACTTTATCTCTTTCATGTTTACATGGATGGAGCTGGAACATATTCTTCTTAGTAAAGAATCTCAAGAATGGAAGAAAAAGTATCCTGTGTATTCAGTACCATTATGAAACCAATATATAATCACACACACTTTCATATGAAAGCTAAAACACAACTATAGCTCAGAATAAAAGAGGGAAGAGGATGGTGAGGGGAGGGGAGGGTAATCAGTGGGACCTCACCTATAGTGCATATTGCAAGGGTACATGTCAAATCTATTAAGAGTATAAATGTCTTAACAACAATTAAGTAAGTGAAGTGAAGGCTATGTTCACCAGTTTGATGTAAGCATTACAAGTTGTATATAAAATCAGCACATTGTACCCTCCTCCCAAAAAAAGAAATGTTAAAGGGAGTACTTTAGGCTGCAAAAAATAAATAGACAGTAACTTGAAGCCATATAAAGAAATAAGAACAGAGGTGAATGTAGCCACATGGTAGTAAGTACAAAAGTCAGTTTTATCATGTGTAAGTTTGTAAATCTTCTTTCCTATTTAATTTAAAAAACAAATGCATAAAGATGTAATCTGCTGACAAGAACAGTATAAAAGGAGAGAGATGAAGATGTATAGAAGAAAAGTATATATCATTAAAATTAAGTTGTTATTCAGATTTAAATGTTACATGATTAAAATGTGAATTATAACCCCTAAAGTAAACACTAAAAACAACTTTAAAAATATACAGGAAAATGAAGAAAGGGGAATAAAAATGGAACATTATAAAAATATAACTTAATGTAAGAAAAAGACAGTTAAGTAGTGTAGGAATTGAGGAGTAAGAAGCATATAAGACACACAGATAACCTATAGCTAATAACAGAATTCTAACTTTATAATTATTTTAAATATAAATAAACTCTCCATTTAAAAGGCAGAGATTGGCAGAATGGATTTAAAAACTGGTATATTTGTAGTATGTCTACAAGAGATTCACTTTAGACAACAGACACAAAGAGGTTGAAAGAAAATAATGAAAAAGTATATTCCATATAAATAACTAAAAGAAAGTTGAGATTATTTCTTCAGTATTGTCAGAGACAATAGATTTTAAATCAAAAGTGGTTACAAGAAACAAAGAAGGACATCCAACAGAAGGACAAAAGGGCATGGCTCTTCTCACTATCTAATGAATTGCTTCCTAGCTTACTTTATATCAGGGACCTAGGAGGGAGAAATTTAGGTAGGTCCTTCCATAAGTCTTTTGTGTAGCTTTCCTTTCTCCAAGTTGGAAGCATTCTCTCTCTTAATTATTTCTTGCAACATAGGGACCTTGTAGTTATCCGCGGACATCTCTTAAGTTCTCTACATATTATACCAGACATTGTTTTCCTCTACACTCCTTCTATACATACCTAGACACAAACAAATAAATTAACATAGGCATAATGTTGAATAAATGAATCATAAAATTGTGCACTCATGCTTTTCTACATATTTTGGAATTTGTTCCCTTTTAGCTAAGAATTCCAAAATTTTCCAGTGACTTTTGGAAGTCCTCTCCATTTAATCTTTCATTTCACAAATTTGTAAACTGAGTCCTAGAAATGCTGTGATTTTAATAACATGTCAAAGAATGACAGAGCTGGTATTGCAAGTCAGTTCTTTCCACTCTCAGATTGCTCTTCCTCCATCCCCCAGATAGGGCTCTGCCTTTTATCTTTCATTTACACCAACTTCCTCCTTTCTAACTATACATATCTATGCATATCACACCTGAAACTGTTTGTACATTTCTATGTCACTTGCTACTTTCTTTGTTCTATCTTTTGTCTTTTTCACTTTTCCAGTTTCTGATACTGTCCTTAGAATTTTCCAAGCTTTTACTTTTTCCAGCCTTTACTTTTCTGTACCTTTACTTTTTTCTACTATCCATTGCATCAGTTGATTTCTCAATGTTTGTCTTCAGTCCCAATCTCACCTCTAATCTTCAGACCCATATCTCTCATTATTTCATGCACATTGGCACTGTATTCACCAATTCAATGTATCGAAACCTGAATTTGTTATTTTTTGTAATTTGGTTCTTCCTTCTCCATGGTGGCATCATTTTCCAATCATATGCAATCAGAATTTGAAATCATCTTCAGTTTCTCCCCAGATCTTTCATAGTTATTCAAGTATCAAGATTTAAAAAGATCATGTCAACAAAGAACTCAAGCAACTCAGCAAGAAAAAAACAAACAATATTATTAAAAAGTGGGCAAATGACATGAACAAGTATTTTTCAAAAAATGATATGTAAATGACCAACAAACATATGAAGAGATGCTCAACAGTACTAATTGGCAGAGAAATACAAATTAAAACCACAATGACATACCATCTTACTCCAATCATAATGGCCATTATTTAAAAGTCAAACAATATAGATATTGGCATGGATGTGGTAAAAAGGGAGAATGCTTATACACTGTTGATAAAAATTTAAATTAGCACAATCTCTATGGAAATCAATATAGAGAGTTCTCAAAAAACTAAAAGTAGATCTACCATTCTATCTGCAATCCTCCTAGTAGATGTCTACCCAAAAGAACACAAATCATTGTATTGAAAAGATACATGCACTTAAATGTTTATCACAGCACGATTGGCAATTGCAAAGTTATGGAATCAACTTAAGTGACCATTAACCAATGAGTGGATAAAGAAAATGTGGTGTGTGGTATACACACAGCTATTTTTTAAAACATGAAATAACGTCTTTTGCAGTAACTTGGATGGAACTCAGAAACAGAAAGTAACTCAGAAACAAAAAAACCATGTTCTCACTAGTAAGTGGGAGCTCTGCAAAGTCACACAAAGTAGTATAATAGACAGTGGAGACTCTGAATGGGGGAAGATGGGAAGAAATGAGCATGGCAAATTGCCTATTGAATACAATGTACGCTATCTGGGTGATGAATATACCTAAAGCCCAGACTTCACCCCTATACAATATATCCACATATCAAACTCTACTGTACTCTCTAAATCTATAGAAATAAAAAATGACAATTTTTTTTTAAAAGAACCTGCCTTTGGAGACTTTAGAACCTGGTTTTTAATTCTGGTTACATGCCACACTAACAAGTGATTAGTATCTCTGATACTCAGTTTCCTCACCTGTAAAATGAAGGTAAAGCCTTCTGTACTGAAGATTAAAAGGAATAATATCTGTAAATAACCCAATATTTTGAAAATCCCCCCTCTTCAATCGCTTCTTTACCACTTCAGTTCAAGTTCTTATCCTGTCATTATGTGAGTAATAGGTTTTCCCTATAGCATGACCTTTAAATGATAACACAACACTATGACACTATTCTTCTTACCTATCATTTTATTAATATGGCTTCCTGCTAAGCTACTTTCAGTGACCACTCAATGCCTATAAAATTTAGTTATTAGGTTCATAATACCCCCTCCAGGTGCTGATGCCTTCCCCAATGCTTGCCATCTCTTTCCAGCCTTTCTCTGACAACTGTCATTACCACCCTCCATACACAGTGGCTAGTTTAATGACTGCTTCCTCTGTGCTCACACCACTCCCAATCCTGCTTTCACATCTTTGCTAAATTTCTACTCTCACCAAGAATGTATCCTCTCATCTTATCTCTGAAATCCTACCCAACTTTGGTGTTCTTAACGCAAATCTTAAGTTACTCAAAGGGCAAATGTTGATTGAGTATATATACATACATATATATACAAATGTTGATTAGTATATATAGAGATATATATACACACACACATATATTGAGCATTTGACTTTTTCTTCAGGCTAGCTAGAGAGTTCTGAGCCAGCATAAAAGATCTATGGCCTGGATCTTGGGAAAAAGATAAACTTGGCATGATCAAGCTTAGAATAATAAAAGAGGCCCATTCTCACAAAGCTTGCTATAATTGCTACAGAAATATCCACGACACTGACATCATTCTCAACCTTTCATAAACCAAAGAGAATGTAAATAGAAAACTATGCCTGTTGCATAACTATATATATAAAAATATGTTTATATATTTATATATATATATAAAGTACTGTGATGACATAGCCAGGACGGAGCTATGAGAGAGACACTATCATATGCACAAGAAACTTAGCCTAGCTTTCCCCAGCTACTCCTACACTCCTCAGTCTTTCCTTCTTTGAAGGCTTATAGAAACCATCACCTTCATCACATCTTCTTACTTAGTAACTATGTTTATCATTCTGACAAGACTGTTCAATAGGTTTTTTTTTTGGAGAGGTAGTTTCACTCTATCACCCTCAGTAGAGTGCTGTGGTGTCACACAGCTCACAGCAACCTCCAACTCCTAGACATAGGCGATTCTCTTCCCTCAGCCTCCCGAGTAGCTGGGACTAAAGGCACCTACCGCAATGCCCAGCTATTTTTTTATTGCAGTTTGGCAGGGGCCGGGTTTGAATCCGCCACCCTAGGTATATGGGGCCAGAACCCTACCCACTGAGCCACAAGTGCTGCCCAACTGTTCAATAAGTTTCATTGACTATCAGAAGTGTGAAAAACACTGTCCTAAATGCTTTATAAGTATTATTTATTTATTATTTTAAAATGTTTTAAATATCATTTCATTTAATTCATACTTGGACACCATGAGATAGGCATTATCCTCATGCTATGTTATGTATTATGTTGTTATAATAATTGCAATAATCTAATTTAATATTACAATTATAATATAAGAACAATATACCACCCAACCCCATTAGCACATTTATTGGTATATATAAATATTCACATATACAAAATGAAGGCTGGGCACTATGGCTCATGCCTGTAATCCCAGGACTCCGGGAGACCCAGGTCAGTGGATTCCAAAACAGTCTGAGCAAGAGGAAGACCCTGTCTCTACTTAAAAAAAACAAACAAACAAAAAAAAAAAAACAGCCAGGTGTTTTGGCAAATACCTGTAGTCCCAGCTACTTGAGAGGCTGAGGCAAGGCCAAGAGGCAAGAAGTCTGCTTGAGCCCAAAAGTTTGAGGTTACCGTAAGCTATAATGCCCTGGCACTCTAGCCAGTGTGATAGAGTGAGACTATGTTTCAAAAAACAAAAATAATTTGTTTACCACAAACAAGTAGCTTGTTAAAAGATTATAATTTTATAAACAAAAGTGAGGCCATTTTGTTCATCCAATTCTTATATTTAGAAAATGAGTTTAGAACTCTAAGACTTGCCAGACAAAAATCCAACTTGACCCTAGAGACCAGCTAGAGATTTCTCTCAAGGAATGGCTCACAGCCTCAAAATAAACCTACAAGTGATAAGACTACTTTGAGAATCTCTCTACCCCCAATCAGATTCTATTGGAATCTGAATGAAACTACAGTAGAACCTCCATGGTTGACTACCTCCCTACATTGACCACCTCCTTAAGTTGACTTAATTTTCATAGACCAGACATGCACCCCAAGTATGTATAAATACAGTAGGCCTAGTTCCTTATGTTGACCACCTCAGTATGTTGACCAGTTTGTTAAGGTCCCTTGGGTGGTCAACTTATAGAGGTTCTACTTTATTTTTAAACAAACTTATAAAGTGTGCTAAGCAAACCGTATTTAGGGATATTGTAAAATCTTACTCATGTGATGTGACCTATTGATAGAAAGAAACTTTCCGTGCCACCCTCCAACATGCAGTGCCCACGGAAAATACGGGTTTGAAATAGCAACTTCTTTAATTACTGGTTCAGTCACAAGATTCCTGCATCCAACAATGGAAATGTAGATGTGCTGCAGCTGGTGAGCATCTGACCTCTTAGGGCTAGCTGAAGCGTTCTGAGCCAGCAGGAAAGATCTATAGCCTGGATCTTGGGAAAAAGATAAACTTGGCATGATCAAGCTTAGAATAATAAAAGAGGCCCATTCTCACAAAGCTTGCTATAATTGCTACAGAAATATCCATGACATTGACATCATTCTCAACCTTTCATAAACCAAAGAGAATGTAAATAGAAATCTATGTCTGTTGCATAACTTTGAAGGTAGCATTTTCTTAAATTAGATCCTGAAGCTAAATTAGGTTCTTTCTAAGGACAACAAAAAGCCTCTATTTATAACGGTTCTATCAAAAATTTCTAACCTCACTTAAAATAAAATTGGAATATTTATAGTGGCATATAACTTTGGACATCGTTTAGCTTACTAGAGGCTAAAATTCAAAATACTGACAACACCAAATGCTGACAAGGTTGTGGAGCTCTCACTCATTACTAGTGGGAATGTAAAATGGTACAGCCCTTTTAGAAGATGGTTTAACAGTTTCTTACAAAACTAAACATAGTCTTATCATACAATCAAGAAATCATGCTCCTGGGTATTTACCCAATTAAGGTGAAAATATGTCCATGCAAAAACTTGCACACAAATGTTTCTAGCAGCTTCATTCATAACTGCCAACACTTGGATGCAGCAGAGATATTCAGCAATCAGTGAATGGATAAACAGACTGTAGGACATCCATAAATGGGATACTATTCAGTGATGAAAGAAATGAATTATTAAGTCAAAGTTGTTAAGTAGAAGAAACATAAATGTAGATTTCTACTGGAAAGAAATTAGCCTGGAACACCTATATACTAGGTGATTGCAGTTATATGACATTCTAGAAAAGGTAAAATTGTAGAGACAGTAAAATGGTTGATGATTACCTGGGTTCAGGAGCGAGGACTAAGAAGAGCACAGGTGATTTTAGGGCAGTGAAACCATTCAGTGCAATTCTGTAATGGTGAATACGAAACATTATAAATTTGTTGAAAACCATAGAATTGTACAAAACAAAGAGTAAAAGTTAATGTAAAGCACAGTCTTCAGTAAGTAATACTGCATCAATATTGATTTGTTACATGTAGCAAATATACCACATTAATGCAAAATGTTAGTGGGGAAAACTATGGCAGGGAGGGGGACAGTATACAGGAACTCTCCATACTATTGGATTAATTTTTCTGTATATCTAAAACTAATCTAAAAAAATTAAATTTCTTTTTTTTATTGTTGGGGATTCATTGAGGGTACACAGAACCAGCTTACATTGATTGCTTTTGTTAGATAAGGACCCTCTTATAATTGTGTCCCGCCCCCAAAAGGTGTACCACACCCTTTGTCCCCCCACCCCCTACCTCCTTTCTCAGCTCTTCCCATCTCCCATCCCCACCATGTACTAGGACATTAATTATCCTCATGTCAGAATCAAGTACATAAGACTCTTGTTTCTCCATTCTTGTGATGCTTAACTAAGAATAATGTGTTCCACATCCATCCAGGTTATTATAAAAGATGTAAAGTCTCCATTTTTTAGTGGCTGAATAGTATTCCATGGTATATATATACCACAGCTTGTTAATCCATTCCAGGGTTGGTAGTCACTTAGGCTATTTCCACATTTTGGCTATTGTAAAGTGAGCTGTGGTAAAAGGATTATTTTTCTTCTGGGTAAATGCCTGGGATTATAGGATCAAATGGGAGGTCTAGCTTGAGTTATTTGAGGGTTCTCCATATTGTCTTCCAAAAAGGTTGCATTAGTTTGCAGTACCACCAGCAGTATAAAAGTGTGCCCTTATGTCCACATCCACACCAGCATCTGCAGTTTTGACACTTTGTGATATGGGCCATTCTCACTGGGATTAGATGATATTTCAGGGTTGTTTTGATTTACATTTCTCTAATAATTAGGGACGTTGAGCATTTTTTCATGTTTGTTAGCAATTCATCTGTCTTCTTTAGAGAAGGTTCTGTTCATCTATCTTGCCCAGTGATCAAAGGGATTGTTTGCTCTTTTTATGTTTATTAATTTGAGTTCTCTGTAGTTCGTAGTTATCAAGCTTTTGTCTGATTCAAAATATGCAAATATCCATTCCCAATGTGTAAATCATCTATTTGCTTTGGTTGTTTTCATCTTAGCTGTACAGAAGCTTTTCAGTTTCATTAAGTCCCATTTATTTTTGTTGTTGTTGCAATTGCCATGGAAGTCTTCCTCATAAAGTCCTTCCCCAGGCCGATAGCTTCCAGTGTTTTCCCCACACTTTCTTTGAGGATTTTAATTGTTTTGTGCCTTAGATTTAGGTCTTTTACCCACCTTGAATCAATTTTTGTGCGTGGAGAAAGGTGTGGGTCCAGTTTCAGTCTTTTACATGTAGATATCCAGTTCTCCCAGCACCATTTATTGAATAGGGGTTCTTTCCCATAGTGTATGTTCTTATTTGGTTTATCAAAGATTAGGTAGTTGTAAGATGTTTATTTTATCTCCTGGTTTTCTATTTGGTTCCAAATGTCTATGTCTCTATTTTTGTGCCAATACCCTGCCATTTTGATAACTATGGCCTTGTAATATAGCCTAAAATCTGGTAGGCTGATGTCCCTGGTTTTGTTTTTTTATTACTATTAAGTTTCTTAATTAAGAAAAGATGCCATTTATCTTTCAACACACATTCTCTCTCTCTCTCTCTCTTTTTTTTTTTTGAGACAGAGCCTCAAGCTATTGCCCTCAGTAGAGTGCCATGGTATCAGAGCTCACAGCAACATCCAACTCCTGGCTTAAGCAATTCTCTTGCCTCAGCCTCTCAAGTAGCTGGGACTACAGGCTACAATGCCTGGCTATTTTTGGTTGTAGTTGTCATTGTTGTTTGGCAGGCCTGGGCTGGATTTGAACCCACCAACTCTGGTGTATGTGGCTGGTGCCTTAGCCACTTGAGCTATAGGCACCAAGCCGCACATTCTCTTATGTTAAATACTGTATATAACCTCGGTAAAATTAACAAGAATAGAAAATTACTTTTGGAAATACACTATTAACTACATACTTTATTTATATTTTACAATTATCCCAACATCCTTTTTCTGTTCCAATATCCTATCCAAGATCTCCTATTGCATTTAATTATAAAAGTTCCACAGTATAACTTTGTCTTTCTGAAGACAATGGACAATTCTGAAGGTTACTAATCAGTTATTTCATTGTTTGATCCTCAATTTGGATTTTTCTGATGTTTCCTCATGCTTGAAATAATGTTGTGTGTTCTTGGTAAAAATGCCATGTCAGTGGTATTGGGTCTTCTTTCTTATTATCCAGAGATTTATAATGTTGCTGTGTCTTATGATTAGGTATGTCAAGCTTGATTACTTGGGTAAGATGGGGTCTGGTGAGTTTCTCATCTGAAAAGGTACTATAACTGTGGTTAATATAACTATCTTAAAAGAAATACCTAGAAACTAAAAATTCTGTAATATTTATCCTCAAATTTTTACCCATTAGTTTTAGTATCCATTAGCAAATCTTGCCTACAAAAATTCTTGCCATGATAGTAATTCTTGCCCAATAGTAATTCTCTATTTCCAACTTTTCTTTTAACTATATTTGTTGGAAAATTATAAAAAAGAATTTTTCCTATTCTGTTGTTTATCTATTACTTATTTATACTAGTCTAAACTTATGCATAGAAGGGTACATTTAAGTATTGAATAAAATTCATAAAAAGATATGATTCTTATGAATATCCATGTAACAAATAATATAACAATGATTTATGAAGCAAAACCTACTAGAGATGCAAACAACAGCTACAGATAGAATAATATAGTAGATCATTGTCAGTATAAGAAAAATAAAGTAGATAAAAATAAAAATTGAGAGAGGGTGGGGCAAGATGGCCAAATAGAAACCTCCAGTAATCATACCTCCATATAAATACTCAATTCAACAACTATCCATTCATTAGAACCAAAAATCATGTAAGCAATAATGATACTTGATTTTAACATTATAGCAAAGAAAGAAGCACTAAAGGGAACAGAAAAGTGATCTTGCATTGTCTATGTCATCCCTTTTCCACTCCCCCAGAAGTAGTGAGCCAGCATCCGAGAGAGAGAATTGTTGTGCCTAGGGAAGGACAAGGGAACACAGCATCGGGCATAATTCTGCTGGTGCCTATAGAAGGAGCATTTTGACCAGCCTGGCCAGAGGGAAATCCTTCATCCCCAAACCCAAATTCTGGCTAGTCCCACCATTGGTTGTCAAAAAGAAGCCCAAGGCCCAGATTAAATTACTAAGGCAGTTGGGCTACAAAGGCTATAGTCCTTGTGTAATTCCTGTAACTGTGCTGGCACAGTCAGTAAACTTGGGGTGCACATAACCTAGCAAGACATGGGCAGCTGCAGTCAGATCAGTGCCTTGTCACCCCTCTCCCAACTATAGATAATGTGGCTTGGGGAGAGTCTTCTTTCACCTAGTGGAAATAGAGAGGAGAACTCAGAGGCAGAGGACATTATCTTACAACTGGATTATCAGCTCAGCCACAATGAGACAAAGTACCAAGCAGACTCCTGAAGCCCTTGAATGCAGACTTTAGTTCCTGGATGTCATTTATGGACCCACCCTGAGTCAGAAGGAAATATGTGGCCCTGAAGGGAAAAATTTAATCCTAGCAAAATTTACTACTGCTAACCAAAGGCCCCTAGGTTTCAAATAAACATCAGAGGCAGCCAGCAACAGTCACTACTGGCTTTTGGTGAGACTAGGATGGCTTGAGGAATGGTGTGGTGGTGGTGGCCATGAAGGAATGCTCATGTCATTCCTTCCAGTAGCCCAGCACAGACAGTTAGGGAAGACAGAGACTTTGCCTCGTAAGCCAGAGAACTCTCTAGTATCTTACCCAAGTCCACCACAGGTGAGCCCACCAGGAATCTATAAGGGTTACCCACATTTGTGGGTTCAGAGAACCCCATTGCTGATCTGGCTATAGTGATCAAAGACTTAGGGCACAGCATTCAATTCTCTTTAAATATCTGGAAGGTCTTCTCATGAAAGATGTGTTCAAACAAGCCCAGAATATGAAGATTAATATCAATACCTAAGTCTTCAATGCCCAGATATCAATGAACATACATAGGCATGAAGAACATACAGGAAACCATGACCTCACCAAATGAAATAAATAAAATACCAATGGCCAATCCTGGAGTGATGGATATAAGTGACCTTTCAAACAAAGAATTCAAAATAGCTATTCTGAAGAAGCTGAGTGAACTTCAAGACAACACAGAGAAGGAATTCAGAAGCCCATAGAAAAAATTTAATAGAGATTAAATATTGAATATTGGGGAAAAAAGTAGAAATTCTAGAGTTTAAGAATTCAATTGACAAACGGAAATGCATAAGAGTCTCTCAATAGCAGAAATGACTATGGAGAAAAAAGAATTGGTGAGGCTGAAGACAGACTGTTTGAAAATACATAGTCAGAAGGGAGAGGGGGGAAAGAATACAACACACCCACAAGAGCTAGAAAATAGCCTCAAAAAAAGCAAATGTAAGAGTTATTGACTTTAAAGAGGAGGTGGAGAGACAGACTGGGATAAAATTTTACTCAAAGAAATAATATCAGAGAACTTTCCTAACCTAGACAAAGTTATCAGTAGTCAAGTAGAAGATGGTCATAGAACACCAAGTAGTATTAACTCAAATAAGACTACCTTAAGGAATTTAATAATTGAATTCCCAAAGATCATGGACAAAGAAAAGGCCCTATGGGCAGCAAGAACACACACACATACACACACGCACACACATACATAGAAACTTTAATGTGTCTGGCAGCAGACTGCTCAGTGGAAGCCTTGTAGTCCAGGAGAAAATGTCATGACACGTTCAAGTGCTGAAGGAGAAAACATTAAACCCAGAATATTACATCTTGTAAAAATATCCTCCAAACATGAATAAAACTTTTGGCTCAGCGCCTGTAGCTCAGTGAGTAGGGCGCTGGCCACATACACCAGAGCTGGCAGGTTTGAGCCTGGCCTGGGCCTGCTAAGCAACAATGACAACTGCAACCAAAAAATAGCCTGGCGTTGTGGCGGGTACCTGTAATCCCAGCTACTTGGGAAGCTGAGGCAAGAGAATTCTTAAGCCCAAGAGTTTGAGGTTGCTGTGAGCTGTGACGCTACAGCACTCTACCAAAGGTGGCATAGTGAGACTCTGTCTCAAAAAAGAAAAAAGAAAGAAAGAATTTCCCAGACAAATAAAAACTGAGGGACTTCATCACATCAGACCTGTCCTGTAAGAAATGCTAAAAAGACTTCTTTAATCTGACAAAAAAAGCTAATGAACATTATGAAGTCATCTGAAGGTGTACAACCCACTGGAACAATACGGACACAAATACAGAACACTCTACTGATGTAAGTATGGCTTACAAACCACTTATACCATCAGTAGAAAGACTAAAAGACAAATCTATCAAAAATAACAACTTTTTGAGAGATAGATTGGATTAAAAAGTATGGATGGAAACAACAAAAAGTGAAAAAGTGGAGAAGATGAAGTTAAAGGGCAGAATTTCTGTTAGATTTCCCCTCGCTTATTTGTTTGTAAGCAGAGTTGTCCTTTGTTTAAAATAAGGGATTACATAATATTTTTCCCAAGCCACATGGTAACCTCAAATCAAAAAACCTACAACAGGTACATAGAAAATAAAAAGTAAGAAATGAAAACATGCTGTCAGAGAAAATCAATATAAACAAAGAAACACAGAAAAAGAAGAACACAAAACAACAAGAAAACAAATAACAATAAGGCACAATAGTCCTTACCTATAAATAATAGCATTAAATGTGAATGGATTGTTAAATTCTCCAATCAAAAGACAAAAGACAGAGAGTGGTTGAGTGGATAAAGAAATAAGAGCAATTGTATTAATATGTTGCCTACAAGATACCCACTTCACCTACACAGGTGCACAGAGATTGAAAATTAAGGGATCTGAAAAGATATTCTATGCAAATGGAAACCATAAAAGAGCAGGAGCAGCCATACTTCTGTCATGTAAAATAGATATTAAGACAAAAACTATAAAAAGAGACAAAGAAGGTAATTATGTAAGGATAAAGGGGTCAATTCGGAAAAAGCATGTAACAATTCTAAATATATATGCACCCAACACTGTACCAAATATTATCAAAGTAGATATATAAAGCAAACAGTATCAAGGCAAAATAAAGTGGTAGATGTCCATGTAATAATCAGTGGAGACCTCTGCACTCAACTTTCAGCATTGGACAGCTCATCCAGACAGAAACATTGGACTTCATCTGCACAATAGACCAAAGGGACATAATAGATATTCACAGAACGTTTTATCTGATGGCTGCAGAACACAAGTCCTTCTCCTCAGCTCATGGATCATTCTCAAGTACAGACCACACTTTAGGCCACAAAACAAGTCTCAAGAAAAAATTAAAAATTTAAAACCATATGAGTATTTTCTCTATAATAAGACCAGAAATAAAAAACAAGAGGAACACTGGACACCATAAAAACACATGGAAATTAAACAATATGCTCCTGAATGACCAGTGGATCAGTGAAAATGAAAACACAACATATCAAAACCTGTGGAATACACCAACAACACCAATAAGAAGAAAACTTATACCAATAAGTGCCGACATCTGAAAAGTAGAAAAGCTTCAAATAAACAACCTAATGATGCAGCTCAAAGGACTAGAAAAAGAAAAGCCATCAAGCTGAAAATTAGTAGAAGAAATGTCAGTAATAAAGATCAGAGCACAAATAGATGATATTGAAACAAAAAATACAAAACATTAGTGAAACAAAAAGTTCATTCTATTAAAACTAAATGAAATTGGCACTTTTAGCCAGACTAAGAAAAAGAGAGAGACCAAATAGGTGAAATCAAAAATGAAAAAGAAGGCATTATAACTGATACTGCAGAAATCCAAGGGATAATTAGAGACCACTATGAGCAACTATATGCCAAAAATTTGGAATACCTAAAGAAATGAATAAACTTCTAGCCACATGCAGTGTACCAAAATTGAACCAGAAAGAAATCCAAAACCTGTATAAACCGGTAACAATTAACATCATAGAAGCAATATGAAAAAGTCTTCCAACAAAGAGCAGCAGCGTAGAACCTATGTCTTCATTGCTGAATTCTACCAATTATTTAAAGAAGGACTAATACAAATCCTACTTAAACTATTCCAAAACAGCCAGGCGGAGACGTGCTTCCAAATTCATTCTACAAGGCCTATATAACCCTGATAACAAAACCTAAGACATGATTTTTAAAAAGAAAGAAAATTATAGGCCAATATCTCTGATGAACATGGACGCAAAAATCTTGAACAAAATATGAGTGAACAAAATTCAACATCACCTAATAAAGATTATTCCTCATGATCAAGTGGGCTTCATCCCAGAGTTGCAAGGATAGTTTAACATACACAAGTGATAGTGATATATCATATCACTAGAACAAAGGGCCAAGACAATATGCTCATTTCAACTGAAGCTGAAAAGCATTTTAAAATATTCAACAACCCTGCATGATAAAAACTCTTAAAACCTGTGAATAGAGGAACTTAACACAATAAAAGCCATAAATGATAGACTCATAGCTAGTGTCATATTGAATGGGGAAAAAGTGGAAGCCTTTCCTCTAGGATCTGGAACCAGACAAGGATGCCCACTTTCACCGCTAATATTCAACATAGTACTGAAGTTCTATTTGTAGCAATCAGATGAGAGAAATAAATAAGAAAATAGAGGAATTTAAAAGAAGTCAAATTATCCTAGTTCATAAATGACATAATCTTATTGTTGCAAGACTTCACTCAAAAATTATTAGAACTAATAAACAAATGCAGTAAAGTTGCAAGATAGTAAATCACTGTATGAATTTAGTAGCATTTCTATATGCCAAGAGTAAACAATCTGAAAAATAAAATAAGAAAGTAATCCCATTTATGGTAGCTACAAATAAAATATGTTGGAATAAGGTTAACCAAAGTAAACAAACTCTATCATAAAAACTATAAAACACTGATGAAAAAAATTAATGAAAACACAATAAATGGAATGATTATTCCATGCTCATGCATTGGAAGAGTCAATATTGTCAAAATGTCCATACTACCCAAAGCAATCTATAGATTCAATGCAATCCCCAACATAATACCAATTACATTCTTCACAGAAATAGAAAATAATAATCCTAAAATTTACACAAAATCACAAAAGACCCAGAATAGCTAAAACTATCCTGAGAAAAAAAGAACAAAACTGGAGGAAATCACATTACCTGACTTCACATTATACTACAGAGCTATGGTAAACAAAGCAGCACAGTACTGGTATAAAAACTGACATACAGACCAATGGGACAGAATAGAGAACCCAGAAATAAATCCGCACATCTATATTTAACTTATCATTGACAGAGATACCAAGAACATACAGTGGTGAAAGGATAGTCTCCTGGGAACATTGGATATTCATATGCACTAGAATAAAAGTATACACTTATCTTGCCATATGCTAAAATAAAATCAGAATGAGTTAAAAACTTTTAAGACCTGAAAACAAAAGAAAACGCTGGGGAAATGCTTTAAGACATTGGTCAATGCAAGGACTTCTTGAGGAATACCCCCCAAACGCAGGCAAGATTGGACAAATGGAATCATATCAAACTAAGAAGCTTCTGCACAGCAAAGGGAACAATCAGCAAAGTGAAGAGACAAGCCATAGAATGGAAGAAAATATTTACAAACTACTTGAAAGGCATAAGCTGAGGCACCCAGAGATGAGACCGGCCAGGAGAAGTTTAGGTCAGATTTACTGAAAAGGGAGGACGACCCTCCTGGACAGGGCAAAGATGGCATCTATGCGCCGGGGCAGTTAGAGACCCCTTTTATATGTGGCCCTAGGGAAGTGGGCAAATGTGCCTGAAATGCTTTGGTGGATTAGGGTCCTTTGGAGCAAACTTCCTAGAGGATGGGGCTAACTAAGTCCTTCATGTTCTTTGTTTCAGGAGAAGAGAAGGAGGATAGGAGGAGGGCAGAAGGGTTCATATAGGGATGTTTGTCAGGCCCCCCAACACTATTCATTTCAAAGGTATTAAAAACTAGAATATATATAGAGCTCCAACATCTCAATAGGAAAAAATTTAAATAATCTCATTTAAACATGGGCAAAGAATCTGAATAGACATTTCTCAAGAGAAGACATAAACATGGTCAACAAGTATATGAAAAAAAGTTCAACATCATTAGTCACCAGAGAAATGCAAATCAAAACTATAATCATCTATCACCTCACCACAGTTAAAATGGGTTTTATCAAAAAAGGCAATAACAAATGCTGGCAAGGATGTGGAAAAAGGAGAGCCCTTGTACATTGTTGGTGGGAATGTGAATTAGGTCAACCACTATCAAGAACAGTATGGAGGTTCCTCAAAAATTGCAAATACCATGTGACCCAGAAACCCCACTGCTGGATGTGTATATAAAGGAGAAGAAATCAGTAAATCAAAAGCCCATGTTCATTGCAGCATAATAGCCAAGATATGCAATCATCCTAAGTTTTCATCACTGGATGAATGGACAAAGAAATTGTGTACACACATACAAGGGGATATTATAGAGCTACAAAAAAATGCTGCAATCCTGCCATTCGCAACAACACGGATAGAACTGAAGAATACTATGTCAAGTCAACCAAGCACAAAAGGTAAATCTCACATGTTCTCACTCATATGTGGGAGCTCAACATTGAACACAATTGATTTCATGGAGACAATAGGAGGATGGTTTCCAGAGGCTGAGAAAAACAACTCTGTGGAGGAGAATTGGGCAATATTTAACAAAAAATAAACATGCATTTACTATTTGACCCAGTAGTCTCATACGTAGTAATCTACCTTAAAGGTAGAGCTCCAGCACAACGCGCACATGTATCTTCATGGTTAGTTATTTTGGCCTTGTAATTTAAAAATATTGAAAACACAAAAATGATCTTACAACAAGTGTGATTGAATAAACTATAATATGTCCATGTGAGTTCTACATAGCTATAAAAAATGAGAAATTCCTCCATGTGGTCTGATTTTTATATATGTCGGTAAGTACAAAAATCCTAGTTATATAAGGAAATGGAGTAAATGTGTGGACATATTTGGGGAAAGAGGAAATACCTGTCATTGAAATGTTTTAAGATACAGTATTTTAGCTATTTAGTGAGCTGAATCCATACCTGTTCTATCCATCCAGAGCTATTCAGACAGCTTTGGGTGCCTCCAGGTACTGAGCTCAGGATACTCTCATGAGAGCTATCTTAATCTTTCACTGCATCTCAGTAGCCTATCTGGAAATGAAGAAATTGAAGGGGACCCAGAATGGATCTCATTCATGATCAAGGGGAAGGAAATCCTCAGTTTATCTCTTCACTTTATCTTCACCCAGGGTCTGCAGATAATGACACGCCTTGAGAAAAATCTTTGAAGTGTTATATTGAAAATTTCAACAGAATTTATCAATCAATTCAAAAGAAAAATTTACTGAGCACTAACTCCATGTCAATCACCATCCTACTGCCTGTAAGATATCACCCAACAAAAACAAATTCCCTGTGCTCACGAGGCTTATCATCCCACAGTGTGGGTTTATCTATATATATACCTACACCTACATCCATATCTAATCTACATCTACATCTACATGAATGACAACTTGCATTAGTTTGGTTTGGATGCCATAGGAAAGTATCATAGACTGAGTAGCTTAAACATCAGTAATTTACTTTCTCACAGTTCTAGAGACAGAAGTCTAAGATAAAGGTGTCACAGGATTGGTTTCCTCAGCAGCTTCTCTCCTTAGCTTGCAGATGGGATAATTGCCTCCTGTTTTCTCACAAGGCCTTTTTCTGGGCATGTACTTCCTTTAGTGTCTCTCTCTGTCTCTCTCTGTCTCTCTCTCTCTCTCTCTCTCTCTGTCCTAATCTCCTCTTCAGTATAAAGACACTTGTCAGATCATACTAAGGCTCATCCTAACACTCTTTTATTTTTTTAAACTTAATTTTCTCTTTAAAGGTCTTATTACCAAATACAGTCATATTCTAAGGCACTGGGCTTAGAACTTCAACATATTAATTGTATAAGGGACACAATTCAGCCCATTAACGCAATCAGAGGTGAGCTATAATTTAAAAGAAGACATTCAACATACCCCACTTAACTTGTTACATACATATAACATTAATGCACAATTTCTCAATACATTTCTAAAACCTCTCTTTTCATTTGTAACCTATGGGGAGAATATCTTCTTTAATAGGTATGGTATTTTAATTTAATAATGTCTTAATTAATCAACTCTACCTGAAGAAATTAATGTGGTTATGAACAACTGTTAGAATTTTCCAAAATGGGAAACATTTGTAAGTGTTTTGTAGTTTTATCAGTGGAAAATATTGGATGCAAGAAACAGATTGACTTGGCCAAGAGTATATTAAATAATAATAACTATTTTTGTCTATAATGTGAAGCCTGGATATAGAATTGCAGGGCTAGGAGAGAGGGAAAGGAGGGGATAGGGGAGGATGGGTGCAGGGAGGGTGATTGGTGGGATCACACCTATGGTTCATCTTATAAGGGTACATGTGAATCTTTCTAATTGTAGAATATGAATGTCTTAACACAATAACTAAGAAAATGACATGAAGGCTATGTTAACTAGTTTGATGAAAATATTTCAAATTGTATATAAAAACAGCACACTGTACCCCATGATAGTATTAATGTACACAGCTATGATTTAATTTAAAAAAAGAAAGAAAGAAATTGCAGGGCCAGACCAACAGCTCTTTCTTTCTTTCTTTCTTTTTTTTTTTTTTGTAGAGACAGAGTCTTGCTTTATTGCCCTGCGGTATAGTGCGGTGGAGTCACACAGCTCACAACAACCTCCAACTCCTCCGTTGCCTCAGCTTCCTAAGTAGCTGGGATTATAGGTGCCCACCACAACACCCAGCTATTTTTTCATTGCAGTTTGGCAGGGGCTGGTTTTGAACCTGCCACCCTTGGTATAGGGGGCTGTATATACCTGAGCCACAGGTGCCACCCACCAGCAGCTCTTTCAAATTTACCATCTTTAACATGTGTGCCTTCAGCCACGTGCTTGTTGCCTCACAGCTTGCAAGGTGGCTGTCGTACCTCCATTCTCATGCCAAGTTATAGTATACACAAAAAGGAGAGAAAAGAAATGACACGTGAATAGGGGCACTGCCTGTGAAAAGAAGGAAATGATTTTCTTGAAATCAGACTTTCCCTCATAGGGGTATTGCCTGTATAAAAGAAGAAAATACTTTTCCAGAAATCAGCAGACTTTCCCTATGTCTCACTGGCTCCAATCGTATCAGGAAGTAACTTCTCACCTCAAGGAATTTTGGGAAAACATGGAAGTATTTTCAGCTGTGCACATTTGTGCTCTGGGTCCATCCAAAACCAAGATGTTTTGTCTCCAAGAAAGCAGGAAAGACAAGAAATTAAAGAGGCACCTCGAAGTGCCTGGCCCAGCTGTGGGATTGCTGACATGGAGCACACCATCTTGTGAATAGCCTTCTTGTATTTGTGGACTGTCCCACATTTGGAATCCAATCTATTTAAAGTGGAAGTCAAAACTCACTTTCCTAGTATCTCTTGCATCTAAGACAGAGACATGTGACCTAGAATCTATAGTTGATGAACCTGTGTGAGATGTCAGATTAGAAAATGAAAGAATGCCATAAAATCCATCTTTGGTGAGTGAGAATGTAACCCAGATGTTTTGATTTTCAGGAACATTAAGGATGGGCAAAATCATTGTTATGAACTGTGGTGTCTGTTTCCAGTGGTGGCACATTGGGATCACTGCTGAAACAACAGCACAGTGTGGCTTGTGTTATTTCTTGCTACATGGCTGCAAGATTTGGCCCTTTGGCTCACTCATCAACATATGCTGTAAAGTATTTAATATAATTTAAAATACTAAGTTTCTGCTTAAATTACGTAGAATGAGTTTGTTTAGAAATACCAATACAAAAATCAATGCTAGGAGAATTAATCCTAAACAAAAGAATTTCCTGGACTGAAGCTGTCTTCCATCACATTCTCTAGCACAGATTTTTGTTTCTTTCCTTTTTGGCTGGAATCGAATTAGTAAAATATTACACACACACGTTTGTTAACCATTTCCCCTTTAGGTTGTGAGTGCATATGGGCAGGGATCTTATCTCTCTTATTCTTCATTTGCTTTCTAGACTCCAGCGTAGACCCTGGCATAGACTCAATAAATATTTATAGGGGTAATGAATGAGGAAGGAACCTCTTCTTCCTGTGATACTAGAGAAAAGAAATAAGAAAGGGGGTGGTGCCTGTGGCTCAAAGGAGCAGCACCAACCCCTTATGCCAGAGGTGGTGGGTTCAAACCCAGCCCTGGCCAGAAAAAAAAGAAGAAGAAGAAGAAATAAGAAAGGGAAAAAACTTAAATACATTTGAGGTGAAGTGGTGAGACGTTAAAGATATTTTACAGGAAATTTTAAAATGTATTCCTTTTTTTATTCTCTAGAAATTAGAATACATAAAACAAAACTGAACTTTCTTTCATGATTTGGGATTCTCTTTACAAACATCAATTATGCTATGCCTTAGTAAGACTGGAATAGCACGGAAATGTCACTTCCCTGAACACTGGAGTTTCCATTAGCCATCCTGCCTACTTCCATTTTCCTTCCTTAGTTGACGCTCAGCTAAATTCATCACCACTTTTTGTATCATTTGTACTTTGAGAAGGTTTCATGTTCTGTTGGGAAGAAAATGAATTTTGGATTTAGACAAATCTGTGAATTCTAGCTGCACTCTTTATGACTGATTTGATGTTGAGAAGTTATTTAAGCACTGAGCTTTAGTTTCCTCTTTGATAAAATAAAAATACTAATACCAATCAAGCAAAAATGTTGAAAATACAAGAAAACATGTATAAGGTTGTGATATATAGTAGGTCTCAATAAATGGCAACTGTTTGAAGAAACCAAGTCTTGCTCATTTTAGACCCGTTGGCATTTAGCACATTTCTTTGCTTCATTAGGTATGTAGGAGCTGTTTGATGAATTACATTCCCTTTGCTGTCAATGAAATGTTTTCCTTTTATTTTTTACAACTTCTTTCTTGCCAATGTTGCTATCACTTCTTGAAATCATGACTCTCTCTTTGCCTTATCTCTTGTTTCATTTCTGATTTTCTCTCTTCAATTATAGCCATGTATTCACTGAACTATTATAGTAAAATTTGATTTGTGTATTAATATCATGAGCCAGAACTTGCCCTGGATGAAAAATCATGCAGACATTTTTTTCTCCTCTACCTTCTCCAAATGTCATTTTGGTTTTGTTTCTTTGGCATCGCATCTTGAGGAAGAGATTTTTTTAGTTTTTTTGTCTTTGTGGTTATGGATGTCAGTTGAGGGTACTTAATTTAATTATGCCTTGCTAATTGGATAGGACATCTATAATGCAGTCTCTCCTGATTTCCTATTGAAATACCTTCTAGAAAAAATAAATACCTTCTAGAAAAAATAAAATAAAACTAAAAACAATGAAAATAAGGATTGTCAGCCAACCTATTGCTAGAATCTTAGAGGACTTTCTACTTATTAAATGTTATGAAACATCATTGTACCTTGCTATCAAAGGCTGATCCATAGTAAATAAGGCAATTCTGAATGTCCGAATGTAGACAGGAATACCATTTTTTAAATTCTCATTGTCTTTTCAACCATGTTTTTGCAGGTTAGTCAAGGAAGAAAAGTTTATTATTATCTATTGATGGAGTACCAGTGCTAACAAATGCCCTGATTTGCCAGGAAAAACTCCTATGTAACATCGTCATTGAGCTCAATAGATAAGTCCATAGGCTTTATAGACACAATGAGCTCCTCACGGAGCTTCAGAAGCCTAGAGTTCTGGAACTGGCTTCTGTGAGACTCAACCCCAGGCACATCAGAAGGTAAGAGGTTATGCAGCTTTAATTTTGACCTTGGACTGATAAATGTTATAGTTTGGGAATAACTTACTTAAGGAAAAGTTATCTTTTTGGCACTTTTCAGGTAGGCATGTATTTGTTTGTTTATTTATTTATTTTTAGACAGAGTCTCACTTTGTCTCCCTCAGTAGAGTGCTATGGTGTCATAGGTCACAGCAACCTCAAACTCTTGGGTTCAAGTGATCCTCCTGCCTCAGCCTCCCAAGTAGCCGGGACTACATGTGCTCACTACCATACCCGGCTAGTTTTGTTTTAGAGATGGGATCTCGCTCTTTCTCAGGCTGGTCTTGAGAAAGCTTGGATTGCCCAAGCTCAGGCAATCCACCTACCTCAGCCTCTAAGAGTGCTAGGATTACAGGTGTGAGTCACCACACCCAGCTGGGGAGAGAATTTAAAGGATAAAAATCTACTTTCCAGGGAAGCCAATATATAGAAACAGAAAACTATAGAATTTGATAGAATTAATAAGGATTAATTTTATACAATGAATAAGCCATCAATATAATCTTTTAGAGTAAGCAAGCAAAAAGAATGTACAGGAAACTTATGTGAGGAAACATGAGCTCCACACACGTTCTGAAGTGGAAATTAAAAGTCTTTATTCAAAGGAGAAATCAAATCCTGTTCTTCCATTCCTTGTTCATTGCAGGTGTATGTAATGAGATGTCAGGGATGGTTCTTATATGGTGGTATTACCTCCCTACCTATCATGGTTCTAACGAGAGGCTTTTTGCTAGGTTTCAAGGTCTCCATTTAGATAGGACTGTCCTGGATTGCATTGTCATGAACAGTGCACAGCATCCCTATTTCTTCACATTGTCACTAATACGTTGAGTCAACGAAGAAAACCAAAGGGAAACTAGAAAATACCTTGAGACAAATGAAAATATGTAAAACGTAGCATTAGCCTATAGGATGCATCAAACACATGTAAGAGGGAAGCTCATAATGACAAATGTATACGTCAAAAAAACAAGAACAATCTCAAATAAACAACCTAATTTTACACCTCAAGGAGCTAGAAGAAAAAGTCTTAACTTTAAAAGAAGTTAGGAATTTTAATTATTGGATGGATATATTAATTATTCGACTGAGATAGTTTGGACATCTTCTGGAAGCAATTAATAGGCTATTGAAAAAGCTTATAAACTAACCACCAGAACAGCATGGCTTCCATGTTCAAAACTGCACCTGTCCTGCTGGAGGATGACTTAGGATCCAGTTATCAGGGGTCTGTGTTGATTTATGAGTTGCTAAAAATATTTCTGCATAACCTTAATTTCAGTCTTGTCTCTAGATGTTTGAGGACTAAAAAAAGAAAGAAAAAGCATGATATTGAAGTATATGACATCATCTTATGAATTGGAAGAATATTTGGAGAAGCAAAATTATTCCTCTTAAGCTAAGAAAAAATTAAGGTTGTATCAAAATCTTAAAACAAGTATCCTTAAAATGATCTATATTATGATTTTCTTTCTTACTTTTGTGTTGAAGTCACTTGAAATTAGAGAGCCTGGCGAGAGGTCCAGAAGTGACACCCACTAAGTAAGTTAAAGTTGCTAAACTGTTAGGTAGTTAGTTAGAAACGGCTCCTTTGGGAAGGAGAAAAAGGCCTTGCATCTTGGTTCTGCCCACCTTAGTTATGTCCCAAGGGATTACTCACACCTGGAGAGGAGGGAACATCCTACTAATCCACCAATCAGAACTTAGTGTGCCAACTGAAAAAGGACATAGAAGACTCTAGCCTAGCAACAGATACAATAGTCTTGAAGGTGACTTAGAACAGCATTAAGGCTAATTATCATGTCATTAGCTTAAATCTGTATTGTGGTCCACACCCCCAAGGGGCTTTCAGAGAGGCTCATGGGAGGTCCACATGAATTGTAAGGCTCTGGTTCCAAGGCGACCTCTGAACTATGAGGTAGGCCTGACTGAGGTGACATAAAAGAGAACCCCCAGCCATAAACTTTGCCTCTTCACCTACTTAGTGTGGCAATGGAGTACTATTTGCTGTCTATGGCAAACGTATCTTGCTTTGTAAATTTTCTTACTCTGTAAACGTTTCTTCCTCTTTCTCAGTTAACTTTGCTTCACACTTGCCTTACTGTGGAGTGTCTGGTCATTTTTTTGACCAAGAGTGCTCCAAGAACTAAGGATCCATGAAACCCAACAAAACCTCAGTCTTTTTGCTATAAAATGGGAGTATTAATGGTACATTCTTTACTGTATTTTAAAGTGAATTAAATAACTTAATATCCACATATTATGTATTATAATGTTTCAACAAATGTTATTTATTATTATTTAATAATTGCTTCTTAAGCAATAACAACCAGGCAATGAGGCCTTATTTCTTCTGCTTCTTATAAACTTCTAGAGAAGAAATATAAAAATGAAAGAAGAAAAAGGAGTTAGGAAAGTAAAAGGTAAAAATTACTAGTTCAGTTTACTAGTTTTAACTCACATTATCTGGGATCGTATCAGACTTTAAGGGGAAACTTTATGTATTAAGGAGCACATACCAAACCTATTCCAATATTCTTTTAATCCACTAAGTACATTTTCCTAAATATCCACTTGGCATTTATTTAAGCTATACTTTTGGGAGCTATTCACCTATTTCTTTACTTAAGTTGTAATGTATGCAGCTATCTTACCTTACATGATACTTCAGGATACAAAGTCTGATTTTCTGTTTCATAGCAGGTTTCTCCTCTTGTTAGAATTTTCAGGCCTTCCCTTTCATAAAAGCTGAATAAAACGTGACATCTTCCTTAAAGCCTTACTCAAGTCCTTTAGGCAGAGGCAGTTGTCTCCTCTCTTGTGCTCCCCTAGAGAAAATTTTATAACTATTCCCATTTCATTGTATAACATTTATCTAGGTACTCCTTTCATACATTAGATAGCAATCACATCAGAAGTATAAAGTTTCAAATTTTCTTTTTACTTTATCTTTTGCAGAGATAGGATACATAAATATTAACTGAATGAAAAGAAATAAATTTGATCCTTTGCTGTGGAGAAAATAGAGACACATGGCATGTTGAAAATATGCTAAGATATATAACTATATATCAGTGATGGCGTAGATCTAGATACGCATATAGATGATACAGAAATACAGATATACAGCATTTAGTAAGAACTTTCTTACAGTCGTGCCAGACCTCTTTGGTCACTTCCTATGGTGAGGTAAAGAAGGCTGAAACCAGTGACAAGTCTTTTTGCTCCCAAGTCAATTCCCAGCAGTTTCTTTTGTCAATTGCCCTTGGCAGTGACTCCCAGCACAGACTCCTGACAGCTGCTTCCATCTGTAAAGGCTCTTTTTTCAAGTGGCTTTCACTGCCAATGAGTCCCATTGCTACAACTCTGGGCAACGGTAGCTCTTCCTATTTTGAAAGACTCCTGTCTTTTTCCTTCTTGTAGGCTGGTGCCTGCTCTCTTAGTACCATTTCTAAGGGGAAAATCAAAACAGGGTCCACACAGAAGCCTTTGAGCAATTACATAGTAAACTCAATCTTTTAAAAAAAAATTAAACTTTTTTTAATAGCAGCTATATAGTTACACAGGATAAAACCACTTTTTAAAAAGAAATGTCAATGCTATTAAGATTTATAAAAAATCCTAAATCATAGAACATTGTGTCATAATCTCAGTAATGTTCTGTGATCTCCCCAGTGTTTTCTGAGGTTTAGATCCCCTTTGGAGTCGTAGCTGCCTGAGGACACGCTACTAATGCTCAGTAATTAAATGAACACAAGCCTAGTGTTCATTTAATTAAACAATAATGATGAGGACTATAGGAGGAAACAGTTGAAATGAAAACTTCCCTGAGAATCCAGGTCCCAGGATTACTTTACTTCCCAATACACAGCTCCACCTTCTTCTGGTAAAACACCCCAATGTTCTTCGGGGGATGCTTCCCTCGCTTGGTTTCAGTGCATGTGGTTAAGGTGGAGACAGATGGCACCCACCAACCCTCTGGTTGCACAGGTCCCATGTTGACCCAACCAACAGGATTCTATGAATTTTTTTCTGTATATCTATATGTGGATTAAAAAGATAAACTGTCTTTTTATTGGTTTTGCTAAAGATAAGAAATTACATGAGGTTCAGTTGCTGGTGGCAACTACAAGGGGGTGGCCTCGCTGAGAGTGAGTGTTCCTACACATGTGTGTGAGAGTCAGAGAGACCTCTTCCCCCATCCATCCCTCTCCCCTTCTGCCTCCTCCCTCCCTCCTTCATCCTCCTCCCCCTCCTCTTCCTCCTTCTTCTTTGTCTTCATCTTCATCTTCTAAGCTTCTTTGATTTTGGTTTCTATAACTTCTAACCAAGATGGCTCAATTATTTAGTTAGAAAATGAAGGGACTTTATGGGAGCTCCAGATCCCACTTGTCCACTTTTGCCTGTGTATCAACCATATAACCTTGGGACCTGGATTCTCAGGAGAGTTTTCATTTCAACTGTTCCCTCCTATAGTCCTCATCATTATTGTTTCATTTTTATATTTTATTATTTTTTCCCTGGAAATAAATGGCATAGGGGCACCAATGAAAACTAAGATTTCCTATCGTTATCGTGGGCCTTTCAGTATTCTTTTATAAATCTTAAATTACCAAAAAAGTTTATTTATAGCTACATTTCTACACAGAATTGTAAAAATTAATTAACATTTATAAATATATATGTATCAAATGATGATATATTGTTTACATACTATATAAACTAGAATGGGTACAAAAATGTGTGACTTAAATACTACTAACACTATGACTAAATTTTTAGTAAGTATGAGTTACTTGTGGATGGACACAGCTCCCCCAGAACAGCATGATCCTTAGAAAAAAATGCTTGTGTCCTGATAGCATTTAGCAGTTTTTATTGCACAAAAAATGTCCCTTGTTGTCTACTTGATCTGGTCATCTTTCTTCAGAAAGTTCTAGTTATAGCACTTAAATAAACACATGATCCCTACATGGAAGAAAAAATGGCAGGTGTTCATCTAGCTCACGAAAGCCACCCAAAAAAGTAAAAGAAAATTTCCAGAGAAATGATTTATTTTATAAGAATCATAAATGGCTTCATTTTACGTGTGCTGACATACACTTAATACTATGTGATCTAGTTGGAATTTCATAATATAGGCCTGTTTTCTCATCATTTAGCATTTAAGGTTTAGAAAAGGCCCACTGGAGTCATTTCCTTACTCATGTATGAGTTGTGGTGCCAGGAAACAAGATTTATTCTTTCCTGGGAAGCTTTCTAGATCCATTTATTGTTTTTAGAAGAAAAATAGGCAAAGAAAAGGACAACAAGAACTTAGAGACAACCCTATCATCTTTCACATGAATAAGCAAACCAGGCCTCAGAGAGCTGCACTGTTGCACTGATGTTAATTTGCTGCTGTAATCCACTGACCACCACTTAGTGCCACGTTTTGTTGCAATGGAAGTATTAAGCACAAAACCCAGATGAGATTTTGTTTTAATATTCACATACACAACTTACTGTGTATTAAAAACTGTAACAAATCAATACTTAGAATGAGGTCAAGTTAAAAATAGCAGGTATAATTCCTTTAAGGTAGGTTTAAATAGAAATAAAACATTACACATGATAGGTATGTAGCTATGGCTGTAACTTATGAGGATGGTATAAAAATAGTTAAAATCTGAAAAATAAATATCTACATGAAATATGATAGGATATATTTGCCTATATATTTTATAATCAGAAAAATTCTTGCAAAGGTATAAACATGAAATAATTTTGTCATATTTTGAGCAAATGATTCTGTTGAAAATAATAAAAGTATGTGAAAATATAGAACATAAAATATTCATAAATCATATAGTTAATTTTTAAATATTGAACGTCAGTTTTTCGAGAGTTTCATTTTCTTAAACATTGTTGCTTCATCTCATGTTTTTTGAACCACATCTTGGCAGGAGTATGTAAGACATTTGGCTAACTGAGAGAAATTAAACTTAGGCATTAGTTAGTGATAGTTCATTTTGGAAAATTGAACTATTTGTTCATTTGCTAAGTAATTATTTATCGAGGGATACCTATAAGATGGCCACTATTCTAGGCAATGGGGTTATAGTAGTGAGAAAAAAGTAAAAATATGTCATTATGGAGTTCACGTTAAAATGCAAGAGAATGGTAATAAAGCATAGATAGACATATGATACGTTTAAAATTAATAATTACCATTATGAAATGCAAAGCAGAGTAAACTAATCAAGAATGACCAGTGGGAAGGCCATATATGAGCAGAGATCAGAATGGAGAAAAAGAGTGAGCCTGATGAAAGTCTTCGGAAAGAACATTCTAGGCAGAAGGAAAAGAATGTGCCAATCACTCCATGCTATGATTTGAATATCTGTCCCTTCTGAAACATGTGTTGAAATTTCATTGAAGTAGGGTATTTAAGAGTTGATTAGAGCCTTCATGAATCAGAAACTGGGTAACTTTCACTATCCTGGGAGTGGATTAGTTATCATGAAAGTGAACTCTTGATAAAAGGATGAATTTGGACCCCATTAGTTTTCTCTGTCTCATGTACTCATTTCTACCCTTCACAATTCTGCCATGGGATGACCTTCAACAGCTGCCAGTGTCATGCTCCTGGACTTCCCCGCCTCCAGAGCCTTGGATCAAATAAGTCTCCTTTCTTTATAAATTAATCTGTGGCATTCCATTATAGCAGCAAAAATGGACTAAGACACTCAATAAATCTAACTTTTCTTTTCTACCCCTTAATGGGTGTCCACTTTAGACTGTCCTTATCATTCCCATTAGCATGTACCAAACAAAATTTCTACTCAGATATGTGCTATGCATGACCACACCTACTTCCAAAGTCCTTTTACATGTCTGGTGTATTTAATATGAATATCTACCTTGTGATATGGGAAAAGCATTTTTTTATTATCCTTACTGTATAGAAAAAAATTAAGTTCTGTGGAAGCTAAATAATTTGCCTAAAGACATTCAGATAATAAGCAACAAAGCCCAGCCCCAGATCTTTGGTATGAGAAAGAAATAAAGGAAGAAAGACAGAAAGAGAAAGAAAGAAGAGAGGGTAAGAATACTTTTTAAGATTTTTTTTAAGGTTAGATTTTTTTTAAGGTTCTACTTTAGAAACATCTGGAAACAATGTAAAAGCAAAAAAGAGAGAAAAATTTTTATATATGTATCTCCACTTTAAAACATACGCAGTTGTCATGTTTATTTAAATAATATTTATTGAGTTCTCACTATGTTTCAAGTACTGTGGCAAATGATCCCGCAGAAGTCTTACATTTTAATCAGGTGAAGGAGGTAATAAGTAAGGCAAATCACTGAAATTTGTAACATGTCAGATGGTGTTAAGTGCCAGATATACAATATAATAGGTACATGCCACGTAAAAACACACTATATTTTTAATGCAACAAAATAATGGACTATTATTTATGTACATTATAAGTAAAAGTAATGGAAACATGTGACTTGAATAAAACATCTGTACTTTCAGGTATGAGCGCAAAAGTTATTAGGAGCCGTAAGTATTTTGGTCCAAAAGAATAGAATTTACTGTAATAACAGTAAATTGCCATATATAAATGCTTTTGGGATCTGGAGTGGAAAGGAAAGTGATATAAAGAAAAATTATAGTATAGTCCAAATTGTCTAGAACAAAGAGTTTTAGACTATCTCAGCAAAACCTAAAAATCAGGGATGAAGGTTAGTGGAGAAGAATTGAAACATCCATTGAGGTAAGAGAGGGTAGAGGAAGAGAGCAGGGAAGATTAAAGTATTCTATGGTCTTTCATGTTTGGGGACGCTGAAAGGAAGGACGGGGGATAGTTTATATTACAGGAGGATGCATTTGTATTTTATCTTCAAACAATATTATAGAAATTAGCATGATAGTAGAGAAAGAGAGGTAGACACTGAAAACACAAACGAGTAAAGTAGGATTTCCAGTAAGCATGAGGAATCCATAAAATAATAACAAATGAATCAAAGGAGCAAAAAATAGAATTGAAAAAATAGAATCTGATGGAAAGGATAGGTGGGAGGGTTTCCTTTTTCCTCCCCTCACACTTGAGGCAGTCTGCAAGGTCCCCATCTGTCGGAAAGCCCTTCTACCCTGACGAATCTAGGTGCTGCTGCCATCCACAAACTGAGAGCTTCCTGGCAGCAGAGCCCAGGCTACAGGCCCACGCAGGGTCACTTCCTCCCACCACAGGACCGAGCTGAGACAGTGGACACCACATTGCCTATGCACACACCAGGTGTGTCTGCCTTGTGGGGGAGGTCCCTGCCCTTCAGTCTCCCTGTCACTGGATCTCACAAGAACACTCCCAGCACCCACTGGGACTATGACAACCAGAAGGAATGTGGGGACACAGGACAGCAGTAGTATTTTCAGAGTTTTGATGCATTGGGCAGGCTGTCCCAAAGGGACTGAAAAGTGTTTCAATGCATTTTTTGGCCAGAGGAGGTGGAATAGAAACTCTCCAGCACCTAAAAGCAGCTGGCTCATGATCTGAAGCTGTCTGCATCTCTCCCAGTGGAGGGAGACACTAAGCAGAGAGGAATCCCCGGGGTGGGATAGTGGACCCACCTCAGAGCAAAATCTGGACTGGAGCCCGGGAAGAGACATGGAGATTACGGCCTCCCCTCCTCCAACTGCCCAATGCTGTGAACATAGCTCCCTCTGCACCCAAGCATGAACTCTGGCGTGGGTGTGCCGTGGGAGAGCCACTCAATGTGCCTACATCCCTATAGCACTGACTTTGCTCACTGCACCTGGGCTCTATACAGAGAGTAGAGTTTATTTCCCTCCCTTCTGAGACAGGCAGCTTTTTTCTGCAGTTGTTCTGATCAAGGAATCTCAGCTCCTGAGTCTCTGGCTAGATCCACAGCCAATGCTCCCCAGCACCCACTTCGACCACAGCAGTTTGGGGGATCCTAGGAGAATTTTGGGTCACTTGGAGCTTGGGCATTCAGGGTGGACTGAGGGAGAGTACACCACATTAGAGAATCCCTTAGGACAAAGGAGACTGGGGTACCTACAGCCCTCCATCAGGGGACTTCTACTTCTCCCTTCCTGAGCCCAGAGCTTCTGAGACAACTGTGCATTTCCCTCTAAAAACCCACATCAAGCACCTTTGTCTACACCAAGGATAAAAACTACTGCCTCCATTGAGGGTGGCTGGGGGTAGTGTCCCCCTCCCTGAGCTGCCTGTCTCTTCTGAGAAGAGACTACCCTCCCTGGAAGCAGGTCTCTGGCACAAGTACACCTCCCTGCTAGAGTGTTTCAGCCACAGCCCACAGCTTGTCTGGTAGCCCTTGCACACAGCAGGCTGAGCTGCCTCCCCCAACATTTGCTACAGCTGAGTGGTAGCTGGGAATCTCAATGATTCTGTGACCGCAAAACACAGACTTCTGTTACTGCCAAGAGAGGGAGGTGTGAGAAGCTGGTACACCCAACAGTGGCCTGCCTCTGCCGATCCCATCAAGAAGGACCCACCCCTCCTGTCACAGTCTCACAGTACCTCTGCTTTTTCCTACCTGAGAATTCTCCCAAGTAGGAGATGGCAACTACTCACTTTCACAGTCATTGACTGAACTCAAAAAGTCTTGAGGGCAAGTTTCCCAGACTGATCTTGGTCTAGTCCACCAAGGACTCACGCATGCCACCCAGAGGCCTGGGAATTATCTAACTTCAACACTTTCCCAGGGATCTGAAGTCCAACTCACACAAATTTTCCAGCAACACCACAGTGGATACCTACCTGCATGAGCCAAATAGCAATGTACCCCTCCATCTACGCTGAGCAACAGAGTTCTCTGCAGAAGAGAACAGATGAAACACAGAGATGTCTGTTTTGAGTTGAGGAAAGAGGTTCTAGAAGGGAAGGAACCAGCATAAGAAGTCTTGCAATATAAGGTAAATACCCTATCAACACACCCAAATGATTATACTAGCTCTTCAGGAATGGACTCCAACCAAAAGGAAATTTTTGAAATATCAGACATGGGATTCAAAATATAGATTCTAAGTTTGATGAGAATGATTAGAAAGTTGAAAACAACACAAAGAAACCAAAAAAACAATTCAGGACATAAATGAAGAATTCAACAAAGTGACTGATATTAAAAAATATCAGAACTTCTAGAAGTGAATCTTAAATACAGTGGAAAGTTTTAACAACAGACTATACCTCGCAGAAGAGAACACATCAGAGTTTAAAGACAAGGCTTTCAAACTAACCAAATCTTTCAAAAAAAAAAAAAAAAGCATAAAGAAAAATGAAGAAAATCTCCAAGACATACTTTGTAAAATGCCTCAAATGAGAATCATAGGTATCTCTGAGGGATAAAAAGAAAAAGAAACAAGCATGAAAAAACCTATCTGAGGTAATAATAGAGAAAAGCATTGCCAGTCTTGCTAGAGAGTGAGATATAGATACAAGAAAATCATCAAAAACCTGAAAGAGTCACTGCAAATAGGATATTCAGAAGTCACTTAGTCATCAATCTGGATAAAGTCAAAATGAAGGAAAAGAAAATCCTACATGCTGTAAGATGAAACCATCAAGTAACTCAGAAAGGAAAACCTATCAGACTAACAGCAGACCTATCAGTAGAAATCTTACAAGCCATAAGGGATTGGGGCTCCACTTTTAGTCTTCTTAAACAGAATAACTGTAAGCCACAAATGCCGCATCCTGCAAAAATAACCTTCATAAATGAGGAGAAATAAAGTCTTTTCTGGAAAAGCAAACACTAAGGGAATTTGTCACCACTGGACTAGCCCATAAGAAATGCTTGAAGGTGCCCTAAAAAACATTTCCCAAGATAGATCATACGTTAGGCCACAAAAAAAAAAAAAAAAAAAAAAAAAGGTCAAAGTCATGTTCCTAAGCTTGGATCAGGAAGAAATAAAACTTTCTAATTATGAGAGTAATATACACACACACACACACACACACATGCACTCATACATATACAGCAAGTGTCTTTTTTGTTACACAAATGTACTGTGTGGTGAATTCTGGGCTTTTAGTGTACGTGTCACTAAATGATGTCCATTGTACCCAATACATAAGGTAAGTCTGTGAGAGACCAGAGAACACCAGCAAATGGACCAATGCATATTCTACAGGAACCTCTAAAGAAAAAAAGGGAAGGCTTGGCGCCTATAGCTCACCCGGCTAAGGCGCCAGCCACATACACCTAAGCTGGCAGGTTCAAATCCCCAGCCTGGACCCGCCAAACAACAATGACGGCTGCAACCAAAAAATAGCCGGGCGTTGTGGTGGGCGCCTGTGGTCCCAGCTACTTGGGAGGTGGAAGCAGGAGACTCGCTTGAGCCCAGGAGTTGGAGGTTGCTGTGAGATGTAATGCCACGGCGTTCTCCCCAGGGGGACAGCTTGAGGCTCTGTCTCAAAAAAAAAAAAAAAAAAAAAAAAGAAAGAAAGAAAAAAAGGGAATAAAGGGCAGAGAGAATATTTGGAAAAATGGTCAAAAACCTAAATTTGATGAAAGACATGAACTTATACATCTGAAAAGTTCAGCAAATTCAAAGTAGAATAAAGGCAGAGAGATTAACACCCAGACATTATAATAAAATTTTAAAAAGAGAGAATCTTGAAGCAGCAAGACAGAAGTGAAAGGCTTTGCAATGTAAAAAGGTTTTAAAACCTATCTCTTTCTCATCAGAAACCATACAGTCCAAAAGGCAGTCGAATAATACTGTATATTTAAAGTTCTGAGAGAAAAATAAAACTGCCAAGCAAAAATACTGTATCTGGCAAAGCATTCCTTCAAAAATGAAGAAGTAAAAACATCCCCATGTAAAAAGAAGCCAAGGAAATTCTTTGATTGTAGACTTGCCCTCCAAGCAGCGCCAAACGAAGTTCTTCAGGTTGAAATGAAAAGACACTAGACAATACCTCAAAGCCATATGAAAAAATAAAGAATGCTCCTAAAGGTCACTACATAGATAAATACAGAGCCTACTAATTTGGGGGGTTTGCAATACTTCTTTTATTTTCTACTTGATATGAAAGACAAGTGTCTATAATGACCATTATAAATTTATGTTAATAGGCACACAGTGTATAAATATGTAATTGTAACTACAATAATTTAAGGGGGGGTGTTAAGTAATGGAGCTGTAATCCTCTGTTTCTCTCCTAGGCACTAGCCAGCATATATCTTTAATTGCTTCCCAATTGCCTTTCTCAGCCTCTGCTCTCCCTGTAGGCTTGACCATCTTCAAGCTCTGTTGCAAGTCAATTACCTTGTGATAAAATTAGGAGCTACCTATTTTATGAACGGATTTTCCACTTAAGGAAATTTTCTGAGCCAGTTTGGAGACAATGACAAGCTTCCCTCTGAGTGACACCTCCCTCTAGGAGCTGAGCAGTTGCTTGAGGGAGGGGGAGGTAGTCTGGTATTCTCTTGGCTCAGAACCACCATTTTATGAGCTGAAGAAAGAGTAACCAGAGACCAAAGATTTCAGAATGCTATGCTCATGCTATTGCCTCCATTCTGCAAATGGGGGCCAGGTGGAAGAAGAGAGCCCTTACACCTCTCCAATGCACTCACCTAGAACTTATTCTCAGCAACAGGTAACTGTTTCTGAAAGATAAATGATTATTTAAATAAAATATAAGGTTGCATTACAGTTATTATATATAAAAGGTAAAATAAATAAAAAGAGCACAAAGGATGGGGGAAGTTAATGTGATTTTTACTAGCATAAGTTTCTCTACTAGTGTAACATTAATTCTAAGTAAATTGTGACAGGATAATAATACATACTGTAGTCCATAGAGCAATTAAAAATGTATACAACCAAATATAGCTAAAATTTGACTATAGAATATAAAATGGGCTCGGCGCCTATAGCTCAACCGGCTAAGGCGCCAGCCACGTACACCTAAGGTGGCGGGTTCGAATCCCCAGCCCGGACCCGCCAAACAACAATGATGACTGCAACCAAAAAATAGCCGGGCGTTGTGGCGGGCGCCTGTGGTCCCAGCTGCTTGGGAGGCGGAGGCAGGAGACTCGCTTGAGCCCAGGAGTTGGAGGTTGCTGTGAGCTGTGATGCCACGGCACTCTACCCAGGGGGACAGCTTGAGGCTCTGTCTCAAAAAAAAAAAAAAAAAAAAAAAAAAGAAAATAAAATGGTTTGTAAATTAAACAAAGAAACACAAAGCAGATGGCAATAATAGAAAATAAATAGCAAATATATCAATAGATACATTAAATATAAATGTACAAAAGATACCAATTGAGAGATAGAGATTAATAGACTGGATAAAAACAACCAACAGCCGACTCTATGTTTTCTGCCTTATATAAACTTCAAATATAAAAATATAAATATGAAAAGCAAAGATGAATAAGACATATCATATAAACAGTAAGCATAAATCAGCTATTATGGAAATACCAATATCAGGCAAAGCCGACTTTGACCTGAGCAGAATTATCAGAGATTAAAAAAGAATTCCATAATGGCAAATGAATCAATTTCTCAGGAAGACATAAAAATCCCGAATATGTATGAACCTAATAATAGAAATTCAAAACTAAAAAACCGAAGGAAACTTTTGATTTTTTGATAACTTTCTGTATACTGATGCTATTTTTTTGAGTTTTCCCCAGGAACAGTAGAAGCTCCTTGCAGCCAAGAGGTAACTACAGAGCTTCCCACCACCCGACTGTCTGGAGAAAGACAAGGTAAGCGACATGTGCCACCACAGATTGTGCTCAGGAGCCACTGAGCCTGTGCACAGGCTAAAAGAATGAACAATATTAACCCCTCACTCCTTACATTACTGAAATCTCCACCCTGGGGAGGGATTTGTCCACCAGTTTTTGTTCATGAGATGTATATACTAGCATGATTTCTCCCTGGGCTTGCGTGCCCCACACTGTACCCAACATGTGCCTTGGGACTCTCTCCGCTTATGCCTTACTCATAGGTAGCACAGGCTACCTCCTCCTCCCAGTTAACTCCTCCTCTGAAACAAATCATTTCTCCCTTGACAATCCTTGCTGTCTCAGTAATTGGCTTTCTGTTTGGCAACCCCCCCGCCCCCCGGCCTGTGGGTTCATTAACAATATGGTTACCCAAAACTGTAGAGGAGGAGATATTAGTGGTTGCTAGGAGACAGGAACCTGGGGTGGGTAGAGATGGGTAAGAATGCAAAGAAGCATAAGGAAGACCTTTTGTGTTGAAAAAAGTTCAATATCTCTTATTGTTGTGATGGCTACATGACTCTATCTGTGGGATAAAATTTCTGATTTTGTTAAAGCCAGAAATAGAAGAATGACCTCAAGAAAAGTTTAAGAGAATATTTTTTCTTGTCTTCTAGCTCTACAAGAATAGTCTCAGTGTTTCACATACGTCTCCCTTATCCATACCAAACCGTTATGAAATATTTTGAGCTACCTCTGCACATCACTCACAGCAGCAAACAAATAAACACACAAAAAACAATGGCCAAATGTCCGGTGACTATGAGAAATTATTAGATTCAGAAAGAAGTGTGGACCTAACAAGTGAAGTCATTTTACATAATTATATGTATAATGTTGGAAAAGCTTTGAATATTTGTGGCAAGCATACTTCCACATTCCTAACTCACCCAGTCAACAACCATGAAAGAAAAGGGAGTTCCCACCAAAAGCTCACAATTCTACTTGTCAAGTGATCCCAAGTGACATCATTTCATTCCCTGAGTCAGCAATAGAAACAGAATTGTTTCTGTTCACTTCTAGGTGCCCCCAACCCAGCCCTGTTCTGCATGCCCTGGCTAACTTAGGCTTTTAATTCTTCCTTAAATGGAATCATTCCTCTGTTTTCTTGTATTAGGTACATTTTGTTACTTTTACTTATCTCTTCAAAGTGTTTTATTCATGTTTTTGCATGTCCTTGGGGTCAAATGAAAGGAAGTTATTTATCAAGTATTTTATTAATAAGATTCTATTAACAAGTGTCTTGCAGTTATACACCAAGGGAAAGGAGACAAAGGTGAGGAAGAAAGCAAAAGGGTGACAGAGGGAAGGCAAAGTTTAAGTTCAAGTTCAAGTTCAGCTGTTTTGTGAATACCATAATGCTAGTGGCCCCAGAGGACTTGAGCTGTGGATCTGCCTCAGTTAGCTTAAACACTTGTTTTTTAAACAGTTTGAAAAAACTAATTCAGTAGAATTAATTCAACAGTATCTCAAAGAATGGGGGCGGGGGAAGTATTCAATGTACTTAATACTATTACAAAACCAATATATAAACACACACTCATACAAATGATAAAACACAAAGAGTCTAGCAAGGTAGCGGGGAGAAGAGTTTGAGGGGAAGGGAGATGGGAGGGTGATTGTTGGGAAGGAGGGAGGGGATTTGGTGGGATTTCACCTCATGTGCACAGGGCAAGGGTATATTTCAAAATAACTAAGTAAATTTTAAATGTTTTAAACACAAGTAAGTGAGGTGATGATTATGTTCATCAGTTTGATTTAAGCGTTCCACATTGTATATCAAATCATCACATTGTACCCCATAAATGTATATAGTTATGATTTAATTAAAAATTAAAATATGTCAATGAGAATTAAAAAATTAATTCAACTATTAGTAATTTTACATAGTTGTACAAACATTACAATAGCATCTTTTTAAAAAGCTTTACATACATTTTAGAAACCACTATTCAGTATTACCAATATTACTGGCTGAAACTTGAATGGTTTGGCCAGGGTTTGCCTTATAGATCAAAGAGGTACCAAAATTACATAAGTCATCATTATGACCTTGGGAAACGATTAAGGCAAAATCATCTATATGGAAGTAAATTCAGAATATTAACAGGTGACTGTTAAGCAGATAAGGAAATAAAAGATGGCAGAAAATAAACTTGCCTATTTATAGATAAGAAACAGGAAATATGGAATATTTGCATCAGATGTCTGCTTTTAAAACTAGAATCCAGAAGGACTTCTTTCCCAATTCAATTAGACCATCCTAACACACACACATCTCATACAGTAATATAAATAAAGACACATTCTGAGGTCAAAGTAGATAGATCAGGATGAGGAAATGTATATGGATTTACAAGGGTGCACAGAGTTAGTGTCTTCTGTTTTCTTATTCTATTTACTTATTAGCTTTCAGAGAAATCAAACATTTTAATTAATCCCTAAAAAATAGAAAGGATGACATTTATTTTTATTTCAAAATATTTTGTTCTTTTTACCTGCTTCTCTATCACCTAGATTTTTATCAAATTTTTAAATTCTGATAGTCTTCTCACTGCCAAGCATAGTGATCCAAACAGCATATTTAAATGCATTCTTGTTAACTAAACTAGATTAAAATGCCAGGAACACACATTAGGACACAGCTTGTCAAAAAGCCCCTAAGAGAAAAGAAGAGCAAGCCACGATAGGTCCAACAAGGAGTGCAATGGAAGTTATGAAATGTCAGCGAAAGAGTGAGAACATAAAAAGATTAAGTGAGTAAAATAAGGTGAGGTATAGTCAGAAATTCCTTAAGTTTCAGGCTTAGAAGTTGTGTGCTTCTTGAATTATTGAGAGATGATGAATGATCCAGAATCTTTCATGTCTTTATCAAGTGAAAACATGTTTCTTTGTAACTGAAAGTCTTGCAGCTCTTTGTACAAATGCCCGTGACTCACTTGGTAAACCTAGCAATTGATTTTAAGTCAAGGGAAATTGTTTCGCCTCCAGGCCACTTTCACTTTTCATGATGAGGAGAAGCCAAGGTGATGCAACCCAGGAATAAAATTATGATATCAGAATACGTTCTCCGGAAAAGCAAGGGCAGGAGTGAGCCGAAGGTGCACACGGCGATTGTACACTGTATTTCAGGCTCTTGTGAATGCTCAAAAATTTGGTAGGTGCTTGATTGGAGCTTGGGTGCGAAGCCTGCTCAAAAATCGCAGAAAACACGGCAGAGAAGGCTTTAAAAGCTAGGTCTCCACATGGTTTAGGAATGTCTATTGCTTCTTTTGTTAAATAATCTTTTTTTATTTAATCATCTGAAATTCAGACAGCCTCAGAAATAATACAGGTTTGTACTTGCCACAGCCCACAACACTCCCTCAAATCTCAGAATCTTTCTTACCCTCCATTTTCCAGGTTTACTTTCTCATACCCTTGATGCTCCACTATCATCTTGACCAATCTCAATATATATGTTTACAATGCGCTGTAGGCTGGGCTCAGAATTCCCTGATGTATTCAGGTCTAAGGGACTTTGTCTCTAATCCACAGCTCATTCTCAGTACTACACTCTGAATCTGGCTGTCATCTAGAACCACCTGCCCCATATTAGAAATTATATTTGGGAAATATTTTCTTTCCTTAAGGAAAATAATAATTGGTCATGGTGGACAATTTGAAGAAGTCACTCAAAATCTTATATCAGAGTCACTTGGTCCAATCTCCATCTCCTCCTATTTTAAGTTGAAAATTTTAAAATGGGCAATAATTATATATATTTATGGGGCACAATATGATATTTTAATATATGTTTACATTGCAAGGTGATCAAATCATGCTAATTAGTACATCCATCACCTCACATCCCTTTTTGTGTGTGTGATGAAAATCTCTCCTCTTGACTAGGGAACCCAGCAGTGAGAATGGGCTTACTCCTTATTGGGTTCTTCCATCTCTCTCCAGGGATTTAAGTTTGTTGCTATCTATTTCTACTAAGCCAGTTTCAACTCCCTCATCATTTTTCATCTTTCAAATTTTTTGACTTTGTTTTTTCTGCTGTGTCTTGTTTTCTTTTTCCTTCCAGGGTTGTATCTTTTTGTTTCTTTTAGTGGTTCTCAGGAGGAAGCAGAGAAAAGCAAGTGTGTTTGATGTGCCACATTTAACGTTCTAAATTTCCTATCTCCTCCCCGTCCTTTTGCACTGCAATCAGCCTTTCCTATTTTCTTTATCTTGGTGGCATTCTTCTTCCCCCTTTGAGACTCTAGTGCCCTTCTACCTCCTGTGTCCCATCTGTGCTCCCACTTACTGGGCACAATGTAAGGGTATGTGGCACACCTCCTGAGTGAGGGACACAACTCCAACAGGGGCTTTACCCAACAAATGCAAACATTTGAACCTCTTTGTTTATACTTTCACATTAATCAGAAATAATAAATAAATAAATACTAGAAAATGAGCTAATATAACTTAGGGTGTGTTTTCCTTAATGTCTCCAGCTTCTCATGATGTAACACTTTCACTACCGTTTTATAATTGCCTGGAGTTCTCTTTCTTAAAATTCCCTTCATGTCCTGGTCAAACAGGAAATGATAGTAATATGAACGCTGTACACATGACGAGGTTTGAGTAATGATGCATTAATGTGAAAGCATCTGCATCAACATGTTCCTTCAGGCAGGATATACATGTCATTTTCTTTTTCTCTGAACATGATACAAAAATTTACACTTCTATTTAAAGAATGTAGGATTTTCCCACCAAATAAATAAATGTATGCTTTGTGTATTTAAGGAATATTTTGGAGATTTTGAAGTCATATCGAGCCATGTGGCTTACCTAGTCAGAAGGACACTTTGATATGTAGAATTCCGTAAGTATGTTGCTTATCCAGCTCTTTCTTTTATGGACGTTCAAGTCTTGAACATGATGGTCAAGAATAGCATTCACTTCAGGTCCTTAAGAGAAATTACCTTAGAGTTTATGGAAATGAAAAATAATAATGGTACAAATCAAATCTATCAAGTATAGAACACAAATGTCTCAACACAGTGATTAGGTAAATGAGGTGAAAGCTATGATAATTAGTTGGATGTAACCACTCCAATTTGTACAAAAAATCAACACATGGAATCCCAGATAGGCATATATGTATTCATGATCTATGTATATATGACTTACTAAAAGGAAAAAAAGAAAAAGAAATAGCTGTCAGACATAATTGATCCACTCTTTTGGAATACTGTGATGCAAGGGTAAACATATATGAGGTTCCAACCAGCCTCTTCCTGGTTGAGACCCTCCAGTGGATTCAGCAAATATTCTTTGTGATCACCTATCATACTTTATTCATGGTGACAATTACTTGATTCCTGTATTAACTTGTTTTTAAAAAAATAGGTAGTTTTTTTCCTCAGTCTCTGCTAAAGTTACTATTAAGTATAACTTTAAATATAATCTTTATTAATTGATTTACAGGAAAACCATTCTTTAACTCAATCTTCTGAAAATTCTGCTTTCCACCTTATTTCTGCAAGGACATTTGCTGCGCTCCATTCTGCAAAGTCAGTGGTTTCTGTTTGGATCCCCACAAGCAACTTATCACCTATGTTTCATGATATGACAATAATAAAAAGTATCGAAATCTCCTTTTAACAGCAAAACATTCTTTCTTGATTGGGGACCGCATAAAAAATATGAGTCCTCCACTGAATAAGGACATCATGGCATTTTCAATATTGTTTATGCATTAAATGTTACCCCAGACTTCCTCACTTCTCTGGGAACCGATCTTCAAACACGTAAAAACAGAGTTATAAGCTTCTATAATTCATTACTCAGAAATTTGATCTTGAAGATAAAACATAATGTCATCTACAGGTAGGTGGAGGTGAGGCAGGACCTGTGTCTTGGAGGGATGGTGCTGGTCTTCTCAGGGGTGCTTCATTTTGGGATCAGAAATGCTGGAAATAAGCCTCTTATTGCTGGTGGCAGTGCCACATTTTCTTCTCGGAACTATACTTGTCTCTGAGCCGTATCTAAACGCCTGACCGGGCCTCCTGAGCGTGACTGCTCACTCTCTTTTTCTACTTTAGTCAGATAATGGGTCAGTGAGTATTCAGGCCTATCCCTGAGACTTGGCTGCTGCCTTTGTTCCAAGACACAAAGCTAATGTTTTACAAATAATTCTACATTTGTCATCACATTTAGCTAATATTTAGTGTTAGATTTTGTTTCACAATTTTTTCCCGACAATTTCGCTCTTTCCTAGAAGGTTCTGGGATTAGGAAATGGAACTAATGGGTCCAAGCAATGTTCTCTCTTGTTTTTCATTCATTTGTACATCTTATTTCTTCTTTGCATACACAAAATAGTTTATTTTACTCTCTTGCTTGCGTAGTAGAAATCAGTGGCTCGTGTTACCCAAGTTTATGATACAGGTGCAACCAAATAAAAGGTTAGGTTTAAAATTCTTTGGTCTCCATGTTTGGTTCCCTAGAGGAGATAGTTACTGGCCTTTCTGGGTGACTGTCATGGCTGAAGAAGCTGATTCGTATTATACAAATAAGCCTGAAAAACTGTGGATCACTTTGAATTAGGAGACTGTTACCAATGAAAGGGAATCATTAGAGTATCACAAACTACCCAAAAAATATTCACTTCTTTGAATATTTATTTGAAATATTCATTCAAAGCCATGGAAGTGGAGAAGCACATTTAGACAGTGTGTGTAAAATAACAAGAACAGTGGGCCTTGGGTAACATTCTGAAATACTTGATATTTAAGGAGAGTGAGAAAACTATGCCAAGGAGTTTGAAAGAAGACAGGAATTTGATACATGTATCACACATGTGAAAGAATAGAATACTTCAAGAAAGAGACAATGATGGAAAGTATCAAAGGCTGCTGGAAGGTTAAAATATGTTAGCCTGGGATTTAGAGTCACCACTTTCATGGCTCACCCAAATAGTGAGATAGTTTGAGACAGTGCCAGGATTATAACAGATTATTTGGGGGTATTCTTTATAATGATGGAAAATATTCTTCCTGATTGAACAGATGGGTAGCTTGGGGAAAATTTTAGGCCACTACTCTAAGTCCCACCTTTAACCAAAATATTTTTTTTTCTTTTTTAAAAACTTCATTCAAATTAATATGAGGGTACATTTTTCTCACATCCAGTGTAAAGTTCCATTTATATAAGAGCCCCTCACCCAGGAGGTGTGTTATACACCCTCACAATGTGCATATCAGGTGAGATCCCACCTAATGCCCTCCTTCCTTCTGCCATACCACCTCCCCCCACACCCTCTCATTTCCCACTACCCCCAAACTGGACAATAATAGTATTTTCTTGTTATTAGGAACATGTAATTACATGTTTATATATTGATTTCATATTTGTATGGAATATATTGGATACTTATCTTTCCATTCTTGTGATACTTTACTAATAAGTAAAGTATCAATTTCAATTCCATTCAGGTAAATGTAAAAGATGTAAAGTCTCCATCTTTTTAATGGCTGCATAATATTCCATGGTATACATATACCACAGTTTGTTGATTCATTCATGGGTTGATGGGCACTTAGGTTCCTTCCACAACTTGGCAATTATGAATTGAGCGGCAATAAACATTCTAGTGCAAATGTCTTTGAGGTGAATGATTTATGTTCTTCTGGGTAGATACCTAGTAATGAGATTTCAGGGTCAAATGAAAGGTCTACATTTAGATCTTTGAGGATTTTCCATACTTTTCTCCAAAAGGGCTGCATTATTTTGCAATCCCACCAACAGTATAGAAGTGTTCCCTTCTCTTCACATCCACACCAGCATCTGGTGTTTTTAGACTTTGTGATGTGGGATAATCTGGCTGGGGTTAGGTAATATCTTAGAGTGGTTTCGATTTGAATTTCTCTGATGATTAAAGACAAAGAGCATCTTTTCATGTGTTTGTTTGGCCATTTGTCTGCCATCCTCGAAGAAGTTTCTGTTCAAATCTCTTGCCCACTTACAGAGAGAGTTGTTTGTACTTTTCTTATTGTTTGATTTGAGTTCTCAGTAGATTCTAGCTATTAGGCCTTTGTCAGATTTATAACTTGCAAAAATCTTCTCTCATTGTGAGGGCTGTTTCCTTTGTTTGTGGTACTCTTAGCCATGCAAAAGCTTTATAGCTTGAACAAGTCCCAATGATTTATTTTTGGTGTTGCCACAATTGCAGGGGGTGGGGAGGTCTTCCTCATACATTTTTTTTCTCAAGACAATACCTTCAAGTGTTTTCCCCACACTCTCTTCTAGAATTTTAATTATTTCATCTCTTAAATTTAAATCTTTATCCAACAAAAATCAATTTTTGTTACTGGTGAGAGGTGCTGGTCCACTTTCAGTCTTCTGCATGTGGATAACCAGTTCTCCCAGCATCATTTGTTAAATAAAGATTATTTTCTCCATTGCATGTTTTTATTAGGCTTATCAAAGATTAAATGATGATGTGTGGCTGGGTTCATCTAGATTCTCTATCGTATTCCATAGATCTGTGTCTCTATTTTTATGACAGTACTATGCTGTTTTGATCACTATAGCCTTGTAATATAACCTGATGTCTGGTAACATTATGCCTCCAGAATTGTTTTTATTTCTAAGAACTGTATTTGCTATTTGTTTTTTTTTTTTTTTTCTTTCTGGTTCCAGATGAATTGAAGTACTATTTTTTCAAGATCTTTAAAGTATGACATTGGTGCTTTGATGGGGATTGCATTAAATCTATAGATTGCTTTGGGTAGTATGGACATTTTATTTTTTCATTTTTTTTTTCAGTATGGACATTTTAATGATGTTGATTCTTCCCAGTCTTGAATATGGTATGTTCTTCCATTTGTTGACATCTTCTGCTATTTTCTTTCTCAAAGTTTCATAATTCTCTTTATAAAGATCTTTCACTTCTTTTATTAGATATATTTATTCCCAGGTATTTCATCTTCTTTGGTGCTATTGTAAAAGGAATAGAATCTTTAATTTTGTTCTCAGCTTGACAATTATTGGTATATATGAAGGTTACTGATTTGTGGGTATTGATTTTGTAACCTGAGATGCTGTTATATTCCTTGATCACTTCTAAGAGCTTTGTAGTTGAGTCCCTGGGGTTCCCAGGTATGAAATCATATCATCTGTGAAGAGGGAGAGTTTGACCTGCTCTGCCCTCATTTGGATTCCTTTGATCTCCTCCTCTTGCCTGATTGTGATGGCTAGGACCTCCAACACTATGTTAAGTAGCAGTGGAAACAGTGGGCATCCTTGTTTGGTTCCAGATTTGAGTGGGGATGCTTTCATGATATTGGCTGTGGGTTTGCTGTAGATAGCCTCTATCAGCTTAAGGAATGTTCCTTGTAAGCCCATTGTCTTGAGTGTTTTTAATCATGAAAGCATGCTGGATATTGTCAAAAGCCTTTTCTGCATCAATTAAAAGAATTCTATGGTCTTTGTGATTCTATTTATGTGGTATATTATATTTATAGATTTGTGTATGTGGAACCAACCCTGTGTCTCTGGGATAAAACCCACTTGATCATGGTGTTTGATCTTTTTAATGTGATGTTGTATTCTATTTGCTAATATCTTGTTGAATATTTTTGCATTGATATTCATTAATGATATTGGTCTATAGCTTTCTTTTGTTGTTGGGTCCTTTCCAGGTTTGGGGATCAGATTGATATTTGCTTCATAGAAGGTGTTGGAGAGGATTACTTCTTTATATTTTGGGAATGTTTGTGCATTATAGGAACTAGTTCCTCTTTGAAGGTTTGATGAATCTTATAGTAGAAGCAGGTAAATGCTATACTGACATTACAACCCAAATTGGGCAGCTGGAAGATCAGAGGGTAAATACCCCAGTTAACATCAAATGCCATGAATGTGGGAAGGTAGGCCATAAGAGAAAAGAGTTTAAAAGGGAAAAGAACACTGAATGCTAAAGAAAAGGAACAAAGAGCATGTAAACCTCCAGGTGTATGTCCCAAGTGTAAAAAAGGCTTTCACTGGGCAAATGAATGCTGTTTTCAACTTGACAAAGATGGAACAACTTTATTGTAGGGAAATTATCAGTTGGGCCAAAATCAGGAACCACTGGTAAATGAAAGAAAAATAGTTTAATATTTTCATTTTAAACTATTCTCAGAAAAAACAGTATAATTCAATTCTATGCCATGGGAGCACTCTGCCAGCTTGGTTAGACCTGTGGTGCCTCAGTGTAAAACTGGGGAAATTAAACCAGACCAATGGATGATGATGAAGAATAATTAGATTAAATATGTTTGTGGAATATTAGGTTATCCTGCGTGGTGAAGGGGTAACCGACCTCTCATCAGCGTCTGTGTACTATAACCTGGTCCAGCTAAAGGGCCTGGACACGGCCCAAATGGGAAAGGGACACTCTGAAGCAAGTGAAGCCTTTGGAAGATTATGAGAGTGAGAACAAAGGGAGGGAAGAGTAACTAAAAGTTAAACCACCTTTGTGCTAGGGAGCGCCATTTGAAAAAGGAGCTCAATTGGAATCAATTAGCAAAAATTCTGCTGGAAAAGCAGCTTGAAAGCAGAAAAAACTCTGCTATGGAGGAATTGTGAAGGGTGGCACCACTGAGGACCACAAGTAACAGAGCCTCTGAGAGGAACTGTGATGGGTGGAGTCATTAGTCCACAAGGAAGTCTTTTGAGATCTATGGAGGGTGGATTTAGGACCCTGTGTAGCAAAGCCTTTGGAATAGTGAGAGAAAAATCCTTGCTTGCAAAGATTGCAAGGAAAGCATTATCTTTTGTTCGGTTTGTTTAAGTAAATATCAAAGGAAAGTTCTATAGTTAAAAAAAAATGGTAAATTCTCTCAGCAAAGATTTTGCAGTTTTCTCCATTTAAAAAGATCTTTAAGGGAATTAACATTATAATCATAGGTTTTCCCTAGCCGGCTGCTAATAGTTTACATCTTAAATGGACTTCCTCATTTAAAGAGCTCATACCTGGAATGCTGAACTCGGATAATTACCATCTTTTGCCTAGAAAGAAAAGGGCCAGATAACAGGAAGAACTTCCCTTAACATATTAAAAACTATTTTGTTTGTATATAAAAAAGGGGGGAAATGTTGCATCCCGTATAGCTTATGGTTAGGAGGAGTGAGTTATAGAAAATACCTGTAGTGAACACCTTGATGAAAAGGGCATGGAGAGGGATTTAGTTCTAACAAGCATGAGAGAGCTCACAAGATGAGAGCAGTGGTGAATTGGCAGTCTCTACACCTGTGGCGTTGAGCGGCATGAGATCAGCCTTAAGTTAGGCTGGAGGAGAAGGCAGTTGGGAGCATGTGAATTCTATCACGGACAAGCTTACTCTGACTCTGTCTCCTCTTCTGCCTGCAGAACGCCAGCACGGCATCTCTCTGCTGAAGATTACCAAGCTCTGCTAAAGACTAAGATCTATCTGTTCTAAGACTGCTTTACTCTCTCTAAGATACACACACGCTCTCTCTCCAGCTAAAGTAGATAAGCCCTCAAGCACCTAAGAGAAACTGTTCCTGAGAAAGGCAGCTTAGCGGTCCACGTCCTACCCAAGCCAGGCCCGAGACCTGGCCAGTCCCAGGCCCTGACAACTCAGTTTAGCAGGTATAGGATCCTGGCTTGAAATTGTTTTTTTAAAGAAGGTTGAAGGTCAATGACCATTCTTTTCTGGGTTGGAAAGTTTCAGCTGAAAGGTCTTCAGTCATTCTTATACTTTTCCCTTTGTAAGTAATACTTTTCTTATGCCTGCCTGCTTGCAGAAGTTTCTCCTTCATATTAACATTGGCAAAATTAATTACAATGTATATAGGAGATGCTTTGTTTGAATTGAGTCATGCTGGGGTTTTGAAACTATCTGCTATCTGAATTTCTGTGTCTCTTGTAATACTTAGGAAATTCTCTGCCATAATGTTTTGGAGCTAAGAATTTGTGCCTTTGGGACCATCTTTTTGTCCTTCAGGTATCCCTATAATTCAGATGTTTGATTTCTTGGAATGATCCTATAACTGCCTCAGGAAATATTCTGTTCTTTTCCTCCATTTTTCTGCCTCTTTGAAAGCTTGGGAATGCAAAACCTTGTCATCTTTATAGGAGATTTTTTTCTTTGCTCTGCTCAGCTCTATTTCTGAGGGACTCTACTGTATTTTGAAGTGCCTTGAATACCTTTTTCAATTCCTTAAGCTCTGCTATATCTTTCCTCATTGTGTCCATATCATTAGTGACTTTGTCTTTGAATTCATTGAGACAATTTCTGAACTATTTTTTGCTTCTGTTTCCATCTTTTCCTCCAGTTCTAGTATCTTACTTGCCATCCATATTCTAAATTCTATTTCTGACATTTCAACAATTTCTCTGTGGATGGGATTCTCTCTTGTATTTTCTTTGATGTCCCCACAAGGTTTTGATCTGCTCTGATTTTTCATGTTGCCAGAGTTGAGCAGCTAATTCCTTCCCATGAGTATTTTTAGCTTCTTCTTTTTCTCTTGTTTAATATGTTAAATATGCTATTTTGGTTGAATTGATAGGGTGTCCCTGATGAGTCCACTCCCCACCTTTGCAGTGCACTAACACAGGCAGAGAAATGGTGAATCCTCATTCCTAGACAGTGTCTTCAGGGGGACAAGAATCAGTAGGCAGTACTGGCCCAGAGTTCCAATCAAAGTCTCTCTGCCAGTGCTGGCTTCACCCACCAAATCAAGGTCATGAGGCTGCCCTGCTGACAGTGCTGGCCCAGAATTCAAGAGAGATGCTTATGCACTGGGCATCATCCAGCCAGTCAAGAGCTGAGGGCTGAAGCACTGTAGACAACATAGGCCCAGTGGTCAAAGTCACAAAACACTGGGCACCACCTATCCAGTCAAGCTCGGGGGGCTGCTGCCTGGTGGGGGGCACAGGGCTAAAGTTCAGATAAGAATCACTCAGGCAGTAGGGACAGCCCACCCACTTGAGCTCAGAGAGCCTCCACCCAGTGGAAAGTGTTAATCCAAAATTCAGTACAAAGTCCCTTAAATCCAGACCCCACCTACCCAACTGAGCTCAGAGAGCCTCCACCGAGTGGAGAGTGCTAATCCAAAGTTCAGTACAGACGAGATCAGGAGCATTCAGGGTGGTATGGCCTTAGACCCGAAGTTCAGTACAAACCAATTAAACCTCAACCCCACCCACTCAATTGGCTCAGAGAGTCCACCTGGGGGAGGCCTGAGGCCCAGGTTTTGTCCAAAAGTCACTTAAACCTCCACCCCACCTACCCAATTGAGCTCAGAGAGCCTCACCTGGTGAAGGACAGCGATCCAAAGTTCAGTTCAACCTCTGCCCTGCCCACCCAACTGAGCTCAGAGAGCCCCTCCTGGAGGAGGCCAGAGGGTCCAAAGTTCAGTCCAAAGTCACTTAAACCCTGGTGCTTCCCACCCACCCAAATAGAGCTCAGAGAGCCTTGCCTGGCAGAGGCCAGAGGTCCAAAGTTCAACACAGTCACTTTGACACCTGGCTGCCCATCCAATCAAGCTCAGAGAGCCGTGCCTGGTTAAGGGGGCAGGTCCAAAGTTCAGTGACAAGTCAAAGTCATTTAAGCACTGGCCCCGCCCACCCAACGGAACTCAGAAGTTGTCCTGAAGGACAGAAAACAGAGCTGCCTGAGAATTCCTGAGGTGCTAGAAATGAGTGGTTCACCCTTGCCCCACAAAAGCTTAGGTTGCCATGCTACTGTTCACACACTGCCGCTCGATGGCTGGCAGACTTCCCAGCTTCCCAGGGAGCTCATCAAACACTTCCCAGCTTCCCAGGGAGCTCATCAAACACTTCCCAGCTTCCCAGGGAGCTCATCAAACACTCCGGACCCTACTAGGGGCAGTCCTTCCAGCAACTAGGGTGGAGGAAAGGTGGGTGGGTTCTCAGGATTGCAGGAAAAATATTTAGTCTTTTGTGCCAGACAGAATGGGGCCCAGCCTCAGTGGTGGGACCTCAGTAATGAAGGAGGACTGAGACTTAGCAGCTGTTCTCCCATGGGATAAGGTCAGGAGACTTTTGAACCCAGTTCCCGGGCTGATTGGTCACCCACCACAGAGCTCCTGTTTGGGGGGAGGGAATTCCCTTCTTCTGGGAGCTGGACTCCTACCTGTTATTTTTCTTCCACTTTCTTGTGTCTGCCAGTTAATTCAGCCTGGGTGACGTGTACCTCATGCACTCCTCTTCCAGTGGAGCGCCTCTCATTTGCTTTCCAGCCACTTCAGTCCAATATCTCTCCCTCTGGGCATGAGCCTCTGGTGAAAACTGCTTCTAGTCAGCCATCTTCCCACAATTCCTAACCAAAATAATTTTAAAGACACAAAGTCATTGTAGCCCTAGAAGGGTTAAAACTGTAAGAAAGGGATATGAATGTAGGATAATTGGGGACATATTTGTTAGTTAAAATATATAGATCTGTGAATTATACATATGTTCAACGTGTTATGTTTTCTTCAAAGTAATGTAAGTAAAATATAGTTCAGAAGAACTACCACCATGAAATGTATGTCACCAGAAATCTAAAATTATTAGGACTGGTTGTTCATTGAGATATTATAAATATATTAATGCGATAGCTATACAATTTCAGACCTTATTTCTTACTACCTTCAGAAGAAATATGGTAAAGCTGTGGTTCTCCTTCCTAATGCCATGACGTTTAATACAGTTCCCCATGTTGGTGTGACCCCCAACCATAAAATTATTTTCATTGCTACTTCATAACTGTAATTTTGCTAATGTTATGAATTGTAATGTAAATATCTGATATGCAGGATGTATTTAGGCAACTCCTGTGAAAGGGTCGTTCAACCCCCGAAGGGGTTGCAACCCACAAGTTGAGAACCACTGTGGTAAAGAAAGAAAAGTTTGCTTCTCTCATTGTTTTTCTGTGAAACTTTCCTCTCTGGAACTAACTTCTTACTTGATTTCTCACACCCCTCCAGAGAATTAGAAAAATGTGGTGAGTTCATTTGTTTTCCTGTCAACACATTTTCTTTGTATTGGGATTGCCCAGCCAAAAAAAAAAAAGAAGCATAAAATTTTGTTTGGGATATAATTTTTAATAATTTACACATTACTGTGTTTCTTCATATGAAGTTTTGCATTTTTTTAAGTTGACTATTTTTAAAACTACTCAGTCCTAAAATAACTGAATTAATTCCTTTTGTAACAATGTAGATGGAACTGGAAACCATTCTCCTTCGTGAAGTATCATAAGAATGGAAAAACATTTGGGAGCAAGAAACAATTATAAGAGGGATTTTACCTAACAAATACAATCAATGTAACCCAGTTTCTTGTATCCTGGATGAATCCCCAACAAAAAAACAAACAAACAAACAAAAAAAACATGGAAAAACAAACACTGCATGTACTCACTATTACAGAAGAACTAGTGTAACATCAGTCAGGTACAGAGATGCAAGTACTGGATGGAAATCAAGCAGGTTGTGGGGGGGATGGAAGGCTGCAATGTACACAACCTGGGTAATTGGCTTACAACTTTGTCTCAGCTGTACAAAAGCAATCCATGTAAACAAAATATTTGAACCCCTGTAATATTCTGAAATTAAAATAAACTGTATCTATGATGATAATAATAGTAATAATAAGCTTATATTAAACCAAAGGCTAAAAGAAATCAAGTCAGAAGAAGTTTTAAATAGAGTGTTAGTTTATTGTAAAATTTGATCTGGAAAAAAAATTTTTTTTTTTTTTTGGAGATAGAGTTTCATTAGGTTGCCCTCGGTAGAGTTGTGTTGTGTCACAGCTCACAGCAACCTCAAACTCTTGGGCTTAAGCAATTCTCTTGTCTTAGCCTCCAGAGTAGCTGGGACTACAGGTGCCTGCCACAATACCCAGCTATTTTTTGGGTGCAGTTACTGTTGCTTAGCAGGCCTGGCTGGCTCGAACCCACCAGCTTCCATGTATGTGGTTGGCACCCTACTCACTGAGCTATGGGCGCCAAGCTTGATCTGGAAAACTTTTTTTAAAAATTAGGATATTTTAGTAAATTAAATACCTATAGTCACCAATGTTGTTCAGAAAATAGCCAATGCCCATAAAAGCAATGAAAAAGCATGGCAATTTTAAATCTCTAGCTTATAAGACATTCAACACTACACAGTCTCTGCTCTTTAAAATAGAAACTCGATCTGTCCCATGACAGTCTGTGTGTGAAATGTACTTTGATGTCTTTTCATGTAGAATTATTTTTAACCCCCCAACTAACACATGATAATGCTAACATTCTTGGCGAGGTCCAATTGTCTGGACTAAAATGAAGTCTAGTGTCAATTCCAAGTTCCTGTGTGTTTGTCTGTTAGTTTTAGAGTTAACTCGAGATTATTCAAACTGCCTCATATTTGACTTGAAGAAACATGCTAAAGACATCAGAGATGTTTAAGATATTCTGATAACATTTTTATCAAATGTACTTGAATTTTTAAATTTGCATGTCAATGTTTTAATGTCTATCATGATGACTATTGTAGCACCTAGCATCCTATTGCTCAACAAAAAGAATTTGACAAAACTTCCAGTTCATTGATTTGATACTGAAATGTAGACTTTATCTTAGCCAAAAGGCTGAGAGGCAATGATTTAATATTGTAAAGTATTTTGTTATGTAACTTTTTTTCTGAAGCAAACTAAAAAGTCTATAAAATATTCAGACTGTGTATTGACACAAAATAGATAGCAGACACTTAAATATTTGTCTCATGAATGTACAGTCTGTCAAAATCACCAGTTATTACATTGAAATGACTCAACTGACTTCTCTGATTATTTTTCACTGCATCCATTGGTTGTTTTAGAAATCTGTGCAAGGTTCTGTTTTTGGAAACATAGCTTTCTTACGGCTCTGCATTCCAGAGTATCAAAATATTTTGAAATTACTCAAGAGTACTGTCATCAGGACACAGCAATTATCACATTACTGTCAGGATATTCTGGTAATGTTCTCAGACATATTTAATTGTAAGTATTTCTCAAAAGTCATAAATAATGTTGTGATTCCAGATTCATTTCAGTTTAGCAGATGTCTTATGTTCTTTGTCCACCCACAAACACATACATCCCTTAGTTTGAATATTCCTCAGTTCCCTCAGGTTCCCATAGCTATTCTCTTTATCTGCTCTCATCCCTAGATCTATCCGTTCCCCTTCTTTCAGCTTCATAATATCATATTTCACTGTGCTCCCCTCCATTTCCATTTTATTTTGAACAAATGCCTTACATTCTTGTACAATCCTCTCTTCCCACTAATATTTATATTCTACTGATAGTACCACTTTCGCAATATTTTCAAGCAAAGGTCACTTTCCCCTTTTTTTCTTTTGTCTCGTTGCCTGTTGCTATTTCTACTTTTTCTACTACATATGCACGGCTCCCTTGGCTTTGGGACTCCCTTTTTCCTGTACCATCATTTCGTCATTTCAACTTTCAATCGTTACCTAACCACAAGCAAGCACTGCCCTCCTTAAAGACCTTAGTATTCGACTCATTCACCACTCTTTTTCTCTGTCATCACTCCACATAACTTCAGCACACACATCAATAATCTTTCTAATAACCTATTTCACAGATTTCCTTGATGTCTTTAAACCATGACTTTTATCTTCAGTTTTCAGCCATGAAGAAGCATGGCCACAGTTTGGACCATTATCACATGAAATGGGTTTAGAAGGATATGCTGGAAATTAAATTCTTTTTTTTTTTTTTGAGACAGAGCCTCAAGCTGTCCCCCTGGGCAGAGTGCCGTGGCATTACAGCTCACAGCAACCTCCAACTCCTGGGCTCAAGCGAGTCTCCTGCCTCCGCCTCCCAAGTAGCTGGGACCACAGGCGCCCGCCACAACGCCCGGCTATTTTTTGGTTGCAGCTGTCATTGTTGTTTGGCGGGTCCGGGCTGGGGATTCGAACCTGCCACCTTAGGTGTACGTGGCTGGCGCCTTAGCCGGTTGAGCTATAGGCTCCGAGCCGGAAATTTAACTCTTAAGTGCATTCACTTGTCCTTCCAATATTTTCCATCTACTTATTCCTGTTAAACTTGATTTGGGCCTTTATCCTGACCCCTCCTCCATTAACTGCTCTCTCAACTCTGAGTCCATTATCTCTCTCCTGCCCTTGGTATCCTTCTTACCAAGATTAGACCCAAGACTAACAATTTCAACTTTCCCTCCAGAAGTGCTCTGGAATTCCTTACTAATGCAACACACATCTCAGGTGACCACGTTGCTATTGCCAACTAATTAAAAACAGCACTCTATTTTCTTATCTCTCTGTCCTGGAGATTCAATGACCCCTGGAGATACTCTACAATTTTATTTAGTCACCTCCTTTTCAAAACTGAATCCACTCAATATTAGCTAGGACCTCAAAATTGTTCAATAGTTTTTATTAATTTATGCAAAACTGATTACATGTCAACTTACCCCCCTCATGGCAGTTATATACATAAGCCTTGTTTCACTTTTATAAAGCCTCAAGTTTCACTTTCTTATCCATTGTGACTTTCATTGCATTTTATATATTTAGTTTTATGACTAAATATATAGACCTAGACCTTAGTCTCATTGAGAACTGCTCCACTTCTTCTCTTTTTTTTTTTGTCTTTTTTTCTATTAAGTTAAATACACATAGATCATGAACACATTCATGCACATGTGGGGTACAATGTGCTGATTTTTTTTTATTCAATCTGATGTGGTTACATTAAACCAATCAACATAGCTTTCACCTCATTTGCTTGATTATTGTGCCAAAACATCTATGTTCTACACTTCATATATTTGACTTGTACCCTTGTCATATGCTCCATAGGTGTGGTCCCACCTTTTACCCTCCCTGTCAAACCTCTGCTCTCCCCTCCCTTCCCACTCCATTTCTTTCCTTCAGCCTGGGCTATTTGTGTTCTATCTTTCATAAGAAAGTGTGAGTAAATATAAGTAGGTTTCATAGAAGTACTGAGTACATTGGATACTTTTTCCTCCATTCTTGAGACATTTTACTCAGGAGAATATGTTCCAGATCTCTCTATGTAAACATAAAGAGGTAAAGGCTTCATCTTTTTAAGACTGCATAGTATTCCATTGTATACACATACCACAATTTATTAATTCATTCATGGGTCGATGGGCACTTGGGCTTCTTCCATGACTTGGCTATTACAAATTGAGCTGCAATAAATAATCTGGTGCAAATATCTTTTTTGCAAAGTGATTTTGAGAAAAATGTGTATTCTGCTATTACTAGATTAAGTATTCTAGAGGGTCTGAAATTTAAGTTTGTAAACTTAGCACTTTGTACTTACATTGGCAGCACTGTACAAACAACTCTGTAAAGTCTCATAACCTTGGTAAATCAGCATCTCACAGCTGTGTTCATGTTAACATGTAGCAGTTTCTTGCTGAGTGGAATTCATTTATTGTTGTGTGCTTTGTGTGCCAAGGCAAGAATGTCAGAGCTTGAATTAGAGCAACAAAGAAACATTAAACTTCTTGTTAAACTTGGCAAGAGTGAATGTAAAATCAGGGACATGTTAGTTCAAATTTATGGGAATAATGACATGAAGAAAACAGCAGTGTACAAATGGATTAAATATTTCTCTGAGGGGATAAGAAGTGTCACTGAGGAAGAAAGATGAGAAGGCCCGTAATGAGCAGAACTGATGAAAATATTGCAAAAGTTTATTAAATTGTGTTTCAAAATTGACAGCTGACTATGAGAAGCATAGCAGATCAAGTAAATATCAATAGGAAAACAGGGAAATCTTAACTGAAAATCTTGACATGAGAAAAGTGTGACTCTTGCATCGTGACAATGCACCAGCTCACACTGCACTGGCTGTACCAGAGTTTTTAGCCAGCAAACAAATAACTGTATTAGAACACCCTCCCTGCTCATGTAATCTGGTCCCCAGTGGCTTTTTTCTTTTCCTAAAGATAAAAATAAATGGAAAGGAAGACTTTTGATGACATTAAGAACATTAAGCATAATATGACAACAGCCATTCCAGAAATAAAGAGTTCCAAAATTGCTATGAAGTGCAGATTAAGCACTGGCACTGGTGCATAGCTCCCTAAGAGGAGTACTTCAAGGGTGACTATAGTAATATTCAGCAATAAGGTTTGTAGAACTTTTTCTGGGATGAGTTTGTGAACTTAATTGTCATATTTCATATAAAATATCAGTGATAACCAGCTGATAGGCTGTGCTATTCAGTTCACTTATGTCCTTCCTAATTTTATGCTTGATGTATCTGCCAATTACAGATAGAGAAGTGTTAAGGTTGCCAGCTACACTACTAGTCTTGTCCATTTATCCTTGCAGTGATGCCAGCTCTTCCCTCACTGTGATGCCCTGCTGTTAAGGCACATGCCATTAAGGATTATTACATCTTCTTGGAAAACTGACAGCTTTATCATTATGTGATGTTCTTCATCTCCGATAATTTTCCTTATTCTGAAGTTCCCTTTATCTGAAATTAATGTAGCTACTCCAGCTTTCCTCTGATTAGTGTTGTTATCACAGTGTATCTTTCTCTATAACTTTGCTTTAAATCTGTTTCTTTATAGTTAAGATGGATTTCTTGTAGACAAGATATCAGTTGGCTCTTGTGGACTTTTTTACTTTGACAGTATCTGTCTTTTAATTGGTTTGTAGACCATCCTGTTAAATTAAGTATAGCCTAAAGATGCTGTCTACATATTTTAAGTTTAAAAGTTTCTCCATACATAATGACCTAACTGGATGTGTAAACCCATTCTTGTCCCAATCACCAAGTTTCAGCCAATCATCCATCTCCTCAAACTGTGTTCAAGGAGGCAAACACCAAGCTGTAACCCACCCAGCTGTCACTGTACCTCACGTCTGTTTTCTATACCTCAGTTTCTTTATTCGGTTTATAAATCCTCTCCCACCACCGGCAGCACCAGAGTTGCTCTAAACCTACTCTGTTTGGGGGGCTCTTGAATCATGAATTGGTCTTTGCTCAAACTGTGCTAAACAAAATATGTCTAAAGTTTTTCTGTGAACAGTTTGTAATTAGTGATTATCACTATGATTGGATTAAAAACTACCCGGTTTGTAACTGTTTTCTATTTATTGCAGTTCTGTTCTGTTTCTTTTGTTTCCTTTTACTCTTTTGCTGCCTTTTCTTGCTTTAATCAGACGTTCTATATAATTCAATTTTCTCTCTCTCTTTTTCTCCATATTTATTACAATTTTAAAAATTTATTAGTGGCTGCCTTACAGTGTGCAGTATACATTTACAGCTAATCTCAGTCCACTTGCAAATAACATGGTACTGTTTCATGAATAGTGCAGTTATATAACACAGCGTTCCCAATTCTTTCTTCCAATCCCTTATAATACTACATCATTCATTTAACTTATCTATGAGCTATAATCACCAAACACATTGTTATTATTATTTGTAATAAGTAACTATCTATTATATCAACAAAAAATAAGAAATATAAATGATTTTATTTATACCTTTATTTATTCCTTGCTTAGCACCTTTTCTTTCTAGATTTAAATTCCATTTTTCTTCTCTCTAGGATTTACTTTTAACATTTCTTGTAAAGTAAATTTGCTGGTAACAAATTCCCTCAATTTTTTTTTTGTCTGAGAAAGTTTTTATTTCCTCTTCACTTTTGAAAAATAATTTCAATGACTAGAGAGTTCAAGGCCGGTAGTTTTTCTTTTCAATTCTTCAAATATTTCACTCCCTTCTTTTTTTGTTCTCATAGCTTCTGAAGAGAAGTGTGGTATAATTCTCTGAGCTTCCTATACTTGTGATTTGATGTGTTATTAATTTTGATAAATTCACAGTCAACATTATTTTAAATACTTTTCTTTCTTCTCTCTCTCCCTCCCATCCTGCCTTCTTTCCTTTTTTCTTTCTTGTGTTATTCCTATTATGTAATTTTGTAATTGTCCCGTTGTTGATATTTTTCATTCTTTTTTCTCCTTGCCTGTCACTTGGAGAAGTTTATACTTACATATTTTCAAGTTCAGTTATTCTTTCCTCAGCTATGTATGATGTACAGCTGAGCCATCAAAAGCATTCTTCATTTCTGTTACAGTGATTTTTACTTGTAGGATTTTCTTGTGATTCTATTTAGACAGAGTTTTTATCACCCTGCTTACAATATTTATCTTTTCTCACATTTTATCCACTTCTTCCATTAAACTTTTTGGCATATTAATCCCAGTTATTTGAATTTCTCTACCTGATAATTACAAAATCTCTGACTCTGGTTCTTATGCTTGTTTTGTCTCTTCGAAGTTTTTTTTTTTTTCACATGCCTTGAAAACATTTATTGAAAGATGTGTGTAATGAATGGGGTAAAAGAATTGAGGTGACTAGGCTTTTCATGAGAAGTTTTATGTTTATCTTGCTGAGTTTGTTAGTGTTTAGCTATTAGTGTTAGCTATTTGCTATAGCTGTGGCATCAGAGGCTAAAATTTCCTCTACTGTCTTTATTTTTGTCTCCCCGATGGTCTTTGGTTTTTCTACAGACTCCTTGTTAAATAGGGTCCGAAGCTGTCAGCTGTAAGCTCCCATCACTGTACAGGAAACTACTGATGTAGTGGAAGGTATGGGGAATGAGGTGCATTTCACAATCCTAGGATTAGATCTCAGTCTTTGAGAAAGCCTGTGTTCCTGAGCTGTGACTTTCATAAGTGCTTTTCAGCATTTTTTAACTCCTCCCTTAGGTGAGGCAGGAAGCCTGGAGAAAGCTTGATTTCTGGATCTCTTTCCCCTGACATCCATGTTTAGAGTAGCTGGATTTGGTAATTTTTCCTCGCTCAGGTCAGTTAGGATGTGGTAAAACCTAAGTTACTCAGGTTCTGATAAAAGTTTTTTGGTGTAGACCATTATTAAGGAGAGCAGAGTGCTCTGGATGGATTTCTAAATGATTACTTTCCCTGCCAGAACCATAAGGAGATTTATCTTCAGTCTTCACAGCAAGAACCTGGTGGGGCTTCTGTAGGTAAAACTCATAAGAGTGTAAGGTCTTGCCTAAAAATACCTCCCTCGGAATTTTTCATTCTCAAGCTATTCCACACCTAGTCTCTGGCAATTTATTAAGTGTTTATAAGTGTTCTACTGATACCGTCTCCAATTGCAGCATTTACTCCAGGGCCGCTGCTCCCAGTAAAGGAAGGACTCCTTGTATCCATCTGTCTCTCTTTCAGGTCAGTGCAACAGTTTATCCTGTGACTTCAAGTCTTTGGAGGACCTAAAGACTTCTTGATTTTCAGTTTGTTCAGTTTTTTTTCTTGTTGTGAGGACAGCAGTGATGACTTCTAAACTCTCTGGATCTCAAATTTAGAACCTACAAAGGAGACTCAACTGCTTCTTTTTAAATTAATATATTTACTTTGCTCATACTTATTCATTTCACTCACCTCATGTGTGCCATGTTATCATTGTTTATAAGCTATGCCTCCACATGCAACATTTCTCTGTAGTTATGAAGTTATGAATTAAGTAGGTAGCAATAGGGAAATTCATAAAGAGGAAATACCCACTGAAAAGTCCTTTCTTCTTGCTTTAGTAAAAAAAAAAATAGCATTTTGGAAAGACTTTTCTTCAGGATTTTTTTAAATCTGTGATGCTTTCTATACTTTGTTGTTATAATTTCTTAGCCTCATTTTTTGTGGCATAATAAATTTTAGGGCTTGGTACAAACTTTGAAACTGAGCAGGGAAATGGCAGAGTACACCTGTTCTAGAACTTTCATTACACTATGAAGAGTTGTGCTCAGTCTGGCTCCTGAAAGACAGAGATCAACACTCCACTTCTCTGTAGCTTGGGCACAATTTTTTTATATTCATATATGATAATACACATTTTTAAATTTCTGTTGCTGCTACAAATCTTGGAAATTCTTGAGAGACGGAACCATATTTTGTCTGCTCATGTTCCCTAGCTCCTAGCACAGCAGCAGCAGTCTCATTCAGTTAAGGTTTCTTGAATATACAGATGAGTAGCAAATCTATTTCCAATGTTACAAAATATCATTTTCATTTTTTGCCTTAAAATAACATTTTCTCCTTTGTAAAGAAAAAGTCTTCAAATATCCTTACCTAATCATTCTTTTTATTCAGTGGTTTTAACATTTTCTTTTTATTTGTTTTAATTTTTATTTGTCTTTATTTACTAACTTACTTTGAGACAGAGTATCACTCTGTCACCCTGAATAGAGTGCCCTGGCATCACAGCTCTTAGGCTCAAGTGATCCTCTTGCCTCAGCCTCCCAAGTAGGACTACAGGTGGTAGCTACAACGCCCAGCTAGTTTTTCCTATTTTTAGTAGAAATGGGGTCTCACTCTTGCTTGAGCTGGTCTCAAACTCCTGAGCTCAAGCAAAACATCAGCGTTTGGCCTCATCTAGTGCTAGGATTACAGGCGTGGGCCACAGTGCCTGGACAGTTTTACATTTTCATGTTTGGGTTTTCTTTGTTAATTGCATGTTTTATCTTAGGGTTATCTCATATGTGATTGGAATTCTGATGTTATATTTCTTCTTCCTAAGAAAATGCACACAATGTTTTATTTGTAGTTGTCATGTTTCAAAATTTCTTCCAGTTTTAAAATTTTTTGAAATTTACACAGAGAACTTTTGTTCTAAAAGTAATAAAGCATATTTCAAGATTCTTTTTTTTCCTCCCCTGTTCCTTCTCTTCCTCTTTCTCTTCTTCTTTCAATTCCAAGTATATCATTAATAAAGTGTACAAATCTTAAGTTCACAGCATCATGGAATTTCATGTATGTGTGGACCTGCTTTGGGACTCTTTATTTCCTTTGATATACGTGTCTGTTCCTGTATCAATGTACCTTAATTGTTGTCCATTTGTAGTAAGACTTGGTTTCTATTCGTGTAAGTCTTCGATTGTATTCTTGTTTTTTCAGATTTTTATATTCCAGATCCTTTGCATTTTCTTTCTTTCTTTTTTTTTTTTTATTGTTTGGGATTCATAGAGGGTACAAAGAATTAGGTTACACTGATTGCATTTGTTAGAGAAGTCCCCTCTTATAATTGTGTCCAGCCCCCAAGAGGTGTGCCATACACCACGACCCCCATTCCCCTCTCCCCAATCCCTCATTCCCTACCCCCGCCCCCATGTATTAGGTTGTCTACTGCCTTCATATTAGAATTGAGCACATTGGATTCTTGCTTCTCTATTCTTATGATGCTTTACTGATAAGAATGCGTTCCAGCTCCATCCAAGTTAATACAAAAGATGTAAAGTCTCCATCTCTTTTAATGGCTGAATAGTAGTCCATGGTATACATATACCACAATTTGTGAATCCATTCCTGGGTTGGTGGGCATTTAGGTTGTTTCCACATTTTGGTGATTGTAATTTGAGCTGTGATAAACAGTCTAGTGCAAATGTCCTATTTCTTTTTCTTCTGGGTAGATATGCTCAGTAATGGGATTGCAGGATCAAATGGGAGGTCTAATGTGAGTTCTTTGAGGATTCTCCATACTTCTTTTCAAAAAGGTTGCATTATTTTATAGTCCCACCAGCAGTGTAAAAGTGTTCCCTTCTCTCCACATCCACACCAGCATTTGTAGCCTTTAGATTTGTGATGTGGGCCATTCTCACTGGGGTTAGGTGATATCTCAGGGTAGTTTTGATCTTTTGCATTTTCACATTGAGTTTAAAACCAACCTGTCAATTTTGTCAAGAAAAAAGATGCTGGGATATTTTGTGGGAATTACTTTGCATTTTTAGGTAGTTTTCAGAAAATAACCTGAAAAACAGCATCTTAACAATAGAAATCACCTAACCAGGATGTCCAACTATTTTTTTTTCTGCTACACATTAATGTGTGGGCCACACATTAAAAACATAAACACTAACAGAAGCTGAAGAGCAAAACAAAGTCTAGCCATTATTTTTGCCATGTCTGACACCACAGATAAGCAAAACAGGACTCAGATAAATCTGCATGTGGCCTACAGGCTGTAAATTGGACAGCCCTGAATTCTAATCCATGGCAGACTTTTTGGTATTCTTTTCCTCCATGCTCTATTTATCCAAATCCTCGCACAAATCTTCTAAAGTACATTTAAACCAAACATCCTCTACAAATCTTGCCTTCCCTTCTACAAGTTGCTATGGCACTTATGGGCACTGTGCCATAGCCTATAAATAACATAGAATTTTGCTTTCAGAATAATATACTTCGTAACAAAGAAAAACAGCATTTGCATTTCTATTAAGAATGAACAGTTTCTTCCAGGGCAGTGTGGCAAAGTTTGATGACTAATTAAGAAAATGGCTTCAGATAAGAAGGAATTCCATTTAGACGAGAATGTTTGGCTTTGCTCCTTTGATGGTTGCAAGAAGAGGAGATAAAATTAAACAAAGTTTATAAATACCTTAAGCCTCTTTTCCTCCTTGATGATAAACAGACATACTGTATCTTTGGAAGTCTGTATCAAAATCTGACTTAAGAATTTCTCTAGTCAACAAAATTACTCAAGTCGCATCTGTGCTTTACCATGCAGTAAGAGCAGGACGTGGGAGGCAAAATACAAAAATAGAGAACCGGTGAGGCATCTACCTATTAGTACGTGTTACTAAAGGAGAAACGAAACCTGGGTTTCTTCCCAAACCAAATATCAGGGATCTCTCGAAAAGCGACTAAAAAGCACCATGATATCCAAGATAAGAGGGAATTGTATCATAAGGAGCAAAAACTGAACTGTAATACTCCCTAGCTTGCTCCAAGTCCAGCATCACCTCCCCTCCTTGTTCCTCATCACCTCAAACCACAGTAAAGGGAACAACACAAATATCAACTGTAAGGCTAGACTTGGACCGTTTTTATGTATTTACATTATTAAGAATGTTGACGTGGTGCCAGTCTTCACCAAGCCCCTGATAAACACCTGTGCCGTACCTGCGCGCGTGGGGGTATGAAGTAGTGGCTGTTTGGGGCTGAACTGTTGAAACGATATCAAACTCATATGGTGTTCTAACCACCAGTACTTTAGAATGTTGCTGTATTTGGAGAGATGATCTTTTAAAAATCAATTAAGTTGTTTTTTTTTTTTTTTTTTTTTTTTTTTTTTACTTTTTTAAGTAAAAAAAGATCATTAGGGTGTGCCCTAATCCACTAAGACTGATATTCTTTCTGTAAGGAGAGGACATTAGGACACAGAGAGAAGATGGTAGGAAGGAAGACACAGGGAGAACAGGGCCATCTATTAACAAAGATGAGAGATTTCGGAAGAAACCAGCCCTACGGATACCTTGATCTTGGACTTCTACCCTCCAAAACTGGAAGATTATGCTATAGCAACTCTAATAAACTAATATTCTGGTTGTGGTATAAAGAGAGCCAACATTGTATTTGAGGAGAGTAGATTTTAAATAAAAAGTGGCTTCCAAAATTCAGAAGGAAAACATTGAACAAAATAACTTTCAGATAAGCAACAGTCCAGCAAACCAATGTTATCAGAAAAAGCTGAGTGCGATGGCTCATACCTATAATCCTAACACTCTGGGAGGCGGATGTGGGTGGATCACTTGAGCTCAGGAGTTCAATACCAACCTGAGCATGAGTGAGAGCCTATATTTACTAAAAATGCAAAAACTGAGGCAAGAGGAGTGCTTCAGCCCGAGAGTTTAAGGTTGCTGTGAGCTATGATGCCATAGCCCTCTAGCAAGAGTGACAAAGTGAGGCTGTATGCCAAAAAACAAACAAACAAACAAAAAACAAAAACAAAAACAAAAACCAGAGAAAGCTATCTAAAAAGCCTGATTTTGTTTTCCAAACGAACATGAAGGAACAGAAAAATAAACGTGTATATACTCCTCTTATTTTTAGTAAATTAAATTAGCCCTTGCTGCCCTTTGCTATTTAAAAATATATTGAATACCAAGCTATATATTGGCATATAACATAGGGTTCCAACTTGTGATCTGAAGTCATAGGGCTTTAATTTCAAAGTACATAGTTGTGGCTGACACTCAGTAGACTTGGCTCCTGAGTTTTAGATCTTTACCAATAATCCAGTTGTCACCATTTAGTCATTTTAATTTCTTAAGATCCCCCAAAGTAGAGAGGAACATGGAGTTTCTACTCCTTACCTCTTCAATTTGGAATTTGGGCTTCCCCACTCCCCCATTTCCAGTTTACTGATTATTTAATGCATCAAATTTTAATTGAATGCCTATGCTGCTTTTTCTAGTAGCATTATTGATAGAGCAAGAGCAGATGCGAGTGTGTGCACCTGCACACGCCCCTCATGATTTTAAATTTTCAGAGAAAGTCAAACATGTGGACGAGAATGCCCTACTGAAGGCAACTGGAATCACAGACATTCCCTAGATACGCTCCTTTGCCACATTTCAGGAGCTGCGTTCTCCTCTGTGACTCCCAGTCAAGCCACCCACAACAAGAGACATGTCCTTGATTGCACTAACTACCTTATTTTTTGAGAATTCAGTGCACCCTTTTAAAACCAAACTGAGGTGAAATAAATACCTCCTGGGTTTACTGTGCTTAGAATTCACTGAAATCACCTAACAACAACCTATTTCATAATGACTTTTATAAGGTTTCTTCGCTAAACCTGTGATAGTTGTTTCATCCTCCCACTTTTTTCTTCTGTAAGCAAATTTGATACTTTTTTTGATATTTTCCCTTTAGTAATTACTTATGTACCAGATATATGCTTCCCCAAATAATTTTCATATTAGAAGGTTGAAATTAAATATATTGGGCTATCAACTAATCAACTACTATGTAAACCTTGTAACCACAAAATAGATAAACACGTAATTATTTACCTATTCTGCAAACACTTAATGAGAAACTACTATGTACCAAATATTGTGCTCGGCTCTATGGATCAGAAGAGTTTACTGAGAGACAAATGGCAGCCTCGTGGAGTTTTAAATATTGCTGAGAATATGCAAAGTATGTAAAATATTGAATTCATCTACTTCTTGTAGGTATATTTTTGCCTACCATATCTTGATGCTCCATTTTTAATGCATACACATTATGTGTTTGTTTGTTTTGTGGAGAATTGACCCTTTAACAGTCTGTGATGCTCCTCTTATGCTGATAACTTTCCTTCCTGTAAAGCCTATTCCCTCTGAAATTAATACACCTCCTTCCCCTTTCTTTTGATTAGCATTAGCACACTAGGTCTCTCTCTGTTCGTTTACTTGTAATCTGTATGTGTCTTCATATGGAAATTTGGGTTGTTGTAGACAACATGTAGTTTTGTCTTAATTTTTAATGAACTACAATCTCTCTTTTTTCTTTTTGAGACAGACTCTCACTTTGTCTCCCTCGGTGGAGTGCTATGGCATCACAGCTGACAACAGCAACCTCTAACTCTTGGGCTCAAGTGATTCTCTTGCCTCAGCCTCCTGAGTAGCTGAGAGTACAGAGGACGGCCACAATGCCAGGCTATTTTTAGAAATGTGGTCTCGCTCTGGCTCAGGCTGGTCTCAAACCTGTGAGCTCAGGCAATCTACCTGCCCTGGCCTCCCAAGTGCTGGGATTATAGGCGTGGGCCACCACGCCCAGCCAATCTCTATCTTTTAATTGGTACATTTAGACCATTGACTTTTAAAGTCATCATAAACAGGACTGGATTAATAGCTACCACATATGTGGTTATTTATTTGTGTCTGGTTTTGTCTTCCACTCTTTTACTGCCTCTTCTGCATTTAATTGAGCAATTTTTATGATTTCTTTTCTTCCTTAGCATGTCAATTATACTTATTTTTCTATTTTTTAAAATGGTTTATAGCTTGTAATAAATATTTACAATTAATCATAGTCCACTTGCAAATAACACTTTTCTAATTTACAAGTAGTGCAAATTTCTTGTAATAACGAAATATTCCTACTTTTTTCTTCCTGACTCTGGTATCCCTGCTGTTATTCATTTCATTTATATACAGGTGTGCCTACACATAGCATGCATAATATGTGCTGATAATTATAATTGTAAATAAACTGTTATATTTTAGATCAATTAAGAATAAGAAAAGTAAAGTTTCTCTTTTACCTTCACGTATTTCTTCTCTGATGCACTTTCTTTCTTTATGTAGATTCACATTTCTGACTAATTATCATTTTCCTTTTTTTCTGAAGAATTTAACATTTTCTGCGAGCATGCCTGCTGGTTTAAAAAAATTACTTCAATTATTATTCCACTGGGAAAGTCTTTATCATTCACTTTTGAAGGATAATATCAGAGGTTTGATGTGTTTTTTATTTTTGTTTCTATATAGGTATAGTATTTTTTCCTCTAGCTTCTTTCAAGATTTTTTTCTTTATGTTTAATTTCTGCAGTTTGATCATGATATACCTAGATATAGTATTTGTTTTATTTTGTTTTAGTGTTTACCCTGCTTGGTGTTCTCTGAGCTTCCTGGGTCTATTGTTTGATGTCTGACAGGTAAAATCCTCAGCCTTATTGCTTTAAAAATTTCTTCTGGTTTCGGGCAGTGCCTATCACTCAGCGAGTAGGGCGCTGGCCCCATATACCCAGGGTGGCAGGTTCAAATCCAGCCCTGACCAAACTGCAACAAAAACATAGCGGGGTGTTGTGTGTGTGTGTGGGGGGGTGCGCCTGTAGACCCAGCTACTTGGGAGGCTGAGGCAGGAGAATTGCCTAAGCCCAAGAGTTTGAGGGTGCTGTAAGTTGTGACACCACGGTACTCTACTGAGGGTGACAAAGTGAGACTCTGTCTCAAAAAAAAAAACAAAATTCTTCTGGTTTCTTTATTCTTTTTCCATTGTTCCCGTTATACATTTGTTGTACTTTTCATAGTTGCCCTACAATTCTTGGATCTCCTTTCTTTTCCTTCTCTCTCTTTGTGTTTCTACGGCCATATGCTTGTGTCTGGAGATTCTTCTTTCAGCCCAAGACCAGTGTACTAATTGAGCCCATCAGAGACATTCATTTCTATTATACAGTTTTCTATCCTTAGCACATTTTTAGTTCTTTCTTAAATTTCCATCTCTCTGCTTACATTGCTCACCTCTTCTTATATGCTCTATGCTTTATTATTTGAGAATTTAGCACATTAATCATAGTTTTTCTAAATTCCTGGTCTGAAAATTCCAACACCCCTGCCTTATCTGAGTCTCCTTGTGTTGTTTGCTATGTTTCTGTAAACTTTGTATTTTACCTTTTTGTATGCCTTGTAATTGATGTTTTGTAGCCTGACATGATGTAGTGGGGAAAAGGTACTGCTGTAAATAGTCCTTCCGGAACGTGGTGATAGGTGGAGTAGGGAGTGTTCCCTACTGGCATGATTAGGTCTCAGTCTTTTAATGAGACTGCATCTCATTCCCATTCCCTGCTTTGATAGGACAGCACGTTGAGAGTAAGCTAGAGCTGTGTCTCATTCTCAGTCCCCTCTACTTCCCATTCCCCGCTTTGATAGGACAGCACGTTGAGAGTAAGCTAGAGCTGGATATTCTTTTTCCCCATGTGGAAATCTAGAGGAGTTGAAGTTCAGTATTCTCCTTCTCCCACATGGAAGTTTGGAGGTGGCTGAAGTTGTATATTTCCTTTCTATGGGTCAGTTAAGCTCTGGGAAAAAAATGAATAGTTAGGTTCTTATAAAACCATTTCTCTTTATATCTTGAAACTATTGTTAAGAATGTCATAGTATACTTCAAAATGGTTACTTTCCCTTTCCCCTTTTGGAAGCAAGAGGGGATGTTTCTCCAATATTTATTGTGAGAACCTTGGTTGAGCTCTTAGAGGTAAAATTCTCAAAAGTGTGGGGACTTTCTAATGAATGAATACTGAAAATTTTAATTTTCAGACTTGTCCACACTGACCCTCCAGTAGTTCATTAATTCCAGTTTGGATTTTCTTATGTAGGCACTTCTGCCCATGAGTTTTTCTGCTTATGGATTTCTGCTCCAGTAAGTTGTAATTCTCTACATTTGCCCATCCACCTCTACAATTTTGAGGGAAACATTCTACTCTGTGACCTCATTTCTCCAACAGATCCAAGAAAAGTTGTGGACATTTTCAGTTTGTTTAGTTTTTCACCTGTTAGGACAGAGTAGTGACTTCCAAGTTCCATATATTCTGGACAAGAAACCTCACTGCATTTTGTAAGCAGATAACCTCTCTAGTTTTGTGGGTTCACAACGGGACAGGAATTCTACCTCAGTATAAATCATATCTTGAGACTCATCTCTATCTTATTTAGATGATATATAGATGTGGGTTTCTGTATTGGTATGATCAGGTCTCAGTCTTTTAGTGAGACCTAATTGAACTTGGAGTAGATACTTAAATAGGTTAAAAATTGGGGCACCGTTGGGATGGTGTGAATGATTTTTCATATGAGAAAGACATGAAGTTTGGAGGACCAGAGGGAAGTATGCTATGGACTGAACTGTGATCCCTCCAAATCCATATGTTGGAGCTCTAACCCTAAACATGTCTGTATTCAGAGATGAGGTCTTTAAGGAAGTAATTAAAATTAAATAAGGTCATACGATGTCCTAATAGACTACAACTGGCATCTTTGTAAGAAAAATAGGAGACACCAAATGTTTGCAGGCAGAGAGGGAAGGCAGCCATCTGCAAATGAGGAAGACAGACCTCACCAAAAATCAGTCCACTCAGCACTTTCATCTTGAACTTCTCGTCTCTAGAAACTATGAGAAACTTAATTTCTGTTGTGTGAGTCATGAGTTGGTAGTATTTTCATGACATCTCTGGTAATCTAAAACAGGTTTCAAATGAATGGTCCACATATTCAATGAGGTTTTTCTGCCCTGACTGCACTGTTAGTACTCAGCATTTCCCAGCATCATATGACCATTAGTATTTCTTTTCAGTTTTCTGCCTATTATTAGCCTATTTCTGCTAGACTTTATGCAGTCTTATATACTTGCCCAGCTCAGTTCTAAGCAAAAATCTACAGGAAAAAACAAAACCCACATAGAGTCATAGGACTCCCTTTTACAGAGTTCTCTTTTTGTAATACTTTGCTATTTCAGGTGGACTGAATTCTAATCTCTGTGATTTTATCTTAGTGCAACCTCCACTCTGCAGTTGATTTTCACCTCCCAGTTTACCTCTGCTCTGGAAAGTACCCTCAGGTGGAAAGCTGGAGAAATATGGAGATCACTTTTTTCTCCCCCTTCTCTGAAGGCTTGGAGCTATGCAGTGTCTGAAAACTATTGCCACATATATTTTGCCCGGTTTTGATGTTGTTTACAGTGGGAGAGTTATATTCAATACTTGTTATTCTGGCAGGTATAGAAACCTGATTTTAATAAGGATTTTCCCCTGAAAAGTCATATCATATAAGAGATGATGTATGTTCTTGCTATACCTAACAGCTCATCATCACACCCAGGAAGTTCTTAGGAAATATTTGGCAGCTGTCACACATCATGCACACACACACACACACACACAAAAACTCCCAAAGTTTATATATGCAAATCTGTACTATACTCCATGTACAAACAGTGATTGTGAGTGATATGATACCATCCAACAGGTTTTAGGTTTTAAGTAATTATCCGAGTCCTAAAGTAGGAACGGTGACAAAGAAACAATCAGAACTAAGTTTAGATCTCCAACCATAACTCAGTGATAATAATCCAACATTATTAATATTTTATTTTAATGTTTAATTTTTTTTTGAGATACAATATCACTTTGTCGCCCTCAGTAGAGTACTGTGCGTCATAGCTCATAGCAACCTCAAACTCTTGGGCTCAGGTAAACCTCTTGCCTGAGTTTTTCATTTTTAGTAGAGACAAGGTCTCACTTTTGCTCAGGCCAGTCTCAAATCTGTGAGTGCAAGTGATCCACCTGCCTTGGCCTCCCAGAGTGGTAGGATTATAGGCATGAACTACCATGACCGGCCATCTTTTTTTTTTCTTTAATTTGTACAGATAGCTGTAAATATTTAACTTATGAAGCAGAGAGGTACAGTGAAGGTGATGTAAAATTTGGGGTCAAAAAATATGAATTCAAATTCTAGCTCTTTGTTCATTAATTTTATGTCTATAGGAAAGTTATTTGGCCTCATTCTGTCATTCTTTTATTTCAAAAATGGGCTGGTAAACTTGCAAGTGCTATTTCAAGGCTAAGTATTATAGAAAAAGAAGTTGGTGTAAGGTAGGCATTCAATAAACCTTAAATCTTATAAGAAAAAGACAGAATTGGCTCAGTGCCTGTGGCTCAAGTGGCTAAGGCGCCAGCCACATAAACCTAAGGTGGAGGGTTCGAATCCAGCCCAGGCCCGCCAAACAACAATGATGGCTGCAACCAAAAAATAGCCAGGCGTTGTGGCGGGCGCCTGTGGTCCCAGCTACTTGGGAGGCTGAGGCAGGAGACTCACTTGAGCCCAGGAGTTGGAGGTTGCTGTGAGCTGTGATGCCATGGCACACTACCCAAGGGGACAGCTTGAGGCTCTGTCTCAAAAAAAAAAAAAGACAGAATTGTAATCTTTGAGTATTTTGAAGATTTTTAAAGTTTTTTTTTTAAAAAAGGAAAACCCACTATTTGTTTATAATGGATTCCAAAGAAGCAATTAAGTTGACTAAGAAATGAAATTGATGATTCACATCAAAGACATGAAGTGATTCCTAATTTTCCCTCTAAAAGGAAGTTTAATAATGGTCAGCTAAGGAATACACTGAAATGTTTACAGAAGTCTTAACAGGTTCATATCACTGGTTGAGATAGGTATGTATTTTCTCAGGGTTATAGCTATGAAGAATTGTATCAGCAGCCTAATCCTCCTAATGTCTGACTGGCTTGTGACTTGGCACTGCGTCATGACTGAGCTTTTGTTTAGCAATTACGAGATCCAATCCTTCAGAGAGCCTTACGATTTGTGGTTTTAATACTACAATCTGAGGGAGTCTCAAGCTTTGCGGATGTTCTTTAGGGATTAGTATTAAGGTCTTACGTATAATTTCAGCTAAAAAACAAAAATAGAAAAAGGAAGAGGGAGGAAGAGAAGAAGGGAGGGAATGAAAATGGAAGAGAAGGAAGAAGGGGAGAGGAAAAAGGAAAATGAAGAGAATTATTGCTCTTACTGAATTCTATGATATTACCTGATAATAATAGCAATTATCAAAATCATTATCATCAACATTATCATGATCATAGTTAATAAGAACTTATGTACATTATCAAAAATTTTATGAGGAAATTACTATCTCATTTCACATGTGAGGATGTTAAGACTCAGGCAGTCCAACTTGTAGAATTGGTATAGCATTAGGGTTAAAACAAGTATATATCTGATTTCAATATCAGTTCTTTTCCAACATGCTACGTTGCTTTTTTTCGTATTATAGCTTCCATTGGAGGCTAACTGAACAATGTAGATCAGGTAGAAAATTTATTAAGAAATAGGGTCTTAGGCCAGTCACAGTGGCTCATGCCTGTAATTTTAGTACTCTGGGTGGCTGAGGCAGGAGCATCCCTTGAGCTCAGGAGTTTGAGACCCAGCCGGAGCAACGTCAAGACCCTGTCTCTACTAAAAACAGAAAAATTAACCAGGTGTCATAGTGAGTGACCATAGTCCCAGATATTTGGGAGGCTGAGGCTGTAGAATTGCTTGAGCCCAGGAGTTTGAAGTTGCTTTGAGCTAGGCCGATGCCCCAGCACTCTAGCCTGAGCAACAGAGTGAGACTCTGTCTCAATAACAAAAACAAAACAAAAGAAAGAAAGGAAGAAGGGAGGAAGGAAGGAAGGAAGGAAGGAAGGAAGGAAGGAAGGAGGGAAGGAAGGAAGGAAAGAGAGGGAGGAAGGGAGGGAGGAGGAGAAAGGGAGGGAGGGAAGAAAGAGAGAAAGAAAGGAAGGAAAGAAAGAAGGGAAGGAAGGAAAAGGAAGGAAGGAAAGAAGGAAGGAAGGAAGGAAGGAAGGAAGGAAGGAAGGAAGGAAGGAAGGAAG
>NW_003852425.1:8777327-8781752 GCF_000181295.1 Otolemur garnettii | reverse complement strand
AGGAAGGAAGGAGAGGGAGGGAGGGAGGGAGGAAGGAGAGGGAGGGAGGGAGGAAGGAAGGAAGGAAGGAAGGAAGGGGAGGAAGGGAGGGAGGGAGGGAGGAAGGAAGGAAGGAAGGAGAGGGAGGGAGGGAGGAGGATAAAGGAAGGGAGGGAAGAAAGAGAGAAAGAAAGGAAGGAAAGAAAGAAGGGAAGAAAGGAAAAGGAAGGAAGGGAAGGGAAGGAAAAAAAGAGAAAATAAGAAAAGAGGTCTTTGCTTGTGGTGAGGAGACGGAGAATGAAGTAGAATTGGTTATGGGGTACAAATTGGGAGTGGTGTGTTCACAACAATGCCTCAGACAACTTCTTAGGGTTGTGAAGCCAAAATGGCCCAATAGAGTTGTTGGATTATGGGGAGGAAACCAAGCCTTCATATTCATGCTATTGAATATAGTTACAAGTCACGGTGTCAACAACTCTTTGAATATGGGCTATTTCCAGAAGAAAACTTGAATTTGGACAAGGCAGTTCTCTTCAGCAGAAGTTATTTCCAAAGAAACCTAAAGGCTGAGAGTTATTATTCAACAATATTGCTAGAAGCTTACAAAAATTCCTTTGGTTCTGATAGGGAAACTGGGTGGCACAGCAAAGTAATACTGTATGAAACGTCCTCAAGATGCACAATCACCTGATTGCAAATACCAAGTCGCCAGAAATCTGACTCAGAAAAAAACAAAAGATTTATTCAGAGGAATATACATATGAGATATAAGATAATTAGTTTAATTGAATTTAATTGCCTCTCTACAAGCAGTCCCCAGATTATGAACAAGATAGGTTCTATATCAGTTGGACTGTCTGTATAGAGAACAGAAACTTTGGATAACATAAACACAGGGTAGGATTCAAGACAATGTATAATCAATTAAAAAGAAACATTTCTCATAGATAAAAGTTACTTAAAAAAACATTCTTAAGGCAATTTTTCAAGTGATATAACACTGCTGTACTCATCACCGGACCTTGACAATTCGAAATATTGTATTCATTACGCTTCAGAAGATTTAAATTAAATATCCAAATAACATAAACATTTGAATCAACGTATATATCACTCCAGATTGCATTTTATTCTTTGCTTTGGCCCAATTCTCTGTAAAACAGAAGCCGCGGTGCAGCCTCTGTGCTGGTGTTTTGTGGGGTACCACAATTCCACGGCAGCAAAAGTGAAGGGAAAAGGGCTGTGGACCCGGAATGGAGGAAAAGCAAACATAAAATATCCTCATATACTTCCCAAATTGTTTTTTAAAGTGAATCTGAATCTAGTTCTGAATCTAGTTATGTTCCACTTTTATTTATATTATTATTTTTACCTTTTTTCTTTTTAAAATTTTCTTGATCCACGGAATATAAAATCTGTCAATTTTGTTAGTCTTATCAAAGAACTAGCTCTTGGCTTTACCTTCTCCAGTAGATCTCCGGTAGTCCCATCAAGGGAAGAGCACAGCAGCCCCTCTGCCATCTTCCTCGAGATTCTTTCCACCCTGCTCTTATCATAAGTGTCCAGCAGTTGGGGAGGGTAGTGGAGCATAATGTGATTAATTCTATGTTGATCCTTCCGCAATGTTATAGCAAAGTCTTTTCTCACCAAGACATGGAGCTCCAAGCTGGTGTAGAGCAGACCAGGCTGCAGCATACTTAACTTCAGGGCTACAGAGTCACTTGCATATGACCAGATTCAGAGTCATTTGCATCTGATTGGAGTCACTTGCATTGGATTAGATTCAGGTAAATTGTGTCCTGATATATCTGGGCCATCAAGTTTCATGTTATGCACCAGGACTTACTCAGAGCTAATATACCTGAAGATTGCTATATACAGGGACACATGGTCTGCCTTTACCACCAGCTTTCAGTCAGGATCAACCCTACTGTAGTTTGATGTGAGGTGCTTTAGCATAGCCAAGTCCTAGCCTAGTGCAGAACTCACTGGGATAATCTAGCTACTTCCCCCCAGCAACTTACAGTCTACCCTTTGCTGTTTTCATATTTGATCCAAATGAGAATCTTCACTCACAGCCCAGAATATAACCTATATTTTGAAACATACTGAACTTGTAAGAAGTCATATTGTGTAAGTGACGTGACAGCCTAGCCTGACTCTTCTCTCCAACATGAAAGGGCAGCAGCGTCCCTTATACTAGGTCACCTGAAGCAGAACAAAACATCAAGCCTGAGTCTCAGGATAGTACAACAGCTCTGTCCCTACAAGACTCCTTTGTTTCAATCTGATTCGATCCTTTGACATTTCTTTTTCTCCCCTCCTGATGAGGGTCGCTCTCTGATTGATGAGAGGCACATTGGGATGTGCTCCATTCACGCTCTATAGTTGCCCTCACTAAGATAAGTATGTTCACCACAGGGGTACATCTTTACCGCTGAACTAGAACTTTTCAGGATGTGCCATATTTCTATATATACTTAGCTCCTAAATTAAGCCCATTAAAGCACTAAATTTCCACCTTAGGGGTGGAAAAGTTTTGCAACATTCATTCTGTAAGGTAATGATTAAAATAAATGAAAAGAAGATGATGGTTATGATTATCTCATTTATTTTACTGATAAGTCATTTATTCTCCACTAAATTACTTCTAATGCCCACTTTTTATCCAATTAATGATGATCTAGACATTTCCTATAAGTACTTTGCTTTTAAATTTACTGACAGGCTAAGCTTTGATATTCAGGTTGACAATGAAACTTGTATTTGTAATAAATCGGGCAAGTTTATTAGACAAATGATTTCTGGGGTACTTTTTAAACCTACAACATCAGACATAGGGAGAAAAATAGACAAAACATATCCCAATCCTAATATCTCCAAAATTGAAGTAGGTTCTTGAAATATCTCTGGCTGAAACATCTTAGGGGAAAAAAAGTCCTTTCTCCATTTTCACTGACAAAAACTTTACCTTCCATATGCAGAATCTCATCACTTATGGAAGAGCAGCAGGTTTTGACCTGATAATAACATCAGATTCCTAGTCTGCTCCTACCGTTTTCTAGTCTGACGTTCTAACCACTTTTCTTCTTTGATAAATCCTGGAAGATATAGGAAGACATTTAACTTTTACATTACTCTTTTCTCACACCCTCCCTGTGAAGGCTGTGCAAACTAGTACAAACCTTCTGAAGGACAATCACACTATATCTATTTAAATAAAACTAAGCAGAAAGTATTTACACTATTTGTTACCCCAGAGAAACATATGTGGGCACAGCCTTATTCAAGGATAATGAGTAGTAGCTTTGTGAGAAACAGTCAAAACTGGAAAGAACCTAGCTTTGTGTTTAGGAGATGTCAGTAGAGGGGATAAGAAATGGATGAAGCAGACATCCATTGTGCTGTGAATAATTAACAGGATATGGTAATTGTTGAAATACAAGTGGGTAATAAAGTGAAGATGTCTCAAGCATCTTTGGCCTAGGAAACTGGATAGGATGGAGTTTCCACTAACTATGAAGGGGAAATCTATCGTAAAAGTTGATCTCAGAATAATGGTGGTGGTAGGAGTGAGGAAGCAAGAGGTAGATTTCGGATAAGGTGGTCTGGGATGCCAATTAGACACACATAGAGTTGCCAAGTAGCCAATTGGATAGATGAGTCTAAACTCAAAAAAGAAGTCTAGGCTAAAGGCATAAATTGGGGAGCAAATGACGAGTAGATGGAGATTGGATGAATTTGTCTAAGTAGTAAATGTAGAGGAATATTACAGAATGTAGAGGACAGGAAGATACACAAAATCAAACCAGGGAAAGAAGAGCAGCCAGGAAGGAGGAAATCCACAAGTGGTCATCTTGGAAGCCACGTGAAGAATGAAAGGCAAGGATGGAGTGAGCAACTATGGTAAATCATGAGAATGCTGAAATGGCACTAAATGCTGTGTTGAATTTTGAAAACAACTTTTTGTTTATTTTAGATCAAATTACAAAAAGCTCTAGCATATGGAAAAATCTAAAGCATTAAGGGGTAGCATAAATTGGTCTGGGTGGCAACTTTCTTATTTGCAAAGCACAGTGCTTTTTCAAAATTTAAATATCATACTTACAAAATTCACTCCTCAGCATGAAGAAAGACCTTTTTCTTTTTTTACATAGGTGTCATGTAGGGATAAAACCAGTCTGGTAACTCCGGATTTTAGTTTCCAGTTCAGTTGCTCAGAATGGTTACATAAATTGAATTCTAATAGCTCGGAGCATGCCCGACATGAGTAAACCTGCTTCTTGGATAGCTGACCTGGCTTTCAGCATCAGGAATTGTGGAGATGTTTTTGAAAACCTTGCAGTTACCTTGAATTTCACATGTGTTCGCACGTGTCAACAGGCAGCTTTTTATGTTGTGCTTGTATTTCTTTTCTTTTCTTTTTTTTCTTTTTTTTTTTTTTTT
>NW_003852425.1:8773249-8777161 GCF_000181295.1 Otolemur garnettii | reverse complement strand
TTTTGGTTGCAGCCATCATTGTTGTTTGGCGGGCCCGGGCTGGATTCAAACCTGCCACCTTAGGTGTATGTGGCTAGCGCCTTAGCCACTTGAGCCACAGGCGCCAAGCCAGTGTACTTATATTTCTTTGAAAAAATTTGATCCTGTACCAGCTCTCTATTTGTTTATTGCAGCTGGAGAAAATCCCAAAACTAGGTGGTTTAACGACCTTATAAATTCATAGTCTCCAGTGACAGCTGGAGTACTGATGCTGCCTGGGTATCCTTTTAGGTTTCCCAAGTGAGTCACTATTTTCATTTTCTGTGGTTTCCTTTTGATTCAAATTGTTGATCCCTACATTTCTCCCCTGTGAATGCTCAAAAGTAATAAAAGCTGTCTGATTCAAATCCTCTTCCCCACCATTCATGCCGTCTCATCCTCCTTCCCTCCTGTGTGTGGAAATGATGTCATCTTCTGCGTTAGCTGTACTCTTGTGACTGCATTCTAGATGCCCCATCATTAATAGACATCGATCTATTGATTGTTACCTTCCTTTCCTGTGTCGTCAACTTCTTCTTCTTGGCTTGTTTTTCTTCATCAACATTTAAGTTTTGTTATTTTGAAACACAACACAAAACAAATCTTTCCATAACCGTACATTCTCCTCCTGCCTCTTCTCCATCATCTTCCTGTCTTCACGGATAGAATTTTACCAGTATTATCTCTCCAAACCATCTCCCCCTTCAAATCACTGTTCAATTCACCACAGTCTACCTCTGCTTTAACACCCTGCCCAGGTGTCTCTTGCCAAAAATGCCGATGATATCTTCCTAAATCAAACCATCATATTTTTAACATAATTGGATCTTTACACCACTTTTTTTTTAATGAAGCCTACAAATTCTTAGGCGTCTGTGACATTTCACTGACACCTCTGGTTTTGCCATTTCTCCTCACTTTGTAGGTTTTTCTGCCTTTTCTTAGATGTTTATTTTCTAAAAATCATGTCTTTTTTTTTTTTTTTTTCATTTTATGCACTTGCCCTGGGCAGTGTCATATGCTATCATGGCTTTAATTATGACGTCATCAAGACATTTATCTTTTGGGCAAGACACATGATAGAATCATAACTACCACAACTACTAAAGCACAGACTTTATGAAAAAGATGCTGGATTAGGAGTGAAAAATCACAGGTTTCAATCTTGTTTCTGCTGTTATTAATGAAAATATGACTTTAGGCAGGTAACAAGCCTCCTCTTGAAGATTCAATTTCTCTTTTGTAAAATAGGAATCAATGCCTCCTCTACCCACACCCTAAGTAGTTTTGGAAATAGAGTAAGACTATAAAAGTATATACAGGTAATATGAATTTAAATAACTTTTTATGACTATATATTTATACACATATGATTTTATAAATAAGATTGCAAAATTTGATTCACTATATGAATCATTACTATTCCGATTGGAATTTTGAAATATGTATTTTTATGACATGATTTGTTTTATTTTATTCCTCAAGTACGTAGAATATAATATATTTTGGAGAGCTATAAAGTAGTTACTATAATTTCTATTAACCTTCCATTAGGAGCTATGAAATGTTTTAGCTCTTAGTTTTTAAGGTTATTTTATTCACTGACCTAGTAAGTTAGAAGTTAATTATTTGCTTTTATAACATTCAAATGTAAAGCAGATTCCCTGCACTAGGGGCAAGGCGGCAGGACTTCTGTCTTGGGGCTCCATCCCATGGAGCTCTTTACTGCCCTCTGCCCCTGGCCAGCAGAAGAAAATAAAAGTGTGAAAAAGCCACACCTACCTCGTAAAACCATTTGTCTGGAACACAATCAGCACTTCTGATCACAATTCCACTGGCACAGCCACACCTAAGGGTAGAAAATCGGACAAGAAACTATAGTCCTGGCTGGAGAGCTGCTTTCTAATGATAACTCTGTGGAGGCAGGAGCTTGAATTTTGTTCATCAAATTCAATGCATCCTTGAATCTCTTACTGAGTCCTTATATAGTTTTCATTGCTGCACCAAAACCCCGTTTCTCCCTCTTCAGCTTCAGAGTAGCACTTAAATTTACAATGAATAAGAGAATGGCACTCATGCGTCTCCCACCTATTCCTCTCTGTTATGTTCAATGGTCCCCAGGTCTGCAATCCTTTTCCATTTTCAAGATTGATAAAATTTACCTCATATTCTGTGGGTATACGTAGTATTTACATCTGCGCTTGTCTAGGCTGATTTCAAAACTTGCAGGTCAATAAATCGAGAAGTAAATATATGGTTAAATTTAACAACAACAGTAACAAAAGTCTTAGCATGAGTCCCGAGCACTTCCAAGGGAAAGTCGCAAGCCTTCTGGTCAGGTTATGCCATCTCCTCGCTTGTCATCAAACACTCACAGCCAGACCACACTTAAACCAGCTTAAAATATTGGGACCACGACTTCTTGTATAGTTTTTAGTATACTTTGTATTTACTCGAATTTCTTTTCTCTTACTGAGAAAAATTGGTGACTTCATTTGAATGCTGAAATCATTCAGCTTCTTGTTCACAGCATGTGCGTACCGGGAAACATTTTATTCAATGTTCTTCTTGCAGCTCTGTGACCTCCTCACAAGCCTTGGTTTTCTCTGTTACTAACTTTTCTGACTTTGTTTTGCTCGTGCTTATCATTTAGTTCTCCCTCTCCTGGGATTTTATTTCTTCTTGCCTTAAAACTCCTCTTGTTCATTTTACCTCAATAACCCTTAAGGGATGTTTTTAAGAAAAAGGCATTGTAGAAAATTTTCTGACTTTCTTCTCAAAATGGTTCTATTCTTACTTTGACAAGATGTTGACTTTTTGGTTAAGTGGAAAATTCTAGGTTCTTTTTTTCCCCTTTCCCGTCTGAAGATGTTTCTCCCTTTTCTTTAAGCCATCGTCGAGCTGATTGAAGTTCACTTCCCATTCCTTTTAGTGCAATTTGTTTCCAGCTCTGGAAATTTTGAAGATGTTCTTACTTTATCTTTGATGTTCTAAAATTCCACAAGTTCTAAAATTTAAATAAGTGAATCCAAATATCACTTTTTTAAAACTACACTTGATATACACTTTTTTATCTGCAAGTCCTCTTTTTATTTTCTTATAATTTCCCCTTTTGGTACCAGCTGTTTTATTTAGCAGCGATATCTTTTCATCTTTCATAGCATGCAAGCTATTATTTTGAACATTCTCCTCTGTTTCCCAATATATCTCTACTTTCTCCAGTGTTACTTAATCTATCTCTTTATCTTATATTTTATATGTTGTGCTGTATTTTTTTCCCCAAATGACTCATGGTCCTTGTTTTGTCATCGTGGTTTTGTTGATAAAGGTAACTAGGCTTGTGAGGTCTGCTTTGTCAGCAAGCCTCCCCTTACCAGAAGCACTGGCACTGAATTTAGTTTTGTGGGTGGAGTTTATTGCAGTTCCAGTCAGTCCCAAATAGGTAGATAAAAACAGCCTCTCTTACTGTAATAAAGAGTATTTAACATAAAGAATTTTTTTTCTTTTTTTGATTAAATCATACCTGTGTGCATTAATGCAGTCATGGAGTACAATGTGCTAGTTTTATATACAATTTGAAATATAAATGTCTTAACACCATAACTAAGAACATAAAGAATTATTAACCAGGCATGAGGAAACTACAAAGGCAAAAAAGGAACACTGAATTATTACAAAGATGATAACTTCAGTAAGAAGTAAGGGTAGTGAAGGCTGCAGGGAGACAGGGGAAGGATTGGTATTGTTATAAGTTTACAGGGTGGATCCCATAGCATGATGCATTGGTATTGTTATAAGTTTACAGGGTGGATCCTATAGCATGATGCATTGGTATTGTTAAGTTTACAGGGTGGACCCTATAGCATGATACATTGGTATTGTTATAGGTATTGT
>NW_003852425.1:8716189-8772861 GCF_000181295.1 Otolemur garnettii | reverse complement strand
ATAAGTTTACAGGGTGGACCCCATAGCATGATGCATTGGTATTGTTGTAAGTTTACAGGGTGGACCCTATAGCATGATACATTGGTATTGTTATAAGTTTACAGGGTGGATCCTGTAGCATGATACATTGGTATTGTTAAGTTTACAGGGTGGACCCCATAGCATGATGCATTGGTATTGTTATAGGTATTGTTACAGGGTGGATCCTATAGCATGATACATTGGTATTGTTATAAGTTTACAGGGTGGATCCTATAGCAGGAAAGCACATGCCTCTGAGGAAGGAGCATTGTGTGGCTAGCTCAGGAGCTCAGAAGGACCTTTGGAGCTGGGACTCAGACCTCTGAGGAGGACCATTTCGTAGCTTGTCCTGGTGCATTAGGAATGCGGAGGATCACCCTGTGGAGCCAAGACCAAAAATCTCTGAAGAGAGGATTCAGCACTGCTGGTACTAAAAGCTGAGGGGACACAATAAAGTTGTGAGTGTTGGAATAACTACAAACTAGAATCAACGCCTACTACTGGAATCAACTACTGCAGCCTGGGTAATGCACTACTGGACGTTACTGCCAGGGGAGCCTTCTAGACTCTCTTTCACGCCCCTGTTGGTGAAGGCTAATGGGGAACAAGCCAGTTAAGGAGAAAGGTGGTTTGCTGAGCCCTAGCTCTGTTATTGCAGAATAGAGTATAGATGCACGGATTTGAAGCCAACAGATAATAGCACAATAACAAATAGTTTAGAGCAGCTATTTCTTAACAACTCTCATCAACTTTCATGAAAAAATAATAAGACTTGATTTTGGATCCCTAATCCTCACATTAGAGGGTCTCACCCTCCTTAGAGTATAGATCTCTTATTTCCATTTCTAGGTTATTGCTGCATCCGTACTCTCCTGAATGCACCAAGGACAGGAGCGGTGGACTAGATTCAGGGTGTCAAAGTTCTGTATACAATCCTTTGAATAATGATGCCAGTTACTACCCTGTCTCAAAGTACAATCCTACTCATCACAGTTGTTGATTCATGGTGGTTCCTCTAGGACACAGATGGATTTTCACCCTTGTTCATGTAAGGAACACCTACCCAATTTGCTTAGTGCCTCCTAGGACACTCTCTAGTCCCCTGATGCCCTGCATGTCCCATTTTCAGTTGTATTATGGATGTGTTCCCTTCAGCACATTTGCATGCTTAAAGCTTTGGGATTCAGGAGGGAAAAGTAATAAAATGCATGTGCTTCTTTTGTTATAGAGAATGGGAATCCAAACCAATGTCTTTTTCAGGGGCATAGATACTAAATTATTCCATTAAAATATTTGCTGCTGGTTGCTTGTTTCATCATTTCTCATTTAAACCAGGTATTGAAATTACATTTTAATCCCTAAAATTTGTATCATATATGTATATGTATATATATACATTATATATATATACATGTATATACATAATACATGTATATATATATATATGTATTATGGTGATAGGGCAAGCAGAAATATAAGAAATGCCCAAACTTGCTCATAATATTTAGTTTTTGCCTTTATCTTTACACATAAAAAGTAGCATGAGTAAATAGTTCTGTATTTATCAGCTTTCATTTTGTGTATTTTTATCTAGACGTCACATCAAAATATTATCACTTTTTTCTATAAGTGTTGGAAAAACTACAAACACCTGTTACAGGAATCAACTGCTGCTGTCCAGGTAACGCAGTACTGGACGTTACTGCCAGGGGAGCCTTCTAGACTCTCTTTCACGCCCCTGTTGGAGAAGGCTAATGGGGAACAAGCCAGTTAAGGAGAAAGGTGGTTTGCTGAGTCCTCGCTTTGTTATTGCAGAATGGTGTATAGATGCACGGATTTGAAGCCAACAGATAATAAGACACTAATACGAATAGTTTGGGTGGCCAATGTGGTTTGGGCAAATGAGCCTAAACTAGAAAAATGAACTGTTAAATTGCTAATATTAAATAGAACACATTGCAGTCAATTCTCTACAGTTAAAATTAAATGTATGATTGCTTAAGAGAATAGAGTTTAAAAGTACATTTTTCTCTGATGTCAGGTAAATAATTTTGAATTTTTTGTCTGAATGCCAGAGAAGTTATTGAAACCACTGATTGATCTTTCTGTTACTTGGCACCTTTAAAAGAGCTATCAGAGACTGATAATCTGTAGTGGGAATCTGGGCATGAAGTACTTCAGTAGATACCTTTCACTCTAAGCAGGAAATGCATCTCACATCTTTGTAGTCCAGACATTATAACTCTGATCTGTCCATGATAACATAAAAGTTCTATAAACAGTTATTTCTTTTCTATGCCTTAATCAGACTAATTTGAAATATAATACAGCTTTATCTCTCAACTAAAATATAATGCCTTAAGCAGTTGGGCAATCCAATAAGAAGATAAGTCTTTGGCTCCCACTTTCCCCTACAGGAGTCCTCAAACTTTTTAAACAGGGGCCGGTTCACTGTCCCTCATACCATTGGAGGGCCAGATTGCGGGCCCCTGGTACAAGTTGGCTGCTAAGCAGGACAGGCAGCGGTGGCAAAAACAGGGCTGGATAAATGTCCTAGGCGGGCTGCATGTGGCCCACAGGCCGTAGTTTGAGGACACCTGCTAGGACAAAGGAAAACTAACATTAAGAGATAAAGATTATTGTAAGTAGCAATGTAATAGAATTGGAAACCAGTGAGAGTTTTTTTACTAACCAAATAAGGGTATTTATGTCCTTCTAAAGTGGTCGAAGTCACTGAATCCATTCAATAAACTACCTGATTTTGAATCCCAGCTTTTCCATTACTAGCTGTGAGTCCTTAGGCAAAACCTAACGCCTTTCTACCTTAGTATTATCATCTTTAAAATTAAGACACTAATAATATAATAACATCTAAATCATAGGGTTATTGTGATGATTGCATTCATTTGTAAAGGTCTGCCCTTAATGCCTAGAGCATGGGAGTGCACAGCAAACACCAGCGGATTAATATTATGTGATTAGATATTCACCCCACTAAGTAACAGAGACAATTCTAAATATTCACTGGGTTAGTAGAGTCTTAGAGATTTGGACATCTTTGTTGAGTTTGGCTGATATGCAAGTGTTTAAAAAGGCAATGATGGTAATATTAGTAATTACGAATTCTGAGGTGAACTATGGGTACTCTGTAGTCAGCCACTGACCACTGCTTACATTGATCGTGAATCAGAGTGGGAAATGCTGGGGGTTTTTATTTCTACCAAATGTCATTTAACCATGTGACTGCCAGTTTAGTTTGGGAAGAATGAGAAAAAGAATTGCAAAAAACGCACTGTGGAAAAGAAAAGTGAAATTTAAGGTATAATTCGTTTATTTGGATTATTTGAGATGCTAAAAAATCAGTATTTCAATTTTATATAAGTTGAGGCTGTAAATTACATCGATCCCCTTCTGAATATTATAATACATAGTATTCATTCAAGTTATCATTCTAGAAAGAGACAGAAACTGAAATCTAATTCTTATCTGGGAATGAGGAAATTTGGTGTCATACTTAAAAATTTGTAGATTATAATCTATGTGCATTTAAGAATAGGATGTTACTCCTGTAATTGTTATTAAGCACTTTATTTAGATGGTTGTCTAGACATAGAGTGATAACATAAATGGTATAGATTCAAGGAAAATCAAAAGGGACTAGTGAGAGCAGAAAAGATAAGGAGGCTAGAGTTGTCCTCTATAAGCCAGGGAGGATTCAGCTAGGTGTAGAGGGTAGAGATCGAATTTGAGATCTTGAAGTGAGGATCAGTAAAAGATCTACATAGCTGGGGGAGGAGAAGGGACAGTGGGAAGCCTGGGAAGTGTGTAGGATGAGGTAGGGGTGAGGCGAGATAGATTCTAGATCTCATATCACAAGCAAGTCAGAGGTGCTCTAACAGTGGAATGAGAAAATGAAATACACCATTTAAGGTATTCAGCTGGTGTAGTGAGCAAGAGGTAAATTGAAGACAAGATGTTCAAGAATGAGTCTTATCAGACACGTGATACTGAAAGTTTTTTGGATGGGGTAGAAAGATAAAGATAGACAGTTTAGAGAAGGGAAAAGCCAACCATGTTAACTGAACATAGAGCAGGAAGAAATAAAGGAATTACCGAGATTCAAGCCTTCTTGCTGTTGACAGAAGTGGGGCAGTTTGGAGATACTGCAGATTTGTCTAAATAGCAAATCCCTTTTAGAATATGGTAAATTTTAGGTGAGATGTGCCTATTGAGACATTTGTGTGCGGAAGATAAAGGATATACTTTTCTTATCCCTCTCAGCACCCAGCTTAGTGCTACAAGCATAAGGGTACTTTGATAAAATTCATTAAATAAACAAAATTGAACATTTTAATTTGAATTGTGACATTCTATCACGTGTGTAACATACACATTTTGTATAAAAATAGAGTAGCTTGAAAGAAAATGTGCCACTAGTAAATCATACATTTGATGCCATATTTGATCATTTTGTGCCTCTTCCACATTGATAAAATGAAACAATTTTCAGAGATGTTCCAGTTCTCCCCTACAGTCATTGTTCTAAAATTCCACTCTAAGCATTTAATTTCTGACCCTGAAGGAAGAACTGGTGCTGGTACTTCACCACCTCACATAAACAACTACAGCGATTTACTAAACAATTCAGTACACGATTTACATTGTGCTGAACTGATCCAGAATTGTTGGAGCACTTGCCTTACATGCAGTGATGGTGTTTGGATCCCATCTGACTTTTTGTAATTTTTATCAGGACATGATCTTGAATGACTATGTCTCATAATGAACATTGAGTGGGACAGAACTTGGCCTGTGAACAGGTTCCAGTGGTGTCAGACTAGGAAGCAGGATATGGTATCAGAACCCTATTTAAAGTTTCTTTCGTGGTGATCTCATGTATTGCTAGCAGTCTCACTTCTTACAAGACACGCAACCTTTGATCTCCTTATAAGCACTTAATGTGGTAAAGCCAAAGAATATAATTATTGCCATGCCAAAAAAAAAAAAAAAAATCTGGAATCCAAACCTTGTTGTTGCATGTGTATAGCAACAAGTTTTGTATTTAGACAATTAAGGCGTGTCACAAACTGTTCAGTGAAGATGGCATAAAACTCACAGCGGCGCATAGCATAGCATGCTAAATGAAAAACAACCTTGGCAAGTATTTTAAATTAACAACATTAAGGAATTGATGAATTTCTTTACTACATCTGGACTTATTAAACTACTTATTAAACTACTGCTTCAAAATTGTCCCATCAGGACATTTAGTCTGAACTTACAGAGATGTTTAAGAATATAGAAATTAAAGTGTGACTCAGGGCCAGGGACATTCAGACCAGTGATTGACGGCCAATACTAACCTGAAGGGCATGAATATGCTTTCTGATTTCAAATGAGGTTTGTCCTGATTCTTATGAGGGTGTTTCTTCCACTTATAAATTTAGCAAAAGATTTTCTTTTCTTTTTTTTGTTTTTTGTAGAGACAAAGTTTCACTTTATCGCTCTTGGTAGAGTGCTGTTTTGTCACAGCTCACAGCAACCTCCAGTTCCTGGTCTCAGGCGATTCTCTTGCCTTAGCCTCCCGAGTAGGTGGGACTACAGATGCCCACCACAACACTCACCTATTTTTTTGTTGTGGTTTGGCTGGAGCCAAGTTGGAACCCGACACCCTCGGTATATGGGGCCAGTGCCCTGCCCACTGAGCCACAGGTGCTGCCCAGCAAAAGCTTTTCATTGATGCATATTTCCTGCCTACAGTACTTCTCACTTACATTTCAAATGCTGTTTCTTTGAGTCATTTGAAAAAACTTCTGTTCACCTTATCCATCTTACTAATTCAGATGTGTAAGCTTCCTGTCTGGATATCCTCTTGGGCTCTGGCTACTGTGCTTATTGATTTACCATAACTACATTGGCAGGTGAAGAGGAACTTAAGTAGATTATGCAGTCACAAAACAAGTTCTTTCCTGTTTTCACTGTGTAAAAATGACCACTTCAGAGTCAATATTTAATTGTCAGTTACCTGTCTCAGCATGAGGACTCCTTCCTTAAATTTCCAGCGTTTTTAGTTGGTAACCTAGTGTCAATGGGACATCAAAGCTGTATCTTACCCTCAAATAATGCAGGAAGAAAACTTTTCTCCTCTCTTTTTCTATATATTATAAATATTATAAAATCAAATGTAGAAGTCTTGAAACATTTTTTGAGAGATTGTGGACAATTTTTATTATTTTTCTTATATTTGGGTAAGATTATCATTATATAACAGAATTTCCCAGTAAAATGGTCTGATCCTGGCAGTTACTTCTGGGTAAGGTTATCAGTTTTGAATTCCATTTTTTTAAAAGATTAAGGGCTATTCACATTATACACATATATTTCCTTCTGTGCCAGTTTTGATACTTGAGTTTCTCATGGAATTTGTCTATTCATCTGTTTTCAAATATGTCAGCAGTATGCTGTTTCATTTCTTCATAATATTTGTAAGATTTTCAGTAAGATCCTTTTGTTTATTCCTGACATTTCTAATTTGTACCTTTCCTCTGTATTAGAAAAGGTTTAATCACAAACAAAACCACAATCAATACCACAGAATAAGTGTTCTGTTTCCTAACACAATTGTAGAACTCTTTTGGACTCTGAGAAATAAGAATCCAAAAGGAGGGACTCAGCACCTGTAGCTCAGAGGCTAGGGCACTAGCCACATACACCAGAGCTGACAGGTTCGAATCCAGCCTGGGCCTTCCAAACAATAATGATAACTGCAACCAAAAAATGGCTGGGTGTTGTGGCAGGTGCCTGTAGTCCCAGCTACTTGGGAGGCTGAGGCAAGAGAATTGCTTAAGCCCAAGAATTTGAGGTTGCTGTAAGCTATGATGCCACAGCACTCTACCCAGGGCAACGGCTTGAGACTCTCTCTCTCTAAAAAAAAAAAAATCCAAAAGGGTCTTTTGGTGGGTCAGGGAAAATCCATTAAACAGCTCTCCAGCCTCCTGAAGAACTTCCTACCCTCCTAAAGAGCTGTCATGATCAAATAATTTGGAGCTGGCAAGGAAATCTGGAGGGCCAAGGACTTCTAGCTGCCAGATCTAATGATCTTAAGAACGTGATGGCTGGTGCTTTGCATATACTTTCAAAATTTTGTCCATAACTCTCTTTGGACCAACCAACTGGAAGCTATATATGGAAAAGAATTATGGGAAACACTATTCTCACTTAGATTTACAGCTATTAATGGTCATATTGCCCATGGCAAATGTAATGCTTCTGTCAGTCCCCAGTACACAGTGACAGGATAGTGACTTAGAGTATCACCTACATTCACCTATAGATTGCAATTTTGGAAAACTGAGTTATTGTTACCATAGGGTATTTTAATGGAAATTAGAGGCATAGTAGAGTTGATTGATTTCTTCTAAATGTATTTGAGAACTTGGAGAAAGAAATTATGTCCTCAGGACTTTGTTTCTTCAGATCCTGCCTCTGCTACTTGTCTCCTCTCAAGATATCCATTTCTTTTCCATTTTTATTGCTGTTGTTGTTCTACCCTGCCCCACCCTGTGCTGGTGCCCTGAGCTTGGAAGCTTGTGGTGACCCTGTCTGGCCCCATTCCTGCTGCCGTCTAGGAAAAAGAATGGCTGTCTTCTGGCCCTCCTGTCTGGCCAGCCTGAACAACAGAACTTCTGACCATTCTGACCTTCTCAAGGGTGGGGACTCTTCATCCCTGGCCACTCCCCAGCTTTGCTGAATAGCTGCCCCCCTCTGGATTTCATACTCCCCACTCGCCACATCCACAAAGGTGGCCTCTTTCCTGACCCTGCAGGAAACCAAATTGGCTCCAGCTGGCCTGTGGGGTGGGGAAGTCTTGTTGAGACCCAGACTGCCACTGCACTCCCAGCCCCTTTGTGGCTGACAACCTCTGGCAGGGCTCTCCCCTGCAGCCTCGTCCACATATCCCCAAAAACCCAGCACAGTGCTCAGCGCTGCAGGACCCCTGGATGGGGGTGACGCCTCAAGAATGCTGAGGCCACAAGTCCTTCAGAGCCATCCCCAGGATGTGCCCAGGACATCCTTGGAGCTGGTCCACCCTCACACAGGAGTTGTAAAGGCCACCAAGCAGGGCTCAGTCAAGAGCCATCCCTGGAGCCATGTTGTAAATGGGAAGCTCTATGTGATCTGAGAAAGAACGATTTCAGAAAAGGTTTACAGATGGTCTGGGATCATATGCTGACATGTCCTGAAATTGGTCAGTTATGGCATATCGCCTCTTTCATGGATGGCCCTGAAAAAGAGTGTTAGAGGGAAATCCTTTGAGTGGTTAGTCTATTTTATCTGAAAGGAGGAATGGCCACAGTTTTGGTTTTGTGCTGATTTGTGAGGAGTGGCTGACAGTTTGGCTGGAAGATCTGACCTATAAGGAACATGACTCAATGGGTGTTGGAAAGGAGATCTGAGGAAAAAACCTTACAGATGCGTGGCACCTATACCTCAGTGGGTAGGGTGCTGGCCACATACACCAAGGCTAGCAGGTTCCAACCTGGCCTGGGCCTGCTAAACAATAATGACAAATGCAACAAAAACATAGCTGGACATTGTCGTGGGTGCCTGTAGTCCCAGCTACTTGGGAGGCTGAGGCAAGTGAATCTCTTAAGCCCAAGAGTTTGAGGTTGCTGTGAGCTGTGATGCCATAGCACTCTACCCAAGGCAACATCTTGAGACTCTCTTAAAAAAAAAAAAAATCTTCCAGATAGCACAGAGTGTAAAGATATTAATCTCATGTAAATTTTCACCAAACAGTAGTCAGCAAAGGCTGATTTTAATCATCAGGTGGATAAGATAATCTGTTCTGTGGTTATCAAATAATCTGTTTCCTCAGCCACTTGATAAATGGGCTTAGAAATAAATTGGTTACATGGGCAAAGTTAAAAATCATGCATGAACTCATCAAATGATTTTTTTTTAATTTACTAAGAGCAATTTGGCTATGGCTGCTGCGAGTGTCTAATCTGCCAAAGTAGAAACCAGCAGTAGACTCTCACATCATGTCATTCACAAGGGGGACCAGTCAGTCTCCAGGGGCAGATAGATTATACTGAACCACTTCCATCCATTCCCTTCTCTCTGGAACAATACTTACTCTGGAAATTATTTGCCTTCTCTGACCATATTATTTCTGCCCAAACCACCTGAACAGAATGTCTTACTTATTGTCAGAATTTCTTCTAACCATGAAACTCATATTTTAGCAATTAAAGTATGGCAATTAGCTAATACTCATGGAATTGATTTGTCTTATCATGTTAAGGTTATTTCCTTTTCACTCTAAAGCAGATAACCTAAGGTAATAGTGAAATATTGTACCATTCTAAAACTCAATTTTGGTATCAAGCTTGGAAAAGACTCTTTAAAAGGCTAAGGTAATATTCTCCATAATATAGTATATTTTCTGAATTGGTAAACATTTTTGTCATATTTCTCCTATGACCAGGATTTAAGAATCTCAGAATTAAGGACATAGGAATGGTTTCCTATCATGGAACAGCTTTAGACTCTGGTGGGTTAGGGCACTTAATTTCCAAGGAAGCAATGTTTCTATCAAGAAACATGATATTGATTCCATTAAAATAGGAGATGACAGTGCCAATTGACCAATTTGGACTATGATAGTCAACTAACTGGCAAAGAAGGGATTATTTACTGGCTAGGGTAATTTATCCTGACTGCAAAAGGGTATTAGGTTGCTATCATACAAGAGCAGGAAGAAATGTCAGTAATGCACAAATTTTCTGAAGTACCTCTTATTAAATCCATGTTTTATAATAAAAATTAAGGAGAAATTAAAACATACATAATTAAAATACCATGTATGCTAAGGAAGATGAAACCCTACAGAAATGAAAGCTGATGTCACCACAACAGGCAACAAACTATAACCAACTCACATTATAACAGTGAATATGCAAGAAGTTATGAAGTTAAGAAGTTCTTCTGTCAACATGAATATAATCATATTAACAAATTCTCTTTTTATCCTCTCCCATTCCTCTGCTTATTAATATAAAATGTGTTATACTAATTATATATAGTATGTATATATACCTAATATATGTTAGAATTTGTTCTTTAAACAGTCATATATCTTTTAAATAGATTAAAGAAAAATATGTAACATACTTATCAACATATTTAATAGTTCTGGTGCTTTCCTGTCTCCCAGATTCCCTTAGCAATACTCACAGTGCACATCTGCTATTGTCAAAGTCTCTCAGTTTTGTTTATCTGAAAATGTCTTTGTTTTACTTTAATTTTTTTTTCTGGCCAGGGTGGGTTTTGAACCCACCACCTCCAGTATATGGGGCCAGCACCCTACTCCTTTGAGCCACAGGTGCAGCCCAATTTTCTTTTAATTTTTAAAGGTTAATTTCACTGGATATAAATTTAGGGATTATACATTTCTTTTCTTACAGTGTTTTAAAGATGTTCCACTGTGTTACAGCCCCTATGGCCTTGGTCTCAATCCCACAGGAAGGAACCAGGCAAAACTCGGATTAGAAGTACAAGCTTGCAAGAGGCGGGTTAACCCTGATTGCAGGAAAGCCCCAAGCAACCTCCGCACTAGCCTTTTATTGAGACTGTACAAGACAGGTGAGAGGAGTATTAGACAATGACTACATGCCTAAGGATCACTATGGGCTCGGGCTCTTTCTCTGCCAGGAGCACCTACAGATGAATTACCTGGGGGTCCAGCCCCAAGCTCCAAATCATCTTGCTCAGAGGTCATCTGGCTCTTGGTGTCCTTTACATTTTCCTTCTCTAAGTGTATTAAGGACATTTCTGGATAGGCAAGGGAGAAAATCTGTTGTTGGTTATTTCAGCTGTTCTCCTCACTGAGGACCTTTCCTTCCTGCTAAGTAAAAGAAACAAAAGAGCATATAAGTATAACAGAATTGTGCCAATGGAACTAATCTGGGTATAAGGGAAATTATTTTAGCTAAACTAGGCATGGGGGAAACATGTCCCCTTTGTGCTAATCACCACCCAACTATGTGCTATGGGCTGACCCATAGGGCTCATGACGCTTCCATGGGAAGTATTAACCACCATCCAAAGTTATGTTAGGTGGGGAAAGGGCTGTACTGAACTCAGACCCTTTCCAAAGAACAGTATAACCTTAAGTAAAGATCAGGTGCCCAACTGAAACAGATACAAATCCAACAAGTGAAATTCTCTTACTTTGGCTGATACCAGTATAACCATTTCCTAAAAGCCTGCTGTTAGAGGTCTTTGTTGTCATAACACTCAAAGGTTTAGAAGATGAATATTAAGCTTACCTGGGGCTTATTATTCACCCCAAAATAATGAAATCCTGTATCAATCTTCACACTCTGCATAGAAGCTCCAACTGCCTCTTAGGGAAACAGAACGCTGACCACTCTTAACTGCTTCCTGCTGTGATGGACAGTGATATGGGAGAGGCAGCTAGAGTACTCACAGAGGAGATTGATCCAGAGTTTCTCTATTATGAAATTACCTAGGCTCCAAAATTCAGGGTCTTGTGAATAAAAGAAAAATTAGTGAAAATACATTTGTTAAGGTGCTGGCAAGGTTTCCTGCTCATGTCTAGGCTTAATCCAGCAGACTGGTAACCACTGCTTCTCTTGATGTTCTGTAATAATGTGGGCAATCTCAACCCCAATGCAATACATAACCAGGCTTCCACTCTGACATGTCAGGTTTTCTATAAAAAATAGGTTGTTGTATTGGAGATGTCCAATGGCGTTCTGCAGCTGTTTTTCCATCATTGCTGAGATTCAGAAAATTGAGAGTGAAAAGAGCTCTAGTGAGCATATACTTAGGACTATTACTCTAGGAGATGATATCCTCTCCCCCTCTCTGTTTATCTAATGTATCTTTCAATGTTTTATGATGTCACTTAATAATGGTTTGTCCTTGAGAATTATAAGGAATACCATGAGATAACTGAATATTCCAAAAAGATAGGAAGGTATTTAATTTGTGAGTAGAATAAGAAGATGCATTATCAGTTATAATAGATTTAGGGAGATCCATAATATTAAAGCACTCCAACAAATGTTGAATAACATGATGAGTCTTTTCTCCTAGTAAAGAGGTAGCCCAAGAGAAATCAGAGAAAGTATCTATAGAATGACAAACTTGTTTCAGTCTACCAAAGGATGAGACAAGGGTCACATCCATCTGCCATATCTGATTTGCTGCTTCTCCTCTAGGGTTGGTTCCCTTCAGAAAGGAAGGTAAGTGTATCCTGGAACAAGAAGGGCAGTTAGAAAGAATCTGCTGAGATTGAGTTCTTGTAAGTTGAAATTTCTTACAGAGCATTTTTGCATTAGCGTGTGTGTAAGAGTAAAAGGTAGAAGCTTTTTGAACAGTACCAAGAAGGGCCCAATCTATTTTTGCATTCAATGAGATCATTGGACCTGGTAGTATGGGTGTGCTCTGATATGAGTTATGTAGATAGGATGAGTATGCTGCCTTATAAGTGCCTGACTAGACTGAAAGAGAGAAGAAATCTCATCAGTGGAAGTGATGGTTGCTGTTTCTATCTTTCTAATAGCTATGCAGGCATACTGAGAGTGGCACTCACTTGCCCAATGGGGTGCTTTCTTACACCTGGGACACAACCCAGGGGGGTTCCATTTGCTATAAGTCTTTTGGTCATTGTTTTTGCTATAGATCTTCCCTTTCCAAGACTCTTTTCTCTTATGTCCCAATTTTCCACAGTTATGACATTTAGGACAGTACAAACTGACCCCTTCTTTTAAAGAGGCAGCAATTAAATCAGCCTTGTGGGATTCTGTTCCTATGTCTGCGCATGCCCATATATATTCCACTAAGGGAGCATTTTGTGCTCTCAATGGTCGCAAGGCCTTTTGACACTCAGAGTTAGCATTCTCAAATGCTAAAGTTTGGAAAAGCATGTCTCTGAGCTCCAGCTGGGAAATAGCCTTATTGACTGCAGTTTTTAGTTGGGCTAGAAACTCTGTATAAGGTTCATTCCCTGACTGCATTATCTTAGTAGAAGATTTAGAGATATCTCCAGGAGATACCTTTTCCCAGAACCTAAGACAACACAGCCTTATCTGGACTATGACTATGTCATCGTACTGAAGTTGATTGGAAATTCCTAGCCACTGACCAGACCCAGTGAGCTGTTCTGATGTTATAGGGACTCCTCTCTGCTGGTTTTGGTGACTCATCAGGTCAGCCTCTTCATTCCACCAGGTTTTGAACTTTAAATACTGTCCAGATTGAAGAACAGTTCTGGCTATCACGTCTCAGTCATAAGGAATGAGCTGCTGCTCTTGTGCAAGCCCCTGAAACAGACCTCTAGAAAGTGGGGATTGCATACCATACTGTGCTACAGCCTGTTTCAAATCTTTCAGAACCTCAAAGGTGATCATATGGTGATCAAAACATTGGCCCCCTTGAGGGTGTTGTGGATCGGGAGGAATATCAGTGACTGTAACTGGAAAAAAGCCCCAAAGTGTCTTCCCACTTAAAGACACCAGTTTTATGCCCTTCTAACACAGCCTTCATAACAGAAGTCACAGGTGGTTCATTTACATAGGGAGGCACTGAAGGCAATATTGGGTGCTCTAAGTTGTTATTTCCAACTGTTAGACTATTTACCTGGTCTTCCAATTGTTTGATCTGAGCAGCCATAATGGCCACAGAGGTAATTCCTTGCTTATTTGTGTCTGTATCATATGCTCTTGATTCCCAGTTCTCCTTAGGTCCAACTTCCCACTGAACTTCACTATTCTCACTTTCAAATTCTGCTTAAACATTGCCTTCTTCCTCAGTTTCTAATTCTTGTGACTCCCCAAATAGGAAGTTATTCATTGTTTTCTCTACATGCCTTTGCTTATTTATCAAAGACCTCACTTATTCCAAGTGAGATTCCCTAGATTCTAGATTGGCCAAAGTTCCCGCTTGCCCTGAGTGGAGTTTCCCTTTGGACTTCCTCCCACTGTCTACCAAAGGCCTCACTTACTTCTGAGTGTCACTTACCCCTTTGGTCCACGTCCCTAGTGTCCTGTCATGTCCTGCTGGATCCTGCTGGATACACCAGATGTTGCAGCCCCTATGGCCCTGTTCTTGATTGCCACAGGAAGAAAGCAGGTGTGACGCGGATCACAAGTACAAGCTTGCAGGAGGCAGACTAACCTTGATTGCAGGGTAGTCCTGAGCGACCTCCGCTAGCCTTTTATTGAGACAGTAGAAGAGAGGTGAGGGGAGTATTAGACAATGACTACATGCCTAAGGATCACCATGGGCTTGGGTTCTTTCTCAGCAAGGAGCACCTGTGGACAAATTGCCTGAGGGTCCACCTTCCAGCTGCGAATCATCTTGCCCAGAGGTCGTTTGCCTCTTAGTGTCTTCTACACCACTGTTTTCTGATCTCTACTGTTTCTGGTTAGAACTTAAATTTGTCATTCATTTCAATCTTCAATTCCATGTGTCATTTATCGTTTTCTTCATGTGTGTTTTCAAGATTCACTTTATAATTTATTTTAAACAGTTTGACTGTGATGTTCTTACACATGATTTTCTTTGTCTTTATCCTACTTGAGATTAGCTTATGTTGTTGCATATAGAAGTTTATACCTTTCACAAAATTTGGAAACTTTTCAGCTGTAAGTTTTTCAATTTTTTCAATTTTTTCTTTTTTTTTTCAGACTCCAAATATATATATGTTAGAAAGCATTATAACTTCCCATAAGTATCTGAGATCTTATTTATTCTTTGCATAATTTCTTTGCTATTCTTTGATTTCAGTAATTTTTATTTCTCTATTTTCAAATTTGATTGGCCATCCTTCTTTTGACTCCACTCTGTTGTTAAGCCCATTGTGCAGTTTTCAATTTTGTATTGTGCTTTTAGATCTAGAAATATAATTAGCTTCTTGTGTAGAGTCTTCTCTACAAAATAATTTTCTCTTTCTTCACTCATTATGGACATATTTTTCTTTAAGTTCTTGAATACATTTATAATAATTGCTTTAATATTATTGTCTGTGAATTCCAACCAGAATCAGTTTCTTTATACTACTTTTTATTTTGACTATTCATATTTTTATGTTTGTATATATGGTGTGCAATTTTTAATTTTGTATTAGATGTTGTAGAGTATACATTGTAGACTCTGGATTCTGTTATCTTTTTCTGTTTTGTGAAGGTTGCTGATTTTTGTTTTAGCAAGCAGTTAACTTGGCTATTAACTACTTCAAATTCCATGTATCTTGCATGTACAACATCTAAAGTCACTGCTTGGTTCTTTCAGCCTCTCAGCTGTTGTCTTTGTTCTGAACTGAGCTGGTCAAGTCTCTACTGTGTTTGTGAATTTCAAGGCTCATCCAGGAATTTTCACTTTTCATTTTGGACTCCCCAGTCTATGGATTCCCAAGATTTCTCCCCTCTTTTTTCAACTGCTTTGATAACCCTCTGGTACATCTTCCATTCTTCCAATTATCAGCCTTTGAAAATTGCTTGAATTCTAAACTGCTTCATGCCTTAAGTTATTCATTTTAGTATCTAACCCAGAATGGTTGCCTTCTTTCAAGGGTCAAAGCCCCTCCTGTTTTTGCTGACTCATAGTCCCACTTTTGTCCCATCAATGGTTTCATTTTAAATTTTGTGTGTAATTTATAAATGTTGTCTGGACCATGATCAGCCCAAGACAAACTACTCCATCATTACAAAAATCTTTGCTTTTATTTTGAAATTTATTTCTCATTTCTGCAGACAAAGGCATTGCTTATTAATTTTCAGTCTCTTCTATTCTAACACATATGTAAGGCTATGGATATTTTAAATGCTGTTGTAGCTACCACTTGCAAGCATCAATATATAATTTTGTTATTACTAAATTAAAAATTTGTTTTTATTTCTCTCAGTATTTTAAAATCAAATCTGTGAATAAGGAGAGATTTTCTAATTTTTAAACATATGGCAATATTTCAATTAGCATTTTGTTATTCATTTCCATTTTAACTTTAGAGAATATACTCTATGAGATTTCAGTCCATCAGATAGGATCAATTTTTTTGTGACAGTTTGTGATTTTTTAAAAAGAAAGTGTAATGCATGAATGTTGGATATAGGGTTCTAGTATGTATCCCCTGAGAAAATTTTGTTAACCATGTTGTTTAAATATTCTTTATAATTACTGTTTTTTAATTTGGTTTCTTTTCTCCTACATACTGACAGAACTTTGTCAAAATAGCCCATGATGATTACAGATAACAGTTTCTCCTTGCAGGACTCTCAAATTTTGTTTTATCTATTTTGAGGTTATGTTTATTAAGTACATATAGACTTTATCTCTCCAGTAAGTTGAATGTTTTAGTATATAAAGAATTTCCATTTAATTCTAATTATCCATTTTTTGCCTTACAGTATGTTTTATTAAAGTATTAAAATTACTGCCTAGGTTTATTATTATAATTATTCTTTTTCCATCCTCTTACTTTTAACATTTCTATATTGTTATGAATTGCATGTATATAACGTAAATGACATAAATGTGTTTTGTTTTACTATGTTTCATTAAATCCAGTCTGATATGTTTCTTTTACAGCTCAAACATTTCATTTATTTATAGTAAGTATAACTGTTTGTTTTTTAATTTGTCACTTTGTATTTTGCTTTCTATACATGCATCTGTGTCTTTCTATTCTTTCGTTCTTTTGTAGCTATAAAAAAATCAGCTTTTAACATTATATTTACTTTTTTAAAGGTAACACATCTTATTTCTCTGGCTGTACATATAGATAAGCACCTCTATATAGTCTTTGGTTTTCAACAATCTCACTATTATATTTCTAGGTGAGAATTTGTTTTTATTTGCTTTACTGTGGATTTCTTGACCTCTTTGAATTTGCCTCTTGGTATCTTCCATTAATTCTAGGGTATCATCAGCAATTATCTTTTAAATATTGTCCCATACCTGTGGGGTAAACCCCCACAAAATTTAAATGAGATGTGCTCTTTTAATTCCAGAACTGAGCGAAAGACTTATGAGTATTATGTGCTTTTGTCGAGGCCCTAAGCGACCTGGGAAAACATGGTGGGGGCCTGCAAGACAGGCATAAAAACCTTTTGCAGGTAACCCCGACTGTGCAGTGAAGTCAGCCTGTCAGATAAGGGTTAAAACGGCCCATCTGTGCAGAGGACATGACTCAAAGGTTGATGTGAGTAAAAAGAAAAACTCTATCGTAATGATGTCAAGTAAAATACTCCATCGTAACTGCAGGGTCTCCAAAGCCATAAGAAAACAGTCATGAAGCCAGTTTCTCGGAAATTTAATTGAGTACATAGAAGAAAAAGGTTTTACTCCTCTGTTTATCCTAACCTTTAACTTCAACAATAAAAGTCAAATAATGTATTGTTCTTTTAGATCTTCCAAGAGAAATAGCCTGAGGCTAGCTTAAGATGGTGGTCTTACTTTCCTGGACTTTCTTTCTTTAGGCTAATCTTATAATGACTATCTCACATTCCTGGACTTTCTTTCTTTTCTATAGTTTAAAAAATGAAGATGCTAGGATTACTTTCTTTCATTCTTTTCTATAGTTTAAGATAAGAAATAAGGATGTTAAGATTATAAATCAAAGTGGTTTGAGGCAAGAGAATCACTTAAGCCCAAGAGTTTGAGGTTGCTGTGAGCTGTGACGCCACAGCACTCTACCAAGGGTGACATAGTAAGACTCTGTCTCAAACAAACAAACAAAAAATCTGAAAGCAATCATGCCATATAGCCAAACTATGAGAGGTTCCTTGTAAATACAGGATGCATAATAGAATACCGGTTTCTCAGAACTTGCCTTGTGAATATTTAAAATTGTGTAGCAATAAATAGAACAAGAGTGTGCTGGATAAAATTTTAAAATTATTTCTAGTTATTTGTGATAACTGAAATATTGAATACATAGATAATGTAATAATTAATAGAAGTCACTTCATGACTGAAAAATATTATAAGAAACATCTTATATTTCTAGACAATGCTGGCATCAGGACAATCCAGTTGAAATAAAATTAAATTTGATGAAACTCAACTGTATTAAAGATTTAATGGACTTATAAAGAAGTAATCATGAGGGTGGCGCCTGTGGCTCAAAGGAGTAGGGTGCTGGCCCCATATACCGGAGGTGGCAGGTTCAAACCCAGCCCCGGCCAAAAAAAAAAAAAAAGAAGTAGCTGTGAGAGGAAGGAAAAAGAGATAAAGATGGAGTTATATGGAGTTGCAGAAATGCTGACCAACCAAGTTTCTTGAAGGAAGAGCTTTCCCAGCTACACAGAAACATCTAATAATTGACAAAGCTCATGCAAATTAACACATAAAAGGTCATTAACTTATTATATTTCACTACATTTATATTGCTACAAAGAAAAGCAATGGTATATATTTTTTATGGTTGAAAATGCAGATTTCAGATCCTAGTTATTATTTAATTATTATTTTGGCATTGTAAGAAGGAAACTACATAGAATAACAGAGATCGCAGACAAAATTGCTTAAGGGATAAATTGTGTCAGTGATGAGATATTTAACAGAATCAGTTCAAGACATAAATACCATAATTGAAATAAATTATTTCTATGATATAGATTCAGATAAGAGCCACTATTGAGTTTGATTAATATGTCAACTTTGTTGCTAAGTGAGTTAATGCTTTCTTCGTTTCCTTTTACTAATGATTCATCTTTAAAAGACTTCATAAATATATGTGTCATTTATGCTATACATCTCTCATGTGTTCGTAAAATGTGATCATTGTAAATGTGTGTATATAAACGTGTGTTCTAATTAGTGCTATTAAATATAATCAAGATAAAATCCTAAGCCGTACGTGTGTACTCATCCACCTCTGCGTTAATGTGTCTCCTCAGTCGTAAGCGTTTACGTGTACGCGTGTACCTTGAGAGCACGGTCACACAGTTTCAACTGACATACACAGTTACTACTTCAGCTCCTGGAAATATATAAGAATTCGCTCTGTGCTGACAGTTTGTTCCATAGCCAGATTGGGCATTGTGTCAAATGTTGGGCTTCTTATTTCAAATTGAGAGCCAGTTTTCTGTCTTTTCTAAAATAGAATATATGCTAAAATCCATCTCAAGCCTAATTGCATCAAGGACTATTTTCTCTTTGCATGGCACTTAATTTTATTATGTATAAACATGTCCCAGAGGAGATAAAAGATAGGAAATGATGCCCCAAGAAAATTTGATTTAGAAATATATAATGACTGTGGAAAAGTTTAGGAAGTGATTTGGAGCTGAGAAGTGGAAGACAGCTGCAATTATTCTAGAAAATAAAAAGAAAAATGTTCGTATAGATAATGGAGAACAGAAGGTGTTAGACATGCATAGATAAAACCCACTCTGGCATTTTGTCAGAGAATCAGAGAGTGAGAAATGCGGAAAGCAGTGTACATGACTAGCTCCGGATAAAAGGGAGTAAAAAATAAAGACATTTTGCTACATGCCACCTAAGAGTGTGTAGTCGTTTCTTGCTTTCAAACAATTCTAGGAGCGAGCTTGCACCCGCGGCCAAGCCGTCCTTCTCTCCTCGCAAGACAGAACATCACACAACACATACCCTTTCCTCTACACTTCTAAAATTTCCCTCAGTATATATTAGACCTTTATATTCTATCTTCTTGTGATCTTTTGAACTACCTCTTCTATTTTTCTTCTTTTTTCCTCTCCTTGTTTCATTTTCCTTAGTTTCTTCTGACCCAACAGATATTTCTGATGGTCACTTTTGATCTATTTTGGAATAAAACAGGCTGAAATGCATAATGCTCCACATGTCTGTGTTTTGCAATGACTTACAAATCATTATTATTCTCTTCTGGAATTCTATGAATGCTAATTAAAAAGTAACACAGAAAGGACCAAAAAAAAGGCAATAGTTTATAAAATGTCAGCATCAGCTTACTTAACAAGAGATAAGTATGTGAATAAAGCAAAACATATCAGAAATGACAAAAAGGAAGCAGTAACTTGGAACATGGAAGTGTTGTCTTACTCAATAATATGAGAAAGGGGGGAAAATAAAAAGAAAAGTAAGTACTAAAAAGGAAAAAAAATCTGTAAACACAGTAATTTTTCTTCCAAGTATACAATGATACAGATATTACTAAGTATTTTATGGTAATAGAATGAGACAAAAATATTAAAATGAGTGTTTTCCTATTAAAAATTTCATTCACAGTTACAGGATTGGTGATTGTTCATGTTATGCATTGTTTGTGTTATATTATTTCTCACCAAGCACGTATTGTTTGAATCACTGACGAGGTGCTGCTGCCTTGCAGAAACAGGGGAAGTGGGTTATATCTTACAGAGTGCAGTGCACAATGATAGGAACGAATTAAAATTTCTAATATGACTTTTTAAAAGTGTATTCTTTTAAGTTATTAGAATGGATACTTCACTGTGGTGATCAATAATATGACTGAAGTATGTTTTCCTGAGTCCTGAGAAGGAAAACCTTCCTTGCTCACCTTGCCCTAAGCATTTTCCCTCATATTGAAGTAAACCAGTATGTTGTTCAAACATTATACTTTTTAGGCTGATTGATATAGTTAGAGGCTTAAAATCCACCTCTTTAAGCCCTAGAATATTCACTGATGAAATGAAAATAAACTGTTTAAGCAGGTTATTGATTTTACTGTGAAGCCCAATTGAAAGAACACACGTCAAGCAGTTAGCAAATGTTCTCAACATGACAGTACTTAGCTGTCATGGTGGTGCCCTACTGGAGCTGGTGTCCATGGAAAGGCACATCTGTATAAGAGGAAAAATTGGACCTTACTCAATGTAGGGAACACAAGTCTTCTGATGCAGACTACAAGGTGACAAATGCAATGAAGTCTTTGAATATTCAGGAATACCACGTGCCCAATATTAGGAAAATAAACTGGTAGTACCTCACACCACCACTTGAATCTTTTCTCCAATCTAGCAGTTTCACTCAGGGCTGCATAATACTTGAGTTTCCATATGAAACAGGAATAGAAGAGAGCAGGGTACAGTAGATGTTCTGGAAAAAAAGTGGGGAGCAAGGGGTTAAGATCAAGAATGTTCCCACAGGAAGGATGGAAAACAATACAGAAAAAAAAAAAGACATTTCTAGACCTGTACTAAGATTAAATGTAATTTCAAAATATTTCCAGACCTGTTCCCAAGGAAGAAATGATTAAAAACTATGTAGTAACATCCATAGTGATGGGTCAGGGCAAATTTAGGCTGTCTGTGTACATGAGAAGAAGATGAGTAAGAAACAGTAAAGTAAGGATATATATTCAACTCTAGGCTTGTTAATAAAGGTGATTTTTTTCCCTGTAATTTGAGAAATTAATATAAAAGATCATAATAAACATTATCACTGCATAGATTTTTTAACAACATGTCACATCACTACAGGTCTTCTACTTATCAATAAACAAAGCTGCATAAAAATCAAGGGGTAATAAAAGTACCATCAACGTCCTTCCACACCAACAGGCAAATCATGGTAGAGATACAGGTCCTTCAACTATCATTTTGAATAGCAGAGTCGGGTTGAGACCAATCCCATTCTGCCCTGAAGTCAAAGGGCAACAGGCTAATGATTTTCAACATAAAATTTATTTATTTATTTATTTAAAATTTATTTTATTTATTTATAAATAAATCAAACTTTATATATAGTAGTCATCAAAATAGATTATTTACTTGACCCAGTCCATAGGAATGTAGCTAAGTTTAAATATTTTGAATCTTTCAATGACTTTTTAAGTTAATATAAGTAAAGAGCAAGTATCTCCTACCAGAAATACTGCCAGCATGATAAGAGATTTCTTAAAATGATTTACAAACAATGAAAGAATTTTTTCTTTCCACTGGATTAATGCCTTATTGCCAAAGATTTTAATATATATTTCAAAACTTTTAAGAAGTAAGTAATATGTGTGGTGTGGGACAAAGGCATTATACGTGTACATCTAAACACAGGGCAAATGATATATATTCACATTTAACCCCCCCCAATCTTTCACTATCAAAATAGAGGGTTAATTCTTTGTTAACAATGAAGCACCTTTTAGTATTTAATTAATGTTTTAAGAAAATATTTTCCTCTCAAAATAGGAACTGAGATAGGACACACATATGATATGAATTTTATAATTACTTCATAATTTCTTAATTAGAGGAAACATCCTTGACATCTTAAGATTAATAAATAAATCATCTCAGCATTCTCTCTAAATACTAATAAAGATTTTATTAGTATTATGAAATAGCATATCAACATTCTCTCCAAATACTAACAAAAACTACTTGAACAAATATTTTTTAATATTTTTATAAATTTAATATAAATTAAATTATATTTATATAATTATATTTAATTATTTAATTAAAATTTAATATAAGTTTTTTATAATTTATACAAAGGTGAGAAGCTTTCAGAATAAAAGAGTTATGAAGAAAAGCTGACAATAGTGAAAGGAGGAAGGGAAGAATCAAGGATAACTTAAACTCTGTAGCTCTTAGGCTGGGCACAGAGTCCTTGGAAAATAAGTTGTACATTCTGAAGGACTGAACAAATGGCCTCTTGTTTGCAGCATCAAGATCTGCAAAAGTAGGAAGCCTGTAAATGTGCCACTGAGTCCAAAAAACAGCACAGACTGGAGCTACTGTGGAACTTCTATGAGTAGATCACTCAAGGGACTGTAACAAACTGGTCAACATACAAAGGGGATAGCATAAGGAACTAGGCCTACTACACTGATATGTACATGTGGTGCATGTCCAGTCTATAAAAATTAGGTCAACTTAAGGAGGTGGTTACTGTAATAAGGTGGTCATCTATGGAGATTCTACTGTATATGTAGATATGCCATATACCATCATTGCAAAAAGTAATTCTCAGTGTGGAAAGTTGGGGTATAAAAAATGCAGTTATTTAGCTGATGATCTTGAAAATAGAGAAAGAATTTCTGAACTTTGGGGAGATACACCTGCAAGATAGTATTGTCCAAATGCACATTCAAAGGAAATTCAAGCATGTTGGCTCACCTCAGTCCCCCAGATCCTCCTCTGCACCATCCCTCACAGATAACTGGGCCAGTAGGGATGGATGTCATTCTAATATGTCCTAATGAGAAAGTAACCCACAGGGGAAAGGGAAGAAGGGATATGCCAAATAGAACGAGAAGGAAGACTACAAACCATAACAAAGTATGAAGTAGCTTAACAATGCAAATTATTTCCTATAATGTCAACATTCATTCTAAAAGCTGCTGAAATAAGAGCTATAAAAGACTCAGTGAAGATGCAAGATCATTAAAAACAGATAAAAAGGGGCCAGGCATGGTGGTTCATGCCTGTAATCCTAGCACTCTGGGAGGCCAAGGTGGGTGGATTGCCTGAGCTCATGGGTTCAAGACCAGCCTGAGCAAGAGTAAGGCCCATCTCTAAAAACAGCTAGGCATTGTGGCAGGCACCTCTTAGCTATTCTGGAGATTGAGGCAAGAGAATTGCTTGAGCCCAAGAGTTTGATGTTGCTGTGAGCTATGACATCAGGGCACTCTACTGAAAGTGACAAAGCAACTCTCTGTCTCACAATAAAAAGATAAATTACTTAATTAATAAAAATAAAAACAGATAAAAATTAATATCAGAAAATAATCTTAGGCAAACTAATACAATTAAAGGAAATTCAATCATCCTTCATTGTCAATACAGGATTGGTTCCAAGACTCCTCCCACCAACACCAAAGTCTATGGGTGGCCAAGTCTCTTAGGTAAAATGGCACAATACAAGTAACCTACACACATCCTCCTATGTAGTTTAAATCATCTCCAGATTACTTGTAATACTGACTGAAAACAATGTGTGTTGTTTGAGACTACAATTACTCCATGGACAGGATTTGTTTGGGGGGTGGGTTGCCAGTGGTCTACTGTTCTGTTGCAATTCTAAAGCCTAGAACTGTATCTGATAATCAAAATATACTCATTAAATTTGTGAATGAATTCTTATATTTATTCTGAAACTCTATTTTATAAGTAACTTACTCATCAAGAAACCTTAATCTGTGTCCTATTTAAGCACTGTATTAGTGTGGTGACTTGACTGAAATTATGAGAATGACGCGAATCAGGAATCGGCAGGATACAATTTCCTGGCCAAGTCCGGTCTGTTATCTGATAGTGTAAATTATTATATTGGAACAAAACCACATTCATTCATTTAAATGTTATCTATGGTTGCTTTCATACTACAATAGTACAGTTGAGTAGTTAGGACAGAGACCAAATGTCCTACAAAGCAGAAAATATTTACCATTTTGTCCTTTATAGAAAAACAGGTTACCAATGCCTGATGATTCCAGCACTGAGGAAAATAATTCACCTCAACTTCTAAAACCTTTCTGTTGGCAGACCAAACTTTTGAAAGCCCCTATTATTTTGACAGTACTTTTAGCAAATGAGTATCTCAGATTTACTATGAAACCAAGCTTTACGTACATCCTCCTAGAGAACACATACTTTCTTGTTGATTGCACTCTAATTTAGTGGACATAGTCAAACCTGTATAGTTTGACTATACAGGAATAGTCAAGTTGTAGAATAGTCAAGCTGTTCTACAACTTCCCAGAACCAAACTAAAAGTGAGTGCTGGGAGTGAGTTTTGATGACTCACAAACTAATTGTTTACTTAAATTATTTCATAGACGATGACTTCATTCCTATAACACTATCCATAGATATAACTTTCTGGGAGATTATTTCAATTAAAAAATGGGCCAAAGACCTGACTAGACATGTTTTCAAAGACGACGTGCAAATGGCCAACATGGAAAGATGCTGAACATCACTAATGCTGGAAATGCAAATGAAAACCACAATGAGGTTTCACTCCATACTGGTTGGGATATCTGCTATCCTACGTGATGAAGGATAGCTATTAAGAAGTTAAGAATCAAAAATAAGAAGTTATTCTGAAACATAAATGAAAGAAAGCAGAACAATGTGGCCTTTATTCACTCAGGTACAAGTGAGCTGAGTTCAAAAAAGAAGTCAGTACATGGGTTAAGGCAGGTAGGAATGTAAGAGTTCAGAGGGGTCAGGATTGGTGCATTCCCTCCTTCCTGGGCAGGACATTCTTTCTTGAGCTGGATGGTTCTATTTGGGCAGGTACCTACATTCAGCCCTGACATCCCATTCTTTGAGGTCTATTTTAAGGAGGTGGAATAACGGGCATGGTGTCTCTTTAACTGATTCTTGCAGGTTTAATTTAGGGTCAACGTGGGTTGCCTATATGGAAAAAAGAGAGGGGGCAGGAAATGGTGTTTATAGGAACACTCTTGGGTCTTCTTCTGAACTGGTTGATATCCACATTGAGTGAGAATATAAACAGTTGTTTTTTAGGTGACTGCCTGATCAATAAATTGTGAGATGAGGTGGAGGATTACTGGTCTGAAACTGAGAATGAGAAAGATCATAATTAGTGGCCCTAAAACAGGACATACCCAAGGTGGCCAGGAGTTGAATAAGGACCAGCGATTAGATGATTGAAGATCTGTTTGTCACTGATTTATTCTTGGAGTTTTTACTTTGCCTGTGATTATTCTAGACTGGTTCACAAAGAAACATTCTTCTCCCCCCCACCAAAATGCATGTACCTCCTTTTTCTGCTATAATTAAATCTAAGGCTCAGCAATTTTGGAGGACTACTGCAGCTAAAGAATTAGTTTTGGATTATAGGGTGACTAAAGAGTCTGCTGCTCTTTCCACCTCTTCGTTAAGTTCTGGGGAGAATTTGTGGTAAAAGTGGGTTGATGTGCTAATGCCCGCAATGCCTGTGCCAAGTCCAGCCACTACGCCTATTCTGAGGAGTACAGGGAGGAAGATGCCTCTTTTTTTGTCTGGGAGTAAGGGGATGCATCAGGGCCTGAGTTAGGGAGGAGTCATTCACAAAAGAGATTTGAGGAGTGAGGAAAACTTGGGTGCAAAGACTGGAGTGGTTAATGTACAGGCACCAATAGATGGAGTGGCCACAAAGGGAACATATTCCTGGAGGGGCACAGGAGAAATCAGATAAGGAAAAAGTTGAGTTGAGGGAACAGACACCAGGCTTTATAAGGCCTGCAGAGTCTCCAGTACTGGGGAGATTGAAGCAGGTTAAATTGGAGGACACTAGAGGTGCCAGAATGAAAGAGTTATATGTGCTGGGTACAGGTATAAAATTGAAAAGATATTAGTATAGGGAAAGGCACATCCAGCTTCCTGGGGGGGAGAGAGAGAGCAAGAGTTCAGGGCAGCTGAGAAGAAGATGTTTAAAAACCAGGAAATAAGGAAGTGTTGTAGATCTTCCAGGACAGGAAGTCTAATCCATTATAATGTGGAGGGGTTAGACTGAAAGAGAGTTTTTTTATGATTCGTCTTGTTTGTTGCTGACGTGCTATGTCCTGAACTCTTCCTCCATCTGATAATCCCACATGTGTGAGGTATGTCCAGCAGACAGTAGTCCCAACTCCACCTCCAGGGCATCCAGCACCCATTATTTTGCCAGTCCAGTGCCTCTTTCCTCCATAAAAACATTCAGAGGCTTTGGCAACATTATAACAGTGTGCTGGCATGTAAGTGTAGCTAGTGAAAGAGGGGGTCTGAGATAAGAATTAGGTGTAGTTTACATGGGAATGGGGATGGTAAGGTATTCACACATATACAAAGCTCAGGTAGCAAGACAACCTGTGCATTCAGCTGGGTTTGATGGGGAAGGGAGAAGGGCCAGGATTGACAGGAGGGGTAGCCAGAAGGAAAAGGAATAGAAAGAAGAAAAATTGAGTTATCTCGGGGAGAAAGTCTTGAAAGATGCCTTGTAGACACAGATCTTCAAAGGTGTCAAAGAAGTCATCCCAGCTTTGAACATGTGAGTGTAGCCAAGCATCTCAAGAAAAGTTATGGAGAAAGGGGGGAATGTTACACATTTATGGGGAAGTGGACTCTTCTGGAATCCTGGTGAGTTTTAAGGTTGTGGGGGATAGTACTTGCAATTTCCAGTGGGGGTCTTCCACTATTGGAAGTTTGTCTGTAGGACACAGCATTATTCAGGATCAGTGGATCCAGACTAGGGGGTCTAAGAGGTGAACAGCTATGGGGGTGCTGTGGAGAATGGTGTGAGGATCTGTCCAGTGAAGAGGTAGAGTCTTGTGAGGCAGAAGAGATTTGAGGGAAACTTTTCCTGCCAATTGGTTTCTGACTTTCTCTGCTGAGGGTTGGGATAGGAGCTGGGTCATTGTTTTCCCCGTTAATTCCTGGCTTCCTGGAGGATGGGAAAATAGTTTCCTGTGATAGAGTCTGGATGAGATCCTGGGCCCAGAATAATACTTCTGCCATACATTATTTTAAAAGGGCTATAAAAGAGGAGTTGTGAAGGGTACAGCAAATGTGAGTAAAGTGATGAGGAGATGTTAACCTCCATCTTGTTTGCACTGGAGTACTGATCTGGTGGGATGTTGTTTAAGGATGTTGATCGTTTGTTCTACTTTCCCTGATGATTGAGGCCTTTAGGGCATATGTAGGCACCGCTGGACTCCTATGGCCTGTGAGTTTTGGGGGGTGATTAGCTAATGAAATCTGGGCCATTGTTGTTCTGAATGGAGTTGAGGAGGCTGAATCTAGGAATGATGTGGTGGAGGAAAGTGGAGACAACTTCATGAGTTTTCTTGCCTGTTGTGGGGAAGGCTTCGACCTACCTTGAGAAGGTATAACCCAAACTAGAAGTCTATATTTTCATACAGGAGGCATGTGGTGAAATCAGTCTGACAGTCTTGTCCAGGGGTGTGGCCCTGGGCCTGGTGTGCGGGGAAAGGGGGTATTTTTATGGCTCCTTGGGTGAGACCCAGGTGCAGATTGTGCAAGACTGAGTTGTCTGTTTTAAACAGGAAGATAGTCGTGAGCGAGAAAGAAGCAGAGAAAGAAGGGTGTAAAGAGGCTTGAAGCCAACATTTAGGCTACTGTGGAGGGAAGAGAGGATGTTCTGTGCTTGGGAGGAAAGAATACATTTTCCCTGTTGAAGGAACCATCCTCCTCACGTGGGAAGATGCTGGTAATCATCCTGTTCTGGACAATATATATATACTGGAGGGAATTTATCAAAGGACAAGTTCTGGCCTTCTGGGGTGGGGGTGTAAGAGCATTGAGCTGCCCATTTAACTTCTATATCAGCCCTTGGTGGCCTTTGGAAATTGGATCTGTTTTATTTTGTGGCCTTTACAAAGATAATGGCTACTTCCTTTGGGAGTGTGGCTGCATTTAGGAGGTTTTGAATGAGAGTGGCATTGACAATTGAGGAGCCTCACAGAATCCTCTTTCTTGCCATATGGCTGTATGGTGATGGATTATGTGGAAAGTATACTTAGAATCTGTATATATGTTAATGGAGCAGCCTCATGTGAGTTGTAAGGCTTTAGTGAGGCCTAAGAGCTCTGCTGCTCTGAGAGGTGCCTGGGGGTCAGAGTAATGGAAGCAATAATGCGGGGGGACTAGACACAATAGCAAACCTGCTTTGGCAATGGAGTGAGCAGTGGTGGGCTTAGGAGAAAAGCTGTTGATAAATCAGGTGTTGTTGGGATTAGGTAAGGAAAAGAGGTAGATGTCGGGAAAAGAGTGTAATATTACCACAATTAAAGGCCAGCAATCATGGAATGAGTTCTGGGAAGTGTGAGGGTCATGTGAGTGGAGGGCAGCTAAAGGAGCTGAGGGGTTATATGTGGGGTCAGGGAGAAAGTGAAGGGTTGGGTTTTCTATAAAGATGATTAGGAGCTGGCATAAGTGAGTTATGGAAATTAAAGATGGTAAGTGTTGGTGTTTTGAAAGGGATGGAATGTTATAAGGGGTAAGAATATATGTCAGGGCATGGCAGGGAGGTTTCTGGGCCTCCAGGTAAAGGAGGGACATGGCTGCCACCACTTGGAAGCAAGGGGGACAGCCTACAGCTGTGAATTCTATCTGTTTTGAGAGGAATGCTATTGGGATTATTGTGAGGTTTGTTTTAGGACCCTTACTGCACATTCCTGGTGTTCTGACACTGAGAGGTAAAATGGAGAGCAGGGATGTGGGAGATGGAGGGAGAGTGCTTGGAACACAGAGGATTGTAAGGAGAGGAAGAAACTTGACCAAAGTTGGTGTAGGTCTAAGATATAGGTTGGGGAACCTTTAGCAGCTAAAGGCTTAGCTGAGGCTGCAAAATTGGGAATCTGGGCTCTAAAATGTCCTAGGAACCCAGGAAGGAGAGGAGGTCATTTTTTGTTTGGGAAAGGGATAAGGAGGAGATGGCCTAAATTCGGTCAAAGGGAATGAGTTTTTCTCATTCCTGTAAGAGGAGGCTGAGATATCAGATAGAGGGAGAGGTTAACTGGGCTTTGGAAGGGGGCACTCTATACCCCTTGCTGGTGAAGAAGGAAAGTAAGTGAATGGTAACTTGCCGACAGGCAGTGGGAGAGGGACTGCATAAGAGAAGGTCATCTACATACTGAAGAACTGTGGGATTTTTTGGTAAAGTTAATTGTTGGGGTTCAGCTTGAAGTGTCTTGACCAAAGTAATGAGAACTGTCTCTAAATCCTTGTGAGAGTGGGTTGGGCATGGTGGCTCACCCTTGTAATCCTAGCACTCTGGGAGGCCGAGGCAGCCTGAGCCAGAGCAAGAGACCCTGTCTCTAAAAATAGCTGGATGTTGTGGCAGGTACATGTAGTCCCAGCTACTTGGGAGGCTGAGACAAGAGATTCACTTAAGCCCAAGAGTTTGAGGTTGCTGTGAGCTCACCATGGCACTCTCCTGAGGGCAAAGAAATGAGATTCTATCTCAAAAATAAATAAATCTTTGTGGGAGAACTGTCCAGGTGAGTTGTTGGCTGGTAGAGGAATCAGGGGTGGTCCAGGTGAAGGAAAAGAGGGGTTGGGAGAGCTTATGGATGGCGATAGTAAAAAAGACATCTTTGAGATGTAAAACTGTGTAGTGGGAGGTACTGGAAGGAATAGTAGATAGAAGGGCATAGGGATTAAGGGACTACTGTGCAGATAGACTAAACATCAACAACATTGATGGCCTGTAAGTCTAGCACTAACCAAAATGAGCCATCAGTTTTTTTAAAGGAAGGATGGAAGTGTTATAGGGTGAGTTAGTAGGCTTGAGAATACCAGCTGATACGAGTTTAAGGATGAGTGGTTTAATGCCCCTGAGGGCCACCATGGGGATTGGGGATTGTTTAAGGGAAGGATATGAATTTTGGTATTGAAGGACAATGAGAATGGGTGAATGATGGGAAGCCATAGAAGGAAAAGAGATATCTCATACAATAGGGTCTATAGGGAAGTCAGATTGAAAGAATGGAGGTATTGTAGGAGAGGGATTAGAGAGGAGCAGGATGGGTAGTGAGAGGTGGGAGCCAGCGGGAATCGTCAGAGTTGCTTGTAACCTAGAGAGGATATCTCTGCTTAGTAGGGGAATGCTGCATGAAGGAATGATAAGGAATGATTGTGAAAAAGAGTGTCCAGAAAATGGACACCACAGGGTGAAGTAGTGTAAGGGCATAGCAAATTACCATCAATAGCCACCACCGAGATCTCTCTTTGTTGTAGGCAACCCTTATGGCAGGGCAAGTTGAAATAGGAGGCCCCAGTTTCAATGAGAAAAGAGATTGGCTTACCTTCCACTAGCAATGATATCTGGAGCTCAGTCTTGGTGAGAGTCCAGGGGCCTGATGATTCTCCCAGAACTGTTATTCTTCAGTGGCCAAGACCAAGAGGTCAGGGAATTCAGCCAGGTCCTGGGAGTAACTGCAAACTGGATCCTCAGAAAGACATGGGCAGTCAGAATTCCAGTGAGGACCTCCACAGGCTGGATTCAGCTTGTGGGAGGGGAGTTTGGCATCTGGTGACTGCTTGGTCCCAAACCAGGTGTACCACACTCGAAGCATGGTCCTGTGGGAGGCTTTCTTTTTCTGGATTGTTCAGAGGAGTTTCAAGAAGTAGCCAGGCTTTGTCTAATGGCAGAAGCCAATAACTGGAGGTCTGAGAGGCACTGCCACTTAGAGTCCTCTTGTCAGTTATTGAAGACCTTGAAGGCCAAATTAATGAGATCTCGTTGGCGGGTCTGAGGGCCCTGAGGGGATTTTGGAGTTTTTTCCAGATATCAGGTGCAGACTAAGAGATAAAATGCATGTTGATAATGAGTCTGCTCTCCTTGCTCTCCGATGATAGGGTGGTATAATGGTTGAGGACTGCTTTTAGACAGATTAAGAATTGATCAGGGTTTTCATCTCATTTCTAAGTTATTTCTTTTAATTTTTCATAATTGATGGCCATATGGGTTGCTTCTTTTAGCTCCTCTAAGAGCCCTTGGATCATGTGGTCATAGAGGCAGATCCCAGAAGCATTAGTTTGTTAATTCCAAGTGGGTCTTCCTGGTGGACAGCTCTAGCACCCTCCACAGGGTTTGCTCTGGCCTCTGTAGATCTTCAGTGTGAACCTGAGCCTGGGACCAGACCTGCTCCCTCTCCTCTGAAGTTAGGGTGGAGGTGAGGATGAAATATAAATCATGCCAGCTCATATGATTGGGTTAAATATCTAAATTCTTGAGAGTATTTGTGGGATCTGTGGAGAACACACCTGGTTTCTGATATAAGTGAGACAAATATGAGAGGGAAAAAAGGGCATGAACCCTGACAATACCTTCTATTCCCTCAACCTCTCAGAAGGGATATAGAGGTTGTGGGGGTCCAGAAGTGGAAGGTTCAAAGGTGTGACCACATCTAGTAAGAGGTGGGGAAATTGGGTTCTCCATCTTTCCTTTCCCACCTGGGCCCACCATTTTTTCTTTTTCATCCAGGTGCAGTGGAAGGTGGGTGGGGGTGGTGAAGAGAGAGGGATGGGGTGGAATTCTTCGGGTAGGGCAGAGGTTGAGGATGGGGGTGTTGTGGGAGGACAGAAGGGGGAGGGTTGTCTGCTGGGTCAAAGGAAGACAATGGAGAATCCGGGGGTTCAGGAAGGGCTGGTTTGGCCCATGCAAGAAAATTTGAGAGGGTTCATAAGACAAACACAATCAGAGGAGGAGGAAGGCCTGGACGTAAGGGATTTCCAACCATTTCCCCAATTTCTGACAGTAATTGTAAAGGTCAGTGAAGACTGAAAGATCAAAGCTGCCATTTTCAGGCCATTGTGAGCCACTGTCTAGTTTGTATGTTGGCCAAGCAGTATTACCGAAAAAGATGAGGCATTTAGGTTTAAGGTAAGGACAGAGGTATAGAGGCTTGAGGGGAGTTAAGAGGCAGCTTAAAGGTGAAGAAAGGGAAATCCATGACTGAGTGGTCCCCTTATCAGAAACTTGAGGTAGAATATAAATGATATTAAAGCAAGAATGAAAAAGGAACTTACAAGGGTGGGGAGAAAGGAAGTAGCCAAGGCTGAGGTGAGAAAGTTACCAGGCCTCCTTGTGGGACCTTTAACCAGCTGGGAAAGAGGGGTCCAGGCCCACAGGACAGCATCCCCAATCAGGAGGCACTGGACGGGTGAGTGTGACCCCCCGGGGCTAGTCCATGACCAGCATGGAATTTAGGAGACATGGAGTACCAGAGGTTTTCGGCCCAGAGTGGAGAAAGGAAAGAGAAGTTTAAAAAGGCTCAGAGAGGGGTTATCTATGAATGCTTAAAAGGCCTGGAAATGGAGGAAGAGAGAGAGAGAGAGGAGTTGGAGTGGAGTTTAAAAGGCTCAGATAGGGGCTATGAATGCTTACCTCAAAAGGCCTGGAAGTGGATGAAGAAGGAGAGTGGAATTAAAAAGTCTCAGAAAAAGGATTATAGATGAATGCTCACCAACTATTAAATGGATGAATTCTAGGCAGGGGTCAGAGGGATCCCTCTGTTTCCCTTCCTCTCCTCGGAACAAGATCCGTCTAGTTGGGAGTGGGTTTAGGGGGTGTATCTCGGCCCCCTGAGGGGACTTCTTCCTATCCCAGGTTCTCAGCACCCTAATGAGAGGTTAAGGACCTAAAATGAGAGGTTATTCCAAGACACAAACAAAAGGTAGGGGAGTTCAGGCTCTGTGGGCAACGTGCCTTTATTTGCTCGGGTGCAAGGAGGCTGCGTTCAAAAAAGAAGTCAGCACATGAGTTAAGGTGGGTGGGCATAAGAAAGTTTGGAGCGGTCGGGGTTGACACAGTCAATCCTTCTTGGGCAGGATGTTCTTTCCTGGGCTGAACGGTTCTATTTGGGCGGTTCTCTACTTTCAGCCCCATTAACTACTGGCTACGATGTGAAGGAGAAGGTATCTTTGTACACTGTTGGTGGGAATGTAAATCAGTACAATGCCTATGAACAACAGTATGAAATGTTCTCAAAAAATTAAATCTGAAGCTGCTATATGATCAGGCAATCCCACTTCTAGGTATATATGCAAAGAAAAGAAAATCAGTGGGGTGGCACCTGTGGCTCAGTGAGTAGGGCACCAGCCCCATATACCAAGGGTGGCAGGTTCAAACCCCGCCCCAAACTGCAACAAAACATAGCCGGGCATTGTGGCGGGTGCCTGTAGTCCCAGCTACTTGGGAGGCTGAGGCAAGAATCGCCTAAGCCTAAGAGCTATAGGTTGCTGTGAGCTGTGATGCCAAAGCACTCTACCAAGAGGGGGAAAAAAAGAAAAGAAAATCAGTTATCTTGAAGAAGTACACTCACATGTTCATTGTAGCATTATTCATAATAGCTAAGATACGGAAATGACTATTGCTAATTTTGAACTTGAAGTGTAAAAGGAAATGCCCTGCCTTTCATAGTAAACCTTGAAACTGTCTGCTAAGTCACTCCATAAACTGTTTACCTCTGTCCTACAACAGCTCCTATTTTGCTTCTCTCTCTGTTTCTCTATCTCACATCTGTGTATGTTTCTTTTTTGAAAAACTAAAAATGAATCAGTTATTGTGCAACATGCTTGAAGGGCTGTTCATTGGTCTATTCTTAGTGAATTGTCTGCACAAGTTAGTGTGAGAAATTATTCTGATGACAATAGTGATAGTGAATCAGTCAGTTAAGCGGAGCTCTGATTAAACAATGATTCAAACCTTGAACATTTACTGTGTACATACATCAGATTTTTTAAATTCATATGTTCACTTGAGACAAAGCTTTGTAAAAAGGAACATGTTTGGTCATTTTCAAAGAAAATCGTAAAAAACAAGTGATAGGAAGAACATACTTAAATTTACAGGTGGCATGAATCATTCAGTTTTTATTAAGAAGTATAAATAAGCACAGTCAGTGACTAAAGTTACATAAGTTTTTATCTTTCTTTCTGCTGCTGAGAAATCCTCCAAACCATCAACAAACTCAATTCTTAGGAGAGGTTTTGGAGAAAGCTGATGGAAGCCTATAAAATAAGAATCTATTAATTTTTTGTGTCAAAATTTTTAATAATTCTTTTATTTTTGTAATAAAATGAAATATTATCAATAAAACTTTTAATGAAGTGCTATAAAAGGCAGAATAGGGAACGGAGTGTTCCCATCCTCACAAATTGTTTTGTGTGCTCTTCTCTTTTCTTACTGGAAGGGACACTTTTGCTAAATGCTGTCTTCTATCTGTAGGATTTTACAGTTTTAATCATTAGGTTATAATTGCCAATGAAAGAATAATTTGTCAATTCAGGGAAAAACGAAGCATCTTTTATACCAAAGTTGAGCTTGCACAAAGCAAAAGCTGCCTGAAATTTCACCAGCAGAAATTCATTCTTTGCATCTTACTTTTGTTGTTCCTCAGAGTTTCTCCAGACTCCCCCATTGCAGTTAATAAAATCTCCTAGTCAGGTCAGCCAGAAACCTCTGGACTTTTTTAAAACCGAATTTCTTGACCTTACCTGTCCTCAGGGTGGTGTGCTGGGGATGGCCGGGGGGTGCCCGGGTGAGCCCGGCAGCCTGCAGCCCAGGGGCCCCGCGGGGGCTGAAGCGGGCGGCCAGGCAGAGCCTGGGGAACAGGTGTCCCATCGCGAGGCCTTCTGCCCTGGCCCTCTGCCGCCTGGACGCGACGGCCCTGCGGCCTCCGCTCCCCCTTACTCGGCCACAAACTCTCGCGTCACTGCCTCTTGAACCCATAGCCCTGCTGCTGCAACCCCTCCTCAGTTGCCTGGACCCCTCTCCCCATGCTGAACGCCAGCTCTGCTCGCACATCGGCTGTCAGACCTTCAAGTACCTTTGTGTGAAATCATCACCAAACTCGCCACATGAGTCTAAACCGGACGGCGGACGCCCAGTGTCTTCTGCTCATGGGAAAAGCAATTATGACCTGCAAAGGTTTGGGCCAGACCTAAGACTTCTGAGACTTCAACAAAAAATAAGAGAAAAGGGGAATTATTTCTAGATGTGCAAATACTCTCCCTAGAGAAGAAAGGATTAAGGTGAAAAGCACAGAAGTTGGGGTCCCAAAGAAGTCTCAGAGTGAAACCAGTGCCTCCTCTTTAGGGGCTGTGAATCTCCTGAGCTGAAGGAGAAGAAAAAAGTGGATGTGCTTTCTTTAACTTTCCCAGAATTTGCCCCAACACCAATCCTATTCTTGACGCTGAGAATGGTCAGTGTGAGTGAGCATCAAGGTCGTCTCTTTGATCAGTGATCCAGTGTACACAGCGGGTGGGAAGTGTTTGCTTCCTGGGGGGGGGGGGCAGTCTTTTCCTTTTTGCTCATCCTACAGTAAGACTTTTAAGTGGTTCTGTTGCTGCCTGGCCTGTGTGGGCTGGTCTTCTGCTTTGAGAAGCAGATTGTTGTGTCTGTTGTCTCTGCAGTTCCCGAGTGGAGCTCAGAAGAGCAGAGTGGGGCACTGGGGTTGGTGGCTACCCATTGCTTGCAGGTGCTGTCGTAGGAGGACACCAGGCAGGTCTGAGGTGTGACTCTCTGCCTTCCAGCCCCTTTGCGTTTTTCACTCCCACCCTCCTCAGAATAGCAGTGACTAGCTCACTCAGTCCCAGTTCAGCAAACCTGGATGTAGCATTTTCTTTCCTTTTCTCAAAGTGGGAGTATTTATTTCATTTATGAACAATTATTTCTCTTGTGAAAAGATAGACCATAATTCCTCCCAATGGTGTTTATAAAATATTATATTTTCCTGTGCCTTCCAAGAAACAGCTGTTGTTTAGAGCGGGTACCCCTCTGCATACCTGAGGCTGGGCTGGCCATCGTCTCACATGGTGTCCTCCTTGTTGGCTCAGGTCGCGTTAAGGGGTTGGTTACTTATGGATGCCTTTAATATTAAACAGTGAAAATGCTGTTTTGATCGAGGTATGATGTCCACTAAGTTGTGACAGTGGATCCTTCATTGCATTCAGATAAATAGCTGCATATCTAAAATAAAATAAAATTTCTCTTCTACCATACCCTATACCTCCAAACTTATTAATCATTCTGTCTTTTCCATCGCATTTTCCTTCACCTGGTTCCAAGCCCCTTCAAAATGCTCAGGTGTATTGCTGTGTCTCATAGCTGTTCTCACTTTTGCTAATCTACCCCTCTCCAATACCTCATGCCACTGCCAAATTGTCTGTCAAGAACAGACCATCAGGACATCTTACCCTGAAGAGAAGAGGAGATATCAAAAAACAAAAATCAAAAACAAAACAGGTGGTTCCTCATATTACCTACATAATAAGAAGAATATAAACTCCTCACTGAGAGAGGCTGGAGGTGGTATGGAGACAGCATTGGTTTTTCATTCTTGTTCTACTATTAACTTCCTCATCTTAGAAAAATTATTTAAACTCTTTGAGCAGTTTTCAGTAATTTCAGCAGAAATTCAATAATTTCTTCAAACAGGCTATTAATACATACCTTAGAAAGTGTCCATGTTACTTGAGACAATTCATATGAGACTATTTGGCAGAGTAGCAAATCCAGAAATCAGATATCTTTTCTCAATATAGTTCCAAACTGCTTTTCATATTATCTCTTGCTATACCCATTCTCTTGCAATTAGGCCTTAACATCCCAATTTTTCACAAACATATACACATCTGTACTTCCTTTTTCCTACCTGTGCCATGTGTCTGAATCTTCTCCATCAAACTCACTTCTACTCATCCTTCAAGAACCAGTTTAGATATGACCTTTTCCATAACAATTTCTCTAAGTTACCTGCACTCCCCATTCACAAAAGATCACTGAATCCTTTGGGGTGCTCATAGCACATTTCAGTGTTTTTATGTAGTCCTTGTGAAGACTGTGAAGGGTGTGAATCTTTTACTCACAAGCTGACAAGTTAACCTGTGATACTGGAAGAAGATAAGAGATCCCTGAATTAGAAATTTTGGACTTTATTACTCAGAGCAAACAGCATGAGTTTTGTGTCTGTGTTGCTTCCCCTTCCGAATCCCACAGTGGTGCGGCGAAGGGGACCCAGGTGGATGTCAAGTATGCAGTGGAATCCTGACCTTAGGGAACCTGAATCTGTTACAATGGGCTATGAACAAACCTGTTGACTTTTCCCTAAACGGAAATATTATTTTTATTATGTCAGACAGTAAAGAAATTTATACTTTTCTCTACAAGGAGAGGCTAACTCTGTCTTCAATGTCTGTTCACTCACAAATCATTGTTAAAAGATAAACTAAAACAAAAAGTTGTCCAGAAACATGAAGGATCCCTAAAGAATCTTGTTTCCCAACACTGCCATGAAATCTTCTTCATTTCCAAATTGTGCGGGTGAAAAAGGTTGTATGTGGGCAGTGCCCTGTACATATGGAAGATCTCAGCACCCACAGAACTATGTATTTCAGAATGGAAAATCCCCAAAGAGGAGTAAACTAAGGTAAAAATTCAAAGTAAAGAAAGGTAAGGCCAAGCATCAGGATAGCTCATAATCTACAAAGTTTCCTCTTTAACAACTGTGGTTAAATTAACTATATATTTTTTAGGATTTATGAGGTTGAAATGCAAATAAAATTCTAAATACCCTAAAAAATTATTTACTTTTGATTAGAAAAAGTACAAATCTCAGGGATATCAAAAATTTACTATACTACTACTAGGGGTACCTCCTAATGGGTACCTACTCTGAGCCTACCACTTTTTCTATTGATAATAATTTTTATTCCTCATCAATCAATCATGGGAGAAAAGTTCTATGCTCCAAATTTTTAGACTGAGTGATCAAGTGGCTTACTTCAAGTGACAGAGGACATATGTTCTTTTGAACTCAGTCTATTTGCTTTGTTCAAAATTCTACAGGCAAAACCTTCTTGTGAGATTCTTTTCTGAGCTTATCACCGGCTAATGCTATAGAACTAAAGGACATAAGTCTGGAAGTTGGACCAGACACAGGTCAGGGAGTAACTACATGGATGGTGCAAAGCAGGAGGCATCGACTGGGGAAGAGTCCCTACATCGGTTTCACTTCACCTTATTTTCAGTTTTGGCTGAAGTTCATTTTCATTGTGGATATGTGTGTGTTTCTTGAAAGTGAAATAATGGATCATAACAGAGTCTGTCTCAGAACTTTCATAATGACTCACATATAATGGAGCACAGTGTTTCTTTTTCACTTCAAAGGAAGGTTGGAGCAACCTTTCTGGGGAAGAAGAGTCAGAGCTGCTCTGAAAGAGAAATGCAGACCAATTTTATAATCATTTCTGTTTCTGAGATTAGAATTGTCCATAAAGCCTCAGATGGTTTTAATTAGTTATCTATTCCTTTATCTCTCCATCTAGCCAACACCTACTTGTGGCAAGCCGTTGAACTGCCAAGTAATTGCAAAGAATGAAGAGCTGAATGATTCATTGTAATAAAATAATGTAAACTTTTAAATCAGACAGATCTTAGTTGAATTCTTGTCTCTGATACTTATGAGATGAATTATCTAAACTCTCCAAGCCTCTTTTCATTGCATGTGGAATAAAAATAATAATCCCTATCTTCTAAAAATGTGTTAGAGTAAAACCAACGAAGTATGTCAGTTGCCTAACAAGAGTTATCTGAACCACGAATAGTATTCCCTTCCCTTCTCACTCAGACATTGCCAGGTTATAATGTATCATGTGGTACTTGTTGAAAACTAATAAATATCATAAAGACAACTCAAATATGTAGTTTCATAAGAAGTATACTGGACATGGTTTAGGATCAAAAATTAAGTGAATTTCCTGCCTAGGAATGCCATCAAAGAAATGACATCAAACAACATCCCCATGTTTAGCAGGGTTTTGAATTTTCTCAAGGAAATTCAAAACTTAGCTGGAGAATTCTTCCATTTGAATTATTTGGTTTTTGCTGTTGGACAACTTGGTATAACATGCAGAGATGTTCAGGGGACCATTTTCTGAGTTGCTCAGTAGAGACCATTCTTTTGAGTTACTCAAAAAGAGAAAAACTTGTCAAATTTCTACAAAAACTAGCTGATGAAAGAACTACTGTCTTTGCTGACACTGAGAAAAAAGCCATGTTTGTTGCAAATTTTCTTTGCTGAGAAAGCTTAGCAACTACAATATTCATGGTGATCTAGCATAAAGATGGCAAACTTGGAGTTATTTTTGCTGTGGAAAGCTCATGTTGCAACTTCAGTAGTTGCCAGAGGGCTGGATATTGAAAATGTTCAATGTGTTATCACTGTGCCCTGAATCTGACCCACAGGTCATTGTGAGAGTACTGCAGAGCTGTTTCCTTGTTCAATGTTGAATTGGACAGCCAGAGTCCTGTTGTGTGCTCAACAGCCTTCTTCTTTATGGTTGGAAGAAACTGCTGTTAGTACCTGTCTTCCAGGTTTCAGTGGTAGAACAGAAATGTGTTTGCATTACTTGATTCTAGAAAGAATTACCAAGGCAAGAGTACGTTGAACATAGCAGGGTTTCTTCTTCACAAATTCCCATTTCAGTAGATAAAGAGTCTTGGAATTAAAACTAAAACATTGAAGTTTGTACTATAGTTTTGATGCAGAAAAGAAAATAGTTTGGATTTGGGATTTTTAATACATATAAAACCTGATACTCTGGTGGGAAGGTACTGGAAAGATCACCTATATGGTCCGTCTAACAAGGGTACAAGTGAACTTTTCTAGAACTAGAATATAAATGTTTTGACACAATGACTAAGCAAATGACATGAAGTCTATGTTAACCAGCTTGATGAAAGTATTTCAAATTGTATATGAAAACACTACACTGTACCCTATGTTTGCATTAATGTATACAGCTATCATTTAATTAAAAAAATTTTTTTTAAACCTGATACTCTTCTATTTCTCCTCCCATTCCCACTTTCACCCTTAAAAAAAAAAATCCATACTGACTACTTGTATAAAATGCTGAAAATTATAACATTGCAGTTACTATGACAAATGATGTTAACTATAAAGATTAAACTAAGTATTCTAAATATCTTGCTTTAACCAAAAACAAAAAGAAGGCTTTAAGGAGCTTACAGTTTCTTGGGGAGAGAGTAGAGGATAATGAGAATAGATGACAAATACTCTTCCAGCCATAAACTGGAAAGGGAGTTGTGGCAGCAGGAGCATAGAGGAAGCGCTTACTTCCAGCTTGTGAGATTGATAATGTTATTAACCTGAACTTGCCCTTCCTAAATCAGGACTAATGGTTGTGGAGATCCCCTTCCCTCTACCTTGCTTAACTGTCTCCTCTTACCCTCTTCATTAGCTTCATAATTAAAGGGAGAAGAAAAGGTCAAATGGAAACAAGCAAAGGTCCAACTCAAGAGAATCGATCTTTTCTGCCCTTTCCAGAGAGGAAGGTGTATACATCTGTGCTCCACTGAAATGTCTACTGGGTGATTTTGCCAAGGCTATCTGAGGTATTTACCTAACTTTCCCTCTAGAGCCTGTTTGGTAATGCCTCCTTAAAAAGCAAAACTTGAGTGAAAGCCACATGAAGCTTGCAAATCTGTGAACCACAGCTTGCCTCTCTGCTTAGCACCTCTGTCATGTGTCCCCCATTACTCTGAAGGCAACAAGTCCTCTCAAAGTTGGACATCCAGGAGCCTTCCTCTCCCTGCTTTTACATTAGTCGATATCAATGATTTGTTTCCCAATTCTTGTTCTACTCCAGCCTCCTTCCTTTTGGAGGTGGCAAAAAACATTTGTACTCCTTTGTTTTGCAGGAATTGTAGATTCATGGGTAGTTACGATCTACCCTTTATCCAATATCCTCAGTGGTTCCATCTTTCAAAATTACATTATAGTATTAAAATTAGACATTTGACATTGCCTCAATGTATGTGTATAAAGATGACAATTTTTTTCATTCTTTATTGCTTTTTCTTTAAATTGCTTTAAGACTTTCTTGCTCTTAGTGTATTAACCTTTATTGCTTCTAAGACTCATAATTTCTTATGGTGATTAATCCTCCAAGTAGGGCCGACAGCCTGCAGAAATCAAAAGGATGCCAAATGCTTTGGAGGCCAATTTTCCTGCAGGCACAAACTTTCCAAAATAAACATATCCCAAACATCAGGAATCTTTTCTATGTAAACTTTGGCAAGACTTTTAAAACACTTGATTATATTAAGAAGGTCTGCACAGCAAAGGAAACAATCAAAGAGCAAATAGTCAACCTACAGAATGGGAGAAAATATTTGCCTGCCATATATCTGATGAAGGACTAATACCTAGAATCTACAAAGAACTCAAACAAATCAACAAGAAAAAACAAACAACCCCATTAAAAAGTGAGCAAAAGACATGAATGGAGGCTTTTCAAATGAAGATAAACAAATGGCCAGTAAGCATACAAAAATGCTCAACATTACTAATCATCAGGGAAATGCAAATTAAAACTACAATGAGATATCACCTTCACTTAGTTAGAATGTCTTTTATTAAAAAGTTAAAAAATAATAGATGCTACATGAATGCAGAAAGAAAGGAGCACTTATATGCTATAGGTGGGAGTGCAAATTAGTACAAACTCCATGGCAAACAATATGGAGATTTCTCAAAGAACTACAAGTAGACCTAGCATTTGATCCAACAATCCCACTACTGGGTAACTACCCAAACGAGAAGTCCCCATTCCATCAAAAAGATACATGCACTCATATATTTAACACAGAACAATTCATAACTGCAAAGATATGGAATCAACTTAAGTGCTCATCAGTTCATGAATGGATTAGCAAAAGTGTTATATATACAGAGGGTGCCAAAAAGTGTATATGCATTTTAAGAAAGGAAAAAACTATACAAAAATTATATTACTCAAGTCATGTTTGACTTCTGCAGTTACAAGAGGTACTCAAATGCTACTTGTATTCATCTTTTGTAACTGGTATATATTGAGTGTCACAATTTTAAGACAATTGTTTCCTTTTTTTTTTTTTTTTTTTTTTTTTGAGACAGGAGCCTCGAGCTGTCTCCCTGGGTGGAGTGCCGTGGCATCACAGCTCACAGCAACCTCCAACTCCTGGGCTCAAGCGAGTCCCCTGCCTCAGCCTCCCGAGTAGCTGGGACCACAGGCACCCGCCACAACGCCCAGCTATTTTTTGGTTGCAGCCATCATTGTTGTTTGGCGGGCTCGGGCTGGATTCGAACTCCCCACCTTGGGTGTACATGGCTGGCGCCTTAGCCACTTGAGCCACAGGCGTCGAGCCATGTTTCCTTTCTTAAAATATGTATACATTTTTTATTTCAGTCAATGGGAGGAGCAAGATGCTGCAGAGTAACAGCTTCCTTGCAACTGGGCACGGACTCATAGAAACCCTAGTCCAGAGGCATGGTAACTTATAGAGCAACAGGAAGTGAAAGGAAAATTAGGGCAAGGAAACAGATAAAAGAAATCACTCATGAGGAAGAATAAGCAGAAAAATCCTGACAACATGAAAAACCAATCCAGAGCAAAGGACTGTGAGGTAGCTACTGCAGAGGATTCCAGCCATAAATGACAGAAAGGGAATTTAGAATACAAATGATGAAAACAATGAAGAAAATGCTGGAAACAATGAAAGAAACTGCTGGTAAAGTGGAAAATAACTAAAAGGAAATCCCAAAACAGAATCAAATAAGATGAACAATATGAAGAATATAGGATGCAATCCCCATTAAAGCTCCACTGTCATACTTTTAAAATCTAGAAAAAGTAATACTTCATTTTATATGGAATCAGAAAAAACCCCGAATAGCAAAGACATTACTCAGGAACAAAAACAAAGTAGGAGGAATTATGTTACCAGACCTCAGACTATACTATAAATCAATAGTGATCAAAACAGCATGGTACTGGCACAAAAACAGAGAGTTAGATGTATGGAACAGAATAGAGAGCCAAATGATGAATCCAGCTACCTACCGTTATCTGATCTTTGACAAGTCAATTCAAAATACTGAGTGAGGAAAAGATTCTCTATTTAACAAATGGTGCTGGGCTAACTGGATGGCAACCTGTAGAAGACTGAAACTAGACCCACATCTTTCACCATTAACTAAGATAGACTCTCACTGGATTAAAGATTTAAACTTAAGACATGAAACTATGAAAATACTAGAAGAAAGTATAGGGAAAACACTTGAAGAAATCGGCTTGATCGAAAATTTTATGAGGAGGACCCCTCGGGCAATTGAAGCAATGTCAAAAATACACTTTTGGGACCTGATCAAACTTAAAAGTTTCTGCACAGCCAAGAACACAGTAAATAAAGCAGGTAGACAGCCCTCAGAATGGGAGAAGATATTTGCTGATTATGTCTCCGACAAAGGTTTAATAACCAGAAGCCACAGAGAACTCAAACATATTAGTAAGAAAAAAACACACGATCCCATCTCAGTGTGGGCAAGGGACTTGAATAGAAATTTCTCTAAAGAAGAGAGGCACATGGCCTACAGATATATGAAAAAAAGCTCTCCATCCTTAATCATCAGCGAAATGCAAATCAAAACTACTTTGAGGTACCACCTAACCCCAGTAAGATTAGCCCATAGCCCATATCACTAAATCCCAAAACCAGAGATGTTGGCGTGGATGTGGAGAAAAGGGAACGCTTCGACACTGCTGGTGGGAATACAAATTCATTCCTTTTGGAAAGACATCTGGAGAACACTGAGAGAACTAAAAATAAACCCATCATTTGACACTGCAATTCCTTTATTAGGTATATATCCAGAAGACCAAAAATCGAATTACAACAAAGACATTTGTATCAGAATATTTACTGCAGCCCAGTTCATAATTGTGAGGTCATGGAAGAAGCCCAAATGCCCGTCAACCCACGAATGGATCAATAAATTGTGGTACATGTACACCGTGGAATACTATGCAGCCCTAAAGAAAGATGGAGACTTTACCTCCTTCATGTTTATATGGATGGAATTGGAAAATGTTCTTCTTAGCAAAGTATCTCAAGAATGGAAGAAAAAGTATCCAATGTACACAGCCCTACTTTGAAACTAATTAATAGCTTTTATAGGAATGTCATAACCTAATTATAGCCTTAGAATATGGGAAGGGGATGGGAGGGAAGATGAGGGGGATGGATGGGGGTAGGGAGGGTGACTGGTGGGGTCACCTCTATGGTTTATCTTACAAGGGTACAGGTGAATCTTTCTAAAAGCAGAGTATGAACGTTTTAACTCAAAACTAAGAAAATGACATGAAAGTTATGTTAACCAGTTTGATGAGAGCATTTCAAAACATACATGAAAACAGCACACTGTACCCTATGATTGCATTAATGTACACAGTTATCCTATAAGAAATAAAAAAAATAAAAAATAAAATAAATAAAAGAATATAGAAAGGATATACAGAGCTGAAGGAATTGAAGCAATTAGGGAACTTAAAGATGGAACACAAAGTATCAACAGCAGATTAGACCATGCAGAAGAAAGAATCTTAGAGGTAGAGGACAAAGCTGTTGAGATAACTCAGATAGTTAAAGGGGCAGAGGAAAAGAGAGAGAAAGCAGAACGTTCACTGATAGAATTATGGGACTTTATGAAGCGTTCAAACATATGAGTTATAGATATCACAGAAGGGGAAGAAGAATGCCCCAGGGGAATAGAAGCTATACTAGAGAATATTATAAATGAAAATTTCCCAAATATCACCAAAGATTCTGACACACTTCTTTCAGAGGGATATCGGACCCCAGGTCACCTCAACTCTAACCAAGCTTCTCCAAGACACATTGTCATGAACCTGTCCAAAGTTAAGACAAAAGAAAAGATTTTCCAAATGTATATATGTATACATTTTTGGCATCATTTGTATATATATTATGGAGTACTACTTAGCCATAAAAAGAAATGAATTATACAATAATTTTGATGGAACTGGAGAGCATTATCCTGAATGAAGTATCTCAAGAAGGGAAAACAAACATCACATGTACTAGCTAATGATTTGGAACTAATCAATGGGCATAGGTGGGCACAGAAAGAAATAAAGCTCTTTGGAAATCAAGAAGGGGACAAAGGGGAAGGAAGAGTGAAAACCTACTGAACAGGTAGTATAAACACTATTTGTGTGATGAGCACACTAATAACCATGCCTTAGCATTATAAAAGCTATCAATACAGGCTTGGCAACCATAGCACAGTGGTTATGGTGTCAGCCACCTACACCAAGGCTGGTGGGTTTGATCCAGCCCAGGCCAGCTAAAGAACAATGACAACTGCAACAAAAAATAGCCAGGCATTGTAGCAGGCACATGAAGTCCCAGTTCCTTGGGAGGCTGAGACAAGAGAATTGTGTAAGCCCAAGAGTTTGAGGTTGCTGTGAGCTGTGATGCCACTGCACTCTACCAAGGATGACATAGTGAGACTCTGTTTCAAAAAATAATAATAATAATAAAGCTATCAATATAACAAAAAATATTTTTAGCCTCTTAATATTTTTAAATTAAAAAAAAAGAAACACCCATAGTACATGTAGGTAATGTGAGTTGTTTAGAAAAATCTCAAAATAAGATATTTAGTAAGCCTCAGTGTATTTTGATTATAATAGTCAATAGCTTTCCTGAATGTATTTATCTTCGTTCTTTACAAGGTTCTTGTTTCTAGTCCTTATCTTAAACATTGTTATTGTTATTAAATTTTAAGCCTTTTTAATTTTGTGAAGGCAAAAGTGGAAACCTAATAAACATGTGTATATGTAAAAAAAGAGAGAGAGAGAGAGGAGAGAGAAAATAAAACAAAAACAAACAATGGTCCTTACGCCATATTCATTTATCTTGGCAACTGCAGATGCAGACCTCAAGGTAAGGTATATGTCAAGAAATTCAACATTTTCTATAATATCATAACTTTTCTGTGTTTATTCCAAGCACTTCCAGCATCACTAGTGACACTCTGTATGGGTCCCATGGTCTAACCCAAGGTCCAGGGTATTACACTTTGCACAATAAAAAAGATGTAAGAACCCTAGTTCTAGTAATGTGAAGTTTACTAGAAAAAGGAACTACTCCAATATGATGCTCACATGCCATTTTAATAGGATACTCACAACACTTGAGCTCACCACAATGGCATAAAGAGGTAGCTATAAAATTGTTACTCTATACACTGTATACAAGTTCTGACAATTAAGTTTGTGAACTCATCCTAGAAAAAGTGCTACATACCTCATTGCTGAAGATCACTAAAGTCACCTTCAAACTATTCTCATTGGGAAGCTAGGCACAGACACCAGCAAAGCAGTTTTGGAACTCTTTTTCTGGAATGAGCATTGGGACTGTCATTATATTCCCTTGATATCCTAAATGCCATCAAAATGTCTTCCTCTCAATATTTCCTTAATCTTTGTGTAAAGGAAAATGTCACTGGGGGCCACATCATGTATCAAAGAGGATGTTCCAATACAGTTATTTGTTTTCTGGTTAATCCACCCCCAGACAAAAAAAAAAAAGATTTAAAAACTCCCTCACAGAGAGCGTTCATTAGTGAGCTCCTTCAGGATCATTTTTGCACACACTTTTCTCATGCCAAGATGGTCAGTTAAGATTTTCCTAAGTGTTTCTCTACTGAGTGTTGTTTGTTTGTTTGTTTGTTTTTGGTCTGCTATACTTCTCATGTTGGGCCAATGATTTTAATACAAAATTTGACAAATTTTTGCAGTGTTTTCATTAGTTCTGCTTGTTACTGCCACTGACCTCTCTTCATCAGTAACATTTTCTATCTCCTCAGGAAAATGTTTAATCCATTTGTACACTGCTATTTTCTTCATGATATTAGCCCCATAAACTTGGACTGATTTCATCTCACTCTCGTCAAATTTAACAAGAAATTTAATGTTTGTTAATTGATCTAATTCAAGCTCTGACATTTTTGCAACAACACATGAAAACACACAAGCACGATAATGAACTCCACGCAGCAAGGTACTACCCACATGTTGACACAAACGAAGCTGTGAGATATACCAAGGTTTATAAAGAGCTTTGTGTACAGTGCTGCTAATGTAAGCACCTGGTGGCAAGTTTGAAAACTTAATTGTCAAAACTTATATTATAGTTAATTTTATGCAGTTATGAGTTAATATTGCATATTTCTTTTTTATTTCTTTCTTTTTTTTTTTTTTTGCAGATTTGGCCGGGAGCTGGGTTTGAACCCACCACCTCCAGCATATGGGGCCAGCACCCTACTCCTCAATTGCAAAAGCTACTATGTTCATTCTGTAATTTTAAGTTATGATAAATGTTATCTTCTTATAATGTGTTCGTTTATATTTTATGGTAGTAAATGATAAACTAGTATCTACATACACGAGTAGTTTATGCATGGATGACATATCTTTTTCTTAAATTTTTAAGTATTTCTAGGATATACAGTTCAACTGCAAGTTTTTTCAAATTGCCATAAATCTCAAAAACTATTCCAATATATTTATTGAAAAAAATCTGGATATAAATGGAACCCTTTATATGCAGTTTGAACCCATGTTGTTCAAGAGTCAACTGTATGTGGAGATGGGGCCTTTGGTAGGTAATTAGGTTTAGATGAGGTCATGAGGGTGGGGTCTCAGTGGTGGGATTAGTTTATATAAGCCCTTGCTCGCTCTTTCAACCGGATGAGGACACAGTGAAAAGGAGGCCACCTGCAAGCCAGGGAGAGTGTCTTCACCAGAAATTGACCAACCCAACATCCTGATCTCAGACTTGAGCTTCTAGCACTGTGAGGACATAAAATTCTATTATTTAAGCCACTCAGTATATTTTATGACAGTCCAAGCTGACAAGGATAACCTCTGTGGTTTATAAATACTTGTCTCCAAATCTCTATGCTCTAAAACTCACTGAAACACTCATGGACTTACCTGGTAAATGACACTTTCAGACCACCGTTCAAAGCCGGTTCACAACTCTACATGTGTTTGCTTTCCTGCTTTTTTAAATTTGGAGCCACAAAGGAATAGACAGGTAAGCTTCCTAATATCAGAATTCATAGCTGTTATAATGACACTAAGTAAAATAATCCCCAAATTGGTGTTTATAGAGAACAGTATTACAAGTAATATTTCTCTTCAGAATACATTCCTTATCTGAAAGATGTATTTAGATGAGTATTTTATTTCTTAATTATCTCAAATGAATAACTTATTTCTATATTATTAGATCTAACATTGAGCACACTGAGGAAAATCTATTTTTCTCATACTATACTATACTATTCCACATTAGGTTTTAAGTTTTGATATAGGAGATGGGTTCATCTATTTTCAAATATTCAACAAATTTTTTTTATATACCATTAAATTGAACAAGAACATGCTTGGGATTTTAGAAAAATAAAAACTGAAGAAAAGGGCCCTGATAATAATTTTGTGACATTATGCCTTAGTCTTTCTGTGTTTAAGTTTCTTAGTTTGTAAAATGTAGATAAGAACGGTATCTATCTCATAGAGTCAGTGCGAGGACAAATTAATTTTAAAGTAAAGCATGTAGAACCACATACATTACCTATTATTAATAATAATAATTACATCTTCTTTAAAAATGTGAAACATCATTAACTAAAAAATCACATAAGCTCAGTTACTGAGAAGGCAACCAATAAAAATGAGATATTGATGAATATTTAAGAATAGGTTTTAGGTGCTATGAGACCTGAAGTTTATACAATTTGGGGAAGCCTTTATAAGAAAATAAATCCACAATTACAAATATAAAATTAAGAATACAGGATGTTCATAGTAGCTCTGCTTGAATAAAAGAAAAAGGAAATAGATTTATGCCTCAGTAGGGGAACAGTTAAAGCAATTAAAAATAAAGAGGAATATACTAACCCAGAAGGGCTGCAGGTATATTGTTAGTGAGATAAACAAAATTCATTATGGCAGACATTCTGGTTGCCTATCCAATAAGCATCACTTCAGTTTTTCTTGCCAAGAGGCCCTTAACCTTATTCAGGGAGACAATGTGCCCACCTTTAACTAATTGATTTGATTTTTTATTTTTTTTATTTTTTTTATTTTGAGACAGAGCCTCAAGCTGTCCCCCTGGGCAGAGTGCCGTGGCATTACAGCTCACAGCAACCTCCAACTCCTGGGCTTGGTGAGTCTCCTGCCTTCGCCTCCCAAGTAGCTGGGACCACAGGCACCCGCCACAATGCCCGGCTATTTTTTGGTTGCAGCCGTCATTGTTGTTTGGCGGGTCCGGGCTGGGGATTCGAACCCGCCACCTTAGGTGTACGTGGCTGGCGCCTTAGCTGGTTGAGCTATAGGCACCGAGCCGATTTGATTTTTTAATTAAAAAATAATTTTGTACCTTGGTACGACCAAGTGGAAGAGTTCTGACTGAAGGGTTGTGAGAGTCATTGCTCTTGGACCTTTTTCCTCTTCCAGCCAGGAATGTGGAAAAATACTGGACATACAACAGGCATCTGGGCAGTCTTGAGGTAACAAGCCTATGGGTGAGAGCAATAACTAAGAACAGAACTAAAAAGATATAGAAAGCCCTCATGGCACTGTGGATCTTCCTACCAGTCTTACACTACCTACTATTTGATAAAAAATAAATGTTCATTTGGTTAAGTCATTTTTTATGCAGGTAAAATTAAATTCTAACTGATATGCATATTGTTTTATCTATATACCATGTATCTTAGAAAAAGATAATATAGGAAAACATACATGTGTTTGTAAAATGGACTGATCGGATGACCAGCAAACTCAGAAGTGTGGTTAACCCCAGAGAAGGGAAGTAGGCATGAGAGTGCAACTGTTCCCATTTTGTTCAATATACTTTTGCATTTGAATATTTTACAGTGAATATGTCACTTTAAATCCCCCAAATGACATTTATCAACGCCTTTCTTGTGCATGAGTGTGTGAGGAAGCATTTTGTCTTTCAAGTTGTGTTAGCAAAAACAGACGAACAAGTTTAGAAATTTAGGCTATAACCTTTAAATAATTTTAAATTTAGCTGCTTATGTCCAAATATTCCCTCAATCTTTTTTTATTTTCAACATATCACCATTTAAAAATACACTAAACAAACACAGTCTCTCTTTGAGTCACCTGCTGTGGTCTTCAAGGCTCTCATCCCTGTGGATTATGTTAAGGCCATCTGTAGAGCACAGCGTGTCTGGGAAAATACTCACTCTGTACTTTGCTCTAACATTTTCTTTAAGAATAAATATTTGTAAATCATTATCAAGAACAGTATTCAGGGGGAAAACCAAGCTAATGAAACAGTGTAAATAAAACATTTGCATAGAAATGGGTACTAAGTTGGAGGGGCAAGCAGCAGCCCCCGACCTAAACTGGAATCCCATAAGTTATTTTGAACAATATTAACATATCTTCCTGTGGATAGCTATGCAGTTATAGCATCTGATTTTCTACACAAACATAGGCTATAAACACAGTAAGATTTGGCTTTAAAAATTGTTTTTTTTTTCCAAATCATCCTCCTATCTTCCATAATTCAACAAAGAAATATTGAGTACCCCAAAGTCCCAGTAACTACATCTGCTTCTCTACGGGAACATGGACTATGAGCACAATAAGATTTGGCTTTAAAAACTTGCTCTCCTTCCAAATAGTCCTCATAAATTTAATAATTCAACAAACAAATATTGAGTACCTTATAATTTCCCAGGCACTAGACTAGGCTTTGGGCAAAGAGGGTGGAACAAGGAGAGGGGGCTGAGATGTAATGACTTTTGAGATCCATTTCTTCATGGATCTCTCTAGGTCATGGGTGTTATCAGATAGGAAGCCATGTGTGAAAAAGAAGTAAGATAGCATGGAAAGATCAAACAAATATCAAGAGTCAAAGACAGGCTAAGAGCCAAAAGCAGAAATATCATCCCAAGCCAAAGTAAATCCAAGGCATCCTTTCTTCTATTCACCCATCTGTTCAGGTAGCACTAACCAAAGCCTGCTACGTGCAAGCAGTATGCTGCTATAGGGAATGCACAGATAACAAAAACCATAGCTCCTGTCCTGGAGGGACTTAAGGACTGATAGACTAATAAGGAGAATAAAATAAGTATAATCAAATAATTCTGACGAGTATGCATTAAATGTCATTAACAACTAAGGAAAACAAAAATCTGTTTACTAAAGATATTTTAAAGTCTGAAAGCCGCTGACCTAGAACATTGATTCATTTATGTAGGCTCCACGCCCATAGCTCAGTGGTTAGGATTCCAGCCACATGCACCAGGGCTGGTGGGTTCAAACCCGGCCTAGGCCTGCTAAAAAAAAAAAAAAGAAAGAAAGAAAGAAAAAAATGCTGGACATTGTGGCAGGCGCCTGTAGTCCCAGCCACTCGGGAGGCTAAGGCAAAAGAATCACTTGAGCCCAAGAGTTTGAGGTTGCTGTGAGTCCTGATGCAATGGCACTCTACCGAGGGCAACATAGTAAGACTCTGTTTCAAAAAAAAAAAAAAAGAAGAATGATTAGTTTATGTAAAATGTGAGAGAAACATGCTCAGAACTTCTGGACTAAACTTAAAAGGCACTAAATGCCCAGGAGAGTGTCTTTTATACAGAGAGCAATGGTGAGACCCCTAGGGAATTTTCAAATAAGAAAATTAACACCATGGAAGTGGCCAAGTTTAACTTTCTGACCAAGAACACCATGGAATTAGATCACTTCTGGCTGGGCAATCAGAGAAGCCCTCATGGGAGAAGTGGTAGCTGAAAAAACGGAATAATTTTAATAGGACCAAATGGTGCAGGAAATAGAGAAAGGACTCGTTAGGCTTTGTGTCTGGCAAAAGCAAGGACATACAAGCAGTGAAGTGGAAGGTGGGCTCAGAAGCAGTCAACCAGAAGGTCGGGTTACTCAGTGGCCCAAGAATAGTGAGAACTTTATGTATGCAGAAACAGGGTGTCAGGTGCTGTTCAACAGATCTTACAGGAGAGAGGATTAATAGGAAGATTATTGCTTGGCCCAAGTCTTTTCATAGTATTATCTTTATCAGATTAGTAACTTCGGTATCTACAAGATTTTATTTGTGGAAAACAAAGCTTTGTTCGTTGCAAATATTTTGAAGTCTAAAAATCACTGAGCTAGAACATTGATTGGTTAATACAAAACATGATAGAAAATACTTAGAAGAATTTCTGGGATGAATCTTAGAAGGCAGTAAGTTCCCAAGAGAAAGTCTTTTATAGAGTGATAACTGCTGAGGTCTCTAGACAATATTTACACAAGAAAATTAATACCATACAAGTGGCCAGAAATATATGAAAAATGTTTGACATCACTAATCATCAAGGAAATGCAAATCAAAAGCACTATCAGATATCATCTCACCCCAGTTAGCATGGTTATTATCCAAGAAAACCCAAGACAAAAAACAAATCCTGTCACACATACAGAGAAAGGTAACTTGAATACACTGTTGATAGGAATGTAAACTGGTTCAGCCACTACAGAGAACGGTATGAAATTTCCTCAGAAAACTACAAACAGAACTATCAGATGATACAGCAATCCCACTACTGGACATTTATCCAAAGAAAAGAGAATCAGTAGGTTAAACATCTTCCCTCTTCCCACTGTTTTTTTGCAGTGGTATTTACAATAGCCAAGACATGGAATCAATCCAAGTGTCTACTAGCACATGAATGTATACAGAAAATGTGGAAATATTATACAGACAGTGCCAAAAATGTAAACACATTTTAAGAAAGGAAAAAACGGCTCGGTGCCTATAGCTCAACCGGCTAAGGCGCCAGCCACGTATACCTAAGGTGGCGGGTTCGAATCCCCAGCCCGACCCGCCAAACAACAATGACGGCTGCAACCAAAAAATAGCTGGGCGTTGTGGCGGGCGCCTGTGGTCCCAGCTACTTGGGAGGTGGAGGCAGGAGACTCGCTTGAGCCCAGGAGTTGGAGGTTGCTGTGAGCTGTAATGCCACGGCACTCTACCCAGGGGGACAGCTTGAGGCTCTGTCTCAAAAAAAAAAAAAAAAGAAAAAAGAAAAAGAAAAAGAAAGGAAAAAACTGTATTAAAATTGTAATACTCAAGTCATGTTTACTTCCATAATTATAAGAGAGACACAATAAAAGATAATGAATGTTATCAGTATACATTAAGTGTTATAATTTTAATATTTTTTTCTTTTCTTAAAATGTGTATACATTTTTTGGCACCCTCTGTATATATAATAAAATACTATTCAGCCATTTAAAAAAATAAAATCTTGTCATTCACAACAACATGAATAAAATGGGGGGCTGTATATTAGCTGAAAATATCTAGGAACAGAATATTAAACCCCACATGGTCTCACTCATGTGAAAACTAAAAAAAATTTATTTCATAGGAGTACAAATAGAACAGAGGATATTCAAGTTTGGGAATGGTAGGGGAAAAGGAGGATAGGAAACAATTTGTTAAAGAATACAAATTCTTTACAAATTTTCTTTATGGCTAGGTGGGCTGAGGTGGTTCTCCTGTTCTATACCACTATAGGATCACTACAGTTAACAATAATATAGTTTCAAATAGCTAGAAAGAGGTTATTGAATGTTCCCAAAATGAAGAAATGATAAATGTTTAAGATGATGGATATATCAGTACTAATTACTTGACCTAATCTTTATATGTTTTATGTAGCAAAATATCACTATGTACCCCCAAATATGTACAATTAATATTTGTCAATAAAAATAATGGAATAAAATAAGAGAATTAATACAGAAAAAAATCTGTATTATGAAGTTTACTGTTGCAGTTCTTACACAGAATGTTTTCAACTTTTCCCCATTCAGTATGACGCTGTCTGTGGGTTTGTGATAGAGGGCCTTTAATATTTGAGGTATGGTCCTCCTCTGGCTAGCTTGTTGAGGTATTTTATCATGTAGGGATGCTAGATTTTATCAAATGTTCTTTTTGCCTTTCATAATAAATGCTTATCACATTTATTGTTTTGTATAGGTTAAATCACCTTTGCATTCTTGAGAATGCACTATACCACTTGATTGTGGTATATTATCTTTTTGATATGCTCTTGGATTCAGTTTGCTAGTATTTTGTTGAGGATTTGGGTCTCTTTGTCAATTCTAGATATTGGTCTACAATTTTCTTTTTGTTGTTGTTGCATTTTCGTCTGGTTCTGGTATCAGGTTGATACTGGCCTTGCAGAATGAGAATTGCCTTCTCTTCCATTTTTTTTTTTTAACAGACTCAGGAGTGCTGGCATTATTCTTCGTTGCACATTTGGCAGAATTTGGCTCTGAATCCATCTGATTCTGAGGTTCTTGTTGTTTTTAGGAGATTTTTATTACTGTTTCAAGATCACTATTATTGAATTGTTCAGGATTTCTATTTACTCCTGGTTCTATCCTGACAGGTTTTACATTTCCAGCAACTTATACATTTCCTCTAGGTTTTCATGTTTGTGAGCATGTCATTGTTCCTAACAGTCTCTATTGGAAATGGATTTTTTGCATTACTGTGGTATCCATTGTAATGTCTCATTTTTCATTTTGGATTTCATTTACTTGGATCCTCTCTCTTCTTTTCTTGGTTAGTCTAGCTAGTGGTTTATCAGATTTGTTTATCTCTTAAAGAACAAATTTTATGTGACCCTTTGTATCAATTTTTAGTCTCTATTTCATTTAGTTCTGCCTTGATTTTTACTATTTCCTTTCTTCTGCTAACTTTAGAGAAGTTTGGTTTGATTTATTTGGCTTGGCTTTGTTATTATATGGTGTGCCCCAAATGTTCCCATACATCAGGAAAATGGGAAATTATAGCTAAGTGTACCATATTTTGCAAAATATTCATTACAAACTTTTATAAAACATTTATAAAATATTTCCTACATGTTGGCTACCTCTTTCTATACATCTACAAATTCTTATTTGCCAGTCATGACAAACACATTCCAAGATATCTGTGGTTATAATTTTCCCCTATGTATGGAACTTTTTGGAGTACCCTTAGATATGATGTTAGGTTGTATTATATATGATCGTTCTACTTTTTTTTATTAAATCATAGCTATGTACATTAATGTAATTATGGGGTACAATGTGCTGGTTTTATATACAGTTTGAAATATTTTCATCAAACTGGTTAATATAGCCTTCACCACACTTTCTTAGTTACTGTGTTAAGACATTTACTGTGTTAAGACATTTATATTCTACACTTAGTAGATTTAACATGTACCCTTGTAAAATGCACCATAGGTGTGCTCCCACCAATTACCTTCCTTCCACCCATTCTGCCCCCTCCTCCCCTCTCCCCCTTCTTTCTTCCCTTTATCTTGGGATGTAGTTGGGTTATAGCATTCATATGGAAGTATAGGTGCTTATAAATTGGTTTAATAGTAGGGCTGAATACATTGGATACTTTTTCTTCCATTCTTGAGATACTTTGCTAAGAAGAATATGTTCCAGCTCCATCCATGTAAACATAAAAGAGGTAAAGTCTCCATCTTTTTTAAGGCTGTGTAATATTCTATGGTGTACATATACCACAATTTATTAATATATTCATGGGTCAATGGGCACTTGGGCTTCTTCCATGGCTTTGCAATTATGAATTGGGCTGCAGTAAACATTCTGGTGCAATATCTTTGTTATAAAGTGATTTTTGGTCTTTTGGATATATACCTAGTAGAGGAATTAAAGAATCTAATGGCAGGTCTATTTTCAGATCCCTAAGTGATCTCTAAACATCTTTCCAAAAGGAACATATTAGTTTGGATTCCCACCAGCAGTGCAGAAGTGTTCCCTTTTCTCCACATCCATGCCCTCCATATCCATGCCAACATCTATGGTTTCAGGATTTTGTGATGTGGGCTTCTTACTGGAGTTAGATGATATCTCAAAGTGGTTTTGATTTGCATTTCTCTGATGATTAAGGATGATGAGCATTTTTTCATGTGTCTGTAGGCCATGTGCCTGTCTTCAGAGAAGTTTCTATTCAAGTCCCTTGCCCACACTGAGATGGGATCACTTGTTCTTTTCTTGCTAATACATCTGGATTCTCTGTAGGTTCTGATTATTAAACCTTTGTCAGAGACATAACCTGCAAATATCTTCTCCCATTATGAGGGCAGTCTGCTTGCTTTATATGTTTCTTGCCTGGGACAAAAGTTGATCTCTAATATGAAAGTTTCTTCTACTTTTTTAATGTAAGTGCTTAATGACATAAATTTCACTCTTTTTTTTTTT
>NW_003852425.1:8695460-8716069 GCF_000181295.1 Otolemur garnettii | reverse complement strand
GCCCGGCTATTTTTTGGTTGCAGCCGTCATTGTTGTTTGGCGGGTCCGGGCTGTGGATTTGAACCCGCCACCTTAGGTGTACATGGCTGGCTCCTTAGCCGGTTGAGCTATAGGCGCCGAGCCATAAATTTCACTCTTAATACTGTTTTTCTACATCCCACAGGTTTTAGTATGCTGTGTTTCCAATTTCATTTGTTTAAAAACCTTTTAAATTTCTACCTCAATTTATTCATTGACTCAATGATCATTTGAGTCATGTTGTTTAATTTCCATGTATATGTATAGTTTCTCTTGGTTTGATTTCTAGTTGTATTCCACTATTTTCTTTCAACATTTGAGTCATGTTTTTTAATTTCCATGTATATGTATAGTTTCTGAAGTTTCTCCTGGTATTGATTTCTAGTTGTATTCCACTATTTTCTTTCTTTCTTTTCTTTCTTTTTTTTTTTTTTTTTTTGGACAGAGTGTCAAGCTGTTGCCCTGGGTAGAGTGCTGTGGCATCAAAGCTCACAATAACCTCCAACTCCAGCTCAAATGATCAGTTTTTCTATTTTTTGTAGAGAGGGGGTCTCATTTTTGCTTAGGCTGGTCTCAAACTCATGAGTTCAAGCAGTCTACCCATCTCAGCCTACCAGAGTCCTAGGAGTACAGGCATGAGCCACCACACTTGGCTCTATTCTACTATTTTCTGACATAATATGTGGTTTTAATTTCTTTTATTTGTTGAGTCTTGTAGACTTCTTTTTTTAATAAGAATTTACATTTGGCAGTTGTGGGTTAAGTGTTCTGGAAATACCTAGTAGGTCCATTTAGTCTAAAGTTTAAGTAACTTAAGTCTAAAGTTTAAGTAACTTAAGTTTAAGTCAAGTAATTTTTGTTGATTTTCTCTCCTAGTGATCTACCTTGTGCTTTGAGAGAAGTACTGAAGTCTCCCATTATTATTGTATTATTGTCTATACCTTTTTTTAGGACTAATAATATTTTTTCCATGAATCTGAGTGCCCTGGTGTTAATGCATACATATTTAAATGTGTCATACCCTTTTGCTGAATGTATACTTTTATCATTATATAAAAGATCTTTTTCTTTTACTCTTTTTAACTTAAAGTCTGTCTTATCTGATGTGACTATTCTTGCTTGCTATTGGTTTTTGTTTGTCTGGAATATCATTTTCCACTGCTTTACTTTCATTCTATATGTATTTTTACAGGTAAGAATGGTTTCATGTAAGCAGCATATAATTAGATCATTTTAAAAATCCTTTCTGTCAATTTATTAATACATCTTTTAATAAATTTATGTTCAAGGTTAATATTGATGTGAGATTTTATTCCTGTTCCTATTTTTAATTATCTAGTTATTTTCCAAATTCTTCATTTCATTCTTTTTCTTTTGTTTTTGTGGTTTGGTGTAATTTGGTCATGTTTTCATTTGATTTCTTTCTCTTCCTCCTGTGTGTGATTATTTTATAAGGTCTGTGAGCTTTATACTTTTTTTGTGTTTTTATGGTGGCAAATATCTACCTTTCATTTCATCATTAAGACTCCTTTAAGGAATTATTGTAGGGCTGGCCTCGTAATGACAAATTCCCTCATTGTTTGCTTATCTGGGAGGAAAGACTTTATTTCTTCTTCACTTGTGAAACTTAATATAGCTTGATATAAAAATCTTAGCTGATAGAATTTATTTTTCTTTTAGCACTTTGAAATGCCATCACATTTATAAGGTTTCTACTGAGAAATCTGCTGTTTATTTGGTAGATTTTCCTTGATAAGTGACTAGATACTTTTTTCTGCTAATTTTAAAATTCTCGTTTTCACTTTGATGTTAGAAGGTCTGATGACAATGTGCCATGATAATGTCCTTTTTGCAATGTACATTTTTCTGGGGATTGATGGGTCTGTTGTATATATATGTCTAAATCTCTTGCTGGATTTGGAACGTTTTCACTATTTCCTAAAATAGATTTTCTAGAATTTCTGATTTTCTCCCCCCTTGGGAATACTGATAACACATATGTTTGGTCAATTTATATAATCCCTATGTTTTGAAGCTTTTGTTATAGCCACCTAATCTTTGGTAAACCAAAACAAGAACATACATTGGGGGGAAAAATCCCTCGTCAATAAATGGTGCTGGGAGAACTGGATTTCCACATGTAAAAGATTGAAACTGCACCCACACATTTCTCCACTCACAAAAATTGATTCAAGATGGATAAAAGATCTAAATCTAAGACACAAAACAATAAAAATCCTCAAAGAAAGTGTGGGGAAAACTCTTGAAGCTGTCAGCCTGGGGAAAGACTTTATAAGGAAGACTTTCATGGCAATTGCAACAACAACAAAAATAAACAAATGGGACTTAATGAAACTGAAAAGCTTCTGTACAGCTAAAGAGGCAACAACCAAAGCAAACAGACAACCTACACAATGGGAAAGGATATTGCATATTTTGAATTGGGCAAAAACTTGATAAATAGCATCTACAAAGAACTCAATTTAATCAGCATAAAAGGAACCAACAATCCATTATGTCACTGGGCAAGAGAGATGAACAGAACCTTCTCTAAAGAAGACAGATGTATGGCTAACAAATATATGAAAAAATGTTCATCATCCCTAATTATTAGAGAAATGCAAATCAAAACCACCCTGAGATATCATCTAACTCCAGTGAGAATAACCCACATCATAAATCTCAAAACTGCAGATGCTAGTGTGGATGTGGAGAGACGGGAACACTTTTACACTGCTGGTGGGACTGCCACCTAATACAAACTTTTTGAAAGGAAGTATAGAGAACCCTCAAAGAACTCAAACTAGACTTCACATTTGATCTTGCAATCCCATTACTGGGCATCTACCCAGAAGGAAAAAAATCCTTTTACCATAAGGACACTTGCACTAGACTATTTATTGCTGCTCAATTTACAATCGCCAAAATGTGGAAACAGCCTAAATGCCCACCAACCCAGGAAGAGAGTAACAAGCTATGGTATATGTATACCAGGGAATACTATTCAGCCACTAAAAAAGATGGAGACTTTACATCTTTTGTATTAATGTGGATGAAAGTAGAACACATTATTCTTAGTAAAGCCTCACAAGAATGAAGAAGCAAAACTCCTATGTACTCAATTCTGACATGAAGACAATTATTGACCTAATACACAGTGGGAGGTGGAGAATTGGGAGAGCAGAGAGAGGGAAAGAGGGAGGGCGTGGGGGTCACAGTGTGTGATATACCTTTTGTGGATGGGACACAATTATAAGAGGGTCTCTATCTAACAAATGCAATCAGTGTAACCCGGTTCTTTGTACCCTCAATGAATCCCCAACAATAAAACAAAATAATAAAAATTAAAAATAAATAAATAAAAATTCTTAAAATCCATGCCAATACCAAGGCCTCAAGGAATTTTTCAGAAGAAAAACAGAAATCACAACCATGAATCAGTTAAAGAATAAAAATAATGAATAGTTATTTATGTTTTGTATTTATTAATTTTCAGTGGGAAACATTTCTGGTTGGTGAATCCTGTTTTCAATTTCTCTCTTTTGCCAATTCACTGCCTTTTTCCAGCTTAAATGATATAATTTCTGAAATTTCCATTTTTTTACAACTAATAAAACCATATTTCCATTTCTGTAGTCCTTCTGATTTTCTTGATATTTCCAGAGGTCTTTTATTAAAATTTGTCATGTAAAGGAGGTAAGTTTTCCAAGTCTGACTTCATAAACACTAAATTGCATGAAACACAGAGACTATACCATTTAATAAATAAACCACCTTTTGTCTATGACCTCTACAAATGTATATTTATGATAAACAAGAGAAGTGTGTAGAAAAGTCAACTTTGACAAAAATAGTAATAATCTCATAGTCTTAATGCTTAATAGTGGAAGAAGTAGGCCATAGTGCTCTACTGTGAGATTGGACATTGAACTCCCTTCCCATTTTGGAAGTGTCTCTGCCTCTTCTCCATCCATATGCCTGCAGAAGGAATAGCCAAGTACATGCTTATCCTTTGCATTAACTAAACATTGAGTGATAATCTGGGTCTTAGCACTGACCTAAGATGAACCAGTAAGTCCCTACCCTGGGATTTTGTAACCATGACTTAAAATTTGATCAGAACATGCACTCCAATTGTTAACTTACTCCCCAACTTATTGTTATCTGCTTTGAGTCTGTATGTACCAGGAGGAGGATTTTCTCATATCTCTTCATGTATTTCCATATAGTGACTGCATCACAGTATTCACAGTGGTCTTCCCTGATATTCCCAGCTCCTCCATGAGAACATTTCACTGCTGGGAACCTCCTTTTATTTCTCAACATAATCACCACATTAGTGCACTTGTCTGCATTGATACCAACAAATGAGTTACTCTGTTCCAGGATAAATTTCCTGCATTGCCCATCTTTTAAACCAATCAGTATTGTTATATATCAATTGAACAGATTTATTGTTCTTTACAGAGACATTGGGGTAACTAAAAGATGTCATGGCCTAAACAGGGAGGAAATTAAATGATGTATCATCTACCATAGTGTTTTGTAACTTCATAAGAAGAAGATGACTAGACCCTGAACTGTATAAAGGTGACAAAGGTAATAATCTAAAAGAATGAATAATCTAACTATGTTACAGAAAACTGGAAGAGGGGAGTCAAACATGTATTATGTTCAAATAAACATCCTCACCTATGTGTTGCCTAATTGAACACTGTTACTACTAAGGTGCTTCTGATTCACACACAAGTGGGATATAGACTGTGGCAAAGGAAAGTGACAAGTGACTCCTCAGAATTACAGAAACCACTCTGGACAGGTCACTCAATATAGTTGATGAAATATAAGTCTGTTAGCCTATGAATCTATATGAAACCAAGGAATATGTGGTCATGCATATTGTGCCACATGACACACTGTCTTGTTTCTCCTCTACATAGATATTCTTAAAGCTAAGTAGGTTGCCTATAGTGATATTCTTGACTGTTATCTGTTGTGTACACCATCTAATAGAAAAGCACCCAAAATGTTTAAATGTTTAGGGTAGCCTCTCATGACTGTCCCTTGTTCCTAATCTCATATCCCTCTCTGTAGGGATGTTCTTTGTGATACTCCACACGCTTTTTGTGATATTGTGCTCTTACTAACAGGAAACTGATTTGCTTTAGTATTTGTTTGACTTCTCTCTCCCACATATTTTCACAGGTCTGAGTTATCCAGCCTGAAATCACAACCCAGAAGTTCTAAATGACTCTACACCAATGGTCATCACAGAACTCATGTCATTATCTCATTCTTTCAATTTCCAGCAAGGAGTGGTAGAAACACACACACACACACGTATATCTCTAATCTCCAAAATATTAATATTGATTTTTATACAATAGCATAATCTCAAGCTGTAAGAAGAAAGAAAAAATATTTTTCTTACCAGCCACAGGCTTTGCAAGGCCAGCAGTCTCAGAATAAAATATTAATATTATCATTATGGAGATCAGTATTAATTCCTTTCCTATGCCCCAAATTTATACTTTCAATTGTAGCCTATTATATCTGCTGTGACTGAAAAATAAACTCATTGTCAAACATACATCTCTTAATGGCTGTTCCTTTTGCTGTATGAAGTCCCAGGAGAAGTACTGAAATGTATTCTTGTAAGGTCTAAAATAAATTGTTGGCTAAGAGATAGTCTACTCAGTTTATCTCTTCTTTTTTCTTTGAAGGAAGGAGAACATAATTTCTTTCTTCCAATTGCAAAGTTACATTTAGGTATCAGTGAGTGAATATCCTTTATATCACACAGAGAAAATTGATCTATAAACATAAGGAAAAGAGCCCTCAGGCCATTGCAGAGCCTGGGGCTTGAAGTTTTCAAGAACCAGCTGAATTCCTCCCTTTCTCATGAGTAGATTGTTCTTTTCCTTTTCTTTCACCAGATGTTATAGTATCTTACCAATTGATTTCCTTACCAATTAAGAGTAATTCAATTTTTCTGTATGTAACTTATAAGCAAAAGAAACCTCATTAGCAGACCAAACTAATCAAATAAATGCCTTCTTTTCTCATACCAGTTGGTATTGTTTGAGAAAAGGCAGACATGTATCCCAACCTTATTATTTAGATGTTGTAACATGCAGCTCAAAATATTAGTATCCTTTTCTGTGTATTTTTCTCCCCTTTTACACTCATTGTTATCCAAGAACTGGTTTTATTCTTCCTACCCACCAGAAAGCAAATGCAAAGTTAAATCCAAGAGAACGATCCCAAGATCCAGATTTGCATAGCAAGCTTTCCTATCTTATGGACTAGAGGAGTTAAGGGAGGGTAGCACAAACTGCAGGAAGTATCTCTGAGATAAAGAAAGGAGAGACAGAAGAGAAAAACTGGTCATCTTTAAGCAAAATAGAAAAAAAGGAACACCATTTGTCTCAAATACCAGCAGTAGAACACAGGGACACAATGAACAGACTCAAAAATTGGTACCAACTGTCATCTACCTAAGGATAACATATGGTTCAACAGTCCTTGAAACTTCCTCACCTAAGCAGGAGGAGGGGAGGACACCCTGTATCAACGCAAAGGTATGAATGAGAACATCTCATCCCTGACCGATGGGGACCAGAATAGCACCAATTAGATACATTTCTATGAGTGAGACATCAACAGACCTGTAGCTCCTCTTACAGAGAACAATCAGGGCCCAATCTAAAAAGAAAGAACCCCAAATTTAAACTACTTCTGTATGAAATTAAAATCTTTAAACTTCTGCCTGAAAAGTCACAACTTCTCAGAAGAAGAGAGGGAAACAAATAGGAGCTGTCTTCAAAACAGAAAGCTATTAAGTTAGAGCTGGTTTCTCTTTCCATGTCTCTGCTTTCCTGTTTGTATTCACCACCCACCATTCTATAAAAGTTAACTATAAAATCAGTTTTCCAGGGGCTCACAGTTGTCAGCTACTTCTCCTTATCCTACTTTTCTTGGGTTTTCCCAAATGCTCTTGTTCATTTGTGGTGTTGAAACGGTTAAGACAGCTGGAGAGCTTAGAAGCCTGGCTTCACATTCACACCCCCAAGAGCAATGCGACCACATGGAACCTCTCCACTTGATAAACACATATTTGCACTTACCTATGACTTATGTGATAAGTATATACGGTAAACAGAAGACATGACAGCAAAGGTCAATCTCGATGATACTACTGAAAGGCCTGTGTTTCAGCATCTTAACTCATTAGTGGTGAGTTCTTTGGAGCTCTAGGCTTTATGCTTGGAAACCTCCTGCTGCTTTTCCAAAGAAGATACCTGAATGCCTTTGTTCACCCCTCTTTTCTGCCAACTGTTGTTCTCTGCCACCTTCCCTCTTAACTTAGATCCCTAGAGCCCCTTATCCCAGATGAGAAGCCTAAAAACCATATTTATTCTTTGTGTTCAGATATTTGTGATAGTGACCAGAGGAGTATAAAGAATGAGCTGATTCTACAAACAGTGGCATATGATATTATTCCCCTGTGGTTAACAGGAGTGTGTGGGAAAGCACACTGAGCTAGGAGACATGAGTTCTCTTCCTGAATCAGCCACTATGCATCTGTGTGGCCTCTTGAAAGGACAGAAATATTCCTAGACTTAACAGAACAATATACATAGAACATATGTATATTGAGCTAGAATAACCATCAAAGTTTATAACTGACACCCAGAGGTCTAAAGTGATTTGCTTCAAGTCTCACTGCCACACAAAAAGAGAATAAATTTGTTCCAAAACACTTAAGGACTTGCAGGTGAGACAGAGTATGATTCTTATGAACAAAAAAAAATTTTTTAAACAGCCCATTGCCTGAAAGCCAATTCCCCCAGGTATGTGTATAAAATTGGGATGAATACATTGCAGCATGTGGTGACACACTTAAGGAATTCAATTCTCTGGTATGTTGAAATTCAGGTAGAAGATTAAATTCAAGTAAAATGTCCTGAGGAGAGTGAGAAGGTTTTGAGTGCCTGTGAGCAAATCAAACCACCAATGTACACTTGACTGAGTTAATAGTTATGTGTATAACAGGAGGGGGAAATGAACCATCAAAGAAGAGATTAAGAGCAGAGTCTAAGGTGATACTAAATTTTGATAGTCAGAAGTAGAAACTCTCAAGAAAACTGGAAATAATCATCATGGCTGATCATAGAAGTAATAGAAAGACCAGGTCTGAAGCTCAAAGAACCAAGAAGAAAGAACATACATTTTTTAAGCATTCAATATGTGTCAAGTATTATGCTCTGCACTTGCTCATGTTTTCTCACATAATTCAAAGGAACCTGGAGGTTTATATCATTAACTCATTTTACAAATGAGAAACATAGTTCAGAGAGGTAAAGCAACTTGTCTAAAGTCAAGGATAATATGTGGTAGAGCCATTATTCAAATTCAGGTTAGTTTGCCTAACTCAAAACCTGTGGTTTTGCACTATAACTTTCTCTTTTCCTCTCTCTAATATTTAAAGCCAAAATGGAAAGAACTAGTAGAAATGAAGAAAAGACTGGTTTAGCATCTTTGATTCTTTGTTGATATCCTAAGAATAGAAATGACAAACAGCTTCTTTGTTCTTCAAAATGTTTATATATTTATTCAATATTTCTGCGTTTACACTTTGATTCTTCTTCTTCCTAAAACTTATCTGCATTTCTATATTATTCCTTCATATTCTCTAAAAATAAATCTTTCTTTCTCCTTTATTCATTCAAGGTTTAGTAGCTTGGATTTCATTCTGAATGGTGAAGCGTTAAAAATGTTTAGCCAAAGGCGATTCTATATGTGTAATCATACTGACATTTTAGTAAAACTATTCTGAATACAATAATCTCAACAGTGACTGCAATAGATAGAGGAGCATTTCTCTTGAGAATATTGTTGAATGCAATTAAACTCTAGGGCAACATCAGTTCTTTTCCTGGACACTGGAGAGTAAAAAATGTCCACATATCCTCAGTATGTTTTCCTTGGTCACTGCTAAGTAAGCCCTCAGACTGTTATATCCTTCCTCCTTTCTTATTTATGTGAATTTTCTTCCATGATCCAAACTCCCACTCTTGTTCTCACTACTCAGTCTTTCCTTGGGAATTCTGAGTCCAAGATTAATAAACTCATATATCTTCATATTTTCTTCAATGCTTGTCATTTACTGAAATTTAGTTTTCCGTAGAGGAAATGGCTTCCTTGAAGTTAATCACTTTCCTGTGTTTAACATATCTTAAGACCAAGATCCTCCTGGTTTTTCATGGCTTCCTTTAGACAATTACTTCTCTCCATTCTTATTAAATCTCACCTTCCACCTGTTCTCAATCATTCTCATTTTTCTGTATATATTGAAGCCTTTGGTTTTCCCTCATCCCCAAATGTCTCACCCTAAGGAACAAATAGCTGGCCTGTCTTCAATCTCCATTCTTTATGTTTAATCATCTCTTTATTTCTGAAGAATCTCTTCTTAGCTCTATTGCAGACACTCACTTCCATGTCTAGATCCTGAGACTTGATATGAAATAATAAGTGCAGCCCCTTTAAAACTACACCTTCATATGCTTCAAGCTTGTTTTGTTGATGATACCTGATCTCATAGGTCTTGCCCTTGATCAACACGATCTTGTCCATGAATTCCACTAATTTTGCCTATCAGTCAAATTATTCTTCTATTTCTTCACTATCCCCTTTAAATTGAGATAATTATATTGACCAGATATAAGGGAAATATGTAAATCTAAAATGGAATCTAATTCACTGGAGGATTACAAGCAATTTGACAGTAAATCCTTTAATTTCCCCCCACCAAATGTCCAAACCCATAGAGTCTGAATTCTATTTGCTGCCTTCCCTCCTGCCCAAGATGAGAAACTGTGCTCTGGACTCTATCCTTTCTTACCTTTCCAATGAATCAATGCTTATCATTATCTGTTTTTTTTCTTTTACATTATCAGTGTCTAGATTAATGTCTTCACCAGATTAATCTCAACTACAAGCATATGTGATCTTCCCACCTTTCACCTTTATGCATCTCATTAACATTCAATGCAGTTGACTTCCTGTGTGCTGAGACACTTTCTTCTCTTAGCTTCTGTGACTGTGTAATCTTCAACTTGCCCTTCTGTTTCATTTTCTCTCAGATTTTCCTTCCCTAAAGTTCAAAATATTGAAAAGCCTTATACCTTAGCTCTGTACCTTTTTCTCTTTTTAACTTAGATTCTCCCCTTGGATAATCTTATCTAGTCTTATGATTTTAAAATCCTGTATATGCTGAAAATCCCTGTAGTCATATCTCCAACCTCTGACATTTCCATTTGTATGTCAAAGAAGCACACCAAATTTTCCAAACCAGATCTCTTAGATTTCCACCTTATATAGAAGGGGTTAACTCAACAGGCCTGAACTGACCTGAATGTAAAGGATTGACCTTTACTGGCTCCTGGCAAGTAAACGCTGAGTCCCTGAAGTATTCTAACTGAAAAGAGTGTCTTTTTTTACCTACTGCTCTGAGCCATGCTATATCAGTTTGAATTTCAGGGGTAGTGTGTGTGGAGGCTGACCACTGAATAGCCCACATTATCCATATGGGTGTTATAAACCTGTGTGAATGCCCCCACAGTGTAACCCTGGACATAAGGCTCAGATGAGCCTCACTGGTTGGCCATACTTTGTACATGCTATCACACATCACTGCTGGTAAAATTAAACATTGTCCATGTGACTCCATCAGGAGAGGACAAGTGGAAGCCTGTGCCTGGTTTCTCATAAGCCCCACCCTATGCTCCTTTTTGTTTTGCTAACTTTACTCTATATCCTTATCCTTTCACTGTAATAAATCATCACCATAAGTTTAATAACTTTTCTGACTTTTGTGAGGCCTTCTAGAAAATCATGAAACCTAAAAGTGGTCTTAGGCACCCCCATCATATCCTCAAAACTTGTTTCTCCTGTACTTTTTCTATTTTAGTAACTACCATCATATTTACTCACTTGCTAAAGCCATGAATCCAGCAATCTTCTTTAAATCCTCATTTTTTCTTATCCTACATCTAACTATCACCATGTCTTCATGGCTCCAGTTCCCAAATATATCCACAATCTCTGTGCTATTCTCTATCTTGATTATTATCATTCTAGTCCAATCCATAGCCACCTTTTGCCTGGACTATTACAGTGGTCTCCCGACTGGTCTCTTTAATTCCACACTAGGCATCCTACAATTCATTCCTGATGTTGCCGGTAGAGTAAACATCCATATTTACATTCCCAAATGGTTTGCCCATGCACTTAGAGTAAAATCTAACTGCTTTTACTTTGCTTTTATAGGCCTGCAAGTCTATAAAATCATTCTTACCTACCACTCTTTTTCTGAATCACATTTGTTCAAGCCTTTCTGGTCTTCCTTCTATTCATACAGCATTCCAAACTCATTCCTGCCTCAGGTCTGGTATACTTATTTTTCATCTGCCTGAAATCTTCTTCTCTAAGATTATAACTTGGCCTGTTATTCAGAAGTCAACTCAAATGTCACTTCCTGAGAGGTCTTTTCTGGCATGTCTGACACTGTATGTCTTAGTTATAAATCCTTATTGCATTTCCTTAATTGTCTTCATCATGATCTGAAAGCTCCTTTAATATTTTTAAGTGTTTTATTATATATCTTTCCAACTGTTATATATACAACATGAAATCAGGGATCTTGTGGTCTTATTTTTAGATGCAGTCTAAAATTGTTCAATATGTATTTTTTTCAATGCCAGAGCTTAATCTATCATGAAACTTAGAAAAGATAAAGTCACAGGGGTATACATAAGACCTCTTCAAACCGTGACTGGACAAAAATGAAATTTAATTACATACTATAATATACAAGATCATTCCTACTGAGAAATGTATATGTCATATGTCATATATGATTCCAGTAGATGTATCTAAATCCCTTTCCTCTAAGTCTATGCTTTTTAACTAGCTCTTCAAAGATAAACCACATGGTGGCCTTTACCTATGGCATATAATTAATATTATAAATTAATCTATATTCTGATTATTATTTGCATTCCTCCCATGAAATATAGCCCATAGTATTACCTAATAATATTTGAATTTCTACTTCATCATTCTTGTACTCTTCATACTCTACTTGTAAAGTTTTCTCCGTTCTTTCTCTGGTCTCCTGTCTGTTACTACTCTATTCTTATAAGTCCTAAATGAGAGGATAAGGCTTCAAGTCTAGGGCTCTCTGTATTTCTCAACCTATACTCCCTCCCACATAATTGTCATTCCTCAGTCAAAGATCTCAGTCACACTCAGACTTCAGTAAAGAACAGGCCAAATATGACTCATTTTGGGAACTCAGTAAATGGATTATGAAATGACTTTCAACTTTTATTTTGAGCTCTCTAGCCTTTATATCTGACTAAAAAGCATTTCACTTAAATATTTTGTCATTTTGGCCAACTCCAGCTATTTCAAAGTTAAATTCTTATCATTCCTTAAAACTGATTTTTTTCTTTCTGAATTTTCCCATTTCTCTTAAGGGTAATGTTTTTAAATTCAGTTTCCAAGGTTTGAAAGTTTGCAGTCAATCTTACTTTCTTCCCCTCTGCATAAATCATACTCTTAAGAAGAAGGGATTATTCAACTTAATAGTCTTTAATGAAAGAACTACTTTTAGATGTGTAAGCCAATTAAGAAAACAAAAAAAAAAAAAAAATGATCCAAATAGTCTAGATGGATCTGGAGAATAGTAATAGTGGGAAGCTTTTAGTAACTGTAGAAACACAAGGGCCAGGGCACAGAAGCTCAGTGAGACTCTGAGCTGTGTAGGAAGGACGGCAGCTGTCCTGGTAGTGGAAGGTAGTCATCGCCAGGACCCAGATTCCCAAGTGCAGAGAAGAGAGGAAAAAACCCTCTCATTTCTGTCCTACCATCCTTCAATCTATTGTTGTTCCTCCTACTGAATGAATCCATGGGAGCTGAGGTGGGTGGTTCACAAAGGTCAGCCTTCCATGGCTGTTTTGCTAACTTTACTCTATATTCTTTCATTGTAATAAATCATCACCATGATGGGCAGAGAAGGCAGGATAATGGAAAAAAAGAGAAATTAGAAAACTCCATGGCTCTGCCTCACCTCTATACCACTCAATGCTCAATAGTAGTGTCCCATCAGTCACTAAACATGATTCATCTTCCTTTCAAATACCCTCCTTAAAAACAAATAAGCTTCTTTTTTTGCAATTTTATTGCCACACTCTTTTATAAGCCTATATCACCTTACTTCTAAACCACTGATGGAATCCCTCCACTGAAAAAAATCCAAACCACACCAAACTGGTTACTTTGAAACATACCTTATTCATGCTACTGTTTGGGTCAAACATTTTTGCCTATTTCCTCTGCTTAGATCTTGCTCAAATTCAATCTCATCTCAATATACTTTTTTAATTTTAAATTCCACTAACAATCTTTATTTAAGAAATACTTACGTGGCTTGGCGCCTGTGGCTCAAGCGGCTAAGGCGCCAGCCACATACACCTAAGGTGGTGAGTTCGAATCCCCAGCCCAGGCCCGCCAAACAACAATGATAGCTGCAACCAAAAAATGGCCAGGCGTTGTGGCGGGCGCCTGTAGTCCCAGCTACTTGGGAGGCTGAGGCAGGAAACTCGCTTGAGTCCAGGAGTTGGAGGTTGCTGTGGGCTGTGATGCCATGGCACTCCACCCAGAGGGACAGCTTGAGGCTCTGTCTCAAAAAGAAATAAAAAATACTTACAAATTAATTTTTCCCTATGTCTCAGACACTTTTCTAGGTAGTGTAATTCAGAAATACATAAAATTTTAGAATATACTAATCTCATGCTTTCATGTGGTTGGAAGAGAAAGACAATAACCAAACACACCAAAAAATAAGTAAATTATACAAGATGTTAGAATGTAATAGATGCTACAGAAGGGAATGGGGAGTGTCAAGGAAGTCTGTATTTGTAAGAATGATCAGGGAAGACCTCGCCAAGATGGTATTTATGCAAAGACTTGGAAGGCAGATTGGAGTAAATCATAGATACCTAAAGCATTTGTGACAGAGAATAGCAAATGCAAGGCCCTGAGGCTGATGAATGTCTGGCAGGTTCCAGGATTGGCAAAATGACAAGTTTGGCTGGCGTGGCGTGAGCGAGGTGGAGACTGTAAGGAAATGAAGTCAGAGAGGTGATGCGGCCAGACCATGTAGGGCCTTATAAGGAACCTACTACTCTAACTAAACTGCCCATCACCTACATTCTGACATGTACATAGACATTCCTGCTTCCACAGACTTCCTAAGCAGGTATCCCTTGCCTAGGAAGGCTTTCCTATTTCATTCTGTTTATCTAAAGCCTACAAAGCCCAGATCATATCCTCCTTCCTCTGTAACGCCTTTTATGACTCCTGGAGTCCACAGTAAGGTTTCACATTTTATCACACCATTGACACTTGGCATGTTTATCTTTTTAAACATCTCCCTAACTTTCTATTTCTTTATCATAGCATCCCAGCTTGAAGATGATGATAATTATGTGAATTCATAATGATGATGGTTGTGTGTATAACTTCATATCTAGAGGTGGTGGTACATGATGAGGATTGTACTTGGAGCAACAAGGAATTGTTACTCCCTTGACATGTTAGCTACTCCTTCCCTGCCCTGCTGATGAAGGATGAAATTATCCATATGATTGGAGTTAATGTATGAAAAGTACATGGCATCTAATAAACATGCAATAATCAATAACCTTTGTTATTCACATCCTATAATTTATCATCATCATCAATGTTACATCCAACTTGGAAGTGATGCCAACCAACTATTTCTTTCACTTGTCAAACGTATCTGCTAAATATAAGTGATTATTTATTCATGGTGACTTCTTGATATTCACCAAATATCTAAACTACTCAAGCTCCACTCAGTTATATGCATTGTTAACTTACTCTTGTTTTCACCAATTCATCTCTCTTCTTCTCAAGTAAACAGCAAGCTCTGAGGACAAATCTTATGTCTTGTGCTCCTGCACACCTGCCCTAGTACTTCATACCACAAGGATTGTAGGATGCGTATACTGAAAAAGCTTGGTCCAAGCTCTTTATGTGTTCCCCACAATATCACCTCCATTCTGTGGTGAGTAGGGGCCATTTGAAGGCATCTGGAAGAAAAATAATTCAGACATTGAATTAAGATTGTTGTTCTGAATAACTTCACATGATATCAATACCCCTTGTATGAGTCAAAGCTGGCTTTTTGACATGCAGGTCCTTGCAAGAACTAGCAAGTCATAGCCTCTACCTGCAGCTGTGGTGTGTCCTGCCTTAAGTTTGCTGGTAGAAATAAAAAAAAATTGCATTTCTGTTTTCCATCTTGGATCTTTTGAAAGTTGAGAAAACCAAGTGTCAAAATACATCGTAAAAACTGAAACCAAGAATATGCAGCTTCCTAAGGAACCAGAAAGAAGAATTTTTCTCATTTTAGACTCTTAGCATGATCTTGCTTGCAAAAGACAATAGAGAAAGTTGGCTTATAACTGAGGAAACTTCAGCCTGAGAGAAGCAAGGAGCGTGTGAAATATTCTTAGCAGGGAAGAGGCAGGACCAGGGGGCACTAGGCTCAGCTTCTGTGACCCCTATTCACTGCCCTTCCTGTACCCTCTCAGAGTCTGCCCAGATGAACAAGAGCTGGTGAGTCAACCACTAGTTGAATTTAAAAAGCACTAAAAGGGACATTTTCTACAACTGTAGATTACTAGAAATGAATCATCATCCAGATTCACAACACTTTTTTAATTTAAAAATGGTATAGGTGGGCAGGCATGCTGGATACTGTGTGCATTACTATTGTCAGGCATGGCATTTTGAGCCCAAAACTTTAGCAGGTCTTCAAATCTCTTCCTCATTTAATTATTAATGGAAATTAGAGGAGAAGACAACTTTCTCTTCACATAGCTTGGCTTTCCAAGGTATAGCAGGTTAGTAAATTAACTAAAGGCTTGATTTGTATTGTTTTGCAACTTTTCTCCACTGGCCTCATTTTCTCATTCTCCAAATACCTCTCAGAAAGCAACAATTTGTGGGGATTTGGAAGACGGAGGTAGACATACATTCTGTTGCCACACTGCAGATGATAACATCACCCATTTTGTTTGGGGAGACTGCTTCTCTTCTATTTAAACCCAGTGATTATAGCGAAGAGTGTTGCTTTCTCATGCCACCTACTGTGTGAGCTAAGCGAGGTCCATTAGATTACTATGACTTCTAAAAATTTGGACAAAAGAACATTTTTTTATTTTTTATTTTTGGCAATAAATCTATATGTAGTTGGTGGTCACGGTTCCAGACATGAGGAAGAAGTTTTCCAGGAGTGGTTTCGACTCAGAGAGAAAAACAGTGACAGCAAATTGCCCTTTTTGTGTGTAAACTAGTTTTTGTTGAGCTTTGTGTTTTAAACTAGTTTACACGAGTTCACTTACAATCAAAATAATCCAAGTTATTAGCAAGAAAATATCTCAAATCATAATGGCAACTTCTTTGAAGGCATGAGCTAAATCATGTGTACTGTTATTATTTCCACCCAATGCAACACTAAGCACATAATAATTGCTTTCAAAAATGCCTGTTGGTGTTCATGGAAGAGAATAACTTTAATCATTTGAGGCCACAAGGTAGACTGATGCCTAGTTGGAGGGAGAGAAAGATTTTTCACCAAGAAGATAGCATGTCCCTCCATCATTCTGCATGAATAATTTATTAGGCCCAATACTAACCTTGTCTGTATGATGCCAAACAATCTGCATTCTCAAATCATAGTCCTGTAAATAAAAATATCCTTTTAACATAAAAATCTCCTTTTAGGTTATTAAATTGGCATAAACTTTTTTTCTCACTGGCTAAAGCTGGTTTATGTCAAGAAGTCTATATTAATTTGAGTATAGATATTTAAGTTTTATTTAAAGACTTGGGATACATGGTAAATACATATAGCTATTATTTTATTTCTCTAAGGAGGAATACACAGTCTTATGAACTAGGGCATAGCCTCATAAGATCAAATCCTGAAGAGGTCAGTGACCACAGGCCCAAACGTGTTTACAGAGGCCATTTATGAACAGGATCAACTCCAGATCAACATCCTCAGCATCTGACCTTTCTTCTTGCCTCACTGAAGGACTATATCCAGCACTTGGCTTCTTGCCTTATCTCCAAAGACATGGTGATTTTTCCAAAAGATAAATATTAATAGCCTAGCAAACACATGTGCTTTGCAGAATGCAGAGAGCTAAGAGTTAGACATTACTAGTTTCTAAATTTTCTTAGAGCTTCCAGAACTACTCTAATGGAGTCCAGACCTCAGAACACTTACAAACAAACAGGAGAAAAGATAAAACTACGTCAGTTACAAGAATATAAAAGTACAGAAGGGCAGTGATGGGGAAAAAAGAGGTAGGAGTTGGGTGGATAAGTAAGCTCACATGCTACACCGTAATAGCGGCTTGAACAACTATTGCCTGGCAAATGCTCAAAAAGCTTTGCAGTATCTGTAGAATTGCCCCAAAGAATAGAGGAGTGAACTGTCTGTTAATAAGGTTATGTGATTTGCCAGAGTACCATGTAGTTAGTAAGTGGCAAAGCTGGGATTTAATCCACAGGCATACTGAAATTTTAATCAATTGTTTAATTGTTCTTATTTGCTGTGCTTGTAGTCTTAGTACCAATTTTCCACTTCCGTTTGATCTGATTCACAACCTGGGTACTTTCTACTCATTCATCCTCCTTCAGAATCCTGAATGTTTTCTAAATGAGCAGAGGTATTTGCTACTCTGTCTCTATTCCTCATCAAAATCAAAATGAAATGTGTTGCGGGAAAGAAGATTAAGTACTGGTTTAATCTTTGCTGGCTACACTCTCTTCTCAGCATTTGCATCCAAAGACACAGACAAACACATGGACACATCCATTGCACCTCACATGGCAGGACACATACTTAGTGAGGGAAACACTTGCAACTGGAACAGCTCATTCAGCAGTGGCCACAGCTCTCTTCATCAGAGCACAATAAATGGCTGGGGACCTCACACAAATGGCCTTTCAAGGTCAGAAGTCTGGTTCCAGCAGAACATGAAGGACTACACTCTAGTTATCACAGCAGCTGCCCACCATGCCAGTGGCTCAGAAAGTACAACCAGGGATGCTGAATACATAGGTGAGGAACTGATGGCAGAATTCAAGACTTCTCTAAGCCTTTCTCGAGCCTGGGGTTTAGGCGGCACCTAAGAAAAAATAGACGGCTTACGCCAAGAGGTTACCTGATGAGGAGAACTTATTGCAGACACACAGGCACCCAAGGACTTCTAAAGACAGGAAGCCGTTCCGTCTCCTAAGCCTGAGGGCAAGGGGAGAAATGGTTTAACCGGCACCTGATGAGAGTTGAAGCCAAGAAACGACCCGCACGATAGAACCTGCCCTGGTGGGGGAAGAGAGAGGAATGTAGCTTGGACCAGAGAAAGGCAGGGAGAGAGCAGGAAGATACCGGTAAGTTCAGCCTCTCACGCGCATCTCCCATTGTGCCAGCCTGAGCAGCAATCAGGGAGTGAGGGCGTCCAAGTGATGTAATAGCGAGACGTTGGGCCTTCCAGACTCAGAGCAGAGAAAGTGATGGACTGAATCCAGGGAAAGCCATGCTGGAGAGGTGGAGAAATATAGACTGACTACACACTTCATGGTTTTGAGAGGCAATAGTTCTTACTACCTAATGTGTAAGAGCAAAAGATATGTTCACAAAGTAATAAAATCTCAGAATTTATTTCTAAGGATAGAGACTTCTAACTTTTTTCTGCTATCCTCAGATAAATCTCTCCAAAAACCTGTGCATTTAAAGATAATAAATATAGGCCAGGGAGAACCCGGGGCTGATGGTGGAGAACACCATTTTTGCTCACTTTCACCCCTCTCCCACTATAAAAAGCTGTAGCCCTTCTAAAGAAAATTAGAGAACAGTGTGGGAAGAGATTGGAAGGGAGAAACAAAGTTTCTACTCAGAAAGAATGCTTCAGGATCTGTAAGAAGAATCAGCAGTTGAAAATTGGATGTGAAGCCAGTGGCACTGAAAATCTTCACTTTCTTGGCCTGTCCCTTCTACCTGTTCTTCATTAGGGTTCTTTTACAAAAATGTACTTTTGAAACCGAGTTGTTGATCACACATCAATAATGTTAAAAATGAGTCCTCAAACAACATTTAATGAAGATATGATCAATTAACTTACTAAAGAAAAACAGATTCAGAGTGGGATTTTGAACAACTCTGCTTTGATAAGGTAGGAGGCTCAGGTGAGTATTCCCCCAAAGAACATATCATAGAGAAAAATGAAAATCAAAGTTAATTTTCCACACATATGACAATTTTTGCCATCTTATTTTCATCAGACAGCATTTCCCAAATCAAGTCCAAGAGTTTTCTGACCTGCAACAACATGTGAAAATCTCTTCTGCTGACATACAGTCATTTTTTCTTTAAGTCTAACACAGTCATCACCTTATATTTATTTGCTTGTGCCACTGCCAATGATACTCCTTTATCCATGGAGAAAGATCTGGTAACTAGTGCTTTAGGGGAAATTTTGCAAATGCAACATTTATGTGAAGCACAAAGGTGGTGATTGCTAGCCCAGAGCCAGATCATAGCTGGGAACAGAGGCGGTTGTGAAACCTCAGATACATCCGGACAAAGCATGGTCACTGAGAGAGCTGTCTGGACTGACATGTACCTGAGCACGTCTTCTTCCCCCACTGACCTGCCAAGACACCACACCCCAGTCTCCATGCACCCTCCATGCCCAGAAATTCACCCCTAAACTGACCTGCCAAGACGCCACACCCCAGTCTCCATGCACGCTCCATGCCCAGAAATTCACCCCTAAACTGGCCTGCCAAGACACCACACCCCAGTCTCCATGCACCCTTCATGCCCAGAAATTCTCACCTAAGTCCCTGCCAAGTTCAATGGCATTTCCTTAGGTGATTCCTTGTAATCACACTTGAAAATTCCTGTTTATTCCATCTGAAAAAATTTATCTTTGGGAGGTGCGTATATGCTGCCCTACTGATAATAGGTTCTGATGGATGGACCCAAACAATCCCAAAGCTCCCATAGCAAATTGGAAGTGCAACAGCAAGCACTGAGAACAGGCCCAGTGGTTCAGAGAGGGCCCATGGTCATTGTCACTTCATCATATTCTTCGAATGATTTGCCCAAGAAGTAGATGCAGAAAAAGGAAAGAGGTTTCCAGACTTCCCCTGATGCATAGTTCTCCCTATGGGCAGATATCCCACAATGGTGAGGAGGGGGCCAAAATGTACCTGAGCTCCTCCTGCCCAGCACAAGAAAGGTACAGATGTGTCTGACCAGCAGCTAGGAAGGTACAGTGTCTTTCTGTCAAGTTGCTCTGCCTCTGTTCATGCAGCTTAAGATTTTTATTATCTTTTTCCTTTTTTAAAAATTTATTTTAGATTAACATAAGGGAACATATGATTAGGCTACACTGTGGTTTTTTTTTTTTTTTTTTTTT
>NW_003852425.1:8654333-8695301 GCF_000181295.1 Otolemur garnettii | reverse complement strand
TGCAGCCATCATTGTTGTTTGGCAGGCCCGGGCTGGATTCGAACCCTCCACCTTAGGTGTATGTGGCTGGCACCTTAGCCCGTTGAGCTACAGGTGCCTAGCCAGGCTACACTGTGTTTATAAGGTATAGTACCAGTTGTAGTTGAGTCCTTCACCCAGGAGATGTGTCCTGTACACCTACGTCATACCTGATGTGTGGGAGCCTACTGAAACTCCCTCCTACTCTCCCCTCTCCCCCGTCCTGAATTTAATTGTGTTTTACTCTCATGTGGGCCAGTATTCCAAGTATGCTCCATGGAGAATGACTAGATTCATTAAAAAGCACAAAATATCCCTAGAAATACCAAGAGCATTATGGAAGATTCTAGAACATACAAGGGCTGGTAAGAGCAAGAGCCCATAAAATAAGAGTTATTACTTTCAATGTGGTCCCCTCTTAAATTTTTAAATCTCTCAAGTCTGGAGAAATTTTGTTTATGCTATGATAAATAAAAATAAAATGCTCAAATCTATGGATACCATAGATTTTTTTATGTGATCTATGATAGATACTTCCAACCACTAACTAGTCATTCTCTCTTTATTCCTTAGTGATGAAATTGCGGATCTCAGTTGAATATTTGATAGGAAAATATGTTTTTCAGGTTTCCTGGTGGCTAAATTTAGCCATGTGACTAAAATCTGGTCATTCAAATAAAAGTGGAAATGTTGCATGAGACTTCTGGAAAGTCTCCTTGGAAAAATATGAATGTAATGCCTGGTGTCCTGGCTGCCACATTGGCCCGTGAGGTAATCTGCAAAGGAAGGCCAAGTAGAAAGGCAGAGGGAGCCAGGGTTTCTCATGATCAGGTCACTGCTCTCCCAGTCCTGTACTCCCTATGTTCTGTATACCCAGAAACAAATTCCTGATTATTAAGGAGTTTCTTTTACATGCAACTAAATCTAACCCTAACTAATACAGAATTCCTCACTATCACCATCACAAAGTATGAGGCACCTTTACTTTTCAGAAGCAAAAAGAGTTTCACTCATTCTCTCTGCTTGGTTCTATATGAGAATCCACAGTGCCTCTGATACTCTGCCCTGGGATAAAGATTTACAGTTAGAGCTGGATCATGCTGGGTAAGGCATTCACCCAGAAATATTCTTGGATCGAAGGAGGCATACTTTGAATTATTTCATACCAATAATTATCACATATTTCAGCCCATTGGTTTTCCTTCAGTTTATAAAGTATAATTTCTTCCTTAGATAAATCGAACACCCACAGCCTAGTCTCTGCTTACAAATATTTGCAAATGCATGATTGAGTGTTAATAATTACAGATGGGGTCTGTAGTCATTTCCCATCAAGAGTCTATGTTGACACGAGTAGTCAATAGCAAGGAGGGAGTTATCAGACATGCTGTAAATTGTGCTGCTTCCCACCCCAGTATACAGTTTCAGATTTCTGGTTCCATTCACAAGGTACTTGGAATTGTGGGGCCAGCCTAGAGAAGTAGCAGCCATCATTAGGAGAAACAAAGTGGAAATGGGAATATCAGCTAAACGTCTGCAGCCAGCTTTCTCTAGTTGCCCATAGATTCTAGCTTTCCCAGAAAGGTTATTGCTGGGTGAGCACCTGAATTTGTTTTCTATTTTATCCTTTCTTAGTCATAAAATAAATAGTGGAAGTCAGAGAGTCTACACCATTCCTTCTGAATCACCCCTAATCCAAAATGTCACTGGTGTGGAGGTTAATTCAATATTTGAATTAGGCTAAGACATTGTTTAAATCATACTTATCAGATAATGACTTGATGTAAAATTTTTAAAATCCAGAAACGGCCCAACAGAAGATAAATTTCCAATATTGCCAAGTGAAGGCAAACTTCTCTTGGGAATTAAAGTGTACCATTCTTGGAAAGGATGTCTTCCCTTATCAACGAAGTGTGACTCAGAGATCTTCCTGAATAAAGGCCACATCAAGCACAGCACTTGCCATGTTTGGCAGAAGGTCATTTAGTTTCTGTATTACTTAGTTATTATCTTATGTGGAAACAGTAATGACCAAGAGGGAAAATGAAACGAGGGCTGCTGAGAAAGACCAGCATGCACTAAAACCCCTGATCCGCCTCTGTTTCTTCAATTTCCCTCCCAGGGACCCCATGTCCCCTGGAATGTGGAACTGTTCCATAATTTCATTTTGGTTGGTTGTTGCACATCTCATTTGTAGAGCTACATGCCAGTACTCCACACATATGAGTTCTGCCCATTCCTGAGGGCCTTCTTCATAAATATAAAAAATAATTTCAATAGTATACTCAAGAACTTCAAAAGCACTGCTAAGAGGTAAATTTCTCGCCTTCCATGCCTATATCAGACAAACAGAAAGACAATGCGTTAACAATCAAATGAATCATCTTAAAGAAATGGAAAAGGAAGAGCAACCCAGTCCCAAACCTAGCAGAAAAAAGGAAATAACCAAAAGTAACTAAGAAATAAATGAAATTGGAAAAAAAGGATCATGTGATCCTCTCAATAGATGCAGGAAAAAGCATTTGACAAAATTCAGCATCCTTTCCTAATAAGACACTTCAGAAAATAGGCATAGGTGGCACATTTCTTAAGCCGATTGAAGCCATATATGACAAACCACAGCTAACATCGTACTGAATGGAATAAAACAGGGCTAGAATTTGCGGGTCTTGCAGCTGGAGCTATTTGCATGCTTGGAACCGCCTGCAGCTAAAACGGGAATCCAGGAGACAAGCAGCTCCACAATCAGTGCACATATTTAAAACTCCTGAACCTGTGGACACCATGCCCAGGAAGCACCTCCAGTAGATTCCGTAGCAACCTATCCACCAGCTTCACGTAGGGATGGGATTCCAGCAAGACTTCCAAACTTTTGTCAGGCACGAGGGTCTCAGCCCTGGAGAAGGAGGAGGAGGACAGTGAGAACATCCTCCAAGAACTATTCTCAAAGCTGAGCAACCCGCAGAGCTCCCCATGGAAACAGCTGAAGAGCAAAGGGAGTGACGAAGACTTTGTTGACTGTTCACAGGCTTAAACTGAATGGAGAGAACCTTCCGGGTGTTTCGTGGGACTCCCTTCTGGATGAGCAGCTTTTGGGCGTCTTTTCCTGTCTGGGCCTCCCTGAGCTGCTAAAGATCTCCAGTGTTTGCAAGAGGTGGTATCGCCTAGGGTTTGATGAGTCTCTATGGCAGACCTTAAACCTCGCGGGTAAAAATCTAAACCCAGATGTGATTGGTTGGTTGCTGTCTCAAGGGGTGATTGCCTTTCACTGCCACGATCATTTGTGGATCAGCCATCGGTGGAACATTCCAGACCTTTTCCTTTAGGGCATTTGGGCCTGTCCAACTCCGTCATGGATGTGTCTATCCTCCCCGGCATCTGTCTCAGTGCTCCAAGTTACAGAATCTAAGCCTGGAAGGCCTGTGGCTTTCGAATCCCATTGTCAATCATCTTTCACAGAACTCAATCTTGATCCGCCTAAACTTTTCTGGGTGTTCTGGATTCCCTGAAAGGACCCTGAAGACTTTGCTAAGCGGACTGGAAGAGCTGAACCTCTCTGGGTGTTATGACTTCACTGAAAAGCATGTGCAAGCTGCTGCCCCACACTGTCAGAGACCATCACCCAGCTGAATCTTAGTAGCTACCGAAAGAATCTCCAGAAGTCAGCTGTCTCTACTTGAGTTAGAAGATGCCCCAAACTTGTTCACCTAGACTTAAGTGATAGTGTCATGCTAAAGAATGACTGCTTTCAGGAATTTTACCAGCTCAACTACCTCCAACATCTATCACTCAGTCGATGCTTGATATAATACCTGAAACTTTACTTGAACTTGGAGAAATTCCCACACTAAAAACACTACAAATTCCCACACTAGAACACATTTGGAATCATGCCAGATGGTACCCTTCAACTGTTAAGGGAAGCCCTTCCTCATCTGCAGATTAACTGCTCCCATCTTACTACCATCGCCAGGCCAACTGCTGGCAATAAAAAGAATCAGAAGATAGCAGGCATCAAATGCCGACTGACACTGCAAAAGCCCAGTTGTCTAGGAAGTATTTATTGCAAAATGGTGCACTTCTTTTTTTGAAACAGGAGAAATAGGCAGGAAGCCCAAGTGCTGGAGCATTCAGCTGGTTTTACTCTTGGTTTTCCCTTTGCCTTCATTCTGCAAGTATATTAGGAAAACATTTGGGGGGGGGGAACTATGAAGTCTTGCCTATTTGAAATGATTATCAAGGCTTCTGTTATTGCTTTATTCTTAAGAGCTAAAGTTCTAAGCCTTATGAAATTTTAGGAGAGTAAGTCTGTAATTTCCAAGATACTTTAAAGAACAAAATTTGAGCTGCCTCTTCCAAGTGTCCTTATTAAGTCTGTTCAGAATTGATCTTAAAAATTACCACTGGCGAAAATTTCCATAGTCTATGTGGTATCTTTTATTTATTTAATTTTTCAATATTGCTTTATAAGATACACCTTGGAAAAAGAATTCCGAAGTTGCCTGCTGCTTTTCTTTAGTGTCGAAGTTCTTGAGTTTATTTTACATTACTCTGGAATGAAGTATTTTAAATTGCCTGTTTCTTTTACTGGTCTCTTACATTAATTGTCTGAAATGATCCACCTTATAAGGCATGGGACCTAAAGTTCCCTAAGAAGAACTGTATGTTCCTCCAATCAGACATTCACACTACTAGCAGGTATGTTCATGCAGTTCCAGAGAAATAAGCACTACTTATACCAACAGGAAAGCTAAGGTTCAGATGTTGAACCTTTAGATAGTATCAGTGAATTTTTTTGTTAAGTTGGTACATAGATGCAAAAAGATTAAATTCTCCTTTTTAAAACCACAGAAAACTAGTTTAAATTGATGACCTCAGTTTTAAAATGCAACAAAAAAGCCAAAAACATTATTTCTATTAACTTTTTTTAAAATTAAAATTCTTAAATGTTACAGGTAATAGTATAAAGTGCCCTTATCTGCGGAGACCTAAGGAAGAATATTTTAAAGTAGTGTTACACAGGAAACAATTATGCTTCAATTTCTTCATAGGTAGAAAGTGCTAAATACTACTTGAAATTATTGTTTACAGATTAGGACAAGGGCTGATGATAGCATCCAGTTGGACTCTGACTTCCGGGAAGCCCTCAGACATGCAGTACTTCCAAACTCAAGTCCAGCCATAAACTATTTTGCCAACATGTCAGAGTAATCTGTATTTTTGTATGTGGTTCTACTTTTGTAGACTTGTTTAAAATATAACATATTTTTATAAAAATAAGTACTTCAAAAAAAAACTGAAAACTTTTCCACTTAGAACTGGAACCACACAAGGATGTCTATTATCACCACTGTTATTCAACATTGTGCTGGAAGTTCTAGCCAAAGCAATCAGGTAATAAAAGGATATAAAGGGCATCCAAATGGGGGCATAGGAGGTCAAACTCTCGCTTTTTGCTGATGATATGATCTTATACTTAGAAAACCCCAGGGCCTCAACCACAGAACTCCTGGAAGTGATCAAGAAATATAATAACATCTCAGGGTATAAAATCAATTTGCATAAATTAGTACTCTTTGTATACACCAATAACAGCCAAGTAGAGAAGCAAATCAAGGACACAATGCCCTTCACAGTAGCTTCAAAGAAAACGAAATACTTAAGAATATACCTAATAAAAGAGATGAAAGATCTTTTCCAAGAGAATTATGAAACTCTAAGTATTGCAGAAGACACTAACACATGGAAGAACATACCATGCTCTTGGCTTGGAAGAATCAACATTATCAAATGTCAAAAGCAATCTACAGAGTCAATGCATTCCCATTACAATATCAACATCATATTTTGAAGAACTGGAAAAAATAGTACTGTTTTTTGTATGGAACCAGAAAAAAAGCTGGTATAGCTAAGGTTATTCTTAGTACTAAAAACAAAGTTGGAGGCATCACCCTACCAGACTTCAGGCTACATTACAAGTCCACAGACTCTTAGAGAAAAGAATCCCTTTCAACAAATGATACTGGGAGAACCGGATAACCACCTTTAAAAAACTGAAATTGGACCTGCCCCTTTCACCACTTAAAAAAACTGACTCAAGATGGATAAAAGACTTAAATCTAAGGCACACAATGATAAAAATCTTAGAAGAAAGTGTGGGGAAAACGCTTGACGATGTTAGACTGGGGAAAGTTTATGACAAAGACTTTAGCGCCTATCACAACAGCAGTGAAAATAAACAAATGGAATTTATTAAGCTGAAAAGCTTCTGCACAGCTAAGGCCACAACAAATAAAGCAAATAAACAACCTTCAGAATGGGAAAATATATTTGGAGGGTATGAATCTGACAAAGGATTGCTATCTAGAATCTACAGAGAACTCAAATTAATCAACGAAAAAGAATAAACAATCCTATCTACCTCTGGGCATGAGATATGAACAGAAACTTTTCTGATGAAGACAAATGAATGGCTAACAAACATATGAAAAATGTTCATTGCTCCTAATCATCAGAGAAATACAAATCATAATTGCCCTGAGATATCACCTACACCCAGTGAGAATGGCCCACATCGGTCTCAAAGCTACAGATGCTGGCATGGATGTGGAGAGAAGGGAACACTTTTACACTGCTGGTGGGACAGCAAACTAATACAATCTTTTTAGAAGGAAATAAGAATCCTTAAAGAACACAAATTAGACCTCCTGTTTGATCCTGCAATCCCATTACTAGGCATCTACCCAAAAGAAAGAAACTTATTTTATCATAAGAACATTTGCACTAGACTATTTATCACAGCTCAGCTCAATGTACAATCTCCAAAATGTGGTAACAGCCTAAATGCTCCCCAACCCAGGAATGGTTTAACAAGGTGTGGTATATGTATACCATGGAATATTATTCAGCCATTAAAATCCCCAAACTGCAGATGTTGTCATGGATGTGGAGAGAAAAGAACACTTCCATGCTGCTGGTGGGACTGCAAACTAATATATTGTTTTTGGAAAGAAGTATGGAGAATTCTCAAGGAACTAAAAATTGACCTACCATTTGATCGTGCAATATTATTACTAGGTATGTACCCAGATAAACAAAAATCATTTTACAGCAAAGATATTTACACCAGAATATTTATTGCAGCTCAATTCACAATAGCCAAGTTGTATAAGCAGCCTAAATGCCCATCAACCCATGAATGGATAAACAAATTGTGGTATATGTAGACCATGGAATACTATGCAGCCATAAACAAGAGGGAAACATTACAGTTTTTATGTCTATCTGGATGGACCTGGAACATATTCTTCTTAGTAAAGTACATCAAGAATGAAAAAAACATATCCAATGTACTCAATACTATTATGAAACAACATATAAACACTTATACATTCATGTAAATGATAAAATGCAAAGATTGTCCAGAAAGAAAGAAGGAAGAGGATGGAGAGGGTGAGTGGAAAGAGGGGATTTGGCAGGATCTCACCTAATGTAGACAATGCAAGGGTACATTTCAAAACAATTAAGAGTGTATTATAAATGTTGTACCACAAAAATAAGTGAGGTGATGGTTATGTTAATTAGTTTGATTTAAGCATTCCACATTGTATATCAAATCATCACATTGTACCCCCACAAATGTATATAGTTATGATTTAATAAAAATTAAGTTAAAAATTCCAACAACAACAAAAAAAGATGGAGATCTTATATCTTTTGTATTAACTTGGATAGAGTTGGAACACATTCTTCTTAGTAAAGCATCACGAGAATGGAGAAGCAAGAATCCAAAGTACTCAATTATAATATGAAGGCAGTAGATGAGCTAATATCAGGTGGAGGTAGGGAAAGGAGGGAGTGGTGAGGGGGAGGAATGGGGCATGAGGTTCACAGTGTATGGTACACCTCTTGAGGGTGGGACGCAATTATAAAAGGGACTTTACCTAACAAATGCAATCAGTGTAACCTAATTCTTTGCACCCTTAATGAATCTCAAACAATAAAAATAAAAAAAAATGAATCCTGCAATTCCAAAATTTGTCAATTTTTTTTTTCTTAAATAGCTACACTCAGATTTAGGACCTAAGACCTTCCAAAACATTGGAGTCTTATAACACATAAGGGAAACAATATTGGAATTCATAAAGCAACTCTCTTTAAATTCAAAGAAATGCAAGTTGTTATTATTATTCTTTTTTTTTTGTACTTTGGCTGGGGCTGGGTTTGAACCCACCACCTCCGCGCCCTACTCCTTTGAGCCACAGGTGCCACCGCAAATTTTTTAAGCGCTTAATATTTTATTAAATGCTTAATATTTAAGCACTTAGCAGTGATAATCTTAAATAAAATTTTTAATTATCAGCTCTAATGTTTCAGTACAGCAGAAACACCTCCCTTAAGGTTTTGACCTCCTTATCCTGGTGTTCCCTCCTTGGTCAGCCTCAGAATTTTGCCCTGTGCACGCACACAATTTACCACAACTTTGGCTCTGGTTTCAGCATTCAGTAGTTGCTATGGTTCCTGAGAGTATCATCAGTCTAGGGCTTCCTCCATCTCCTTTGTAATGTTAATTCAAAATGAGATTAAGCATGAATTTAAAGCTCTGGTATTACAACTGAATAGTCATATCCAACCACATTATCCATTCAGACTAGGTGACTGCTATGTAAACAGCAAGAAACGGGCTACTTGAAGTCTTTATCATTATTATTCTTTACACACTCCCTGAATCAATCAAAAGCGATGTGGATAAGATAATTTAAATCTTTGGTAAGAGTAAGGAAGTCATTGTTTTTGTACTTCAGTATCAAATTACATGGGTGATTGAGAAAACCTGTTCTGGCTGATCTTGACAGCAGATACAAATGCAGAGATGCTCTGCACTGACATCTTTGACTCTTTTAATAGTTTTCTTTGGCTAGGGTTTCCCCACAATCCCAAGTTTTGGCTGTCATCATCTCATTTGCTTACTTTTCATATATTTAGTACTAGGTTTCACCAATGCATTCAACTCATACAAAGTCTTATTTGAGAGTTTTTCTTACCAAGATTTCCTGGTATACTAGTACATAACAGACTCTCCATGAGCTTTCTTATCCATTAAAATGATCCCCTAATAGTTATGGTTCAGAGAGTCCCTCATTTAAGAGAGATAGACAAATCTCCAGGGACATAGCCTGGTTGGTCTCCCCATCCCCACTGGTGATTTGCTTATCTCATTTATACCCAGGTTCATTAACGGGGTTTTTGTCTGATGATAGCATTGTCTTTTCTATTGAGCCACCAAGAAGTATATTTCCATTATTCTCTTATAGATAGAATAATATAACAAGCATGTAAAAAATGTTTCACAATAAAACACAAGCTGTCAAGACAAAAAAGCACTGTGTATCTTGTTTTATACTCAAGTTATAGCTTACATAAATCATCCTTATCTTGAGGCAGTAGAATAGCCTAATCTCTGTTTTCTTTTCTCTTAGTGTTTTACTACATCCATTTGCTCAGACTTTGAGGAAGAATTATAACACGCCACAAAGGCCAAGAAAATCTCCTTAGTTTGCTGATGCAGGCTAGAAAGGTCTCATAGGTTGCTGGGGGGCTAATTTCTCAGCTTTCCTCCACTACCAAATTTGAAACAAATGATAAACAGAACAGAAGCAAAATGTGAGTGAAAATTTATTACCCCCTTTCTTGTTTTGCAAAGTTTAATTGGAGGGTATAGCTCATATCTATAGTCAATATGGGGACCTCCTACCACTTTTTCCCTAGTCTAGACTTTGGGATTCACACGTGGGAAGAAGTGAAACCACAAATCATCTTGAACACATTCAGGGATCAAAGACCCAAGGGAGACAAGGATCCTATCCTGTCTGAACCTAGGAATGAAGGAAGAAATCCATCAGGCTGGACCATAATATTCAAGGTGTTAACCTCACTTGATGAGTATCAGGTTTTTGTCAAAACCGTGTGTGCCTCTTGATGGAGAGAAAGTAATGAAGAGAGTAAAGGGAGGGATCCATACCATTTCAACAACACTGACTCCTGGGCTGTGAAGTGGAAATTTCCCCTATGGAAATGTGAGCTGCACAATCCTGAAGCACTTTCCTGAATACAAGAAGAACAAAGCAGGAAGTTGAAAGCCAAAGAATTAAGAAAATGTGGTATCAAATAGACTGAAGTGTAACTTCTGAGTAATGTAAGGACACCAGAGGCCAATTCTATTGGATGTTGGTAGCATACCTACTGGCTTCAAAAAAATTATAAATATTAGTTTCATATTAGTAGTATTGAGTACATTGGATATTTTTTTCCATTCCTGGGATGATTTTTTTTTTTTTTTTTGAGACAGAGCCTCAAGCTATCCCCCTGGGTAGAGTGCCGTGGCATCACAGCTCACAGCAACCTCCAACTCCTGGGCTCAAGCGAGTCTCCTGCCTCCGCCTCCCAAGTAGCTGGGACCACAGGCGCCCGCCACAATGCCTGGCCATTTTTTGGCTGCAGCCGTCATTGTTGTTTGGCGGGTCCGGACTGGGGATTCGAACCCACCGCCTTAGGTGTACGTGGCTGGCGCCTTAGCCAGGTGAGCCATAGGCGCTGAGCCATTCCTGGGATATTTTACTAAGAAGAATATGTTTCAACTTTACATAAAAGATGTAAAGTCTCCATCTTTTCTTATGGCAGAGGAGCACTCCCTGGTATACATATGCCACAGTTTATTAACCTATTCATGGCCCTGTGTGAAGAGCTCAACTACAACTTGAACTTTACCTTAGAAATGAGAACAATGCAACATAAAAATATGTACCCTTATATTAATTTGAAATTTAAAAAATTAAATAGGTCACTAGTTGCCAAACATGGGCAGAAAAAGTTTTGCTGGTGGTATTTTTGTTTGTTTCTTGTTTTTCCAGACACATTATGGATTATTTTGTATGGTTGTTATTTGCATTTGAACAGATTGAAGCAAATACGTTTCACCACTATCTCAGTCACATCTTGTTATGTGGACCAGGCCCAGAAAATGAATATAGGAACCTGTCAAACTTCTATAGGCAAATTTCGATGGCCTGGTAACCTTTTGCCTATAGTAAGGCATATCACTATGACAGAAACTTTTATTTACTATTTATTTATGCAATAAAATCTCTTTTTCCTATTGACTAAAGAGTTTTTTTTACTCAATGGATTATACTTAATTTGCTTAATAACAGAAATTATTTATAATTCAACATATGGTTCCAGTTTGTGCAGTGAATGAATATTGCTTTTATTTAAGGAAGGTAAAGCTTTACTTTTCCTCCAAGAAAATGATATGCAGTACCCAATTGCCCATTCTCAATGCCATAAAATAATGGATAAAATTACAAATAATGGTTATGGTTTTTCTTCCCTCTCTTAAAAAAGAAAATTCATGTAGGACTCAAATATCACCTTCCTTTGCTATGTAATGTCATTACTCACACAGCATGTGCTGTTCTAATCTTCCAGCAAACATTCAATGCATGGTGTTATATGGTCAATGATATAACAGTAAATAATTGTAATACATTTCCTTCTTTAGACTGAAGATATTTTCCATTGTCAAACACAATTTAATATGAAAGTTTTGTTCATCCTACTTGTTGTTATGCAAAAATGGTAAGTGAAGTGGTTGGTGAGACAGTATATAAAGCATAATCATTCTATGCATCACACTACATCATTTTTATAATTTCAGTTGTGGTTCCTCTAGGAAAAGAATGAAATGATGCTTTTAAAGCACTCTTAAAATAGGGGATTAAAAATGCCTTTAAGGTAAAAATTACTTACTTTGAAAGAGTGGCTATTTGTAAAGGTCATCTAGTAGACTATGACAGCCAGAGGTAGAGATGTTTAGGGGAAAGAAAATATTATAGTCAAGGAATACAAAATGCCAAACAAAATTATTTGAATAAATACAAAGATGAAATCAGCCCTTTATCAAATGTATAGCCTGCAAATATCTTCTCTCATTCTGTAGGTTGAGTATTTGCTCTATTGATTGTGTCCTCGGCTGTGCAGCTTTCTAATTTGATCAGGTACCATTTATTTTTATTGTTGCTGTGATTGCTTTTGGGGTCTTCTTCAGAAATTCTGTGATCCATCATGAATTAATTTTTGTGAGTGGTGAGAGGTGTGGATCCTGTTTCATTTTCCCAGCACCATTGGCATAGGGATTCTTTTCCACGGTGTATGTTTTTGTCTACTTTGTCAACGATCAGATGGCAATATCAATATGGTTTCATATCTGGGTTCTCTGTTCTGATCCATACATCTATTTCTCTCTTTTTATGCTAATACTATCCTGTTTTGGTCACTATAGCCTGTAGTTAACCAGATTCTACAAAGAATGTGAGCGAATCATAAGAAACAACCTCATTAAAAATGGGCCAAAGACATGAACAGAAACTTCTCAAATGAAGATGTACCAATAGCTAAGTAATTTGTAAAAAGCTGTTCATCTCTAGTCGTCAGAGAAATGCAAATCAAAACCACACTGAGATATCAACTAACTCCAGTTAGAATGGCTTTTATCAAAAAGTCCCCAAATCCAAGGCAACAGATGCTGGCATGGATGCAGAGAGAAAGGAACTCTTTTTGTTCTTAATAAATACTAGAAGTTCATTTCTCACATGGAGATTGAGAAGCAGAAGATCAAATCACCCATGATTTCAGGATTTGGTGAAGCCGAGACTCCCTTTCCAGGTAGCACCTTGAATACTGCATTCTCTGGAGAGGCCAGTACTGTATCCTCACATAGCCAGAGGGCTATGGGTTCACTGAATACATTCAGCTGATCAAGTGATGCTCAGCTGCTCTTAACTCAGATTACTCAAGTGATTATCTTCAGGTGGCGAGTTGGCTAAAAACAGGCCGTCTGAGATAGTTGGGACCACTAGACTCTGTCCACAGGACTCATTCTACAGTAACCTAGCTTTGCCTTTGTCTCAGGTCTGGCAGAGTCCCCAAGAACCCAAATGGAGACATGCAAGGCCTCCTAAAGCCTGGGCTTGAAATGGGCACACCATCATTTTCACTGTGTTCTATGGGGCTAAACCATGTCTAGGGTGACCAGATTTTAACATTTGTAAAGCGGGACAACATGGGGGGGAGGGCCCGGGCGGGGCACGGCAGGACCTGACAACAACGCAAACTTTGATAAGCAGTTCTTGATAATCACTTCTCAACAATTATTTGTAATTATTATAGTTTAACATTATAAAATTAACAAAAATAATATAAAACTCATATTCTGGCGAAATAGCCACATGGCAGCCGAAAACCGTATATTCCCTTCCTGTTCTCCAGCCCGTTCCAGCGTTCTTTCCAAAAATTGGGACTTTTTTAAACTGCCACGGGACAAATTGTTAAAAAGCGGGACGTCTGGTCACCCTAACCATGTCACATGGTCACCATAGCAAATTGATTCTACCGCTTGATGGGAGAAAATATAAAGTCAAATTGCCTAAGCTATGGATACCAAGAGAGAAGAAAACTGGGAAAAATTTAGCAATCAATACATCACACTGTAAAAGTATGGTGGGGTTTTTTGTTGTTCTTGGCCTCAAAAATAATTTTTTTTATTTCAGGTTAATATAATGGTACATGCAACTAGATTACATAAAAAATAGCAAGGGATATTAACAGATAGAAGAAGATATCATGCTCATGGCTTGAAAGAATCAATGTTGTCAAAAATGTCTATACTTCCCAAAGCAATCTACAGATTTAATGCAATCTCCATTAAAATACTAATTTCATACTTACTTCAAGGATCTTAAAAAAATAGTTCTTATTTCATATGGAACTGGGGGAAAAAAACCAAATACCCAACGCAATCCACAAAATAAGAACAAATCTGATGGCATCACTTTACCAGACTTCAGGTTATATACTACAAGTCTACAGTGATCAAAACAGCATGTATTGATAAAATAAGAAACATAGACCTATGGAACAGAACAGAGAAACCAGCTTCATACTGCCATCTGATCGTTGACAAACCAAACAAAAGCATATTCCGAGGGAAAGAATCCCTATTCAATAACTTGTGCTAGGAGAACTGGTTAGCCGCATGTAAAAAATGGAAGCTGGACCCACAGCTCTCACCACTTAACTCAGGATGGTTAAGATTTAACCTCGACATGAAATTATAAAAACCCTAAGATAAAGTGTTGGAAAAACTCTTATCTGCCTAGGGAAAGAATTCATAAAGAAGACCTCACTGGCAATCACATCTAAAATAAATAAATGAGATCTGATCAAGTTAAAAAGTTTCTGCTCTGCTGGGACACAATCAACAAAGCAAAGAGACAACCATCAGAATGGGAGAAGATATTTGCATGCTCAGAATCCAACAAAGGGCTAACAACCAGAATCTACAAAGAACTCAAGAAAAGAAACAAGAAAAGAGCAAACAATTCCATTAAAAACTGGATGAGAGACTTGAACAGAAATTGTTTCTCATGAAGACAGACAACAAATGGCCAACAAACACATTTTAAAACTCATCGTCCCTAATCATCAGGGAAATGTGAATCAAAACCACTTAGAGATATCACCTAATGTCAATAAGAATGTCCACATCACAACCTTCCAAAGCAACAGGTGTTGGTGTAGGTGTGAAGTCAAGGGAACACTCATCCACTATTGGTAGGAAAAGTATGGAGAATCCTCAAAGAACCAAAGTACACCTGCCATTTGATCCTGCAATATCATTACTAGGTATATACACACACAGAAAAAGACAGTTTGCTGTGAGGACAAAGATATGGGAACCACCCAAGTGCTCTTCAACATGCAAATAGATTAATAAAATGTATGTGTGTACACACACACCCCGTGGAGTACTACTCAACCATAAAATAAAAATGCTGATCTAGTATCTTTCTGACAACCTGGATAAAACCGAAGACCATTCTTCTAAATCAGTGGTTCTCAACCTTCCTAATACTGCAACCCTTTAATACAGTTTCTCATGTTGTGGTGATCCCCGATCATAAAATTATTTTCGTTGCTACTTCATAACTGTAATTTTTCTACTGTTATGAATCATAATATAAATATCTGATATGTAGGATGTATTTAGGTGACTCCTGTGAAAGGGTCATTCAACCCCCACAGGGGTCTCGACCCACAAGTTGAGAACTGCTGTTCTAAATAAAGTATCACAAGAGAGGAGAAACGAACACCACAGGTATTCAATGAAATTGGAATTGATCAATCTACACTTATGTTAACATATGGAAGCAAATCTCCATGAAAATCAGCAGGGGGACCCGGGGAGGAGCAGATGAGTAAGTACACACCTCACAGATACAGTGCACACTGTCTGGGGAAAGGGTGCGCTTATGACCTTGACTCAGGCTGTGCAAAAGCAAATCATGTAACCTAAACCCTTTATATTCTGAAATAAAAATTAAAAAAACAAAGAGAGCATTAATCATATGTATACACGAGTTTTCAATAGATCCCCAAAGTGGAAAACACCAGCAACTAACACTGTCTCTACTTAGTCTTCACCTCACTGCTTCCTTGGGCCCCTTTTCAATCTTTATCTTTCTCTACAAACTGACTTTTCTGTGTGTTTTCCCATCCATGTCATATCTTTCCAATTCAAGTCTTATCAGAGGCCATTGTTTCTAAATTCCAATACCAAATTCCTCCAAAAGAATGTTTATCTCGTTTAGGTCAAGGCTCTGCACGAACTTGCCCCTGACTCACTGTTTAGGGAAGGTAGATTTTTACACTGCAAAAAATGTCTATGATGGAGCCAGTGGACTGTTCTTAATGAAAAGCCCTCATAAAAATCTCCTCTTATGCCTATACCAATATACCATTAGTGTCTGTTAGTTATATAGTGAAAATGGGCCAGATTCAAGGGCCCATTAGAGTCCAAACACTTTATTTTAAAGGAGATTTAAAGTAGTTCCTCACAGGTGATGTTGAAGCATTTGAATAACACTCTTTTAATTTTCCTTTTATGGCATCACTTCTCCCTTTGGCAGTAAATCCATAGAGGGAAATCTCAAGTACACAATGCCAAAATAAAGTTTATGAGAAAGTTCATGCTGCATTACCTGTAATAAACTTCCATGATTTATTGCCTAATATAATTATGTACGAATATATGAGTTTTGTTTCGGGCAAAATAAAGTGCTTCATTCATGCTTGCACATTTATTCTACAGATAATTGGATGGATTGAAACCTACTGAATAGCTGGCTCAGAAGAAATAATGGCCTTAACGCTTGGAGGCAGGAAATTTTCCAGAGTTCATTATTTGTTATATTAAAGAGAAAAGAATGTAAGACTTTGGCAAGACATGTGTCATGTTGTACAGCAAGTAGGTGGAATTTTCCAGGAAATATTAACAGGTGTGCATTTGGGTATCCTTCAGAAACCTTCTCTTCTTGTAATGAGGGCAAACCCAGAGAACCTGACATCTTCCTAAACTGAGGGAATAATTCTGGTTTGCTTTGTTGACGCTTTTAAGAAGTCTACAGTTCTAGTTCAAATATAACTAGACTGATGGTTGGAATGAAATACCTCTGTGATTGTATAATTCTATAATGCAACTTTAGGGCTAGGGGCACTAAATCCTGAAAGTCAAGGTCAAGTGGCCTTGAATAGCACTATATTACGGGGAGGTTGTTTTTTATTTCCTAAGACTTTTGTCTCTTTGGTATTCCTTGCTTTCCACGCCCTGACATGTTGTTTTGCCAACCACAAAAGTGGCAACCTTTTGCTCTTTTCATAAATACTTGAACACAAAATCACTCACTTTAATCATTTTCAGATCATCAGATTTCACTGAAGAGGTGGGGATAAAGGGTGGGATTCTATCCTATGCAGAAGAAAAACAAAAGCTTTCTTCTCCATGTCCTTTTGTATAACTCTGCTCCCTCTTCGGGAGGTTCTGCTCTGCAAAACCTCCTGTAAAGAAGAGCTGGACTTTTGCTGCCTAGCCCAGCACCCTTCTTCCATCCCTCTGCTGCAAATTCTTTCCCCCAGTTTTCCCAAGCTGCCCTGTTCTTCTCCCTCTGATACAGAACACCCTTTTCCTACTCTTAAAGTCTGGTGACATTTAAGTTTCTTGAAAAACTTATCTTCTATCTCAAACACTTGTCAGAACATTTTTTCCAAATAAAAACAATTTTCCACCAAAAGGAAGTCTGTTTTCAGTTATGTGAATATTTTCCATTCCCCCCTCTCTCTACACATATAAGAGTAGACACACACACACATACATACACACACATACATACATACACATACATACATACGCACACACTACTTTGTTCTGCCAAAGGAAGAATTAATGAGTGGTTTTCGTACAGTATTTTAAAAAGTACACAGTTTGTTACACATTTCGGTCTCATTTTTTGATCACATCCCTACTCAAAAATATGCAAGTGTTTACTTCAGTGTGGATTCCTTACTAATCCTAGCATTCCTGTCTCCTGACAAAAATAATTGGTAGGAAAAGATAATGTGGATGCAAACAGTACCATCTAGGATGAAAAAGTAAGGTAGCTACAAAGTATAAATAAGATTAGATACATAATTATATTAGGAAGAGGTTAATTATAAAGAGCTTAATATCAGACTGGATGAATTTTATGGATTTTTTCTGTATGTTTTGTCCTGGATCCAATTTTTGTTGGCATGTTTGTTAATGACTAAAACTTCTGTTTATATATTTTTTTAATTTGCTAATTTAAATCATGGCTGTGTACATTAATGCAGTCGTGGGGTACATAGTGCTGGTTTTATATGTAGTTTGAACTATTTTCATCAAACTGGTTAACATAGCCTTCATGGCATTGTCTTAGTTACTGTGTTAAGACATTTATATTCTACATTTACTAAGTTTCACATGTACCCTTGTAAGATGCACCGTAGGTGTGGTCCCACCAATTACCCTCCCTCCACCCACCCTCCCTCTCCCCTCCCCTCCCTCTCCCCTTTCCCGTATTCTTGGGCTATAATTGGGTTATGGCTTTCATATAGTTTCATAGTAGGGCTGGGTACATTGGATACTTTTTCTACCATTCTTGAGATACTTGGGTAAGAAGAATATGTTCCAGCTCCATCCATGTAAACATGAAAGAGGGAAAGTCTCCATCTTTCTTTAAGGCTGCATAATATTTTGTAACATTATATCTTTACATTTTAGGATGGTCCACACACCACTAATAATTCAGGCAGAAAGCACCTTATATCTTTTTTATTTATTTATTTATTTATTGAATGGTAACTATGTACATTAATGCACTTCTAGGGTACAGTGTGGGGTTTTCACACACAATCCGAAACACTTCCATCAAACTAGTTAACATAGTCTTCATGTCATTTTCTTAGTTATTATTTTAAAATGTTCACATTCTACTCTTTCACTTTTACCCTTGTAAGATAAACCTCAGAAGTGATCCCTCCAAATCCCCCTCTCTCCACCCATTCCCCTCTTCCCTCTCCCTCCCCACTCCCCGTATTCTTAGGCTGTTATTAGGTTATAGCAGCAACTTATATCTTTCAAATTCTCAGAATACTCTATTTAGAGAAAGAAATGATAATTTTATAAGAAGTAGACTAAAATTCTGACTAACTCTATCAGAAAAAATTGCAGAACAATGAAATGGGGGCAGTTAAATTACTTATTAATACATATCACTTTATATATAAAGTTTTCCTTTCATAATTTTTTAATTTTTATATTTAATTATTATGGGTATATAATTGTTGTATACATTTATGGGGCACAAGTTATGTTTTGATACAAACATACCATGTGTAATGATCCAATAGGGTAATTGGGGTATCTTTCCCCTCAACCATTTACCATTTGTCTTAGGAACATACCATCAAAAATAATTTTTCTCAGGAATGGAAAAAAAATCCAATGTACTCAGTACTACTATAAAACCAATTTATAATCACTTACACTTTCATATAAGAGATGAATCACAACTATAGCCCAGGATGAAGGAGGGAAGGAGAGGGGGATAGAAAGAGAGTGGGATGGTTCAATGGAAGGAGGGTTAATGGTGGGACCACACCTATGGAGCATATTGCAAGGGTAAAGTCAAATCTATCAAGTATTGAACACAAATGTGCTAACACTGTGATTAAGTAAATGAGGCAAAAGCTCTGTTAATTAGTAGGATGTAAGCACTCAAATTTGTACAATTAATCAGCACATTGAATCCAAAAATAAAAAAAATAATTTTTTAAATATGTTTTTCTTTAAGAGAGAAAAATGTTTCACCTTTGTGGGAAAAGAGATAAGACAATAGAGCTAAGTAATAAGGCCATGCTACTTATCTCAATGATTATCACAAGCTCCTTGAATAAGGTGACCAGATTTTAACATTGGTAAAGTGGGACGCCATTGAGGGGGGTGGGGCCTGACAACAATGCAAACTTTGATAAGCAGTTCTCGATACTCAGTTCTCAACAATTATTTGTTATTATTAAAGTTTAACATTATAAAATTAACAAAAATAATATAAAACACATGTCCTGGCGAAATAGCCACATGGTAGCTGAAAACCGTATATTCCCTTCCTGTTCTCCTGGGTTCCCTAGCTTGTCATGCATTCTTTCCAAAAATCGGGGCTTTTTTAAAATGCCACAGAACGCAAGACAACTTGTTAAAAATCAGGACTGTCCCACCAAAAGCGAGACATCTAGTCACCTTACTCTGGAGGGGGGAGGGGGGCTACTTGTTTGTTCCAGACAGTTTGGCTCCTTCTGAGCTAATTGTCCTTGCCTAGAAGCAAGGGAGGGAGCCAGTCTCCTTCTGATACCTTGCCCAGGAGGGGAGTAGGGATTTTACATTAGCCTTTTCATTTCCATTTCCAAATAAAGTTACATTAACCTCTTCATTCCCAAATGGAGTTACAAACCTCTTCATTCCCAAATGGAGTTACATTAATCTTTTCAGCAGCCCAAAACCGTATATTCCCTTCCCATTCTCCCACTGTTCCCTAGCTTGTCATGCATTCTTTCCAAAAATGGGACTTTTTTAAAACGCTGTGGGACGCAGGACAAATTGTTAAAAATCTGGACTGTCCCACCAAAAGCGGGACATCTGGTCACCTTATCCTTGAAGGAAAAAGAGGTTTATGCAAAATAAGCTAAAACTCAATGGGAAGAACTCATACAGTAGCATACAACCCTCACTATGGAGGATTTTAACTTCAAGGACCAAGATATTATAGTTATTGTGAAGAATAAACTGGGGAAGAAATCATAAAATAATAGTACAAACATGAGATTCGCCATAACCAATGAGAAATACCTTTTCATACCACACCTACATAACCAAAGATGACCTGCGGTAGACACTTTGGGGGAAAGCTGCCCCTTGAACAATGATACCCTTGCCTGAATAACTGCTCCCTGCTGCTTTGCATAATGTTTGCAGCATGTAACCCAAACACTCCAGGCACTGTTGATTGGAACAGAAGTGGACATCTGTTCAAAGCTGCATCAGTCAGGATCTCTCTCCTGGGAATATAAAATTGGCATTTAAGACTCGGTGCCTGTGGCTCAAGTGGCTAAGGCGCCAGCCACATACACTTAAGGTGGCAGGTTCGAATCCAGCCCAGGCCACCAAACAACAATGACGGCTGCAACCAAAAAATAGCCAGGTGTTGTGGCAGGGACCTATGGTCCCAGCTACTTGGGAGGCTGAGGCAGAAGACTCGCTTGAGCCCAGGAGTTGGAGGTTGCTGTGAGTTGTGATGCCACAGCACTCTACCCAGGGAGACAACTTGAGGCTCTGTCTCAAAAAAAAAACAAAACTGGCATTTAAAAATATCAATCGTTTTAGGTTTAACTCTAAAGAGAGGAACAGAAACTTTCAAGCTGGGAGGTGACCATTTCCATGGAGAAACTCCAAAGCCAGTATGTGTAGGGAAAAAAGACAAAGGGAGAAACGAGATGGCAAACATAGCTTAAGTGACTGTTTTCCATGTCTCAGTTGCAGTGGAGCGTCCCGCCCTAGAGTTCCCTGTTCTTTTTGTCCCTTAGATATCTGTCTAATAATTTCTATTTCTTTGGCTTAAACTGATATGAATTATTCTTAATTATTTGTGATCCAAAGGAACTTGAATAGGACACCATCATTTTCCTGATTCCAGGTCACTTTATTTTCAGGTCCAGTACCCAGAAGAAAATAAAACTCCCTAAGTTGTGATTCTTTGTGCCCACACCACTTCTATGCCACTGAGCTTTACAATTAGAAAGAGAGGCATATGTCCTATTAATTTGAAATCTGAAGAGGTTCACACAGTTGACACATTATGGGCCCTTAAAACCAGTTTTTGAATGAACGAAATTGAATATATGTTCATCACATTTACAGAAACCCCATGGTAAAAATTCTTCTTCAGACCTTGAAAAGTGGAATTTGAAGCTTGAATAACTTCAGGATTCAAGAGAAGAAAAAGGAAACTATTGAACAACTGTGTCATGTTACCAGATCAGATCTAGAAACCAACCTGAATCTGCACCTGTCCTCTCTGACCTGCTCTAGTTGTCTAACCTGCAAAGTTGTCCAATCTTCAATGAATATTTAATTGCATTCTCTCTACTGGATCATCACCATCAATATAGAAACATTCCTCTTGTCTTAACAAGCACATACCCAAACTTACACACACTAACTTGCCTTTATATCCCTTCTAATTACTTCATTTTTCAACTCCCTTCATGGAAAAACATTATAAAATTTTCTGTGCTCTCTGTTTACTTTATCACATAATTTTCACTCCCAACCCATTGCAATTGGGCTTCCATCTCCAAAGCTCTTTGAAGCTGTTCATAAAAATTGTCAATACCTTCATGTTACCAATCCAAGAGATGGTATTTCATCCTTATTCACTCAATTTTTAAATAGCAATTCACTTCAGTAACCAACCCCTACTTCAGATTCTGTGCCAATACACCATTGGTATTTTCTTTTTTTCTTAATTTTAATTTTTGTTGTTGTTGTTGTTGGGGATTCATTGAGGGTACAAAGAACCAGGCTGTATTGATTGCATTTGTTAGGTAAAGTCCCTATGGGGTTTATTTGCCTTTCCATTTTCTTATTGACAAAAAAAAAAAAGAAAGAAAGAAAGAAGAAAAGAAACAAGGAAAAGAACAAGAAGAAAGTCTTTTTGCCAAATTACTAAGATGTTCTAAAATGTTACACATCCTGTATTTGGAAGCTTCACTATGTACTGACTTGACTATAAGGACTGCCAATCTGAGATTTTTTATTACAATCCCACTCATTTTTGTATGCCATACTTATTTGTTTTCTGATTGAGTCCTTCTTCATTTTGCTTGAGTATTTCCACAAGATGTTCTTATAATGGATATAATGATTAGTTGGATTCAAAACCCACTCAACTTATGAAATGTTATGACATTTATCAGTGAAATAAAAGGAAAAGTTTCAGCTCAAAATATAATTTCAGCCTTATAAAGTAAAAAATTTTAATGGATATGATGTGTAATTTAGAATTTATTACCTACCTATGAGAATAAAGCTTCTTTCTTTCTTCCTTTTTTTATCTTTTTTTTTTTGAAACAGAGTTTCACTCTGCTGCCCTGGGGTAGAGTGTCACAGCAACCTCAAATTCTTGGGAACTTCATAATTTCCTCTTTTATCTCTTCCTGAACCCAACTATCATTCAGCATAAGGTTGTTTAATCCCCAAGTCTTTGTGTGATGAAGAACGTTTTTAAGTTCCACCATTATTGCCTTGTGGTCTGAGAAGATACAAGGTATAATTTCTATTCCTTTAATTTTCCTGAGGTTTGATTTGTATCCTAAGATTTGGTGCATTTTGGAGTACATAACATGGGCTGGTGAGAAAAATGTATATTCCTTAACTTTGAGATGGTGTGTTCTGTAGATGTCTATTGATCCCATTTGTTCTAGGGACACATTTAAGTCCCTTGTATCTTTGTTTAGCTTCTGTTTAGAGGATCTGTCCAGTTCTGTCAGAGAAGTGTTAAAGTCCCCAACTATCATGGTGTTATGGGTTATCATACTGCTCAGACTCATCAACGCCTATTTCATAAATCTGGGAGCATTTAAGTTGGGTGCATAAATATTTAAAATTGAAATGTTTTCTTGTTGTGTTGTTCCTTTACCAGTATAAAGTATCCATCTTTGGCTTTCTTAACTTTAGTTGCTTTAAATCTGCTTGTATCTGAGAATAAGATTGTAACCCTTCCTTCTTCTGATTTCCATTTGCTTGAAATAGTGTTTTTCATCCCTTAACCCTGAATCTTGATTTGTCCTTCAAGGCTAGGTTTGTCTCCTGTAGACAGCATATGAATGGCTTGTGCTTTTTTATCCAATCAGCCAGCCCGCGCCTCGTTAGTGATGAATTCAGTCCACTGACATTTATTGAGAGAAATGATAAGTGTGGTGGAGTTGTATTCAATTCAATACAATAAGTTGTATCTTATTTTGTGAAAGTCCTTTGTGTAGTTTTATCCTTTTTACCATTGTGGAAGCTAAGTTTTGACCTTTAGCTTCTGAGTGTTTACTTTGCTGGTGGTCCATTGAGGTGCTCAGTGTTGAGAATAGGTGTAAATATTCCCTGCTGCATTGGTCTTGTTGTGACAAATTTCCTCAATACTTGTATATCCACAGAAGATTTGATTTCTCCATCAATTTTGAAGTTTAGTTTAGTTGGATACAGATTTCTGGGCTGAAAATTGTTTTAAGAATGTTGAAGGTAGATGACCATGCTCTTCTGGCTAGGAAGGTTTCAGCTGAAAAATCTGCTGTCATCCTAATGGCTCTGCCTCTGTAGGTCAGTTGGCACTTACTCCTGGATGCTTGCAGAATTTTTTCTTTCATCTTGACTTTGGACAGGTACATTACAATGTGTCTTAGATAGGCTCTGTTTGAGATGACCCAGGGTTTGATATCCATCTGAAAGGAGTGTGTCAGGGTCTTTAGTTAAACTTGGGAAGTTTTCATTTATGATATTCTCCAGTAGGGCTTCCATTCCTTTGGATCAATCATCTTCCCCTTCAAGAATCCCTATTATTCATATGTTTGAATGCTTTATTGAGTCTCATAGTTCTCTAAGTGCCTGTTCTGTTTTTTCTCTCTTCTTTTCTACCTCTTTAACTATGTGGGATAACTCAAAAACTTTATCCCCTAGCTCTGAGGTTCTTTATTCTCCATAGTCTAACCTATTTTTGATACTTTCTGCTGCATCTTTACATTCCCTGATTGTCTCCTTCTTTTCCTTAAGCTCAGCCATATTCTTTCTCTATTCTACATATCTCTCATCCGAATTTTGGTTCTGTCTTTCCATTTTCTCATCCATTGCTTTTATTATCTTTATCATCCATATTTTAAATTCCCTTTCTGTCAAGTCCATTAATTCTTTACAGGTGGAGTCTTCTGCAGTAGCTCCCTCATTGTCCCTTAGGGGAGTTCCTCTGTTTTTGTTTTTCATGTTGCCTGAATTTTTCTGTTGGTTCCTCCTCATGTGTTCTTTTTTCTTGTTCACCTCCTTATCTTCCTTTTTGCTTCTTACTACCTTCTTTGTTTCATACAGAAGTCCTTGCTCTTGATGATAGTGTTGCAATGTATCACCAGACCACCAAGTGGTGCTGTGGCTTTTTTAGGAGATAGCACAGCCAGCAACCTCTATGGCTCTTATTCCAAATGTAGTTGCCTTCAGTGATCACCTGATTATTTCCTCAACATTCAAACCCACCAGGTTGGAATCTTAAAGCTCACAAGAATTCTTAAAGGGCAGGTTTCACAGTGTCCCCTAACTCCAGTTCCCCTAGGATGCGGAGGTCCCTCAGCCTATTCCAAGAGTGGAGTTCTGATCCAGGCAGGTGAAATTAAGACAGCCATGCTGTAGGCCCCACTAAGACCTTCTCCTGACCTTCCCACAATGGCAGCCCCCTAGCCTCTGAGACCTTCTCTGTATGGTTGCCTCACCAGCCACCAAACCTATGGCAAATCCACTCCAAATGGCATTCAAATCTGGTCTCTGTATACTATTTGAGTCCACCCACTCTTCCAAGCTTTCCCTTCAATGTGCAGCTTCCCCCAACTCCAGAAAGCTTTCCTCCTATCCTGGACCTCCATGGACAGCTAGCTGATCCCAATTGGTGGCAATCACTTGCCTATTTTATCAGATTTCCACTGCTCTGGATCATATTCTGTCCAGCTCACCATCTCCTCACCGTGGTCCCTGAGCTATGACTATGGGTAAGTGTCCATGCCCCTATGGCTGAGTTCTCTCTTTTTTCCCAGTCATTCTCAGAGAGCTCAGTAGAATGATCCTTCTTGTCCACCATCATGCTCCATGATCTGGAAGTAAATCTTAATGAAAATCAATCTGAGAGGGGAGGGAAAAGGTGAGGTTGGGTATATTCACACCTGTTTGGTACAGTCCACACTATCTGTGTGAAGGACACATTTGTAACTTTGACTCAATCTGTACAAAATCAAAGTATGTAAAAAAAAGTATCTATATATCCCCTAATATTCTGAAATTAATTTTTTAAATGGTCATTATATATTGTGAGCAAAAATGTACTAAACATAGATATACACACACATATATATACAAATTGCTTGATATGCATAGATAATATGAATGTGTAAATATCAAGTTAGCTAAATATAATATCAAGGCTATGCACTATAGAATTCACAATCTTTATGTGTGGGTAAAGAGCTTAAATGATGAATCCATTTATTTTGGTTTCTCTGTAATTTTAATAACTATATACCACTGAACAATTTAGAAACAATAACAACAGGATTAAGCAAACAATATGGAGTAGAATTTTTGCAGCTATAATTCAATGATCTCAAGTTAAATTAGGAATTTAATTTAGGAACCCCCTAAGTGGAATTAGGGGGTTCTAATGTAATCACTGATGTTCTCAGAAGAGAGAGGGAGATTTGAGACACAGAAGAGGAAGGAAGAGATTTAAGTAATAAATTTATAAACCAGGGAACACCAAGCATTGCCAGCTGCTACCAGAATCTAGAAAACAGGCAAGAACAGATTCTTTCTCAGAACTTCCAGAACTGATAACACCTTGATTTTGGACTTACAGCCTCTAGAATTATGAGAATAAAATTTCTGTTGTTTTAAGCCACCAAGTTTGTGGTAGTTTATTATGGAAGCCTTAGGAAACTAATACAACCTGTATTGTGTCACTACTTCCCCCCCCCCCCATAACATAAGTAATACCACCAGCCTTAACATCCCAGTACACTTTTCTGTAACAGAAAGCAAAGAGCCTGGGAAAATTCAACTTGCTAACTAACCAAGAGAAAAAAAGAGATTATCTCCAGAGCCATGTGACTGCAGCAGCATTCCTCAACTTTCAATACATGCACCTGCCTAATGCTCTTTTTTTTTAACTTTAATTTTTTAGGTACATAATATTGTATACATTTATGGGGTACATGTGATATTTTGATACAAGCATACAACAATGATCAAATCAGAATAATTGGGATATCCATTACCTCAAACATTTATCATTTCTTTGTGTTTGGGAACATTCTAAATCTGCCCCTCTAGTTATTTTGAGGAAGGAGAGAGATTAGTAAGTTTTCATCTAATGGGTACAATGCAGGGGTATATGGCATACCTCCTGTGTGAGGAACTCAACTTGAACTTTTACCTAACAAACACAAACAATGTAACCTAATCATGTGTACCCTCATATTAATCTGAAATTCAAAAAAAGAAAAAATGAAATAAAATCAACAGAGATAGCCTTTTTACCTTTTCCCTCCCCTCTCAGATTGATTTTCAGATCCAAAAGGGGAAAAGAATATGTATTGCTCTGTAGGCTCCTATCTAGAGATTGCTTTCATCTTCCATCAATAAAATTGGGATTTTTGATTTCTATTTACATAACAATCCAGTGGCCATCACCATAAAGGAGTAGCTAAGATCTTGGGCTCAGAGGGACCTGAGTTCAAACTCAAGTTCTACACCTTAAGAATTGTACAAACTTGGGCAATGTAATTAAGCTCTCCAAGTCTCAAATGTCTCATCTGTAGAATGCAAACAAAGATATCACTTCCTCCATGAAACTGCAGCGGTGGAAGTGAGAATATAATTTATATGTGTCTAATATATGGTAAATACTAAATAAATATAAGCTGTGAAAAAAATATTAGTAACTATAGTTGCTCTATTGCGCTACCAAACACTAGCTCTCATTCCTAGCTGGGTTTTTGTAAGCACTAATCAACTACTGTTTATTCTGCCTCCTCACCACGCCCTTTGAACCTCCAGCAGCCATCATTCCACTCTCTACCTCCATAAGATTGATTTTTTTTTAGCTCTTACATACAAGTGAGAACATTCATTATTTGCCTTTATGTGCCTCTCTTATTTCACTTAACATAATGTCTTCCAATTTTCACTAAATGCAAAACTGCTTAGCAAGTCTCTGAAAAGTTCAAAGTTCTATTTCTTTGAGCATTTACTCAATTCTTAACCCCTTAAAAATAGGCCAACTCTTATACAATTAGTTATTTGAACAAGAAATATGTGCTCTGGTCCCACGAGGAATAGAATGGCATCCTAAAGGTTCAAGAAAATGATGAAATATTTAAATGATGGCATATACTTCAAGCGAAATATAGAAAAGATATAACAAGGATAAAAGAGACAAGAGCTACTGATAAAAAGAGAAATAGCAGAAAGTTAAGTACGAGTAACCTGAGGTATTCTTAAAACTAAATTCTCCACTCTGATTTCTTTAAAAGTTACCTTCCTGAAGACCATTAATATTTCTGATGAAAATGAAGGACAAAGCATTATAAATACTTAGGCAAACTTCCAGAAAATATTACACATAATGATTTTCCCACTGTCATAGAAGTACGCAATTTCCTTAGTGTTTGCTCCAGAAGATGACCCTATTCAGAACAAAACTGCAAGTATTGGGCTTGTTCCAGACAGAATTGAGTAGCTGCGAAAGTTTGTTTTTATTGAGCTTCTGTGGCCCCTCAGCCCAGTGCCCATGTGTTGAGTTCTCACAGACCATGATCTTTCTCTGCACTGCATTATCTTACACTCTCTGCCCACAGAGATTCCCCAAGTTTGGATCTTCCCAGCCCAATTCTTCATTATTATTATCACCTCCATAAAGCATTAGTTGTCATATGAGTCAACTCCCTGGGGATATTTTTCCTTACTCAGTGATATCCAGAGCTAAAAATGAACTCACATCACACATCTGTGATGTCAGAGGGGAATTCTTTTTTTTTTTTTTTAACAGAGACTTGACATTTATTGTGCAATTTTATCTCCAACAGAACATGTGGCATTCTAGAGGCATATGAGGCAATAAAATTAATACTCCAATTATAACATCTGAAATGACTGGCTCTAGTAACAAATGTCTCTTATAATTAAAAATATTGAATATTTAGGTGGTGCCCATAGCTCAGTGAGTAGGGTGCTAGCCACACTGAGGCTGGCGGGTTCAAGCCCAGCCTGGGCCTGCTGAACGACAAAGACAACTGCAATGAAATAATAGCCAGGTGTTGCAGCGGGCACTTATAGTCCCAGCTACCTGGGAGGCTGAGGCAAGAGAATCAGTTAAGCCCACAAGTTTGAACTTGCTGTGAGCTATGATGCCACAGCACTCTACTGAGGGCAACATAGTGAGACTCTGCCTCTAAAAAAAAAAAAAAAAATTGAAGTTTAAAAAACTCTTGTTAACATTTTCAGTTCCTAAAAGAAATGAACCTAACACTTAAAAAACAACTTACTCTTCTATATAAATTGCTTACCAAATAATCTTGCTATTCTCTATTACACTATGCATTTGTAGTTTTATTAACATATCCCTAGTGAGTGTGAACTTTACACAGTACAATTAAATAGAAATTATTAATTAAAAAAAAGAAATTATTCATAGAGAAGCAATAAGACTCCAACGATAAAAATATCAGGATCAATGGATTTAATGGATTTATCACAGTTTCTCTATGAGTATTCATTGTAGAAAAGAAAGTAAAGGTAAATTGGCCCCTTTACATGGTTAGGCTGCTACATGAAGCTCCAGAGAGGAGAGACATAAAGGCAATGCTTGATCTGGGCAGGGTCGGGCTGGACAGTGACCTTCAAAGTTTGATAACCCACCTCTGGCATGCCCTGTTCACAAGAAGCCCAAGCCAGGTTCCTCATGGCCTTGGCATGTCTTTGAACTTAAACACAGCCAAAGGGATGTTAAAGCCAAAATTATAGAAAAGGATCAACAGATCATTGTATTTTCCTACAAAAATTTCACAAAACAGGTCTCATAGTGACATCATAAATTGAAAACTCTTCCAAGTTAGATGTATCACCTCTAAGGCTACAAAGACAACAAATGTGAGAAGTGAATGGAAGTGAATCTGTGACCAATTCCCTTCCAAAAGTGAATTGGTCACAGATGACCAATGCCATTTCTAACATTTAGGAGTTCCCCAAAACTCTCACTTCACAGAGTTTGAATTTTTGTACTGGGAATCAATGTGAATCACTGAGCACTTTTAATTTACCCACTTTAAAAAGTTTCATGGTCTAATCGTAGGATTTTACATGGGTCAAGCCTTATGCAGTAATCTGAGCAGTTCCCAAAGGAGAGTGTGTGTGTGTGTGTATGTAGGTTTTTATGTTCCTACTTAAGTGTCAACAAACTTTAGAAGTGGTTTTTAATAACACAAATACCAACTTTTCTTTGATAGTATACATAAAATCACAAATCCACCCCAAAGTATGGATGGATTGGGTTTTGAGAACTGTGCTTTGATGATTAGGGAAAAGCAAACTTCATTCTACTTTCTAATCCGAAAGTGATCATTCCATTAGCTGAGCGACTTGGGCAGTTTCCTTATTGACACATAAGGATAATAAGAGTAATAGCTTCATAGGTAGTTGTGAGGACTTACAATAGGAGGATGCATTAAAGTGCTTATCACAAGAATTCAATGAGTATCAGCTGTAGTTACTATTGTAGCACTAAGTGCTTCTGAATGGGCCAAAGTCGTTTTTCACTTTGGCCATGACATATGCGGCCACTTGTACTGGTGCAATTATTCTGAGAATGAAAAGGTTTTGAATGAGTTACCAGCAGATGCATTTTTCATTGTAATCTGGGGAATTATGATTTAATAAAAACATAGCCCTTGTGTCAGCCAGCTATGGATACGTAAAAGGAAAATTAATCTAGTCACCATTAGAACATAGATTTGGTAATTTGGCGCCTTCAAAAGTCAAACTGACCCATCTGGGCATTATTGGATGACAGAAGTTACCTGCAATTGAACATACTGTGGAATTCTTAAACTCTTCACTTACATCTTCATATAATCAGCCACTATTCAAATCCCAACTGTTTTCCACATTTAGGAATGAAGATACAAAGTTGAAAGAGCCTACCAGCCAAATTAGATACCAGGATAAACACAACATTATCGCTTTGAGACATGATTGACATTTGTAGAGTATTTTTTCCATATGAATTATCATTAGAAAAGTTTGGGAAATATTTAAAGATAGTGTCACACTCTTCGCATGTATAGAATTTCTCTATGAATTCTGTTATGTACTGAAATGCATGAGTACCGACTATAGGATTCGACACTTTCTTCACATTTGTTGGGGTTTTCTCTATTATAAATTTTTCATCTATAGACTGGTTTGAGCACAAGTTAAACATTTGTCAAGTTCTTCACATTCGTAGAGTTTTTCTTCAACATGAATTCTATTGTGTAGAGAAAACTGTGACTACTGGCATAAGGCTTTGCCACATCTTGTAATGTCACAAGTTTTCTCTGATATGATTTCTCTTATGGTTACTAAGGGCTAAAGACCAGTTATGTCCTTTGCCATATTATTAACATTTATAAGATTTCTGTCCAATATGAATTTTTTTTTCTTTTGTGTGGTAAGGTTTGAGCATTGGTTAAGAGCATTGACGCACTATTCATATAGGTAGGATGTCTCACCAGTGTGAATTATTTTATGCCTGCCAAGTTATGAACATCAGGTACTTCCACATTCCTCATATTTGGAGGGGTTCTCTCTTGTATGATTTACTTTATGTACAGTGAAGTTTGAATGTGAGTTAAAGTGTGTGCCACACTATTCATATTTATAAGGTTTATCTCCAAAAGGAAGTATTTTATGTCTAGAAAGCTTCACATACCAGTTAAAGGCTTGCCACATTCTTGACATGTGAGGGTTTCTCTCCAGAATGAATTATTTTATGTCCAGAAAGGTGTAAAAACTGGTGGTAAGTTTGTCCCATTTTTTACAGTTGTAGGTTTTTTCTCCAGTATCAATACCCCTATGGTTATAATATTTTGATCTGTGGCCAAGACATTTGCCATAATTTTCACACTTTCAGAGTTTCTCTCCAGTATGAAGACTCTTATGCTTAGACAGGCTCGAGCAAGATTTGAAGACTGCTGCCTTCTTTACATTTGTACTGTTTTTCTACAATATAAAAAATTATCTTATGTTTAGTAATGTCTGAGAATAGGTTGGAGGCTTTCCCATACTTTTTACATTTAAAAGTTTTCTCTACAGTATATATAGTCTTATTTCTATTTAGATTTGACAATTTTCTGAAGATTTTCAAACATTTACTACATTGGAAGATATTGCCATGGTTAGTTGTTAAACATTGGTCAAGTCTACTGTAACATACTTTCTGCAGTTTACACTCACACACACATTCCTAGTCTTTTGTTAAGTTTAAATTCCCCGGGCCATAGATAGCATTGATATCTTCCCCCAGATTATCTCTGGGTATAAAATATTTGTGCCCAGCTCTTGAACGTGGTCTTGGGTAGAATGATTAGATATAGCTAGGTACTTGACTACTGTCTGGTGTATCTTCACCTTCCAGGGTTCTTTCCTTTGCTCCGGATGGGTGATGAGGTCTGGTTTAGAGACAGCAAGACCCGATTTATTAAAAAAAAGGAACATGACTACATGACTCTTGATGGGATTCTCCAATTGGCAATCCAGTAGTACCTAGGAGGACCAGGTTTCTGTGGTTCTCTAATATGATGTCCTGATGCAAATTCTGCTCAGCAGGGTCCAGGCAGGCCCACTCGTCCATAGAGAATTCAAGTCAATAATCCCATTTCCCAGCTTCAGGGATGTCCTTTTGTCCTCCTTCCAGATCTCCCAGTACCGGCAGGTCAGAGGGTTACAGATGCTGCTTCAGAGATACCTGGATTCTCCCGGAGATGCAACAGCTGACAAGAGGACCCCAGCTCAGTACCCAGTGCAAGAGACAAACACTGCCCCCTGTTTTAATTATTTAAAAGATAAAGAATGGCTATGACGATTTGCAGGGACTTTAAAAGTTCCATGCACATAATGCTTGAACTGAAAATGAAAACATGATTTTTTTAATTTATCCACTTCCAAAGGGAGATCGCCATGAGTTGTGTCTATTCTACTTTCAGTATTTTTGACTTTCTAAGGGAAGATTAAAATGAGTAAGTGGGGAAAGACTCTTGAGGAAGGGGAGCTAGAACCGAAACTTGAAAGAGCTTGTAGCATGGCATGATCAGCCTGCTACAAGTACTTCTGTGTGGCCTCAAGGTATGAACGGCAATTCCAAGAGAGTGCTTTGGTTAGGTAGGCTAGAGCCAATGATATTCAGAGAGATATCACAAGGGTTGATTAGCTAAATAGTCATAGCAAAGCTTCACTTCTTAATTTATGTACTAAGGGAAAAAACTTAGCTATTGAAAACACTGTGGAGAATAAATCAAATTGGCAGTAACCAAGGAAGAGAGGGGAGGTAAGAGGCTAATGACATAACTGAACAATAGATGACGAAATCCTGACTCAAGGCAGTACAGTGGCATAAAGAAAGAGATTCAAGATGTTTAGACCATAAATTCAAAAAGTGGTGATTAATTACACATCATGGGTGAGGATCAGATAGACATAAAGACTCTTTAGTGGCTCCATCTTGAGCAATTAAGTAAAGTTATCATTTACCAGGTAAAGAACCCATAAAAAAAGAACAGATTCAGAAGAAATGAGATGAAGAGTTTGGTTTTGACCTCTTAATTTGAGGTGCTTAAGAGACAGTCACGTTGAGGTCCCTGGCATACACTAGAAATGCTGGTTTCAGGAGAAAAGTGAAAATGGAGATACTCCTGTGGAAGTTAATAACAAAGGTTGTAGCTAGAACCATAAAACTGGATATGCAAACAAAGTATAAAACTAGAACCACAAAACTGGATACACCAACGAAGTACAGAAATTGAGAATTCCAAAGAAGAGTCATGGGGAATAGCAATACATAACAAGAGGGGTGAGGGAAGGGTAAACCAAGAAAGCATGCTGAGGATAGACAAGAGATGGGGTGAGCTGGGAGAGTGTGTCAGGATTATCAGGAAGAGAGCAATGTAAGACTACGGAAATTGGCAAGCAGGATATAATGCCCACAGAAAGACCAACAATGCCAAGAACTAAAGATCCTGAATTTGGCAATCTGAGATTAAAAATTGCAGTAAGAATTGTTTTTTAAATGTATGAATAGCATCCAGAGAATGATGGATAGGCGGTGAATAAGAGCTGAAGAAGAAAAGAAAAATGTGGATAAGCAATTCAAGTAATCAATTTAGTAGAATAGGTACGATCAAGAGGAACATTTTTACATTAAGACTTGCTTTCCGGTCTGGAAAAACAAAAGACAGTGGAAAATAGGGGATTGAAACCAAAGAAAGAAGACACGATTAAGAGGTTGAGACCTTGGAGAAATCAGAAAAAAAAAATTGAGGAAAAGGGAAGGAGTGAGGGGCAATAAATAAATTAGGAAGTGAAATGTCAGAAGGATAAATTTACTCAGTTCCTCTGGTCTCTATTTTCATGGTGAAGTAAAGAAACAGGTTTACTGCTGAGAATAAGATATACAAAATAATGAACCTCCTGAGGTATCCTGGAATATCCATTAAGAGAAATAAAGAGACTTAAGTAGAAGCAGGTACAGGATTTCCAAAAGGCAATGGAGCTGAAGTTTATAAGCATGACATGTCATTCGTGCACAGAACAAGGAATTTCTGTTTCACTTGAAGAGCCCTAAAGCTCTGGAACAAGAATAGAAATGCTTCTAAGAATGAACATAGGGTGTGGCAGATTACTGGGGAGGGAACAAGTTGAAAGTGCTGATGAGTTTTGCTGAAGTTACTCATCATGAAATAGGAGTCTTAGTCTGTTCCACCTCCTATGACAAAAAATAACTCTGGAGACTGGGAAGTCTAAGATCAAGGCACCAGCAGCAGATCCCGTGTCTGCCAAGTACCTGCTTTCTTATAGTTAGTGTCTTCTTCCTGTGTCCTCCCAGAGGGAAAGGACTAGTGAGCTGTGGTCTCTTCCATAAGGCACTGATCCTACTCATGAGGCCTCTACCCCCCTGATGTAATTACCTCCCAAAGTCCCCACCTCTTAATACCATCCCTTTGGAGGTTAGGATTTGAATATATACATTTTGCAAGGGTACAAAACTGCCACAGGGTGGGGCCACCACAAACAAACACCTATTAGGAGAATACCCAGCGGAGCTGTGGGGGCAAGGCTGCCCCCATGACCTCAGATGGGAAGAACTACCTGTGCCTGCAAGTCCAGCCTAGGGGAGCTGCAAGAGCTGGGAGCTGGGGCGTGGGCTGCACCTGGAAAGCCATTGGCGTACAGCCACCTGGAAAGCCATGGGCGTATGGCCACCTGGAAAGCCAGGGGCGTGGGCTGCACCTGGAAAGCCATGGGCGTACGGCCACCTGGAAAACCATGGGCGTACGGCCACCTGGAAAGCCATGGGCGTACGGCCACCTGGAAAGGCATGGGCGTACGGCCACCTGGAAAGCCATGGGCGTGGGCTGCACCTGGAAAACCATGGGCGTATGGCCACCCGGAGTCTTGGGGCCCAGCCTCCACCCAGCGTGTCCAGAAGGTGGTACATCCAGTCAAAAAAGGTAATTCTTCAGACTTAAGATCTAATGTTCTCTCCCCTATTGGGTTTCAGACTTACTTGGGACCTGCTATCCCTTCTTTCCTACTTTTCCCTAGTGAAATGGGAACACCTACCCAGTGCCCATCTCACCACACTTTGGGAGCACATACTAGGTTTGATTTCATAGATTCAAAGACAGAGAGAAATTTTCCTCAGGATGAATTACATCTTGATTCTCACCCATAATCTGGTTAATGATATTCAGATGACATTCTGTGTTTTCAGACTTTGGAGTTGACCAAGTTAAGATTTTTGGTGCTATTGGGATGGAATAACTGTATGCTGTAATTTGGGGGAGAGGGGGAGGAGCAGAATGTGAATGCTTGTGCCCCCTCCAAATCATGTTTAAATTTGAACCCTCAAAGTGACAGTATGAAGAAGTAGGGCACTTGGGGGTGATCAGATGGCAATGACAGAAGCCTCATATATGGGATTAGTGTCTTTATAAAAGAGGCCACAGGGAGTTAGCAAGTCTATCTGTAGAAAGCAGGCCCTCACCACATACCAAATCTGCCGGTGCCTTGATCTTGGATTTTTCAGTCTTTAGAATTATGAAAAATAATTTTTTTGTAAACTACCTAGTTTATGATATTATTTCTATGGCAACTCAAAGAGTAAGACAACTAAGCTTGAACTGAAAGTGATATTGTCATAAAGGGAGAATAGGCTGGGAGGCTTGGAGATTCTATGAACTGAAGAGTTCAATGTCATTCAAAATGAATTTATTATTCATTTACAGCATGCTGCACATGTGCTGAACTCCGGAGAAAGAGCGGAGTCCCTCTAGGGCATTACAGTCCAGTAGTAGGAATAAACATGAATATAGTGACAAGATAAAAATATATTTGGAGTATAACATGGGACCAAAGAGTTCTTATTCTACCTGGGGGAGATGAGCAAGAACATAGGTTTTTAGTTGTAAAGCAGCAGTTTGTAGTTGCAAAGTTTATGTCTCCACAAAGGCCCTGATGGGGAATATGTAGAAAGGGAATTCTACAAGCCTAGCGGGGGAGGGGGGAGGGATTATGCAAGCTCAGGATCTTTGAAGTTGTACTACTAAGATCTAGCTTAAAGGGTCATTTTAAAAGCCTCCTCTGATGCGCCTGTTCCAATACCTCATCAATATTTCAAAGGAAAGGAATGACAACTAATATCTTTTGAGCATGTACTACAGTAGGGAAGATTCAGAGTGCTATCTGTGCACTTATTAACTCACTGAACGTTCACAATAGCGCCATAGTACTATCATTATTACTACCATTCTATGAATCAAGAAACTGAGGACCAGAGAAGTTAAGTAACTTGTCCAAGTTCAGACAGCTGGTACGTGGCAGAACCAGTATTCCAACCCAGGTAGTTTATACCTCAACCTATGATATGGCAACTCTGTCTTTCAATTCACCATATTGAAAACTGGGACCAATAATAAAGACAGTTCCAGACCCAAAGAGGAATTTCCAGGAAGTATAATTTTGATGGGACTAAACTGAAATTATCTAATGGGCATTCATTTGTGGTCTCTCTGAAAGTAGGGAGGGAAATCCTTTACCACAACCCTCACTAAGGACATTATCAATTTGATAGGCTGTCCAATAATTAGCCTATATGGAAAGCCTGTATATACTAACCCATCCTCTATTAGTGACCACATTTCATCAGGGGCACCCTGTAAACTTGGTGACTGAATGCTTGGTTGGTGGAGTAACTTATATTAGAAAAGGCACCTGCTGCACTGGTGGTCTTTCTAGACATCGGAGCTCTGCAGGTGGGCTCCTGGGAAGGGACAGGCACCATCTGCCTAAGGCAGACTCAGTTCACCTGAACCAGAGATATAAGACAAGGAATGTAGAGCCCCCATTCTCTACTCCCGGGAGAGGAAGCTGACCCCCATCTTCAGTTCTCTATAAACCAGATGAAAACACCAGCTGGCTGAAAGCAAAAATATGTGCACCCAAGGATCAGTCACAAGGCAGAACTGTGGCTGCCCAGTTAGGTATTTCTGGTTGTGGGAGAAAAGAAGTTCTCGTAGCCTTGAAATTTCTCAAAGTCGCACCTCTGCTCTCTTTTTTGTTAACATAGGAGCGAGGACCTGGGAAGCATGTGCCTCTTCACTCCATCACTCCTCCTGCCTAAGAGAGCAACAGTTTTTGGCCCCTCTCCCATGTTCCCTGTACTGATTACCCCTCACTTGAAAGCAGTACTTGAATAATAGTTTCCTTTTCTATGGAAGTGCTAGAATTTATATTTGTTCTTCATCAAGTATGCTTTTTAATGTTTTCCAGTCAATGATAAAGTGAAAATAGGAAGAGGAAGTTGGAACTCAATCCTAAATAACAAGGGTTTTCCCCAGGAGCACATATAGAAACAAGTCTTATTCAAAAGTAAGACTATTGGCAGAGACATTGTTTTCTTCTCTACAAGGGAACACTTTCACACTACTGTGTTAAATTGCAAACTAATACAGCCTCACAGGAAGAAGCACGGAGATTCCTCAAAGAGCTAAAAGTAAACCCTTCATTTGATGGCACAATCCCATTACTAGGTATTTACCCCAAAGAAAAACAATCATTTTACTCTAAGAACATCTGCACTGGAATGTTTATAGCCACTCAGTTCATAAATGACAAGACGTGGAATCAACCCAGGGGCCCATCAACCCAAGAATGGATTAATAAACTATAGTATACGTATACCTCAGACTACCATCCAGCCATATAAAAAAGTTGGAGATAGGGGAGGCTTCTGTGGCTCAAAGGAGTAGGGCGCCAGCCCCATATACCGGAGGTGGTGGGTTCAAACCCGGCCCTGGCCAAAAACTGCAAAAAATAAAAAAAAAGTTGGAGACGTTACATCTTTTGTATTAACCTGGATGGAGTTAAAGAACATTCTCCTTAGTAAAGTATCACAAGAATGGAAAAGCAAGTAGCCAATGTACTCGGTACTAATATGAAACCAACTGATAAACACCTACACACCCATATGAGAGAAAAGCACAGTTAAAATCAAGGAGGGGGCGGTAGGAAGGAGGGAAGGAGAGGAGAGAGAGGGTTGGTGAGCTCTCACCTACTGGGCACAAGTTTAGGGTACACAGCACACCCCAGGGTGAAGGGCTCAACTTTACCTAACAAATGCAAACAATGTAACCTAATCATTTGTACCCTTACATGAATCTGAACTTTTTTTTTAAAGTAAAACTATTGGAAGAGTAGATATTATATGCTCTTGGAAAATTTAATTTTAAAATTACTATTTCATGTGTCATGGTAATTTCTTTTTATATTTACTCTATGGTCTTTCATAGACTCTAAATTTCAGACCAAGATTTTTGGACCATCCTACTGAAATAGAACTATGACAAGGATAGTGAAACTATGATTTTTCTAAATTTGACTTTCTCACTTGGAAGATTTAAGAAAAGTATTAATTTCCAAATTTTCTGAATTCTTTCCTCTAAGAGACTTGCTGAATGAAGTCATTGTGATGGGAAATATCCTTTTTCCTATGGTAACCTCTTTGCAATAATTAAGATCCTTTTCTTTTTTCCTGAATTGATAAAAATTTTCTAGCTGGCAGAGGGGACTACTGGCTGTGGCACTGCTGAATGGGCCATGGAAAGGGGCCACGTAACCTTGCCCTGGCAGCTGGATAACCATAGTAACTGGGTGAAAAGGTATTCCGCCTGGCGCACACTGTGGGCACTCCCAAATAAAAAAAGAACCCAATTTTGATAAATTACACAGTTTTTATATTAACCTTTGTAGAAAAAAATGTTCTTCATGTTATAGCCTTCTACTTAGATCTGGGCGGGGAGGGGGGGGTGGGGGGAGTATTATTCTTCCTTTAGCCACACGGGGATCAGTGGAAATGATGAAAATTTGGGGAAGAAACTAAAGGAAAAATCATGCCATTAAATTGAACTTGTATGTGTGTGTGTGTGTGTGTGTGTGTTATTTTTAAAATGAGTAATGCCATTTTGAAATTCCCAAATCAGAGGGCATATACTATGGGGAAAGGAAAGATGAAGATAATGATATGAGGAAATACCCCTGAGTCAGAAAACTTAAAACATTATGGACAACGAGCATCTCAATGGAGACTAAGGGATAAAAGAGTGTTCTATTCGAGGAAATTTACTTTAAATTTTGATGAAAAAAGTCTATATAAAAAAAGGTAGCTCCGAGCCATACAAATAGGAGTTTCTAAAGCAGTCTGCGTTGCTTCTTTTCTCTAAAATTCATGGAACAGCCTCTGAAAATTGGCCTACCCCTTCTCCAAACATCTGTTACGCACATTAACTCTTCTTTTGAAGTTACACCCTACACTGTTCTGGCATTCTGTAATTGTTTTGTATGTGTAGCTTACCCAAACTATAAATTCTTTAAGATCAGGGAATTTGATTTCTGTAATTCTCACAGTATCTAGGATTTGCTATACAATGAGCATCGCAGCAAATACGTGTGCGACTCATTAACCCGTTCTTTCCTCTACTAAAATTTTTTTTTATTAAAGCTCATATCCACAATGTTAATATATGACAGTGAGAGAAATACTTGTCATGTAATCACACCCTCAGTCTGAAAACCCTAAGGATAAAATAGTTTCTGATCATTACTGCAATAAATTTAGCAAGTGTAAACAAGTGTATGCCTTATCATTCACTGAAGACTTTAGCATCTGGCTCCGTGTCCTCCTCTCACCCCAAGACTTGCCAGCAACTTGGCTGACTTCATTGAGTACAGGAATGACCCAGACAAACGTTGACATCTGTTTTTAACCTCTCACTTCCAAGATAATCATTCCGCATTCATAAACTGCTTCCATAGCCAGACACTAAAATTTATTATCTTATAATTATCCATGAACCATTAAATTAAATCTTTCAGTTCTCTGACCATGACCTCAGATCATGTCACTACCATAACATTTGTTCCCAGTAGACCTTCTGTCTGATCCTTTGGTTTCTCCCAGTCCTCCCTCCTCTTTTTACCTCCTAGGTAAATTCACCCCTCACTTCATCCTGCCAATATAATCAATCACTTTTCTTGGGCCATTTTTATTCTGCCACCTCTCTCTCTGAAAAACCAAAATCTGGACCCATGCAAAAAGTTAATCAGCATCAGAGTTCAGAACATTGCTGCCAAAAATCTTACAATATTATAGATTGTCACAACCAGAAATTCACACACTTTGACTTCATCTTGAACTTCCATACTGGCCAGAAATTATCTCTCAATGTAGTTTTGCTTCCTAATCTCCACACCATCAATAATTGCAATAATGAGCAGGTGCGTATTATTTCTTCCGCCCAGAGCAGTATCCTCCTTCTTCTAAGAAATTCATTTTCTGGTGGAGAGATGGCACCTTCTTACAGCTGCATCCACTGCCCACGGTGGATGGTCCAGTGTAGGCACCTACCTTCCTACTCACCCAGCAACACTTGATTGCTACAAAAATGGAAATGTACTCAACCTCAGATTCAATACCGTCCTTTGAGAGACAGGACTCAAACCTAAATGTCTCTGGTGCTAAGCCAGAGCTGTTAACCACTATCATATAAACATTCACAGCTCTCCCTACACTTCTTATCTGCCACTACTACCCCCTCACGCTGAAGGTAACCTTGATCCCCATTTTAAAGAGTAAATACAAGTCATAAAAGGGAAACTTCTATAAATTCCCACCAACACGCCTGCACAGGTTTCCACATTCACACCCCTACTTTCTGTCTTTATATGGGTTAAAAGAGAAGACCTCTCTCGAAGGCTCTCATCTCCCCTAAATGCTTTGGTTCCAGCCCTCCTGGTCAGCACAACCTGCTTCTTTGACTATTCTTTTTTTTTTTTTTTTTTTTTGAGACAGAGCCTCAAGCTGTCCCCCTGGGTAG
>NW_003852425.1:8644948-8654188 GCF_000181295.1 Otolemur garnettii | reverse complement strand
GGTTGCAGCCATCATTGTTGTTTGGCGGGTCCGGGCTGGGGATTCGAACCCGCCACCTTAGGTGTACGTGGCTGGCGCCTTAGCCAGTTGAGCTGACTATTCTTTATCTCTCCTAGGTATCAGCCTTATTTACAATACTGCCTTTTGTAGCAGCCCGTATAGCCTACGGCTAGGAGGAGTGAGAGTTGTAAGAAATACCTGTAGAGCTCAATAATGGAACACCCTGGTGAAAAGGGCACGGAGAGGGATTTAGTCTCCTAACAAGCATGAAAGCTCGCAAGATGGGAGCATTGGTGAATTGGCAGTCTCTACACCTGTGCCGTTGAGCAGCATGAGATCAGCCTTATGTTAGGCTGGAGGAGAAGGCAGTCAGGAGCATGTGAATTCTATCAGGGACCGGCTTACTCTGACTCTGTCTCCCCTCCTGCCTGCAGAATGCCAGCCCGGCATCTCTCTGCTGAAGATCACTAAGCTCTGCTAAAGACTAAGATCTGTGGATTCTAAGACTGCTTTACTCTCTCAAAGACTCTCTCTCTCTCTCTCTCTCTCCTGTAAAGTAGCTAGCCCTCAGGCACCTAAGAGCAATTGTTCCTGAGCAAGGTAGCTTAGCAGTTGGCATCCAGAACTAGTTAAGCTGGGCCTGAGATCAGGCCAGTCCCAGGCCCTGACAGCCTCTTCCCTGTCAGCATATAATTTCTCTTAAGTCTTATAATTCTGAAAACAAACAAACATACATCTTTCCCAGCGTTATCCTAGTTTTTTCCTCACATTACGATCAAATGTTTTCTATTTCTGGTGTATGAAAGTGGATTAATCCTAATCTGTGGTTCCTGACGATCTGTGGTCATCGCTCCAAGCCTCGCTCATTTTATTTGCCTGATTCCTCATTCTTTATTTGTCATAATCAGCTGTGAAAGCACCATCCCAAACAAAAGCCAGATCCTTCCGATACCCATCGGGCCTCTCTGCCTTTCAAGGTGCCGTCCTCCTGAACCTTATTTGAATCAGTCAGTGACTTTTCTCCTAATATGGTTTCATTGCATCTATGTAATTTTAAAGTTATATGGGTTTACATTAGTTGTTTTGGCCTTACGTTAATAAAAAGAAAGTCATTTGATATAATAAAACTTACCGACTTGGAGGGTTGGTAAGTTCCGTGTCTCAGGGGCAGTGTAGAGGTATATGGCACCTACCAGGGTGAAGGACTCAGTTACAACTTGGGCTTTACCTTACAGATGCAAACGATGGAACCTAATCGTATGTACTCTCATATTAATCTGGATTGTTTTTAATGTCAAAGTTTATCTGTCTTTTAAAATGCCACTTTGGTTCATTTTCTTGAAGGCTATGTAATATGCCATTGCATTCGGTGTTTGCCAGATTAATTCCATTCATCTATTTCTAATTTCCAAAGAGTTTAGAAATGATAAATGGATATTATGTATTATCAAATGTTTTCTATGATTTTCTGTATCTATTAAGAGGTTAACTGTATTTAGGGGGGGTTTCTAATATTAAACTTTCCTAATGTTCTGGATAAACCCAAATTGGCTATAGTTTATTATCTGTTTCAAACACGATTGGGTTTATTTGAAAATATGTTTTTTGTATTTATATTAATAATCAAAACAGCCCTGTAATTTTTCTTTTTCATAATGTTGTTCTTGTTTTGATATCCAGGTTTTTCAGACCACATAGAAGCATCTTGGAAGTAGATCCTCTTTGCTATTGTCTGGAATGGCTTGCATAAAATGGGAATCATCTGTTATTTGTTTGCTCATATTAAAAATGAAGACTGCAATTTGGAAATTATTTATTGGATATGATACCAAAAACACAAGCAACAGGGCGGCAGATTTGGCTCAAAGGAGTGGGGCACTGGTCCCATATGCCAAAGGTGATGGGTTCAAACTCAGCCCCGGCCAAAAACTGCAAAAAAAACAAACCCACAAGCAACAAAAAATAATTTCAACCTCACCCAAATTAAAAACTTCAAATGACACAGTTAATAGAATGAAAAGACTCCACAGAACATATTTGTAAATCATGCATCTAGGAAAGAATTTATATCCAGAATATGTAAAAAACTACAACTCAACAATAACAACAACAACAAAAACAATTTTAAACAGGCAAAGGACCAATATAGACTGGGCACGGTGGTTTTTACCCTAGTGCTCTGGAAAGCAGAAGCATGTGGATAGATAGCCTGAGCTCAGGAGTTCAAAACTAGCTGAGCAAGAGTGAGACTCTGTGTCTACAAGAAAACTGGAAAAACTGGCCAGGTGTTGTGGCAGGCACCTGTAGTACTAGCAACTCGGGAGGCTGAAGCAAGAAAAGTTGTTCGAGCCTAAGAGTTTGAGATTGCTGTGAACTATGACACCATGGCACTCTACCCAGGGTGACAGACTGAGAGTCTGTCTTGAAAAAAAAAAAAAATGGGCCAGGCATGATGGCTCACGCCTATAATCCTAGCACTTTGGGAGGCTGAGGATGGTGCATCACGTGAACTCATGAGTTCAAAACCAGACTAAGCAAGAATGAGACTCCATCTCTAAAAATAGCATGGCACTGTGGTGGGCACCTGTAGTCCCAGCTACTTGGGAGGCTGAGGCTAAAGAATCACTTGAGCCCAAGAGTTTGAGGTTGCCATGCGCTATGATGCATGGCACTCTACTGAGGGTGACAAAGTGAGACTGTATCTCAAAAAAAGGACCAACATAGATGTTTCTCTACAGAAGAAATGCAAATGACCAATAAGCACATAAAAAGATTCCCAATGCCCTTAGTTATTAGGGAAATGCAAATCAAAACCACAAGATACCCCCTCACACTCATTAGGATGGCTACTATCAAAAAAAAAAAAAAAAAATCCCAAAACAGAGAAGAATAAGTGTTGATAAGAATGTGGAGGCTCGGTGTCTGTGGCTCAAGTGGCTAAGGCGCCAGCCACATACACCCAAGGCAGGTTCGAATCCAGCCCTGGCCCGCGAACAACAATGACGGCTGCAACCAAAAAGTAGCTAGGTATTGTGGCAGGTGCCTGTGGTCCCAGCTACTCTGAAGGCTGAGGCAGGAGACTAACTTGAGCCCAGGGGTTGGAGGTTGCTGTGAGCTGTGTTGCCATAGCACTCTACCCAGGGGAACAGCTTGAGGCTCTGTCTCAAAATAAAAAAAAAAAAGAATGTGGAAAAACTGGAAGCTGTATACATTGTCGGTAAAAATATAAGATGGTGAAGGCACTGTGGAAAATAGTATGGAAGTTCCTCTAATACTTAAAAATAGAATTATAATAATATTCAGCAATTCTGTTTCTGAGTATATCTTCAAAATAATTAAAAGCAGGATCTCAAAAATATTTGCACATCATCTTTATAGTAGCATTAGTCACAATAGGCAAAAGGGGAAAGCAATCCCAACCAGTGGATTAATGGGTAAACAAAATGTGGTATGTCCATATAAGTGGACTATTACTCAGCCTTTCAAAGAAAGGATATACTGACTCATGCTACAATGTGGATGAACCTCAAGGACATTATGCTAAATGAAATAAGCTTGTCACAAAAAGATAGACATTGCATAATTCTACTTATGTAAAAGAACTTATATTTTGATTTTGAAAGTAGTCAGTCATGGATACAGAAAGTGGAATGGTGTTTACCAAGGAGATATTGTTCAATGGGTACAGAGTTTCAGTTTTGCAGGATAAAAAGAGTTGTGGAGTTGCAACGTGTTCATAATACAGTTTAAATGACATGTTTTATGTTATGTATATTTTATTAAAATTAAAATATCTTTTAAAAATGAAGAAAGATATTATTCTGTGCAGCTTATACAGCTTTCCTTTGTTTCATAGAGAGACTTGAAGTTAATTCTCCTGATTTTGGCTGTACTTCCCACTGCCACTACTGGTATTAATACTTGCTAGGTCTCAGTACGGGTCTTCTGTAACTTCCACTAGCATTAATACAGTTAGCTCCTGCCTTCGCAATACAACTCCCAGACCATAAGCTGTGCCATGTAACTCTTTGTTTTGTTTCATCCATTGACTTGCCTGCAAATACTCTCAGATTTTTTGAAATTTCTGCCTAGTAATGTCCTCTTCACTCATATTTATCACTATGTATTGAAACAGAAGATAGTCAATCCTCACAAGAAATTACTTTATTGCTGCATTCTCTTGGAGAGCTCAGTCAACAGATTAAATTCTTTTTTTTTTTTTTTTTTTTTTTTTTTTGAGACAGAGCCTCAAGCTGTCCCCCTGGGTAGAGTGCCGTGGCATTCACAACACCCGGCTATTTTTTGGCGCCCGCCACAACACCCGGCTATTTTTTGGTTGCAGCCATCATTGTTGTCTGGCGGGTCCGGGCTGGGGATTCGAACCCGCCACCTTAGGTGTACGTGGCTGGCGCCCCAGCCGGCTGAGCTATAGGCGCCGAGCCAACAGATTAAATTCTAAACTGAGCCTTCTCTTTGAGAATGTGCAATGCTTAGCTTTAGAGACTACTAATAATTAAACAAATACTTATTCAACACTTATTACAATTTTTTTATTTTTGTTCCTCGGTATTCTTGTATATTTTTTAATAGCAATGGAATTTCTGTAAGAGAAATTACCTCCTTTTTATCTAATACAACCTAGTTAAACTCTAAGCAGTGGCCTTTCCCCTTTACTGGAGAGGCAGGCATGATATCCCAGCTAAACCACTCAGATGTCTTTTCCTGTCATTTGAATCTTCAGTAAAGAGCCTAAAAGATGTGTGGATACTGTTCTATCCTACCAGAACAAGCATTCTGACAAGCAGCTGGAATATCATTGATCCTCCATCTCCCATACGCTCCATGAGCTCCCCAAATCCTTACTTCTGCTTAGGTTTTGCTTATATTAGCCACAGTTGTTTTCCCTTGTTTGGAATCAGAGAATTTAACTGATACCTCTCATGTCTTCACTACTATGTTGAATGTTAAATACTCAAGATAGAGAGAAAATATAAAATACTTAAACCATTGATCCCCATTACTCCAAGAATGTTTTGTACAGTTTTAAAAGATAAGACATACCTGAGACAAATAAATAAACAAATTCATAATGCAAGAGTTCCTTAATTTTCAAATAAATTGTTCCTGACAATAAGAGTTATCAGAATCAAGAGAAGGGGATATCAGTAAATCAAACCCTTAAAAGGTTGATATTAAATGCAATATCAGAAGCAAGGGAGAATATTCAAACCAGAGCTTTGAATTCCAAATGAATTAAGTATGTTCCAAGGGCAGTAAGAATTGATCTCCAAAGACTTAATAAATGAATAAGATCGGGCCATTTTATTTAAAGCAAATGAGTCAAGAGAGAAAATGAGGACCAGCAGCTATCTTGAGAACTAGAACACACAGAATTGTGGGAGAGGGAAGGCAGCAAAGATGTCTAAAAGTGAGAGAAAAAACCAAGGACATTTGAAGTGGACAAGTGTCTAACTTCTCCAGTCCTCAGTTTCCTCATCTGTAGAATGGGCATAATCACAGTACCATCTTATAGGGTGCTATCACAATAAGATGAGTTATTATATGCAAAGTACTTGGACTATATTAATGAGTGATACAAATCTGCAGTTTCAAGACGAGTGTGATTTCCAGCACCCAAGGCTCCAAAGAGTTCAAGCCGAGAACAGTATCTGAATTCAGTTACTAGTTCTTTGCTGACTATCAGGAAAGCAGTTTTGAGGTAGAAATACGATAACAGTTTAGAGAGAGAGTGGGTGGAAAAAAGGAAGACCAGGGCTTTCTATTCAAAAGTTTGACAGTGCTATGAAAGTGAGAGAAAATGTTTTATAAAGAGCACCTTAAAGGATCAGTTAGAAGGAAGAGGCAAGGATGGATTTCAGACTAAGATTTTCACAGGAGTCAAAGAAAGATCCAGGACACAGAGCAGGTTATTATAGGAAAGTGAATTCTTCCTTTCAATGTGGAGAAAAAGATAAAAACATGTTAATGGAGAAAAAAGCATTGTGGTGGAGAATAAACTCTATAAAGAGACTCAGGACCAGTGGACAAGATCTCATCAGGAAAACAGGAACAATAAAATCAGTGGAGATAAAACAGCAAAACGCTAGAAAATGACGAATCTTTGTATACCTTCTTGAAATGTTCTCCTCTCTCAAGAACTTTTAATAGTTAAATTTTAGGAAAACTATCCCTATACATTGAAAGAGTAAGGTAAAATATATTTAAAATGGCCTGTTAGGCTGAGCTATTTAAAAATAAAATACGAATTTATGAAGAGAGGAACGGTCCCTAGCAGTGCTGAGATTGGGTAAGAGATATCATGGAGTAGATTTCTGCATGGCATGAAAGGGAAGAGAAAGCCTCCAATGCCCCTTCCATTTCTTTGATACAAAAATTTAAGTCAAGAATAACGAATAATATTTTATGGCAAGAATACAAGACTCCAGGGAGTCAGGGGCTTCTCCGTGATGTGTGTGAATCACAGGAAAAGGATCCACCATTTCCAGGAGAATAAGTCCTTAGTCCCGTGTCACTGCGTACATGTCCCTAGTTAGACATGTCACCTTACTTTAAGCTGACCCATTTGAAAGGACATCCTGAGGCTCACCAGTACTGACTACAGGAAATGAAAGAAGTCTGGGACACAAGACCCAAATTTTTCTTACAGACAACTGTTTCTCTAAGATTAACAGAAAACCAGCTTAACAGAAAAGTTGTGGGCTTCTTATCTCTTACAGTTTTGCTTCTGTTCGAATGATTTAATTCTCATTTTAGATGTTAGAAGATACATGCAAAAGCAGTTCTGAATCTTGCTGGGGACATGGTCCCCAATGAACATTTAATGAAAGCATTAGAATGTCTCCTCCCACAAAAATGCACACGAAGGATAAGCTTACTTTCATTGAATTCAAGTGTTTCCTAAACAGCATCCTCAGATTCAGTGAAGAAACCATTTCTACGCAATTGGTACTTTATAGAACGAGATATCTCCCAGAAATATACGTTCTAAAATCGCTTATCTCAGACAGGATTTCATTTGTCCTTAGAGTTCCATCATACAGTTATAGCATACACACCATTAATTTACAAAACTGGGCCTTCGCATCCTTTGTGAAAATCGTAAGTACTGCATAATTATGATGATGGTGAAATAGTGTAGGTGATGGGTCTGTCTGTCAGCACATTATGAGCCGATGCCAGAGAGTGACACAAGCAAGGTAAGAGCTATAAACGCATTTCCATCAGTTGGCCCCAGAGTGTTTCTCATAACAGGGAACTCACGTTTGGCTGAGTAACATTCTAGTTCAGACAGCATGGCCTCTACACTCTAGCCAGCTTCTCCGACACTTAACTAGAAAAATCTGAATTCTTTTTCTTACCAAATTCCAATATTTAGTTTCTTGGCTTCCTGGTATCCAGTGATCTTCCCGCCCTGGTTAGTTCTTGATGTCCCTGTAGGTGGAATTTCCCCATGATTAAGTTTCTTATGGAAGTGCAATTCCTAACTCCCACCCCTCATGGTCTGCCCCACCAAAAAGCCAAGAAAACAAGACTCTTTCTTTGTCACATCCTGGTGACTAAGCAGTGGGCAACATCATCATCACCTGAGCTCTGCCCAACGGGAACTTTAAATTATAGAAAAAGGGTGTGGAGGTGGAGTGGCTACTTGAAGTCCTGCTCCATTGCAACAGAGCCACTGAGGGCCAGCCAGACTATTCATGCAGCCCGGCATCTGAGGATGTCTTTATTTTTGCCCATTTTTCAAATCCAGTTACCCATTGAGTCCCTATTAAGGATAATCCCCTGGTTATCTTCTAATAAATAACCCTTTGCTCCTTAGCTTTTAAAAAATGCCAGTGGTATATTTTGTAACCTTTAACAACAACAAAAGTACTTACTGATGACGTAAGGGAGGAAAACCTGACCAGGTCGGTCCCACCGAGTAAAAGAACATCAATTTCACAGGTGGCAACTCCTTAAGAGAATTCTAGATACAATTTGACTATGAGATTCTGCCTTGCGTGCTGAAATTAGAACCTAATCTTCACATAATAAATGACTCTGATGCAGTATCACATATAGTGAAATGTAGGAAACAACCTAATTAGTCATTAAAATTGTAACATAGAAAAATATAAAATAATATTTAAAATGTTACTGCTATCTTGCTACCCAATAGTTTGGCTAGTATGTTTTCTTATTTGCTGATTCTTATCCTTGGGAAAAAGGGCTGAAAGTGTTGTATGTATTGTGAGTTGATGAGTAATTTTATTTTTCATTATCCTTTTCTCCTTTTATCTAGGTTTAAGTTTCTTACAGTTAAGATATATTGCCTTCAAAATTAGATTTTACCACTCTAACAATGTTTTGTAAATAAATATGAAAAGTTCCTCGAGGTATCTTAGTACCTAATATGTTTTATCTTTTATGTTTTCTCAGATTAACTCTAATTTCCAATCCATTCGAAAAGACGAAAATCTTGTATCTTTTTTTTTTAATTACTGAGATTAAATTTATGAAATGTTTCTTCCAACTTACTACTTTGGTGTAAATAATTTCACAAACCTATTGGTTAAAAAGAAAACCTTTTTTCCCCTCTTACTTTTATGTTTCAGAAATTAAGACTCAGAAAAATTTCAGACTTAAATAAAAATTCTCCTATTCGGTCATTCCTCTTTTCCCAGATAGCAACCCAAATGACACATGTCTTAGTAACAATATGCTCATATATAGAATTCAGAAAAACAATTTTTATAAAAATTATATTTAACCATGGCAGGAAATAATTTTCAGTGAGCCAGATTCTCAGTAAATCTCTTAGAATCTTGCTCCATTATCGTTATTGACGTTTTTGGTATGGGCACTCAACCCAGAGAAATATTCACCAAAATTTCTATATGTTACATTTCGTGTCCAATTTTGGTATAAAAAGTGCTCCACGCAGTCATTGTTCTCTATTAATTCATAGAGCGAGAAGTTCACTGGATGCCTCTATCTATTAGGTAGAATTTTCACAAAATCCCGGTATAGTGAGCACATAATTCTTTTTACTGATGACAAAGGATAACACCAGAGAAGTCACACAACTAGTTAGTGGTGGAAAAACGTCTGCTCAGCAGTCTTTCACTATACCTTACTCACTGGCAAAAAATTCACAAAACTCATTTCAGTAGCATGAATGGAAACTGTGGGCAGTGTGTGCACTAAAAGGGGGGCACAGCTGGCCATTCATGTTGGACC
>NW_003852425.1:8641338-8644660 GCF_000181295.1 Otolemur garnettii | reverse complement strand
TGAGCTATAGGCGCCGAGCCAGAAGGCAACATCTTGTTAAGCTCCACCAGGGAGCTTTGGACTCTCCTATCCGTGTGTGGGCAGGTTAGTAAACCAGCTCCTGTGTTACTGGATTCAGAAGAACTAAATAAAAGATAATGTGAAGTATCATCTAGTAAAGGCAGGTGCAGTGCTATGTACCTGCAGTCCCAGGTTCTAGGACCGATGAGGCAGTAAAACTGCTTGAGCCCAGGAGTTTGCTTTTTTTTTTTTTTTTTTTTTTTTGCAGTTTTTGGCAGGGTTGGAACCCACCACCTTCAGTATATGGGGCCACCACCCTACTCCACAGGCGCTGCCCAACCCAGGAGTTCTCTTTTTGAAGAGAAAGTGCCTGTGATCATACAATAGGAACTGCACTGCAGCCCTGGGTGACATAAGGGGACCTTGTCTCAAGAAAGAAAGGAAGGAAGAGGAAGAGAAAGAGAGAGGGGAAGGGAAGGAAAGGGAAGGGCAGGAGGAGGAGGGGAAGGAAGGAAGGAAAGAAGGAAGGATCATTTAAATCACTTGGTAGAATGTGTTATGTTGTCAGCTATTCCAAGTTAGTGAAGATACGGTGTATTATTTAGCATACGTAAGACACATATTAACATATTATTTAATAATCCACTAATGACTTAGGAAAAATAATGTATTGCTATCTCAAATCAAAATATACAGAGGGTGCCAAAAATATATACACATTTTAAGAAAGGAGAAATACTATTAAAATTGTAATACTCAATATACACTGATAATGTTTATTATCTAATATATTGTACCTTGTATCTCTTGTAATTGCAGAAGCCAAACGTGACCTGAGTATTACAATTTTAATAGTCTTTTTCTTTCTTAAAATGTGCAAACATTTTTGGCACCCTCTGTGTCTTAGGAAAAGTGAACATACAAACATTTTTAAAATATTAAGAAGCATAGAAGCGCTAGAATTGATCATTCTTAAGTACAGTACTAACGACAGAGATACGAAAGTTTAAAACATTTATAATTAAAAGTACACTATACAATGTAAAAAAGAAACAAATTGACACTAAAATGGTTGCCATCCTTATGTATGAGAAAATCTACAAAATTATTAGGAAGCAACCCTTGGTTAAGATGAAGCTGTGGGAGACTTGTCACACACACGCATATACCCACACATGCATGCAAACTTGCTGCTCCAAACATACAGCCATATTTGATAAAAAGAATTTTAAGTATAATGAAAAAGATACCGCCTTAATAATTTCATAAAAAGAAAGGTAAAATGTCGTCGTAGCTCCAAAACAGGACCAAATACCAAAATAGCAAGGAGGACTCATGTCTGCCAGACTCTGGTACTGGGTGTAGAAAGAGAAGAGCCAGCTGAAGTGACATTGCTGTGGGAAACTGGAAAGTCAAGGTGACCCACATAGGCCGAGGGGCAGCGTTAGGCTCTCTAGTTGGTAACTGCAACAAGGTTGGGGCTCTCCTTTGCACAAAGAATTAAAGAAAAAATAGCTGCTCCCACTATACAGGCTATTGATGACAGAGTTTCTGAATGAAGAAACAAATATAAAACAGAGAGGATCCCCTTCCAGTTTCTGGAATTAAATAAACATAGTCATAATCTAAAAGAGGACAGACTCTTCAAACGTTGGAGATAATCTGGAGACTGGAAGGGTGTAGGGCTGAAAACGTCAGAGTTGGAAGGAGTCAACCTCAAAAATGTTATAGGGAGAGGTAAACATTCAAATATGAGGGAAAAATAAAAGAGAAATGTCCTAATTGAGATACGTCCGCAAGTTACACTTCCACTATACATGAAGGAAATTCATAAATATAAATTTCAAGAAAATAAATTAGATTAATTTATCCTGATAAAAAGAAAATGGAGCAATTCAATGATGAGTTGAAAATAAATGTGTTATGGTCCTTGGGGAGAAAAATGCAAAAGAAAAGAAGGAGAAGATAAGAAATAAATTCATGGCTCAGCACCTATAGCTCAACCGGCTAAGGCACCAGCCACGTACACCTAAGGTGGCGGGTTCGAATCCCCAGCCCGGACCGCCAAACAACAATGACGGCTGCAACCAAAAAATAGCCGGGCATTGTGGCGGGCGCCTGTGGTCCCAGCTACTTGGGAGGCGGAGGCAGGAGACTCGCTTGAGCCCAGGAGTTGGAGGTTGCTGTGAGCTGTAATGCCACGGCACTCTACCCAGGGGGACAGCTTGAGGCTCTGTCTCAAAAAAAAAAAAAAAGAAAGAAAGAAAAGAAAGAAATTCATATAAAATGTAGAATTGATACGGTTCGTCGTTGAAAACAGAATGTACTGGGATAAACTTTAAATGGAATTCAAAGAAAAATCATCAAAATGGAGCGTAGCAATAATGGATTCACCAAGAAAACACCTCAGAGAGTGAAAGCAATTAAAAGTTAAGTGAAACAGCATTTAAAGTATTTTAATTAAAGGCATCGTGAACATACTTTATTCAGCATTCCAAAAGTATACAACAAAGGGAACTGCAAAGTCACAATATTCAAAAATATAGTACTGAGAATATTTCACAAGGATGTGAAATATTGAAAATCCATAATAAAGAACCACAAAGATGACCAAACTGGAAAGAGCTTCCTCCAGAAACAATGGCTCAGATTGAGAGCAGACGTGTCACTAGCAACAAAACGGGAAGAAATGAGTCGTATATTCAAAGCAGTGAGTTAAATACAATAGCTGTCGACCTAAAGTTCTTTACCTGGCTATGGGATTATTTCCAGTCAATAAAAAATGAACATATTTTAGGCATCCCATCTAAAAGGCTTTATACTTCACAGGAACTGAGTTTTTTCTCTCTCTGGAATGATTTAGCTCTTTCAGTTAAAGAGAATCTCAGGGAATTCCACTGACCAGTGTCAGGGCCCGGGACTGGCCAGGTCTCAGGCCCGGCTTAGGTAGGTTCTGGACACGGACCACTAAGCTACCTTACTCAGGAACAGTTTCTCGTAGGTGCTTGAGGGCTAGCTACTTTAGCTGGAGAAAGAGAGAGAGAGACAGAGTACCTTAGAGAGAGTAAAGGTCTTCTTCGAACAGATAGCTCTTAGTCTTTAGCAGAGCTTGGTAATCTTCAGCAGAGAGACGCCATGTTGGCATTCCGCAGGCAAGAGAGGAGTCAGAGTAAGTGGATCCGTGATAGACTGCGCATGCTCCCGACTGCCTGCTCCTCCAGCCTGATAGAAGGCTGAGCTCGTGCCTCTCAGCACCACAGGTGTAGAGACTGCCAATTCACCAATGCTCTCATCTCGCGAGCTCTCTCATGCTTGTTAGAAC
>NW_003852425.1:8621890-8641219 GCF_000181295.1 Otolemur garnettii | reverse complement strand
ATTTCCCCCCTTTTTTATATACAAACAAAATAACTTTTAATGTGGTAAGGGCGGTTCTTCCTGTTATCTAGCCCTCTTCGTTCTAGGCAAAAGATGGTAATTATCAGAGTTCAGAATTCCAGGTATGGGCTCTTTAAGTGAGGAAGCCCAATACAGAGGTAAACTATTAGCCGCTGCTAGAGGAAAATGATTGTGATGTTAATTCCCTTAAAGGTCTTTTTAAATGGAGAAAACTGAAATCTTTCCTGATAGAATTTATCGTTTCTTTAACTGTAGGAACTTTCCTTTGATATTTAACAGACGAACAAAAAATAATGCTTTCCTTGCACTCTTTGCAAGCAAGGATTTTTCTCTCGCTATTCCAAAGGTTTTGCTACTCGAGGTACTGAAATCCACCCTTCACAGATCGCAAAAGACTGTTACTTGTGGATTCATGGTTCCACACTTGGCAGTTCCTCTCATGGAACTGTTAGTCGTGGTCCAAGAGTACCACTCTTCACAATTCCTTGATAGCAGAGTTTTTCCTGCTTTCAAGCTGCTTTTCCAGCGAAATTTTTGCTAATTGATTCCAGACTTTTTTTCAAGTGGAGTTTCCTAGTACAGAGGTGGTTTAACTTGTACTCTTCCCTCCCTTTTTTCTCACCTCTCATACTCTTCCAAAGGCTTCACTTGCTTCCAAGTGACACTTCCCCTTTGGGCCGTGTCCAGTCTCCTTAGCTGGACCCGGTTGTAGTGCACAGACACTGATGAGAGGTCGGTTACCCCTTCACCATGCAGGATAACCTAATATTCCACAAACATATTTAATCTAATTATTCTCCATTGTCATCCATTGGTCTGGTTTAATTTCCCATTTTACGCTAAGGCACCACAGGTCTAACCAAGCTGGCAGAGTGCTCCCGTGGCATAGAATTGAATTATACTGTTTTTTCTGAGAATGGTTTGAAATGAAAATGTTAAACTTTTTTCTTTCATTACCAGTGGGTCCAGATTCTGGCCCCACTGATAATTTCCCTACAATAAAAGTGTTCCAATTCTATCAAATAACAACATTTGTTTGCCCAATGAAAGCTTTTTTTATACTTGGGACATACACCTGGAGGTTTACATGCTCTTTGTTCCTTTTCTTTAGCATTCAACGTTCTTTTCCCTTTTAAACAGTTTTCTCTTACGGCCTAGCTTCCCACATTCATGGCATTTGATGTTAACTGGGGGATTTACCGTCTGATCGTCCAGCTGCCCAATTTGAGATGTCAATATAGCATTTACCTGCTTCTACTATAAGATTCATCTGATCTCTCAACTGTATTTCAACTACTGTATCTCATTTGCCATGATTTTTCTCTACTGGTTTTTTTCTTTCGGCCTTTTACTTTTTACAATCTTTCCCTTTCAATTCTTAGAACCTTTGGCTGCCTTAAAGAGACAGGAGCTCTTTAGCTGTTTCTTTTTACTCTGGAGTCTTGTTTTACAAAACTTTACTTCCACTATTTCTTCACCAGCCTCAATCTACCTCAATTCTTTTCTTTAAGCAGAACTCTTAACTGCCAAAAAGGGAATCGGGGCGTCGGTCTCTCAAAAGCTACTTCCTGCTGGCATTGGGCGAAGGTATTAGGGGAAGGCAGTTAGAAGTTCTCTTCCCTAACTTGATAAACTCTTGCAACCTATTCCCAAACTTTTCTCTTTGCTGTTTTACCGAAGGCTTTTCTCACCCCTGAGGCTAAAAGCTTGTTTACTAAAGATTCTTATCTCCTAGGTCTAGCTTTTCTCTTTCCCTCTTAGAGGCTTTTTTCGGTTTTTCTCCAGCCACTTCACAGAAGAGGCTAAAGGATTTTCCCAGCTTTTTTCCCACAGAAGTAGTAGTTAGAATTTGGAAAGAGAAAACGTAGGAAAGAGGAAAAAGCAAATGAGAAAGGCCTGCTGTTGGCTGTCTTTCTTAGATATTTCTTTTCCCTCTAAGTATTTCTACTTCTATTCTCTTTTTCTTATTTTGCTAAAGCTTATTTCCCTCTCGGTCCGCGTTCACTGAATCCTGCTCACAGCACCATTTGTCAGTGGTGTTCACTATCCCGCTTCTGACACCACTTGTCAGGGCCCGGGACTGGCCAGGTCTCAGGCCCAGCTTAGGTAGGTTCTGGATGCAGACCACTAAGCTACCTTGCTCAGGAACAGTTTCTCGTAGGTGCTTGAGGGCTAGCTACTTTAGCTGGAGAGAGAGAGAGAGAGAGTATCTTAGAGAGAGTAAATGTCTTCTTCGAACAGATAGCTCTTAGTCTTTAGCAGAGCTTGGTAATCTTCAGCAGAGACGCCCTGCTGGCGTTCTGCAGGCAGGAGAGGAGACAGAGTCAGAGTAAGTGGATCCGTGACAGAATGCGCATGCTCCTGACTGCCTGCTCCTCCAGCCTAATAGAAGGCTGAGCTCGTGCCTCTCAGCACCACAGGTGTAGAGACTGCCAATTCACCAATGCTCTCATCTCCTGAGCTCACTCATGCTTGTTAGAACCAAATCTCTCTCCATGCCCTTTTCACCAAGGTGTTCCATTACAGGTATTTCCTATAACTCTCACTCCTCTTAGCCATAGGCTATACGGGCTGCTACAGACCAGATAACAGGACGGGTATCATTATGTCCACTTGCCCCATAGGAACTCAGGGCCAGAAGAGTGACGTTGGTTTAAGTCCTATAGAATGAGGATAAGGACCTCCTGTCTCAAGTCCTCAGCAGACATGTGCAGACTCTGTGGGCTGCAAAACAGCCAGATAACGAGTGACTATCTTCATTTTGTTGTAGGTGGCAATTCACACCGGCTGTTTGAGATGAGACAGGGCAACACAGGTGAAGTCTTGATTCCTCTAATTCTGTGGTGTTTTACTGAACATATATAGAATCCTGGGTGGTGCCTGTGGCTCAAAGGAATATGGCGCCAGCCCCATATGCCAGAGGTGGTGGGTTCAAACCCACCCCTGGCCAAAAAAAAAAAGAATCCTATTAATGGAGGATTTTAATGAGGGCCCATCCCTAGAAAGGCTACTGTTTGTATAGGTAAACATTATGATGAACCAAGGTGTCTATGGACAGAAAAATAAATTCAGAAATTTTGTGACATTTACAAACTTGGTATTGAACACTCTGGAGCAGTGAAAATTAATAAACTGAAACTGTACAGAATCGTGGTTTTCTTATTGAGGTCTTGGAATAACTGTTCTAAAATTGAAGTAAGTTCTTCAAACCTGAGAGAGGTTGTCTCTTTAACAATGCTGTCTTCCAAAGAATCTCCCTTGAAAAGCTCTCAGTGCAGAAGCCTTTGCTCAGCTCCAGTGATGTCATCTTTCTTTTAAACATGGATCAATCTTCTTTCGATCCAGGATATACTTAATCTGGAGGTATATGTAATTTTTAAATTACAGGGAAATAGAACAAATGAGTAATCTTCACTCATACACCGTGACTATTCCTTCTCTTTTTCGGTGAGCTGAAAAGAAGACAAGGCAAGGCTTTAATTGCTATTCATGACCTGGAATGCAAATATTTTTGTTGCCCATTACAGTCATATATGCGTGTTGTAGAAGGCACAAGAATATGGAATAAAATGAAATGGTTTACAAAAATGCTGAGACTCTAGAGCAGAGGTCCTCAAACTTTTTCAACAGGGAGCCAGTTCACTGTCCCTCAGACCATTGGAGGGCCGGTCTGCGGGCCCTGGGACAAGTCGGCTGCTAAGCAGGACAGGCAGCGGTGGCAAAAACACCCGGGGGGCCGGATAAATGTCCTAGGCGGGCCTCATGTGGCCCCGCGAGCCGTAGTTTGAGGGCACCTGCTCTAGAGACTTTCTATTGATGCAGATACCAAGCTTCTTCCAAGTTCTGTCCTGCTTATGTATTTGGGAAAATACCAATGGACTACATGGTGTAACAGTAAGGCAAGAAATGAAGGTTTTTCTTCTTATTCTTTGATGGAGGCAATAATGACATTCAGGGAACTATGTAAAAATGTACCGAGTTGTCACACCTTATGGCCAGCATATTTGGTGACTAAAATTAAAATGACTATCAGAACTGCCGTGAGAGCACCTCTGACGTTTCCTCTTGAGCTTTGTCCTCCGCTGAGTCTGTCTGCTGCCTTAACCATAAAATTCTATCAGAATCCCTGGTTTTGCATGTGAGAGCCTGACTGGGATCATTATATATGGTTCCCCAACTTCATTACTCGTGTGTCATAACATATGAAGGTGATCTTCTGTCTTTTAAACACAGTAATAGAATTTGTTAACTAAGTCAACTCACATTACAACATAAAAGCTAAGAACTTTTTATTTACATACTTAATTAAAATAAACTTACAGGGTCTAATAATCAATTTCCAGTTCACCCTTACAAAAAAAAACACTTGGAACATTTTACTTTCTCCTCCACTACTCCTATTTTGAATGATAAGACATCGTATCATTCTCGGCTGAGCATTTTTTTCAGACATCAAGATCCTCTTTTTGCTCAAAACTAAGTTTTCATCAAGTCTTCATGGGTAAGTTTTATGGAAGCTTTTCATCCTCCCTACCCAATCTACAGCAGTGGTTCCCAAATTTGAGGAGGCATCAGAATAACCTGAAAGGTTCATTAAAACACAGATTGCCGGGCCCCACTCTTAGAGTTGTTTATTCTGCAGATTTGGGGTGGACCCTTAGAATTTACATTGTTTACGAGTTCCTACGTCAAGAGCAGATTCATTTGCCTATTTTTCCATTCATTCAAGAAATTATTTATAACATGTAAAAGCACAGAGCTTTGTCAATAAAGAGGTGAACAAGACGTAAATGTCTCCTGCCTACTTGTAGCAGAAGGTACGTCTGATAAATGTGCTGTAAGAGGAAATAAGAAGAACTATGGAAACACAGGGCAAAGAACTTGACCCGCTTGTTAAAGCCCTTCCCGGGGGATGATGTTTCGGTTGAGACATTGGGACGAGCAGGACAGTCAAAAGCAGACAGAGGACACAGCTGTGGTAAGTCCAGAGCCCCAAGTGCTCATGTTGCTTTCTAGAAATAAAGGAAGTTCAGGACATCTAACAAAGAAAGAAACCGGTATAAACTGAAGAAGCTATCAAGGATCAAGTGGTGGGCCTTCTCATTCCTTCACTTTATGTTTTTGAATATTCTTGAGAATCCAGACTTTATCTTGGGGAGGATGGGAAGACAATAAGCAGTGTAGAGAGGAGAGCAAAAGTGTGGGGCCCTGGTCCTGTCTCCACTGCTCAGGGAGGCCAAGGTGGCTCGCCCTGGGGCCTATAAGTGCTAGGAAGTCCGTAGCTAGCATGTCAGAATACCTCTGAGCAATGACACTGAATCAGTAGCAGCAGCGTGGTCCTCCCTCAGCCCAGGCTTCTGGGCCCCCTCATCAGAAACTCATGTGCTACACAGACAGGGGGATGGGCCGGAGCAGACCCCGGCCTGGGCCTGTGTCTGTAGCACAAACCCCACATGTCCTCTTCCTGTAGAGGCCTTTGAGGACACAGCTGTGACAATCGAACTTGAAGAGTGGGCTCTGCTGGATGCTTTTCTGCAGAATCTCTACAGAGCTATGATAAAGCTCTGGAAACCTGGTTCCCGTAGGGTGTTTATTACCATACAACCAGAGTTTGTGTGAAAACCTTCCTGTGTCATTCCGTCTCCAGCAAACACATCGTATCTTACTTTAGACACAAACATAGGAGTATAAAAAATTATGAAGAAGCCATGTAAATGTGAACCAGGTAGGAAAGTATTCATTTCTCTCACAAGCATTCAAAGATAGATGGTGACAAACGCCAGAAAAAAGACATTATAAACGTGCAGTGTGTAAGAAAACCTTTGACTTCCTTAGACTATTTCAAATTTCAACAGAGAACTCACACTGCAGAGAAACCCCATAAATGTAAACATTGGGATAAACACTTCATTTCTTCCAATAATATTTGGTAGCCTAAAAGGACTCAGTAGCTAAAAACCCTTTTAGTGTAAAAATTGTGGTAAAGGATTTAGTTTTTCCAGTCACTTTCAAAGACGAAAGTATTCAAACTGGAGAAAAATCGCATTACTGTGAGAACTGTGGCAAAGCATTTGGTCTTTCTGTTCCTTTTTCAAAACATGGAAAAACCTCACAGTGGAGAAAAGCCTTTGGATGTAAACATGTGGTGAGGCCTTAGGTTCTATTTGCACCAAAGACATAACTCACTTGTGAGAAAAATGCTATTTAAAGCACAGAATCTGGGCTCGGTGCCTGTGGCTCAAGTGGCTAAGGCGCCAGCCACGTACACCCAAGGTGGCGGGTTCGAATCCAGCCCGGGCCCGCCAAACAACAATGATGGCTGCAACCAAAAAAAATAGCCAGGGCGTTGTGGTGGGCACCTGTGGTCCCAGCTACTTGGGAGGCTGAGGCAGGAGACTTGCTTGAGCCCAGGAATTGGAGGTTGCTGTGAGCTGAGATGCCATGGCACTCTACCCAGGGGGACAGCTTGAGGCTCCTGTCTCAAAAAAAAAAAAAAAGCACAGAATTTGAAAATGCCTTCATCTCTCTCAGAGACACGTGACACACACTGGTGAGAGAGCTTGTGAGTATCAGAGAGCACACTGTATTAAAATGTGGTCATTTGAAAAAAAAAGAAGAAGTTTTTAATTTTTTTTCCCCACAGTTTTTGGGTGGGGCTGGGTTTGAACCTGCCACCTGCAGCATATAGGGCTGGCGCCCGCCTCCTTTGAGCCACAAGTGTCACCCAAAAAGTTTTTAATTTTAACAAGTTTCTTCTGAAGTTATGTGAAAATTTTACCAAAAAGGAAATCCCATCAACAGAGATAATTTGGAAGGCCTGATGTAGATTATTGTTTAATACCTAAAAAAGTGCCCGTGAGTGCAATCTTATACAAGTTAGAAATAGAATGTGTTCTTGGTAACTTATTAGTAAAGAGGGTCTCTGTATTGTAAGTTTCCACTTCTTTCACAAGGAAATAGTAAGGTGAGACTCCTGTAGATACGTCTTAAGTAGTTGTACATGAGTTCAATAAGTAGGGCTTTCTTCCTAAGTCAGTTAGTAAGATTTTTTCCCTAGCCATTTAAAAGTGTGTTGGATCTATGGTGAATTGAAATGTATGTCTAATATCTAAGTTTAATTGTTACATAGTTGTTTAATTGTTCTGTGATTAATTGGTGATTGAAAATAAGTCTTGGTAGTACATAAAAGTTCACAATTTGACCCAATGATATTACTAATAGGATATGCAAAATAACAGGTTAAATAAGTGCTGGAAAAATAAAAGTAGAGTAGCCACAGAATACGATTTGGGGGGGAGGGTTTCCATAAAACCTTTTTGGCTGCTGTGTGGAGAACACAAGGCACCACAGAATTAGAGGAATCGAGATTTCACCCAAGTAGACTCACATCAAGCGGTCGGGTGTGAAGTGCCTTCTAGGACAAAATGAAAGTAGTCACTGATTATCTAGCTGTTTTGCAGCCCACTGAGTCTGCACATATCTGCTGAGGACCTGAGATAGGAAGTCCTCATCTTCATTCTATAAAACTTAAATCCGCTCAGCTCCTATAGTTCAAGCGGCTAAGGCGCTAGCCACATACACCAGAGCTGGTGGGTTCAAATCCAGCCCAGGCCTGCCAAACAACAATGACAACTGTAACTAAAAAATAGCCAGGAGTTGTGGGACGTGCCTGTAGTTCCAGCTTCTTGGGAGGCTGAGGCAAGAAAATCACTTAAGCCCAAGAGTTTGAGGTTGCTGTGAGCTATGATGCTACAGCACTCTACCCAGGGTGACAGCTTGAGACTCTGTCTCAAAAAAAACTTAAATCAACTCAAGTCTTCTGGCCTGAGTTCCTCATCGGACAAGTGGATGTAATGATACCTGTCCTGTTATCTGATCAATGGGATTTCCTGAGATTGGTTAACTGAAAGAGCCAAATCATTCTGGGGGTGGGGGACAGAAAACAGATTTGGTCACTCCTTTTCTAGGACATGCATACTCAAACAGTTGGCACTCGTTTAGACTTGTCTAATTCGGATTCATGCTCATTCAGAGAGGACTCCACCCAGTGACCACTTTGGTCATGAAAGGATTTGCTAAACATGTGAGAAGTGAAAACATGATTGTAGGTGGCATCCAGCCAGCAGAAGAGAATTTTTTCCGAACTTCAAAAATTTTTACCATCTGGCTTTTTTATTAGTTCAAGGTGTCTAAAATTGTCCTCTCAAAATCTAACACTGTCGATTCGAATCAGTACTTCTTACCTACTGCTTCAACACTTTTCTCCTTTTCTTTTAATTATTGGAATTGATACTGCTGCTTCTTTCTCCTGCCACAGTAGGTTACGGCAAGTCGTGGAGAGACTGGAGAGTAAAATGGTTCTGTGGTCAGGTAAGTTTAGAAATTCTAATTCAAACACAAATTAAGAAGGCTTTTTTACTGAAAAATGTACCAGACATTTAAAATATTCTACAAAGGGGGGATATTTGACTAGTTTTCAAACTTCATTGACCACAGGGGAAAAAACTTAAAAAGTACCTTGACAGAACGATATTCCACAGAACACGCTTATCAAATGCTGCCTAGAGTGTTATCGTTGGTGATGATAAAGATTTTGATAATGATGAGTCTCTAAATCTCTCTAGGATCTCCCGTCAGAGATTCCTGAGAACATGTGCAAACAACTTCAATTTCATTAACGTCCCTGCAGTCCCATTCACCTCTGGCCTATTTCATTTCCTGTTGCTTATAACAGATACCTGAAACTGGGTAATTTTATAAAGAAAATGGATTTATTTCTTACAGTTAGAGAGACTGAGAAGTCCAAGGTCAAGGAACCTCACTGGTGGGGACTTCTCGCTGGTGGGGACTCACCACACGATGAGGTCTCTCTTCCTCTTCTTATCAGACCCCCAGCTCCACTGCCAGGGTAACCCATCAGTCCACTAATCCATAAACAGATTCATTATTCATGAAGGGAGAGACCCCATGGCCCAATTATCTCCTAAATCCACCACCTTTCAATACTGTCACATTGGGGATTAAGTTTTCAACATACTAAATTTGGAGGACATATTCAAATCATACATGCCAGTGAAATATTACTTAGCCTTAAAAAGGAAAGAAATTCCGCAACAATATTAATGAATCTTGAGGACATTTTGGTTAAGAACATAAGCAGTCACAATATAAAGGATCTAGAACAGTGACATTCACAGAAACAGAAAATAGAATGGTGGTGGCCCAGAGCTGAGGTTAGAGTAAAATGGGGAGTTTTTGTTTAAAGGATAGAGAGTTTCAGTTTTATAGGATGAAAACCTGCTGGAATTCTAGAGATTGGTTGCATAACAATATGAGTGTACTTAAAACTACTGAAATATACTTAAAAAGTGTAGTTAATAAATACAACGACACTTTGTATTTAAGTGAACACAAAGTTGGTGAATTTTGTTATGTGTATTTTATCACAATTAAAAATTAAAATTAAAAAATTAAGTAGCAGAATTCTATTTACATATCTATCAGATTGGCAAAAATATAGTCTTGGTGGTGGTGTAAGAAAGTGCAGACTCATATATTGTTGAGTGGAAATTCTATCCTTCTTTGGTGAGGGTAATTTTGTAATAACTATGAATATTCTAAAGATGCATGCCCTTGTTCCCAGCACCTCCACTTTGTAGGATTTCTTTCCTAAAGATACATAGTAATTCCAGTTCCTAATGATGAACATAGAAAACATTCATTTTAGGATTGTATGTTAGAATTAAAGTTTCTAATCAAATACTAGGAACAATTTAAATGTTCATCAACACCAGACTGGTTAAATAAAATCGATACATTTAGACAATGGAAACCACACAACTTTAAAATATTCAGAGCAGCTCAATGTGTTCTTTGTAAGCACATTAGCAAAATCAAATATGCTGTGAAATAAAAAAAAAAGGCTCTGAATACTATGTAAAAAAAAAAAGGCTCTGAATACTATGTAAAAAAAAAAGGCTCTGAATACTATGTAAAAAAAAAAGTCTCTGAATACTATGTAAAAAAAAAAAAAGGCTCTGAATACTATGTAAAAAAAAAAAAAGGCTCTGAATACTAGGTTTATTTTTTAAACAGGGAGCCAGTTTACTGTCCCTCAGACCATTGGAGGACGGGGCTGTGGGCCCCGGGATGAGTCAGCTGCTAAGCAAAACAGGCAGCAGTGGCAAAAACACCCTGCAGGCTGGATAAATGTCCTAGGCGGGCAGCAGGTGGCCCATGAGCCATAGTTTGAGGATGCCTGATGTAAGGTATCTACCATTTATGTAGATATTTATAACCAATACCATGTTTCCCTGAAAATAAGATACTGTCTTATATTTATTTTTTCTCAAGAAGACACACTAGGGCTTATTTTCAGGGGATGTCTTCTTCTCCACACCGAAATGCATGGCATGGCTATGCAGCATATCTGGGTCTTATTATTGGGGTAAGGCTTGTATTTAACAAATGCATAGAAATTCTGCTAGGGTTTATTTGGGGGGTAGGTCTTATTTCAGAGAAACATCGTATGCCCAACCAGGGTATTTTATAGAGTTAAAGGTGACATTACTAATAATTACTCTGTGACAACAGGTATCACTTGGAACAGAGTGAACCAGAACACTCTCTCTCTCTCACACACACACACACACATACATGCTTTAGTTTGCTAAACATAGAATATCTCTGAAAGGATACACAACAAACTAATCACAGCAAGTGATTCTTGGAAGGGAAACAGGGGAAAGAGTTACCGGAAGAAAAGGCAGAGAGAGATTTGATTTTGATTCTGGTAACCCTTGCAAATATAACATATCTCTGACACATGGTAGGTGACCAAAACATTTGTTTTTAGAAATGAATCAAATGGCTCAGCGCCCGTGGCTCAACCGGCTAAGGCGCCAGCCACATACACCTAAGGTGGCGGGTTCGAATCCCCAGCCCGGACCCGCCAAACAACAATGACGGCTGCAACCAAAACGTAGCAGGGCGTTGTAGTCCCAGCTACTTGGGAGGCAGAGGCAGAAGACTCGCTTGAGCCCAGGAGTTGGAGGTTGCTGTGAGCGTGATGCCATGGCACTCTACCCAGGGGGATAGCTTGAGGCTCCGTCTCAAAAAAAAAAAAAAAAAAAAAGAAATGAATCAAATGTTACATGTTATGTATACATACATGTTGACATTTGGAATGTTTTAAAGAAAAATTGAGTTACTTGTTTTTGTTTTTCTGAAGTTGGCATTTCTCACTGTGACCTCTACTGAGTTTAGTGCCTCAGGATGCCCAAGAAAAGTTAGGGAAGCGCCTTATGCTCCTGCTCAGCTGGTCCCCCTGGTTCTCCTGTGTGCTGTGCTGTGTGCCTATGAGGCCATGAACTCATAGGGTGTGGGTTCCAGGAGTTCAGGCTCCTTTCTGTTGGTTCTTAAAAGGGTTTTGAATATTTGAAGGAAATGAGCATGAGGTTTCTGGGGAAGAACCTTCCCCAAAGGTTCTTCTTCACCAACTATAGAATTTTAAATATAAAAGCGATTTTATTTTCAGTTTATTCAGGACTTCCCCTTGGCCATACTTTCTTCTCCAAATACTACTGTGAGAGAAATTCAGAGCCTGAGGTCAGAAATAACCAAGAAGAAGTCACAGTTAGCAAGCCACTGCCATCATCAGCTCATCCATTCACAAATGAAGGCCATTTTTACTAAGAGAGTTTATCTGCTGCTCTTCCCTCAGGATGACGGACCGTTCCATACAAGTCTCCATCACGCAGATCTCTAGTGGCCAGCCTCACCACGCCAGACTCGCTGACTCATTAAATTTGACAAAATACAGGTATAACATATAACAACCCTTTTATCTTCTACCTTCTGCCCAAACCACTATCTCACACAAAAATAAAGCTTTACTAAAGTTCCAATCATTGCATTTACCAATTATTCCTTATTTACAGTTTTGCAGTCCTAATAGAACTTAAACACATTTAATCTGATACCTTCTTAATTCTGTTGAACCTTGCTGACTCTGAAAGATCACGGCTTCCTTTTGTATGTTTCGTGGACTAGCTTTTCACAAAATCAAATGTAACAAAAAGTCAGTTAAGATGAGGGCTGAAAATAATCCCTTGAATTTTGTGGTTAGGGATCAGTATTTCCCCAGATCAAGAAATTTCACAGGGGATATAAGGCAGTAGTCCTAAAGCTTGGTCCTCAAAGCTAAAGAGATATAAAGGAGATAATTATTTTGAGGATTTGGTTATGAAGGAAAAGAGGTACAGGCTGACGGTTAGAGATAAGTATTTTTGTCTATTGGTTCCATAGGAAACGAAATATTTAATTACTGCATCCTATGTAGTACCATCAACTTGCCCAGCCTATGACTACTTGTCATCAAGGCACAAAGCGGTTGAGTCTGTGGAGTGATGGCCGTCCTTGTGTAGCACCTGTGCTGACCCATCTCACTGGCTGTGGAAGCAACTCAGGAATGTTGCTCCCAAGCAACACTCTGGGAGTTCTGATCCAAGCGTAAAGCAAAGCAAAATATTCCACTGAATAGGTAATAGTTACAGGAGTTGGCTGAGCCACTATATGATTCCTAAAACCTCTTCAGTCGCAGAATAAGATCCTAGTCAGTGGTCTAGGATATGGCGAGCAAGACCTCCCCCCCCCACAGCTTGCTGAGCACAGGACAGCAATATAAATGTATCACGTGTTGCTGAGCCATCAACAACAACGAGCCTGGTTTAACTTTTGGAAATCACACACGATTACAAAATTGAGCACCTATTGAGCTCACCAGGTATTGGGCACGGTGGCACCCCAGGCAGCAAGATTTCTAGCCCCTGTAAGTAGGATATCAGAGATAGGACATCAGAACTCCAGGATTGATGGGAGACATTCAACCAGTGATGAAATTATGCCATGTCATAATCATCCATTTGCTCGAGAATACAAGTTTCGGTCCTTCAATGAAAGGGTAGAAGAGGGAGACCCAGGATATTCATGGGGTGAAGCTTTGGGTTTGGAAGTGAGGGAAGTAGATGAAGACAAAATTGAGTCCTAAGAGTAGAGGGAAGTGGGTTGATGACTTGAAGACGTGGCATATTGTTCTCCATCTCCAATCACTGGTTTGACTTAATTCTGAGGAATACCAGATGGTGAGGATCAGCTGAGGGTGCTGATGTGTCAAACTCCAAGACAGAGATCTCCGGAACATTTGGCCTTAAACAAAAATCAACACATCTGAATTGAGGAGATTTACTCTAACCAGTTCACTGGGCATTAACTTAGGCCATACGGTGCTTCAGCGCAGCCCACATGGGAGGTGCCCAGGAGAGCTGCACTCACCTCATGAATGAGTCTTTTTTAAGCCACAAAGAACTGAGTTCTGGGACTTGGTTTACTTCATATTATTGACAGAAATTTCATGTTGTAGGATGAGCAGAAACTGATCTCTATGTTAGAGAGAAACAAAACTGGAAGAGCAAGTTGGAAACTGTAGACTTTCTGGCTTCTGTTTTCACCATCTTTTTCCATAAACTTTGTTCTAAATTAAACAGCCAAGAGGCATGGAACAGTGTGTCACATGTTGCTGAGCCATCCACAGCAAGGAGCCTGATTTAACTTCTGGAAATCTCACATGATTACAAAATTGAACACCCGTTGAGGTCCCCAGGGACAATAATCCAGACAGAATAACTGGAACTTCTACTTTTTCCTATTAGGCCACACCTAAACCAACCCCGGCCACTTGCCAGGGTTATCAAGCTGAATTTGCCCCATGTTGCTGGCATTAGTCCCTGGGTCTTCAGAAGTGCTCAGTCTTTCAGATGTGCATCACACAGAGTGCTTGGTCCACAGAAGAGATCTACCTATGAAGTAGAAATTCATGGTCTATTAAATTGCAGCGTGCATAGGGAATTGATTACATCAGCATATTACAAAAGTCTCATCTACGACTTCAGCATGTCTGCATTGCTCTGGCCATTTTTACCATCCTTTGTACTTGCTAGCTCAAGCTGAACTCCTAGCTAGGCCCTCTCAGAACTCTTAATTCTAAGTCCTGGGATTTCCCTGGAGTTGATTCATGTTCTACTTAATATGGGGCGGGGGGACTGGGAACTTCTTCCTATGAGTTCTCTATCACCCTGGGTGAAGACTTCTCCCTAAGGTTAATAGGATGTGAATCAGAACCGGGTAAATCCCACTGGATCAGAATAAGCTTTTCTGTACACATTTTCTGAACATATTACTTTTTAAACCTCATGAAGATACCAAAATGAAACTTTTAACAACATTTTCAGGAATGAAGCTCAGTTTGGAATAGGGAAAGAGCAAATACAACGTCAACATGAGGGAAAGCATTATTAAGAAGTCCCATAGGTTTGGCCAACTGAAAAAGAGTTCATGACTTCGCTTCTCTCATTGAGCAATGAATCCAACATCTAAACTTTCTGAAGATGTTGCAAAATTCTTCTTGTCAGCCCCACCTGTCTTTATGCATAAGAATCTATATTTAGTAGGGTGCATTTCTTGCCCATTTTCCCATTTAAGGAATGACTACTGACTTTCCTCAACGAGTGAGAGATCCCAGCACTTTTTGCTTTTAGGCAGCCTCTTTGAATGTCCTAGCAGTGCTTATCAAGCTTTGGTGAACTTTTACGGGCATTTAGCTTAAATGCGGGTTCTGATTCTGTAGTCCCGCATGTGCGAGCCTGCACTTCTCACAGTCAGTGCTAGATTCACTGAACACATTTCATTTAGAAGTCACAGCAAGCTGTAGCATTAAGAGTGCCCGCAGACATATGTATAAACTTAGGGAGTAGAGGGGTAGGATACACAGGCGCATAATGAAAACTTCCATGGAGCTGCATTCACAGAAGAAGAATAGAATTTTGTTAAAATTGTGAGGTCTGGAATCTGACAAACTTCATTTCAAACTACCAGTGCCATCACTTGCATCCTGTAACCTTAGAAAAGTCACAATCTAACACTAAGTTTTATTCTTTCAGCAGTTAGGGTAACGAAGGTAGATCGAACCTGTGATATTGTGATAGTGACATTCTTTCAATTTGGAAATGGTCAACTACAGGCAATTTCTTACCATTTTACCTAATAGTACCACTTCCTCAAGTAGTTGTGAGTATTAAAACAGACAGTACATATGATTAACATGACCCAGTGACAGGTACAGAATAAGAGCACAGTGAATTCCAGTGTGTACTTAGCTCTGCATCATGGGAAGCAAGTGGATATTTTTGACCTTTAACAACTAAAGACTTCTTGGCTTTTTGTTTTTCCTTTTTTTCCCTATCAATATAACAAAGAAGGTAAAAGTCACAGCTCTGGAGAGAAACTGCTTGAATTCTAATCTACCAAGTACCAGCTGTTTAACCTTTGGAAAGTCACTTAACCCCTGTGCCTCAGTTTTCCCATCTTTAAAATGGGGACATGACAGTATATATCTCATAGGCTTCTGTATCATTAAATAAGCTAATATTAACAAACTGATTACAGCAGCATTTGAAACATACTAAATGCTGTACAAATGGATAGATGGATGTGTAGACAGGTAAAAAGAAAGGCTACCATCTATCTGACTTATTTTTCCAAAATAAATTGTTGAGAATTGCTTAAATCTAACACAATAATTGCTATTAACCAATAGAACAGATTAACAATCAGTAAAACAGGTCAGTAAACATTTAATATTTTTCCTCTTTTCCTGGAAAGTTTTAACACTGGTAAAAAAAAATCTGTAATAAAAAATAATTTGAAATCTGGAAGAGATCTTAGAGGCAATCTACTGGGAAATTAAGTACGAATTGTCTAATTTCCTTAAGTATTAAGTTTGACAGTTGATGTCTCGGGCATTTTGCTTTAACACTTCTTGCTTTATTTTCATTGTAAAGGAACATCCTCATTCTTTCAAACACATGTTTTGTATTATTTCAAGTTTTTAGAGGAATTTTTGTGAAACACAAATAAGTCAAAAATCCATGTTATTTTCAAATATGAATTCCATCGTGGAACCAAGGTAGCTCAGAGTGCTTGAAATATCAACAGTGTTTGGGAAGGATGAGGCTAATGAATGCACAGGTTAATGGTTAGAGAAGTTCCATTTTGGTGATTTTAATCTTGAAAATGAGCTACAAGGGCAACCTGAGACCTAAGTGGATGATGATGAGCCAAAAGCTGTAATAGAAATGGATCCCTCTCAGTTTAGGCATGAAGTTACTAACGATATTGGACCGTTACTAACGAATTGGACAAAGGGGTGAGGTACAAAAGCTGGATCAATGGTTCCACATGAATTAATAGTTAAATTCCCTCATTTTCCAGTTAAGAGATTTGATACACAGGAAAATGAAGTTTCTTCAAATATACACTGACCTGGCAGTAGGGGGAGTCCGTGGAACCACCCGGAAGCCTCTCATCACTCCTTTAGCTTCACACATCGCTTCCCCTTCCAGCAAAACTCTAACCAGTTAGTACCAAGTGACAGAGTGAACCCGCCTAAATGGTATTATTTTTCTCTACTTCTAATCACCTTTCATGGAAACAAAAGATTAACCAGTTACAGCCTTTAAAATATATCTCCTATGGTAGCGTTTCAGTTGCCCATACAATTTGTACTCATGGACCCAAAGGTGGTTCTGAGCTCCTGCGGGAATGCCTCAGGACCTGAGGACTGATTCAGGCAGGTTTAAGGAACATATTTGCTGTGATCGTACCAAAGAGACCTTTTGGACTGGAGCCAGTGTTGAAATTGCAACAGACAGTCCCAACTGTTAAGACATAGGTTAGAACTATGAACTCCTCTTAAATATTTTGTAACATACAATGTGGCTCAGAGAAAAGTAACAGAAAGCACAACTGATAGAATGCAAGAGTTAAAACTAAGGAGAAACGTTACACTTGGCTTGCTAGATATCTTGAGTGGATTGCGTTCTAAATAGTAGCATCAGTGATTCAAGTCCATAAGACTGGAACAAAACAGGGGGCCCTGGAACTACCGATTCTCCAAATGAAATACAGCTCACAAAATTATATCAAAAAACATCCCAGTCTTACTTGTTTTAGTGCTTGAGGCTTTATCCAGTACTTACACTATGTTTTGGTAGAAAATGACTATGTTAATTGAGTCAGATACAGATACTGGAACAGAAAAAAACATAGCTTAAAGAGCTAAAATGTCTTTCTTTCTCACCTAGCAGAGCAGAGCATGACCAGCTGCACGGAGGGGGGGAAATGCAGCCCCTAACTGGAAAATCACTTTCCAGTCCCAATTCTCATCATTTCAAGAAGAAAAAAGTCAGGTTTGGGACAACAGCTAATAGTCTCCATCATATCCACAAATAGGACTTAATAAAATAACTCTTTAGTGTAATATACTGAGAATGTTTTACTTATCTGAAAGATAAGCATTAACATATCTTAAAATTGCTATCTTCTGAGTTTATAAATTGGTTTATGCCCAGTGTAATGACCTTGCATCTAGTAAAATGAATTTGTCCAAAATCTACCATTCCACCACCATCAAAAGTGTTTTCTAATGGAGAATTTCAACTCACGTCTTTCTTCATTTGTTTATCACATCCTATGATATTTATCCATACAAGTGCTCCAGCATTTCACTCTATGTCCTTGACCTGTCCTCACTTCTAATAGACTATAAATGTCTTAAAGATACTCTAATATCCATCGTACTTAGTACATGCACATCTTAGAAAATATAGCAGTCCCCCCGATCCTCAAAGAATACATTCTATGAGCCTCAGTAGACAAATAGTGCCAAACCTTATACATACCATATCCTATGTTTTTTTCCTATACATACCTACCTATGATAAGGCTTAATTTATAAATTCAACACAGTATTCTTTGTGCTTTGGGGCCATTATAAAGTAAAATAAGAGTGACTTTAATACAAGCACCAGGAGACCACTCGAGTTGAGCTGATAAATGAGATGGTGACTAAGTAACCAATGGGCAGGCAGCATCTACCGCGTGCATATGCTAGAGAAAGGGACGGAGGCTTCTCTTTCCAGGAAGGATAAAGCCCTTTCCAGACAGGATAAAGCACATGCTCAGAAAGTAGCAGAATTTAAAATTTAAGGATTATTTCTGAAATGTTTCATTTAATCTTTTTTGGACTGTAGGTTACTAAAACAACAGAAAGCAAAATCAGAGGTTAGAGGGCACTATTGTAAATGGACCAGAATCAGACAGCCAGTAGTGGGCAGCTGTGTTGAATACAATGTTGCATCACTCTAAAGCCCGTCCTCTTTGTATGACACTGTGCTAGTCTCCCTGGAGCCTACTGAGTAATGATCAGCGTCTGCATGTAAGGATGCTGCCTGATTCCAGGAAAAGAACCTCCCATGGGAGCAATTGGAACAATCAGCAGTGCTCACACAGGCCCAGGAATAATATAATTTGTGGGACTTCAGGTCAAGTATACTTATAAAGTTGCTATCATTGTCCTGGGAAAAAATTAACCCTGGACTGCTCTGATTCTGCCTTACAAAGCTTAAATTCAAGCTTCGAGAGAAGAAAACTTTTCTATTATCTATGTACCAGAACAAATATGATACAAAATATTTGATTTTGTATTGATCACAAGAATATTTGTACAAAAATATCCAACTTCTAACAAGGGCAAAATCCACTATCTCACATCTAATCAAAAATTATCAGGAACAAAGAAAGAAAATAAACACTTCCCATAATAGGAGAAAATCAATTAATAGCAACAATACAAACATGAGAGAGCAGACAGAAATAGTAGGAAGGATGTTAAGTGGTCAATATAACTGTATCGCCTGTGCTTAATAAGATAGAAAAACATTGAGCATATTAGATAAAAATATGGCATAAAAATAATCCCGAGTAAGACTCCTACAGATTCAAAGTGTCATCCACTTCAATGACATGAAATGACATTAATAGCATATTAATTACCTCTGCAGGAGGAAAACTTGGTGAACTTAAGCATATAGCAATAGAAATCATCTAAATGGAAACACATATTCAGAAATAGCGGGGGAAATGCACAGGGAATCAGGGAGCTGTGAGACAACTTCAAGTCCTCACATATACATGTAATTAGTGTTCCCAGAGAAGGGAGGGCGGAAAAAACATTTGAAGAAATAATGGCCAAATATTATTGGTTTTGACTATAAACCCACAGATTCAAGTTCAACAAACCCCAAGCACAAGAAGCATGATGAGAAGTGTGTTCAGGCACATCATGATTGGGTTGTTTAGGAAGTTTAAAGAAATGTATGCAATGGGTGATGCCTGTGGCTCAAAGGAGTAGGG
>NW_003852425.1:8620086-8621822 GCF_000181295.1 Otolemur garnettii | reverse complement strand
AAAAAAAAAAAAAAAAAAAAAGAAAGAAAGAAAGAAAAGAAAAGAAATTTATGCAATGCTGAAGAGAACATTTTAAAGGCAGCCAAAGGGGAAAAAAAAAAAAGATACCATGTGTTCATCATTTGTCATAGCACGGCAGAAGAATTCTTTCTGGAAATAATACAAGCCATTAGACCATAAGGCAAGATCTTCAAAGTACTACAAGGAACTTTCTAGACCTAGTGAAATATCTTCAAAAATTGAAGGCAGAAAAGCACTTTTTTTCAGAAGTGCAATGGCTAAAAGAATTCATTACTAACACACCTGAACTACCAAAGATATTAAAGAAATCTCTCAAGCAAAAGGAAAATGACTATCAGATGGAAATACCACAAAGGAATAGCGGGCATAAAAATTAGTGACTACAGGGTAAATATAAGGGAAATTTTCTAACAAAAAAATCTTTTTAGAAGATAATTGACTGTTTAAGCAAAATATGTGGGGTTTATAAGATATGCACAAATAAAATATAGGACAGCGATTCTACAAGGCCGAGAGAGGGGTGACAGTTGTGCACTTTGTCCCCTATGACATGGGAAGTGCTGCAATATTCCTTGATGGTGGACAGTGATAATCTAGAGATAAGTACTGACTATGAACTCCAAAGCAGCCACACAAAACAGACCTATAGTTAATAAGCAAATAAAAGGATAAAACGTAATCTTAAAACAAATACTGAATTTATTCAAAAGAAGACAGAGAGGGCCAGGTGTGGCAGCTCACTCCTGTAATCCTAACACTCTGGGAGACCAAGGTGGGTGACCACCTGAGCTCAAGAGTTCAAGACCAGCCTGAGCTAGAGTGAGACACTTGTCTCTAAAAATAGCTGGAGTTATGGTGGGTGCCTATAGTCCTGGCTACTTGGTAGGCTGAGGCAGGAGGATCACTCAAGGTCAAGAGTTTGAGGTTGCTGTGAACTATGATGCCACAGCACTCTACCAAGAGTGACAACATGAGACTCTGTCTCAAAAAAGAATAAGAAGAAGAAAGAAGAAAGAAGAAAAAAGAAGAAGAAAAAGAAGAAGAGGAAGAGAAAGAAAAGAAAATCAAGATGGGAAAATCAAAAAAATGGCAATATAATAGATTTAAACTCAATCTTATGGACAAACACATTAAATATAAATGATCTGAATACCTCAATTAAAAGACAAAAGGTTTCATATTGCATAAAACAGCAAGCCCTACAAAAAACAAACTTTAAATATAAGACATAAATAGGTTAAAAACAAAGTATAGATAAAAATATACCATGCTATCACTAATTAAAAGCTGGGATGACTTCATTAATATTATACAAATTCAATTTCAGAGTAAAAAATATTATCAGAAAGAAATTTTAATGCAAAATTATGATAATTAGTTTCTTACTGGCCCAGATAGATGATAAGGTACTGCTCAAATCAATGGGGAAAAATAAATTATTCAAGAATAATGTTCAGACAACCATCTTTAAAAAAAAAAGAAAGGGTAGGTTTGGCGCCTATAGCTTAGTGGCTAGAGCACCAGCCACGCAGCTTAGTGGCTAGGGCACCAGCTTAGTGGGGCTAGGGCACCAAACAGCAATGACAACTACAACCAAAAAATAGCCAGGCATTGTGTCGGTCACCTGTAGTCCCAGCTACTTGGGAGGCTGAGGCAAGAGAACCACTTAAGCCCAAGAGTTTGAGGTTGCTGTGAGCTGTGATGCTACAGCACTC
>NW_003852425.1:8613714-8619099 GCF_000181295.1 Otolemur garnettii | reverse complement strand
TGAGCTGTAATGCCACGGCACTCTACCCAGGGGGACAGCTTGAGGCTCTGTCTCAAAAAAAAAAAAAAAACAACAGTGAAATACAATTTTTACTCACTAATTTGGCAAAATCAGTAAGTTTGATAACATCCTGTGTTGATAGGGAACTCCCAATCTCATGTATTACTAGTGTGAGAATATTCTACTGTTACTTCTATAGATCGATAATAGACAATATCTGTCCAAATTATAAATAAATACAGCTTTTAGTCTAGCCACTTTAATTGTAGGGATTTATCCTACAAATAATTCATACATGGATAAAATAAGCTAAATGATAAATGCAAAAGTCTATTCACCGAAGCATCATTCCAAATAGCAAATAATTTTATAAAAACAGGAAACTTTAAATATTTAATGTTAATGTTTTCATGCAAATGGAATTCTCTAAATTAGAAAAAGTTCTAAGTGGCTAGGCATGGTGGCTCACACCTGTAATTCCAGAACTTTGACCAAGGAGGGAGGATCATTTGAGGCCAGGGGTCTGAGACCACTGTAAGCAGCATAGCATGAACCCTAAATCTACAAAGACTATTTAAAAATTAGCCAGTAATGATGGTGCATGCCTGTAGTCTCAGCTACTTGTAAGGCTGAAGCAGGAGGATTGCTTGAGACCAGGAGTTCAAGGTTACAGGATTGTGCCACAGCACTCCAACCTGAATGACAGAGCGAGACCTCGTCTCTTAAAGAAAATAAAAAACATCTAAAGAAGCTCTTTATGAAATAATATAGAGAAGTGTCTAAAATATGTTATTTTAAGTAAATAGGACTCAAAATATATGTAATAATCTTACTATGTGTGTGGAAAATAGTATATAAATATAAATAGATATGCATAAAATGTCCTGGGATACGTAAACACATGTACGTAGATGCTATACATATGAACATAAGTATACTACACATAATAAGACCAGAAGAATACATAAGGGATAGTATTCAGGCGGTGCCTGTGGCTCAGCGAGTAGTGCACTGGCCCCATATACCAAGGGTAGCGGGTTCAAACCTGGCCCTGGTCAAACCGCAACAACAGCAACAAAAAAATAGCCAGGCATTGCGGTGGGCGCCTAGAGTCCCAGCTACTCGGGAGGCTGAGGCAAGAGAATCGCCTAAGCCTGGGAGTTGGAGGTTGCTGTGAGCCACAGCACTCTACTGAGGGCAATAAAGTGAAACTCTGTCTCTTAAAAAAAATAATAAATAAATAAAGGAGGATATAGCTCAAAGGAGTAGGACACTGGCCCCATATACCAGAGGTGGTGGGTTCAAACCCAGCCCCGGCCAAAAACTGCAAAAAATAAATAAATAAATAAGATAAAATAAAAATAAAGGATAGTATTCATATGAAGTATTTCTAAAAACTATATTGTTTCTGAACATGTTCTTAAAATAAAAAGATTATGGAGATCTGCCTAGGAGTGATAAACACGAAATTCAGGGTATTTGCCTTTGGGAAGGAATAATAATAACAGGATTATGGGATGCTATGAAGAGATTCCAACTGTTCCTTTAATTCTTTTGTAGGTTTTTATTTTCATATAATTTCAAACTTAAAAACAGTAATAAGACTGTTACTTATTATTCAAAAGCTCAGGTATCCCTTCTCAGGTATCCCTTCTCTGTGTTTTTATTTATTTTTCATCTCTGTCTCTCTCACACTCTCTCTCCCTCCCCCTTTCCTTCCTCTTTCTCTCTCTCTATCTCTCGCTTTTCAAATACACACACACACACTTTACCCCTAACTAAGAATCCTGGCATAATGACCAAAATCAGAGAATTTACTATCACCCAGTGTGTGTGTGTGTGCGCGTACGAGAGAGTCTCATCAGCTGCCAATAAATATGTATTGCAGTATATCTATCATGGAAACTGAAATAAAAAGTAGAAGGAAAATGTCCAGATCTCCAGGATCCAGACTCTAGTTTCTACTTCAAAACACGCTTGTTTTTTTGTATCATATAGATACAAAATTCATGTGATGAAACTCTAATCTCCTCCGTGACGGTATTTGGAGGTGGGTCCTTTGGGACCTAATTAGCATTACGTCCTGGAGGTATAGTCTTCATGATTGAGTTCATGCCCTATAAGAAGAGACAGCAGAGATTCATATTCTGTCTCTCGCTCCTATTTATCTCTCCATCTCCCCACTACATGAAGATAAACCAAAAATAAGGTCATGTGCAAGCGAGGAAAAGAGCCCTCATCAGGGACTGAGTAGAGGTGCCCAGCACATTGACTTTGGACTTCCCAGTCTTCTAAACAGTGAAAAATAAATGTCTGTTGTTTAAAACATCCAGTTTATTGGATTGTGTCATTGCAGCCTGTGCAGAATAAGACAGACAGCCTCACTCTGCAGCTGAAAAATAATGACTCACGAAGGCTGCCACTCCAAGCCCTCTGCAAAATGAGATAAAAATGCCCAAGGCTGCTCATTACACAACTGCTCACGGTTTATTCTCAGGTGTGGGTGATGCTGTACACTCCCACTGAGACATCTAGTGGCAGGAAGGTGACAGGAGACTTGTATGCTCAGGGTTTTGCATTTCAACTCATAAAACGTATACTGGGTCCTCTCCTCCAAACCCTCAAGGGCTTTTGTTTACCCCAACTCCTTTCTAAATCACCCAGTGAGGCATAAAGAGAAAACAGACTATGTAAGCACAGTAAAGTTGCTCCATAAATAGTAAGTAGAACTGCCTTACGTGGAGATATAATGAATGCAGGCAATGTGCTAGGCCCTAAATAGAATTCAGATATCAAGATCATGATATGAATTCAAGTGCAGGAGTCTACAATTATCCAGATTATTTAGAAACTATTGCTCTCTATAAGAAGTCCCTTAAAAAAACTAACCAACAACAACAACAAAAAAAAACCCTGACTTTACAAAACCACGTGCAGATATGGGACAATTAACAAAATTCATTGTATAGGAGTTTAGAGGGAAATCAAGTATTCTTAGTATTCTTTATTGAATTAAATTACAATGGAGTTGTAAATTGGCATATCCTTCTCATAGAAATAACACACTACAATTCTGTAAATCTCTTCTTTCAAACAGGTAAGACTAGCCTATACTCTCTAAGATAAGGAGTTTTGAGGTGTTTCCATATAAAATAATAATGTATGAAGTATTTACATCTGTTATAACTGCCATATCCTCTTTTCAAACGTAGTTTTGAAAGGACTGCTCTTCAAAGGAGATTTGAACCTTTAAAGCTCTTGGGTGTAGAAGGAAAGATTCCAGTACTTGGGAATATAATCAATATTTTTAGGAGATCCTTAATGCGAATTAGGAGTTTGTACTAAAAATGTTGAGGAGCAAGAGCTAAAAGTCAGAACAAGGGGAGAAATATTCACATGATTGAAAAACTATAGGTGGCTCAAAGGAGTAGGGCACCGGCCCCATATGCCTAAGATGGCAGGTTCAAACCCAGCCCCAGCCAAAAACTGCAAAAAAAAAAAAAAAAGAAAGAAAGAAAGAAAGAAAGAAAGAAAAACTATAGTAATGGAGACGTTACAGGTTTGGGGCCATGGAACTCTTGGATATTGTTGATATTTTTTGCAGAAGGATTACAAACACTACAGAGCATCAATACCCAAACCTATTTATAGTAAGTATGAGTGGTATGATATTCTCCAGACCAGAGAGAAACTTTTTCTGTAAAATGTAAGAAAGTAAATATTTTAGGCTTTGCAGGCCAAATGGTTTCTGTCAAAACTGCTCCACTTTGTCTTTGAAGCATGAAAATAGCCAGAGACAACACTGCAAAAAAAATTGAGCATGGATGTGTTCCAGTAAAAAATTATTTACCAAAGCAGACAGGCAAGCAGAATTTAGCTTAAGAGCTGTCATTTGCTGATCCCCTGCTCTACACTCCCAGTAATTTATTTTTCTCTTTAAAAAAAATGTATTTATTTTTTGGCACCTCAAGATCATTGAGTAGGTGAAAATACCACTCACAATAGACCTTGGGCTAAATTCTGACACCCTATATTCTGTGCTGTCCATTTATCCTTTTCCCCAACTTTCCACAACCAGGTTCTTTTCTGTTTCTTTCTCCTTCTACCCCCACCATGAGTCTGGAATTCTCAGACAACACTTCTCAGAAGCCCTTAATGGGGCTATGGGAAGAAAGCAGAACTTAATGAGACACAAAAATATATGAATGGCCACCACCTGACTCACACAATCATCACTTTTGTAAAGACTCTTTTAACCATAAACAACGAGGACTAAACAAAGAAGCAAATTACACAATGGACCCCAATAGGTGCACAGTATTCTTGTAAATCCTGGCTGGTGGTATTACTAGGAAGAGATGTCATGTGGGGAAAGGGACCAAAGGAAATTACAGAATTTCTTGTAACTCATCTTTCACAGTGAAGAGCAAGGAAACTGTCTCTAAAAGTTAGAATTTAATGTGCCATTAAACAAGTGCCATTGTTTACAGTGCTAGAGTTATATAACTAGTATCATGCCACAGTGTGGATATAAAAGGTTGGGAAAGGATTGCTTGTAAATGGCTTCATGTGATGAGATACTGATGACTACTGTAAGTATTAGTCAGGAGCCCCCAGGAAATAAAAACAGAGTAATTACAGGAATTTAATAAAGGGATTGTTTACAAAGAGTATAAGTAGGGAAATCAACAATAATGACATAACTTATTTTTGAAACTGATTATTTCTGAGGTTAATAAGAAGTCTTATTAATAAATTATTCCAGACAAATGGGTATAAACTGAGTCCGGCCCAGAGCAGCTATAATTTTGGAATAGGACAGTACCCCCAGTCTAGTAAGAATAAGGAGCTCTTAACACCCTTAGACCTAAAAAGACAAAAGGATGAAATGTTTACCAAAATTTGGTAGGTATCGAATGAAAAGGTCAACTAACAGGAACTGTGGCCCCAATAGAAGAAAGCATCCAATCTAGGGTGAGCCGACAGTGGGAAAGTGGGTAAATTCCAAAGTCTCCACAGTTGGAATTATCTTTAAGCTCTGACCTCTTCTGCAACTTTTTGAAACATTCTCAGAAACCTCAACTGCCACATTATTGAACAATCTTCTCCACATTTATGTCCTTGCATGTTGTAAAAAGACAATAAAGTAAGAGGTTCTTCTACTCGCCATTGGCCGAGAGTAAGCCTGTCTCTCACAGTGGAATGAATGAAAGCACTAGGTCTACATGAATATATTTAGCCTCGTTTACTCCAGAATTCAAAAAGATATGGCGGCTCGGGCGCCTGTGGCTCAAGTGGCTAAGGCACCAGCCACATACACCTAAGGTGGCAGGTTTGAATCCAGCCCAGGCCCGCCAAACAACAATGACGGCTGCAACCAAAAAA
>NW_003852425.1:8595865-8613694 GCF_000181295.1 Otolemur garnettii | reverse complement strand
CCCAGCTACTTGGGAGGCGGAGGCAGGAGACTCGCTTGAGCCCAGGAGTTGGAGGTTGCTGTGAGCTGTGATGCCACAGCCCTCTACCCAGGGGGACAGCTTGAGGCTCTGTCTCAAAAAAAAAGATATGGCAACATTTCTCGGCTATAAGCTCATTACAACAGGTATCACCAGCCTGGGGATAAAATAAAATGAAACAGATATTTTTCACATTTGTCATAGGAAATTCCCTTGCTCTACTTTCTGGTCCACAGATGTCCTCAAAGGAACTTAAAGAAGTCTGGAGTTTGGTGAAACAAATCAGTGATTCAAACCAAGAGTAAAGCTGCTTGAACACAAATGGATAATGCAAAAGAGTGGGGTAAAGTTGGTATAATGCTGCAGTCATCACAAACTTGTCCCTGGCTGCTTTACAGTACATAAATAATAGGACCTATGGAATAGACAGAACTAGGAACACTGACGTAGAGTTTCAAAACAGCAACATGTTCTCCTTTGCACAGGATTACTTTCCTTTCTGCATGAGGATATGAAAACCGAGAAGAAGAGTGATTATGTGACTAGCATGCTGAAGAAGCCAGAGCAATGCACTTCACGTCCAGGCCCCCAAATGCATCCTCCTGCTATAGAAAGTCCACTGTTATCCTTTCTGAAATATGACCAAGCTTAAGTTCGTGTCCTTGGCTTCTCTTACTCCTGAGAGGGAAATCTTCTCTATCCATCAATTCATTCTCTTACATGCATTTTTTAAGTCCAAAAATAAGTTTAATGAGGTGTTTTAAAAAATGCCAGCCATTTTTCTTGGCAACTTGAATCTACTTTTCAAAACCAAATTGAGTTTTGCATGAGGTCTAGCTTACTTTAAATATTTAGGACAGTTCAAACAAAAGGAGGAAAGAAGTAAATTTTAAAAGAGGGAGGGAAAATAAGGGAATAAAAGAAAGAAGAAAAACTATTATTAAAATGAAAAATAAAAATATTAAGGAAATGAATGGCACATGTTTTTAGTGAGGGCAGGAGAGAAGAGAGCTATAGCAAGCTTGTCTCCCATCTCCTGGGTGAGACTATTGCCTAAGGTCCCTGAGTAATCACACAGTACGACAAATGACCTCACTTCTATTTTCTACCATATGGAAAACACACCATTCTTGGCCTAACCTAGGATTTCCCAAACTTACACACCTAGATACTATTCATGCCTTCAGCAATTGAACAAAAGTAAACAAAAAAACAAGAATATTTTCAACCCATCAAGAGTTTTCAGAAAGATGCCCTGGCCTGAATGGTTGCCCCAGTAGATTCCAGAAAGATGGAAGCAAAGGGCCAGAAAAAAGAATTCTTGATAGGTCCTTTCAGAAGAAAATAATTTGCTTCCTAACAATGATTTTCATAGATGATTAATATGCTTCAATCAATTGAGGATTCATTGCCTATTACATGTAGTACATAAAACTGAGCCGGACTATGGTTATGGTGATGACCACTGGCCTAAGAAAACTCAGCTTCCCTAATGATTTGTATGCGGTAGAGGTTGTCATAGTCTACTTTTGCTGTGGCTGATCGGAAGCTTAGAATTCACCATTGAGCTCACACGTCCTAATTGTTCCTAATAATGCTTTTCTACAGGTTTCCCCACACCTGATCCTGACCTCCTCCATTCTTTTTCTTTCTTTCTTTCTTTTTTTTCTGTAGAGATAGAGTCTCACTTTGTTGCCCTCTGTAGAGTGCCATGGCATAACACTGCTCACAGCAACCTCCAACTCCTGGGCTTAGGCAATTCTCTTGACTCAGCCTCGTGAGTAGCTGGGAGGTGCTACTGGGACCACAGGTGCTCACCACAACACCCGGCTATTTTTTTGTTGCAGTTCGATTGGGGCTGGGCTTGAACCTGCCACCCTCAGTATATGGGGCCTGCGCCCTACCCACTGAGCCACAGGTGCCACCCTCCTCTGTTGTTTAGTTCCAGTCTTCTATTTGTCTGTTTTTTACCTTTTGGCACCAATGCATTTATTTCAAATCACTTCAAATACTTTTGAAAAAAGTAGATAGTAAACAAATTATTATAAAACTTTACTTACCTTTAAAGAACTCACAATCTTATAAAAAGATATGATTAAAAACACTGTTGAAGGCTCGGCACCTGTGGCTCAGGTGGCTAAGGTGCCAGCCACAGACACCTAAGGTGGCGGGTTCGAATCCAGCCCAGGCCTGCCAAACAACAATGACCGCTGCAAAAACAACAACAACAACAAAAAGCCAGGCATTGTGGCAGGAGCCTGTGGTCCCAGCTACTTGGGAGGCTGAGGCAGGAGACTTGCTTGAGCCCAGGAGTTGGAGGTTGCTGTGAGCTGCGATGCCATAGCACTCTACCCAGGGGGACAGCTTGAGGCTCTATCTCAAAAAATAAAGAAATAAAAATTTTTAAAAAACACTGTTGAAATATTACATAATCTGCAGAAGCCATAAAAGGGAAGCCCAAAATAAATATGTATTAAAGTCATATCCAGATAGGAGACCACTTTTGGAGATGTCGAATAAAATGAACATTGAATGGCACAAGAATCCAGCCCCTGAGGAGGGTGTGAAATTACAAAAAAGAAAGCTCAGGGCGTGATTACGTGCGGATACTGCTTGGCAGAAGCCTAGGAGCATGAAGGGGGAAGACTGGAAATACAGCTTGGATCCATGAAGGAGTGATAATTGTAAATCTCCGAACAACTTCAAATCTATAAAAAGTTTGTGAGCAGAAAAATAACATAATCGAGGTGATCTAAGAGGTCACATCATTGCAGATAAACTGAGGGTCATAGGGACCAATTTGTAGAAATGTGTTTAACAAAGAGATACCTTCTGGGGTTTCCAGGATGGCTGAGAAGACGCCCTGCCTGCCTGGCTTTTGTTTTACAAACACAGGCAAACACCATAAACAAAATGTTTTGGGGGGGGGCAAAGAAAGGAAGACATCCTGGTTACATCTTCAGAAGGATGCAAGAGAAAGTTCAGCTGCCGCCTTCTGCCATCCCTGCCACCATCAGCAATCACGAGATGTAGCTGAAGGTTCCTGTGGGGATTCACACCCCTGGCCAGCCGCTAGAGGGAAAGGCGTGTGAGGTGAGGGAGACAGGCGCAGCCACTATGCCACTGCCTTTATGCCTTGGGGCTATCCCAACCCGGTGACGAAATCTGGTTCTGTAGCTCCTGTCTGCCTATCCAACATCCAGCTGCTAACCAGAATCATCTCTGGATGTCACAACAAATGAATCAGGCTCTGGCACATTTCCACAAAATCCTGAGAAGCTGGTGATGGGGGGGGGGGGCTTCTTTTTCAAAGAATGACATCATGACCTAAGTCCAACATTTGGACAGTTCCAGAAAGGCCCATCTTCGAAGCTGGCAGTGAATCAGAGGCTTTCTGACACTTCTGTTATCACCATAACCTTTATTTCCAGACTTAACATCAGTGAACTGGGGCCAGCTGTACTGGTTGGTATAGCTGTTGAATGCCTTTTATGAAGAAGAAAAAAAAAAAAGTTTACCTTTGGCGCGAGTTTGCCCCTGACACTGTTTTCCCCGCAATCATAGCCATTCCCTGCTCTCGTTCCCAGGCTCCGCATGGCCTGTGACATTTGCTAGGACTCACGTGGGGAGCGCAGCTCCGTGGGCTCCCGCTGACGATTCCCAGGAACTTCCCTGAGGACCAGGGCCATGCAGGCTCTGGCACGCAAGGGGAGGGGGGTGAAGGGGGAGGCAGAGAGGATCTGGGCGTCAGGAGGGCCCGGGGCGGCCTTGGCCAACCTCGGCGAGGAGTGAGATTTAACCCAACAGCCCAGTCGGTGTTGGGCCCCTCTCTTTTCACCCTTCTATTGGCGCTGCTGCTGGCGCTTTGGAAGGCCGGCAGTCATCCTCTCTGGAGCCCTTCCTGCCTCACTCGGCTGCGCTTAAGCTTTTTCTCCACTAACAGGGGTTTGCGAGTGCAAATCTGAGCCCATCAAACTTTCCACTTCTTAGGTCTCTAAACGCAGTGCCCAAGTTCAGACTTAAGCGACCGAAGTAGTCCAGGCTGCGCCGCGCGGGGCTGAGCGCAGAGGAGGCAGCGCGCACCAAAGGCCGGAGCGTGCGCCGCCTCCGGACAGCCGCGCTCCGGCAGCCGCGCGCCTGACAGCATCTTCTCCGCGCGCGCCCCGGGCGCACCAAGCCAAGCCGTCCGGCCCAGCTTCTCCTGCCGCGTAGTCAGTGCTACCCTGGCCCTAAGAATGGGGCTGTAAGGCGGCAAGGCTCTTGCCTCTGTGGTTTTAAACGTTCGTGACATCTACCAGAACGTGCTATAGTTGGTCTCTGCTCCTAAGGTGCCCGGGTCACCAACCGTAGGGCTTTCCCTGAAATTGATACGGGAGCATGGGGAAGCAGAAGTTTTGAGCACGAGGCCCATCAGAACTTTCCCCGTTTATGTCAAGCTCTTATCATTCCTGCCCCAAAGATCTGGTCATGATTGCACATGTCACGTTTTCGCACTGTCCAAGCCGCAGGCTTCACCTGCCCTCCAAAGCATCCCGTAAGTAAGCACATGGGTTCCTCAGTAGCCCCGGAGGAGGTAAAGCCCCAGTCAAAAGTGGTAAAAGAAATGCTCAGAGGTGTGGGGGATGCACAGACAGAGGTCCCGAGTCCTGAGAGAGCTTCTGGTTTCAGAAGGTGTTCTTCCCAAAGACAAAGGGTTGGTGTGGTAACCGCCCTGGAGCAGAAAGAAGCGCCATCCATGTCTTAAAGCACTTTCTTTTTTTTTTTTTTTTTTTTTTGAGACAGAGCCTCAAGCTGTCCCCCTGGGTAGAGTGCCGTGGCTCTACAGCTCACAGCAACCTCCAACTCCTGGGCTCAAGCGAGTCTCCTGCCTCCGCCTCCCAAGTAGCTGGGACCACAGGCGCCCGCCACAACGCCCGGCTATTTTTTGGTTGCAGCCGTCATTGTTGTTTGGCGGGTCCGGGCTGGGGATTCGAACCCACCACCTTAGGTGTACGTGGCTGGCGCCTTAGCCCGGTGAGCTATAGGCGCCGAGCCTTAAAGCACTTTCAATCACATGTCTAGGGCGAGGGCAAAGGGGGAAAGGAAAGGTGAGGGAAATTCCTGATGATTTTACAAATGTTAAAATTCCATAGATTTGGCCAGTCCTGTTTTTTTCTCTTTCACTAATTCAGAATTCTATAAAGGAAGAGGATGACATGGAAGAAACTCATTGGCCTACGAGAAAAGGACCCGTAGGCGTTTAGGTGTTATATATGTGAAGCCAGAAGCTCTGGAGCATCAGGGAGACTCCAACTTCAGGCAACAGCATGGGTGAATATGGCCTCCTGTGTCCTGGGAGGGGAAAGCTGGGCTGGTGCCTGGGCCCTGGCCCCTGGGCTTGCCTTGCAGACGAGGACATAGTTCAGCCTTGGTGGGAAGAGTTTAGTGTGAGATTAGGGTGGAATTGGGTTTCCAAATACATTCTCTGATGCCTTACTATTTGCTCTGTCAGTTTTTTACAGGAAGATCTTCATTTTGCAACTGGCAGGGCTGGTGCTAACTTATGACTTCACTAACTGTGACTTTGAGAAGATTAGAGAGAAAAGTGAGATTATTTGTAGGAAACTGGACCACTATATGAACAAGGTAAGTGGAGAAATTTTTTAAAACAAATGTATTCTTATCAGAGGGTAGGCACACATGTACTTGAACTACATTTTAACTTTCTAGAAAAGACAAATAATTTGGGGGAAAAATCATGGCCCATAATTTTAACGAAAATTTTTACAAGTGATATTCAAACATATTTGGCATCTAAAATGATAGCTAGAAATCCGTATGTTCTAACTGTGCAATGGTGATTGAGGAGTGTCAAAAGGTAACATGTCACCAGGGTGTCTACCCTTTGCTAAACTGCTGCTTTCACTGTGAAGGAAAAAGACAAGGGGGACAAGGGCTTGAGAAAGAAGGAATAAGAAGGAAGAATTCTTAAGAGCCAAGCCGTAGGGAGTGTGGACAGCTCAGGGGAGAAGCTAGCTCTGCTTCAGGTCTTCCTAGAGTTCCAGATGCTTCAGGTTGCTACTCCAGGATGTGGCCTAGTTTGGGTTTCTTAATATACAGGAGAAATCGTTTTCCTGAGTATTCTAATTTCTAGATAGAGTTTGTGCACGAATGTCTACAAGGTACACGTGGGCACTCAAAGAATGACACTGTTGCCCTCAGCCTAATGCTGTGCGCAGATGTCCCTGCTGGGGGCGGGGGGGAGGGGCGGGGAGAAGGGGAGGCTCCGTCTGAGACACTCTGATGTTCAATTTCAAACCCTAGTCAGCACCATAAGAAGACTAAGCGTGTCTCTGCTTTGGCAAGGACATAGGAAACAGATACCTAAGCAGAAACTTCTTTCAGAGCATCTTTAAAGCCTGGGAGCAGGGGTTAGAGAGTAATCTTCCCCGCGGACTGAAGAGTCTTTGCTGTTCTTGATATATTTATTCTCTCTCTCTCTCTTCCTCGCTCTCGCTCTCTCTCTCTCTCTCTCTAGACCAAAACCACCCAGTTCAACAGCACTGTCTCCTGTAATAACAAGGTGAGTAAATGGTCAGTGCCGCTGGCTTTGCAGACAGTTGGAATCCTTTCTGAGGAGGGGGTACCCCGTGGTGCACAGAACCCCGGGCAAACGTCTGAGCTCTAAGGCGCCGCCAGCCCCTCTGGCGACATCTGGGCTACCAGAGCCGGGCTGCACACAGCTTGGGACGCCACTTTTGTTCCAGTTTAGAGGGAGGAGGTTTCTCTCTGGACCGAGCGGGATTCCGGGAGAGGCTGCCCGTCTTCCTCCCAGGAGGAAAGGCAAATCGGGAGCTGGGACCAGGGAAGCATGTCAGGGGCACCACCTGCCGGGTCCGGTGCCTCCGCGCTGGGCGCGGGCTTTTAGCGGCTCCTGGGCTGGAGACTGGGGCGGAGCAAAGGCGGTGACGGTCCTGTCGCGTCAAGCTCCCTCTGCTACTCTCGCCACGCCCCTCGGTCGCTTCTCGGTCCCTCACCTCCTCCGCGACCTCTTCTCTCTCGCGGAGACATCTTTGCTGCGTCTCGACCGGCTCCCTCGCCGCCCTTCGCACTCCGTGCACAGCAAGCCGCTCTATGATTTTTTCTTTATGGCGTTTTCTCCTTTTCTCATAAACTTTATCGCCGGTGAGCAGTCACATTGCCTCAGTGAAATCGACCGCATGACCTTCAGTCCCACTCCCGGCTGCACGTCCCTCTCCAAGGAAGTGTTTGCGCTGACGACCCGCGCCACCTTCGCCCTCGACTGCCCGGGCTACCCGGGGGGCCAGGTAAGCCCGACGCCGCGATGCTCGCGGCCACACCGTCCGGCTCACCTGTGCACAAGCCTTTCTGATTTTTATTCAGGTTTTATCTTTCGATCAGCCAGGTACAAATTGTAGGTTGTCAGTTAGTCTCACAGTGACACCTGGACTCAAAGTCGCCTATTTCTAAGATTCTGATTCTGTTGTAGCTGAATAATGGTTCTAAACCTTAGGTCGCATGACTGTTTAAAAATGCCATCTCGGAGGGTCCCAACCCAGACCTTCAAAAGCAAAAGCTCAGAGCGTGAGGCTCTCTTCAGAGTCCGTTCCGAAGCCAGAACACCACTGCTCGGGCTGGTCACTTATGCTTCTTTCCTAAAATGTCATGTTACGCATAACGTCTCTACCTTATGTTTGCTAAATGCCTGGATGGGAGCTATTGCTGTCTCTTTACATGATAGCCTTTTGCACATGGACTACGTGCAGTTGAAGGATTGTGTAACTTTAACTATGGAGGTGGTGTAGGGGAGAGTTAGGAGTAAGGAACTCTGGAGACTGCCTGACTCTGTATCCTAGCGCTAAAACTCCTAACTGCCTAGACTTGGATAGATTACTTACTTTGTAGTGCCTTGGCTTCATGGGCAAAGTAAGTAGCATATTAGTAGCAAAATCAGTAGGATGTTTACGAGAATTAAATGAGTCAATGCATGTAAAAGCATTTGGTACGATGGCTGGCAAACATCTAGTGCTTAGTATATGTTTATTTTATTGGCAAGAGAAGAGGAGACTTTATCATCAGGATGACAAGTTTAAGAAAGACAAAGCCAGGCAAGCGCAGATGTGTGTGATTGCTGTTTATTAATCAGGTGGACTTTATCAGTCTGCAATCTGAGTGTCTCAGTGGCCAAGACTGTCACACTTTAAGGGACGGGAATTGAAACCATAGGGCTAACCTGGCCTGAATTTGAGTTAGAAAGTCAATACAAGGTGGCGATTATGAGAAACTGGTCTGGCTCTAGGAGAACCTGGCAAATCCACAGATGGTCATGATGAAGTTCATTCATGGAAGAGGACCACAAAGGACAGATAGGCTAACCCAAGTTCTTGAACAGCATTTGAGAAAAGGGGAGTCTGGTAAAATTTATTTCAGTCGCCTCTCAGCCCCAAAGTGAAATCCAAACCCTATAATAATTATGATTTAGCAAACTGGAGACTGTAAAATTTTTGCTTACTAGCCCAGTGACTTGGTTAATCTAAATACTGTTTGTCAGGGAGGCCAAGTCTATCACTGCTCAAAGGTAATTCACGTAAAAGAATATCCCAGAATCCTCTGTTCAAATATATCTTCAGGTGTCTGCCAGACATGCGGGTGGTGAAGGGACAGGGAACAGAAGTACTTCGGGACCAAATAATAGAGTAGGTTTACTAAATTACGCCTATAAAGATGTGGAAGATAGGTCCTGCCCGTGAGGAACTTACGATCTTATCAGATCATGAAATCAGAATTCTATTCATTTATTTAGTCATTTAACAAATATCAAGTGTTTCCTGAGTATAAAACTTGGTACTCAGCCCTGCGGGGAATGCCCATGATGTAACTTAAGAACATGTGCCAGCCAAGTTAAATAACACACTGAGAATTTCCTGAAGAAAGATTTGAGCAACTAGCAGAGGCTTAGGGAAGGAGGTGGTGTTTGGCCTCAGGGCCAGGGTTAGGTGGTAGATCCCTAGAAAAACACACACTACCATATAGTAAGCAGGTGTTTTGGGAACACCCTGAGAGATGGAGTTAGATAAAGAAGGAAGGGGAACTGGCATTCAAGAGTCCCTAAAGATAGTGAAAATTAATTTTGACTATTGATTCTCCTATTCCACAGATAGATAACACCCAGGCAACGACAAAAGGAAAGAAAAGAGAAGTCACAACAAATAAATGCCTGGAACAAGTTTCTCAAATATCAAGATTGTGGCGTCGTTTCCGCCGAACTTTTCAGAAACAAAAGAAGCGTTCTTTGTTATGGTCGTATCTCACAGTGTGAAAAGAAATCGTTTTTATTAAGTAGATAGAACATTAACTCTAACTGTGATATTTAAAACACAACCAATAGTTATTTTTTAAATCCAGAAGAGTTTCTTAACTTATTTTTGTAAGCTTTCATTTTTTAATTTAAGTTTATACTGCAGGAGAAGTACTACCCCTCACATGTCTGGGAAACTTCTATGGTATTGATGACTGGCTCAGAAGTTTTAGTAGGACAGCACAAGAAATGTCATTACAGGTAGAAGAAATAGCTGCCTTTTAAATAGAGGTTTAGATGCTATCATTGAGTTCAACATTCTCTTCTTTGAAGGAAAAAGTTCTTCTTCTACTATAAAGAGACCTTTTAGGTTTCTTTCCTGGAATAAAGCTTATACAACTCCAGCTGAGAATTACTGCCAAGAGCCAGTCATCAATGTCATGGAAGTATGTTTGTTATAGCTACTCTATATATCATTTTCAACTTTATAAAATGTGTTTTTAATTTATTTTGTGAGCACTTTTGAAAATGTACATGTTCCTTTGTAATTGATACTATATATTTCTTAATAAAATAATTATCAAATTAGTTTCGTAAGAATGGTCTTTTAAGCTTAGTGGAAAATTTTCACACATACTTTTGTAAGGGACATCACTTTTCTTTAGGTTTATACTTCTGCTCATCCCTGGAGCCTTCTGATCACCCCCACCCCTCACCCCCGTACATTATATTTGTTGGGGCTGCCTATAGGAGAGACTACTCAGAGACAGGTAGCTTTGGGATGCAAGCCAATCATCCTTTTCTTAAATGATATCACTAGTGCTTCCTTCTTTCCATTGTTGAACTTGTATCCTACCTAGAAGAAACAAAGAAGTCAAAAGTGAACAGGGGATGTCAAATCCATTCTTGAACTCCTGCTGCCAGCCAGAGCCACAGGCACCCTCCCACTCACCTTCCACTCAGCCCAAGACATAATAGGGCACATGGAAATACATGAATTTCTTTTCTTAGGAGTGTAAATCTTTCCCCAACTAGTGCCTTGAATGGTTGGGGCTGAGCCATAGTAGAATGTCCTTAAATCCATGTTACTTGACAACAGGTAAGGGGAAGTTTATATTCTGTACCTAATAAGCACTTAAATAGCACTCACTGTGGGCCAAGCCTTCAGTCAAGTAATGGGATACAAAAATAAATATTATGAAACACAGCCTTTATCCAGAGAAGCTCAGGGTGTAGCTGAATAGGTAGTTTCTTTTGCCCTGAGGAAAATCAGGACAGGCCTGATTTCCAAAACCTTCCTCTTTAAACCTGGCCCAGGGCTTTACATGCCATTTGGGTGGATCTAGAAGGGGCCAGTATTCATTACTTTTCTGTGCAAAAGTTTAGACCAGTATTCATTAGTTTCCTGCACAAAAGTTGAATAGGGGGACAACATTTTAAGTCTATGAACTCTATCTAAGTATAGAGATTCACTGACAAAATTTCACTAAACTGTGAAAAGAAATACTCTCACGATTTTTCTTGATGTTCTGGGCCCAGTACCTCTAAGAGCAGAGAGGAATAAAGGATTGGGGAGAAAGACAATAGCTCAAAGTCATCACGTTGAAGTTTTCTTTAACTTTTATATCATTGATATATTCCATTCTATATATCCCCTAGTGTTTTAGTATCACAATAGTCATTTAAATTATGTGTACTACCATGTAAAAGCAACGTGCAAGATGCATCGTATTCATCATAGACTTCCTATGGCTCAATTCCTCTTGGTCAAAAATAGAAGTTCCTTTAGCTTTGCAGAATCTAGTTGCCATTCCCTCATTCTATGCATATCAAAATAAAGGTCCGGGGGAAATGTATCAGATGACTTACTGAAGTCAAAATACTAAGCCTCTATCATCCTTCAAACTTACAAATTAAATTTATAAAATAAATGGAATTTTTAGTATCTCAATTGTATTCTTTTCTAAATCTCGCAAACCAACTCTCTGAGAATTACATCAGAGAATAACATTAAACTTCTCTGGGTTTTTAAGTGTTCCCCTCTTTTCATTATTCAAAAGTATTAACTTTTCTCACATGTTTTTGTTCTGTTAACTATGAAACTATCTTTTGGAATTCCTTTGAAATTCGGGATAAGCATACGGCCAATTTTGGTGATGAACAATAAGGATTTTTAAAACTCAAAAAAAAATGTTTCTTCACTTTTGAAAAGGGCAGTATAATGATAGATACACCATCTGACAGCCTGTGTACAAGGAAGCATATAGCGGCAATTATAATTGTCAATTATGTGAAGACTACCATTAAGATGAACCCACGAGGCTCGGCGCCTGTGGCTCAACCGGCTAAGGCACCAGCCATGTACACCTAAGGTGGCGGGTTCGAATCCCCAGCCCAGACCCGCCAAAACAACAATGACGGCTGCAACCAAAAAATGGCCGGGTGTTGTGGCGGGCGCCTGTGGTCCCAGCTACTTGGGAAGCGGAGGCAGGAGACTCGCTTGAGCCCAGGAGTTGGAGGTTGCTGTGAGCTGTAATGCCATGGCACTCTACCCAGGGGGACAGCTTGAGGCTCTGTCTAAAAAAAAAAAAAAAGATGAACCCACGAATAGCAGAAAAATAAGATGCAAAGAGCCTGTGGTTTTAAATGCATAGTCAAACAAGTGCATCGGTCCGCCCTCCTCACCCTGTCTCTTGATTTCCCATTGTTTGATCTAGTCAAGTAAAGATTTTGTTTTTGTTTTGTTTTTCTTTTTCCTTTGTGTGTGGTTATCATTTCATACTATTGAATGCTGCAATTTATCTGCATGCCAAGAAAAAGTAAATTAAGCTCCATGGCCGGGCACAGTGGCTCACGCCTGTAATCCTAGCACTCCGGGAGGCTGAGGCAGGTGGATCCCTGGAGCTAAGGAGTTCAAGAACAGCTTGAGCAAGAGCAAGATCCCATCTCTACTAAAAATAGAAAAAAACTAGCCAGGCATTATGGTGGACATCTGTACACCTAGGTACTTGGGAGGCTGAGGCAAGACTTTGAGGTTGCTGTGAGGTATAATGTCAATGTACCCTACCCAGGATGACAGAGTGAGACTCTGTCTCAAAAAAAAAAAAAAAAAAAAGGAATGATTTGAAATGGAGTTGGGGATAAGCAAGATGCAGATGGAGGAAGGCCCTAATATCCAAGAAACAAGCCTGACCTTGTGACCTGGCATTGTGCAGGTGCCGGGAATGTAAGCTTGTAAACAGGATGCTACTCTTTAGTATATTTCACATTGCTCCTGTGTGGCCTGAGGGTCTTTCCCCCTCAAAATTTATGTTAAGACTTAAATCTCCACTGCTGTGGCATTCGGGGATGTGATTAAGTCCTGAAGACTCCACTCTCGTGAATGATTACTGCCTTATGAAAGGGCTGAGAGGATGGGCCTGGGCCCTTTTGCTCTTTCCCTCTCCTGCCACGTAAGAACATTTAGTGGCATATATGAGGTACAGGCCTTTGCCAGACATGAAGCCTGCTGACACCTTAATCTTAGAATTTCCAGCCTTCAGAATTATGATAAATAAATTTCTGCTGTTTATAAATTTCCCTATCTCAGATATTCTGTTATAGCAGTGCAAATAAACTAAGGACCTCCTATAAACAACTCCAATGTCAACAGATTGTGGCCTTGGCAATGATAGCTGAGATGCTACCTTTAGAGACTGCATGCACAGATGCACTCCCCATCTACTCTGCCTTCTGCTAGCTACTCTTGTGGGGAATGGGATGGCAGGGGATTTCAAATTGTATTAGGGATGAATTGACACTGTGTTTGAGGCAGACATCTTGGATATAAGAATCTGTGGGATAATTTGGAGTACACAGATCAGATGGATGTGGAGTGTGCAGATGATTTGGTGGTAGGAGTGCAGCCCATTTCTTATCCTGGTACAATATCTAACACATAGTACATTCTTAATAAATATGCTAAGTAGTTAAAATTAAATTAAAAGTCAAATACATGTTTTCCAAGAGTAAACTCTTCCTTAAAGATCATTATCAGTCAGAAACTGAACTGGCAGCAACAACTATCAGATAAACTGTCTGATGTCTGCCACTACTTTCTTCATCACTTCTACAAGGATGCAAAAGGAAAATTAACGTATGCCCAAATTAATCATTGTTGCTGCAGTCTGTCATATCCCCCACCAGCTTCTTTTCCAACAAATTTTCCCCCTCTTGTCCCCCAAAAATGCAAAATAAAAATGAAAATTGCATTTATTCAAGCATGAAACATCCATTGAGCCTTCACTCTGTGCTATTTCTGGGCACACAGCTCAGCATATGAATAGTTGGGAATCTTAAAATTATGCCAGAGAACAAGTCTCATCTGTGAGCCTTTTGGTCTCATCCTCACTTTCTGTAATGCACCTTTAATACTTCCATTAAAACCGGGTTTTAAAAATGCATTTTTATACACTAAATTTCACAGATTTCCCCAGAATTCACACAGGCTGTTGCTAGAACATGGTGAAATGACAAACAAGTACCAGGTCCCACTGGCTTGCAGCAACAGCAGTTCATTCTCACTCATATTACAAATTGGCACCTGTAAGCAAGCTCAGGGGGCCTTGTCCATAGATCTTCTTGTTCCAGGCCCCAGGCTGAAAAAATGACCCTTGTCTAAGATAGTCTTTTGAGACAGGAAAAGAGCAGAGAGTTGGCAGAAACACACAGCGAATCTTCCAGCTTTCCCTGAGACGTGGTGAACATGATGGTTGCTCAGTGCACCAACCAAAACAAGCCAAAGGCTTCCTACTCATGCCTGCCCACAAACAATTTACTACCAGTCTTGGGCAAAGCACAGGGATATAAATCTTACAGAAGAAAGCATAAATGATTAGTCTGGGAGGGAACATGATTGAGGTACAAAAGATAGCACATTCCACATTTGTAACATTTTATTACTTAAATGTAGCTTTTTTGTTAAATAAGTATCTATTGCTCTTGGTGCTGTTCTGGGAACTTGTTATTTATTAATGAACAAAATGAGAATAAATCTCTATCTTCATGAGGCTTACCCACTAAAATGTTAAAATAAGCCTAGTAAATTAGTTTAGTAGTACAATAAGAAGCTCTTCTCTCTTTTTGAATTTGAATAAATATTGACAAGAAAATAGAATCTTGTTTACTTTCAAGTCATATCTAAAAACAGGGTTAGAAATGCATGCCGCTATTGAGAAATCCAGAGTAAAAAGGAAAGTACAAGTAAGAAAAACATGCCAAGCCCCAAACAATCCATCACTCTGTTAGCATCTGTTCCTTAATTATCTAAACATCCCAAGTGCTCAAGACTTTTGTTTCTGCCAAGTATTATAAAATAAATCAAGATTTTTTTGTTCAAGGATATACTGGTCAGATGTTCAGTTTGGCTATTATTCTCAAGTTATTCTCATTTCATAGCAAAATAACAATTTACAACTGGAAGAAACCTGAGAGATTATCTACTCACATCTCTGTTCATTAGATATCATTGGTAAGACCCTCTTCGTCACAGTCAAGTACAAATATAGTCACATTAGTCACTAGGTCCAAATCTTATTAGGATGCTAAAAAAAGTTTTCATAGGGGGCGGCACCTGTAGCTCAGTGAGTAGGGCACTGGCCCCGTATGCCGAAGGTGGAGGGTTCAAACTTGGCCCCAGCTAAACCGCAACAGAAAACAGCCAGGCGTTGTGGTGGGCACCTGTGATCCCAGCTACTTGGGAGGCTGAGGCAAGAGAATCTCCTAAGCCCAAAAGTTGGAAGTTGCTGTGAGTTATCAAAAAAAAAAAGAAACAAGTTTTCATAAATGAAAGGCATATGGAAACGAATCACTAAGAGCTTATTCCATATGTTGAACTTCTGTTCCTGTGAGGTCCCTGCTATTTTAGTTCATGTTCACATGTCGAGATTGTTCCTAAACCTACACCTTGGCCAGGCAGGGGCAGCTACCTGAGGGGTGGAGTTTCCAACACCCAGGTACCACAATCGGCCCTTAGCTCTATCCAACCGCCCAGATTCCCCTTTCCATTAAGATGAGCTCCTGTTTTGACCTCGAAACTCCTTGTGACAGCAGATCTCAAGGTGTACTAACATAATCCAAAGTTCCAAGTTCATATTTAATACTTTTCTTTGTAGGAGACATCTGCACCCCCCCAAATTGCCCAAGTGTCCAAGTAACCTGTTCCCTCCCCTCAGTACTCAGTTCTACTCCCCAGGGAGTCTGAGAGTTGTGTTGTTGGGATGGGGGGTTCTCTCTCGCTTTTCTTGAGACACTCTATTTGAGATTAAGAAAACTGATTTCCAAACAGAATCAAACAGATCTAACTCCACATTCGAATTCACTTCATATACAGATAGCCAATTTAGATAAAGTAAGTCATCTAAAGGAAAGTCTGCTCTCAAAATCCAGGGTTAAAATGATGCTTCCTATCTGTTTTTAGCAAGAAAGGAAGTATATATTCTTTTACTCTCAACTCTCCCTTTACTCTGACAGTTTTTTTTTTTTGTCTTTCCCTACCCTAACCCCACTTTAATTTTTGCTTTCATGTTACATTGTGTTTATCTTTATACATCTTCTTTAAAATGTCCTGAATGAGACAGAGTATCAATGTGAGTACTTGATATGACAAAAGGATATAATGTTTATTCTTTTTATTTTGTTATTAAGAATATACATGAGCTCCTGAGCTCAAGCAAATCTCCCTCCTCAGCCTCCCACAGTGCTGGGATTACAGGTGAGCCACTTGCCTGAGCGAGAGTGAGACCCCGACTCATGAAAAAAATGGAAAAACCCAGCTGGGCGCCTCAGGAAGTGCCTGTAATCCCAGCAGCTTCTGGAGGCTGAGGCAGCAGGATGCCCACAAGCTGGAGTCTGAGGTTGCAGTGAGCTACCAAGCCACTGCACTCTGCTCAGGGGCATAGGGTGGGACTCCGTCTCAACAAAAAAAAAAAAAAAAAAAGGAAAGAAATAAAAAATAAGCAATGAAATAAAATAAAATAAAGTAAAATAATATACATGAAGCCAGGTGTGGCTCGTGCCTGTAGTCCTAGTACTCTGAGAGGCCCAGGTGGGTGGACTGCCTGAGCTCACAGGTTTGGGAGGTTTGGGGCCAGCCTGAACAAGAGTGAGACCCTGTCTCTGAAAAAAACAAACAAACAAACAAAAACGCCAGGGTTTGTGGCAGGCACCTGTAGTCCTAGCTACTAGGGAGACTGAGACAAGAGAATTGCTTAAGCCCAAGAGTTTGAGGTTTCTATGAGCTATGACGATGATGCCACAGCACTCTACCAAGTGTGACAAAGTGAGACTCTTGTCTCAAAACAAAAAAAAGACTATTCATGGATGAAAGTTGACACTATTTCCTTGCCAGTCCTACCTCCCTCTACCAGTATTTGTACAACACCTGTAACCCCCAGACCACTGGGGTGGCCTAGTTGGAAGATTTACTATACAGATGATGGAGGGATAGAGTTCTTCTCAATGTTCAAGAGATTTAGCTAAATACCTAACTAGACAAATAAGACAAATCATGGCCACTAGTATGGGCCTGGGCCTCAGTACTCATCGCATGAAGATACTGGAAAAGGACATTTAAAATTACTTCCTTCAAAATATCCTTGATCATGGAACCTATGTAGGTGTTTTTACTTCAATTTCCCAAAACTTTTAAAAATGAATTAAGTTTTCCTTGCAATCTTTTATTTAATTAATTTTTTAAAAAATTCAAGGGCATTTAATAAATATATTATTCTGTGCATACTATAAAATAGCTGTCTTAAATCAATATTTTTATTCAAATTTCCCAAACTGTTATTGTCTTCAAAATTGAAAATCAATGCTAAAATTTTCATTATGATTGTGCTTATTGGTTTATTCATGGATATCCATACTATTTTTATTTCTTTTTGTGCCATCACTGAATACATAAAAGTTTATTGAGATTAAATATTCACTTTATGCTGAGGCTTTGATGAATATAAAATATATTATTTGTTTGCTACTTTTGTCCCTAAATTCTAACTCTAATTCCCAATTGTTTTGGTATATAATCTATCTATAGTAAATTCTAAATAGTTGGAATTTAGCTTTTGATCCAAATGAAGTCTATTATACTGAATGGGTCTACCATTCTATGTATTCAAAATAGCAAGTGCCAAATTGGATAGTTTAATTATCATTTAACACAAGGTGCAATACCTGTATACAGCTTTTTAAGTCATTGTAAAAAGAAGAGACTGTCACCTTAAACACAACAATGTAAATCTACATTAAATATATGAATATTACAATATATCCCAAGCTCCATTAAATTAAAACATAGAAAAATGAGCATTTAGGCTCGGCGCCTGTGGCTCAAGCGGCTAAGGCGCCAGCCACGTACACCTAAGGTGGCGGGTTCGATTCCCCAGCCCGACCCGCCGAACAACAATGACGGCTGCAACCAAAAAATGGCCAGGCGTTGTGGCGGGCGCCTGTGGTCCCAGCTACTTGGGAGG
>NW_003852425.1:8581857-8595775 GCF_000181295.1 Otolemur garnettii | reverse complement strand
AAAAAAAAAAAAGAAAAATGAGCATTTAGAATTGGAAATTATGATACTCCAAATTCTAATTACTTTAAGTGACAATTACAGTAATCTCCAACTTTGGGAGTATACCCTACCCACAATTTTAGATATTATATTGTTATCTAATATTTCCTTCTTTCAAAACTGGCAGAAAGAAAAACAAAACAGAAGGTTGTTTAGGTAGTCATTATAGGAAGAGCCTTAAAAATATGATATTCTTATTTCAATTGAGATAAGTTTTTATTTAAATTAAAATTTATAGCTAACACTACTTACTATTTTCCCTGGAGTGTCTCTAAGCCTATACGTTAAATTGATTTAACAACCAATTATTTGCCAGTGAATGAAAGCTAACATTGCAAGTGAAATTTGGGCAATCTGAATGTTTTTGCATTAGTATATAATAGTGTTTGTTGGTACTATAAGTCAGAACTCCACATTACATCTGCACAATAAAACAGTGTCCCATTCTCAACTGTTTGGTGTGAAAATGAATCCTAACTGCAGAGGCCCCCATTCCTTGTGGTGCAAATCACTACATAAGACCACTTGAGTATCCTCACCAGATGGCAGTTGACTTTTCTCAGAGCAAGTGATCCAACAAGGAGCAAGACAGAAGATGCATTCATTGTCTTTTCTGATCTAGCTTGGCAACACTGGTCAATTCTATTCAGTGTGAGAGGAGACTACACAAAAGCATGAATATTGGAGGCAAGAATCACCAAGGGCCACCTTGAAGGTTGGCTACCACAGTACACAAAGTCATTAGCAAAAAAACAGTCAGAAACAGTCAGATTTAAGCCTTTAAAAGAAAAGCTCAAGGGGGGGGCACCTGTGGTTCAAGGAGTAGAGTACTGGCCCCATATGCCAAGGGTGGTGGGTTCAAACTCAGCCCCAGCCAAAAAACTGCAAAGAAAAAAATTTAAAAAAAAATTTTTTAAAGCTCAAAATGACAACACGATATAGCTATATATTTCATTTACCTGGAGCCCCAATGCATTGAACTGAATTGAAAATGATCATTTGTCAATAATGTCCACCACAGCCTCCTAGACCCTCACCCTCCGCTTTTTAAATTCTAACTTGATACTAGTATCCTTAGTGGCATCTCTAATTAAACGGTAATTGCTGATTCCTTTCCTCTTATCATGTATTTACACACTTTGCTGGCAGCTGAATAGTAACTCAGGGAGACAGTGGTGGGGAGAAATTAACTCTAGCCAACTGGTGAAAATAGAAAACTCAAAATCAGCCCGTAACATTCTCTCTTCAAAAGATTATAGAACAACAGTAACATGCATAATTATTGCTACCATAGTACTAGATTTTCTATGACAGTTCTCATTTCAAAACTTCTGCACTGTCCAGCTGTAGGTCAAAAAACATAGATGTAATTGTCAGATAGTCCTAAATTCAAACTGCTAAGCCATCATTACTTAAGTGACAGTTAGATAACTTTTGGGAACCACAGGTTCCTCATCTAATGTGAAACCACACCCATCATATGACCCAATGTTTGGTCTTGGAAACGAGATTGCTGAATGCATATTTCTCCCATCTTCCAGTTGTTCTTCAGTGACCTCCCTTTCTTCTCCTTTTCTAAATCTTGTGCTGGTCTGCATTTGGGCACTAAATAAATTTGGAACTTTTGACCAATCACTTAAACCCAATGAATCAGTTTCTTCAATTATAAAACAGCAATATTTTTTTACTCTAAATATCTCACAACTTATTTTGAGAATTATATTAAGATAATGGGTGTCACTAGTTTTGTATACTGTGAACTCCAGGATAGGAAACTTTTAAAAAAATTTCCCTCCAAACTACCAATGTGTCCAAAAGTATTTATTTCTGATTATAAAATCAACATTGGCATTATATGCCATTTAGAAAGCTCTTTAAAATATATCTAGTAGTTAAAATCATTTGTTTATATTTCTATAACTCAGAGTTTAAAAAATACCAGTTTGTTAGTATTCCAGTCTATTTCAGTATAAACAAACTCAGTTTTTAAAAAAAGAGAGCGGGAGACGGTCTTGCTCCATCACTCCCGCTACAGTGCAGTAGCCTCATCATAGCTCCCTAAAACCTCAAACTCCTGGACTGAGGCAATTATCCTGCCTCAGCCTCTCCAGTGTTAGGACTACTAGCCCGTCCCTGTGTCCAGCTGATTTTTCTACTTTTTTCCACAGTATCACGTTTCTCCTCCACTCTCCCGGACGTGGCTCTCATTGCTTCCCTAAGGTCCCGCCTGAGTGCGACTAGTTTTCTCCAGCGTTCAGAGCCGGAGAACTTGGCAAAGAACGTGATAGGAAACTGTGATCCACGGAACAGAAGTTGCACCTCCTCTACGAGCTCCGGAGGGAGCACTTTATCTATTGCACCGAGGTCAGTCTCCGGAGACGCGATTGGCAGCGGGCACCGGAAGCGTCCTGGAGTCGCTAGCTCCGGCAAAGGTTTGTTCCACGAGACGCGCGGAAGCCGCTGGGCGCATGGTTTCCTTTAGAGCGCCCTCACGGAGGACCCGGGACAGCGGAGGAGATGGAAGCGGGCCCCGAAAGCCGCACGGCCAGTGCGCTGTTCGCTGGGTTCCGAGCCTTGGGGCTTTTCAGCAACGACATTCCACACGTGGTGCGGTACAGCGCGCTTAAGCGCCGGTTCTATGTGACGACCTGCGTGGGCAAGAGTTTCCATACATATGACGTGAGTGACTTTTTCCTTCGCCCGCTTCCAGTGAACTTCCCTCCCGGCCCTCAACTCTGTCCTGAGATCACCTCTGTCTCCTCCCACCTGCCCTTTTTGCCCTTCTCTTCCTCTGTTTTATTTCGCTACCTCCGCACATCCACGTGCCGATTTAACCCCTGCAGGTCACCTGGGCCGAATTTCAGAGATAGCCTGGCTAAGGGAAAACTACTAGAGAACATCTCAGTTATATAGCAAGATATTTGTTCAATAGATATTTATTGACCTTTCATTGATGATGTAAACGTGATTAAGACAAGCCCCTTACATTTTTTCCCCTCTTAACATTCTTAATGAGAAAGACAGACTTGTAAGGTATTTTATTGCTTAATTGGCAACACAGTTTCTAACAAGTCGTGTTAGAAATTCAGACTAAAATACTAAGAACTGGACAGAATGAAATTATGATTTAGTGGAGGCTTCATTTCTTATAGCAATCCAATTTCCTTAAACTTCCCCAGAGTATCTATTTGCTTTCTTGCTTCCTAGAGATAGAGTCTCACACTCACTTTGTCGCCTTGGGTAGAGTGCCATGGCATCCATCATAGCTCACAGCAACCTCAAACTCCCGGGCTCAAGAGATTGGATTCAGTCTTCCAAGTGGCTGGGACTGTAGGCACACGCCCCCTAGACTGGCTAATTTTTCTATTTTTAGTAGAGGCTGGTCTCTAACTCCTGAGCTCAAGGGGTCCTCCTGCCTTGGCCTCCCAGAGTCCTAGGATTATTGGTGTGAGCCAGTGGGCCCTGCCCCAAATATGTCTATTTTCAACCAACATAGAGTGTCACTTTAAGCCTTGCAGCAGTTTCTTTGCAAGGCAGGTGTCATCTTGTAGCACCTTTTTATAAACTAGAAAAGTAAGTCTCAGGAAAATTAAGTTATTTGCTTGTTAGTGATGATTTTTCTCCTTTAATTGCTCATCAGTCATTGAAATAGTCTTTTGTTGTTTACTTGTTTCTTTGTCTTCTCCAAGAGAAAGTAAGCTTTGTGGGAGCAGGAACCTGAAGGATAATAATGGCCAGTGTTAAGTCTTTTTTTTTTTTTTCTTCTGGAAAACATGCTGTAGAGTTGTCTTCCATAAAGGATCATCGTTATTGACTGTGTTATTAGCAAGACGAGCTGGGAATTGGGAGCCAATTGAGTTAGTGGAAGAGGAAAGTGAGGGTAGGGCGGAGGTGAGGAGCAACTAGGTTTCTGGAAGCCAAGGCTGGTAGTAGAGAAAGGATGGGTTAGAATGAATACCATTAATCCTGTGGGAGTATTTATTGTTTCCTTTCTCTGCATTTGTCCTTTGCTGACTTTTGCTGCTTAGTATGTCCTTTAAAATGTTAACTTTTCTAAGTTTCTCACTTAAAGAGTTCTTAAAATCTTTGATACAGTGTTTTTCTGACACAGTTTTATACACACTAATTTCTCCCTATGTGCTACTTTCAAAAAAATCCTGTGGTTAGAGTAACACATTTGAACATTTTATAAAAATTTAACCATTTATTGATCTGTGCTTTGAAACAGTTTTTAAGGTCCCCTCTAGTTTTAACCAATGGTGATGCTTTTTTAAAAAAATTTAATCATATCATGGCATGTAAATGCCCCACATCAGGCAATGCATTGGGCTATGACCTCTGAAACTTTAAGTAACTTTGGAGTAAAAAAATAAGGACTGATGAGTCCAGGTGACTAATTTGGTTTACAAGTACTTTATCTGCTTCTGTGGCTTTATTTATTGTTCCTACTCAGATTTCCAATAAATTACAGCAGAAACTAGACAAGTTATTAATAGGCAATGGTGGTAGTAACTGCTAGACATTTACTAGATGACTTGTGCCATTCTGTTTTATACAAACTTCCTTATTGAATCCTCGTAACTGTTACATAAAGTGGGTAAAGTAGTAGGATGTTTTAGTCCCTATTTTATATATGAGGAATTTGAACCATGGGAAGGTTAAATAACTTTGAGTTACTCAGAGACGGCAAAATATAACAGGGAAAAGCTGAGAAAGCAAAGGGCAAAAAGGGAATCCCTTGATAGGTGGGAAGAGAGAGGCGGAATCCTTAGGACAGAGCTGGATTAGTAATCGTAGATCAGGGTCAGCAAATTGCAGTCTGCAAGCCAGTCTAGCCCTCGATTTATTTTTGTATGACCCAGGAGTTATGAGTGGTTTTGACATTTTTAAATGGTTGGGGAAAAATCAGAAAATATTTCATGACATGAAAATTCTGTGAAAATTGAATTAAAGTCTCCATAGATAAAACTTTTTGGAATACGGCCATGCATATTTGTTTATATATTGTATGTAGCTATTTTCATGCTACAGTTGAGTAGTTGTAACAGATACCATGTGGTTTTCAAAGCCTAAAATTTATTGTTTGATCCATCACAGAAAATGCTTGCCTGCCCCTTCCATTGTTACTCATAATAAAATAGTACAAAATTATAAGCTTCCTAAAGAAAATTAGGATCTAGGAAGGACCGCATAGTAAATGTATTCATTAGATTATATCTTAATCTTGAAGTATTAGGTTATTATAATTGTTTTTGTTAGTGACTAACCATTTTTTTCTTTTTTTAAGCAGGTTCAGAAACTTAGACTGGTTGCAGTAAGTAAGTGTGAACTTTATTCTGAATTTATGCATGTTTCGTATTTTTTGAAATTTTTCAGTTTTTTCATAAATTTGGGATTTACAGAACACTTAAGGAATCTAGTGTATATGTCTCACTAACTTACACATCAAAAAAAGACAGAGGGAGAGAAATCTAGGGCGGGATCGTGTTTTGCTTTCAGTGTCGTGTTTCTTTTATCTTCTTTACTTGAAATAGTTCTTCCTATTTTCTTTGAGTTTTATTTTTGAAGAATACAGACTACTTTAGAATGTCTTTCAGTTTGAGGCCTTTTTTGACATTTTAGGGTTAGATTCAGATGATACAGTTTGGCAGGAATCACAGTAAATGACATCAGGAGGCACATACTATTGGTTTGCCTTATTCCTAGCAGTGACAGTTCATCGTTTGGGTAAGGTGGCATCTTTCAGGAGGCTTCATTCTAAAGTTACTATTTTGTCCTTTGTGATTAATAAGTGTCTTGTGGTAATGTGCACTGAAACTGTGTAACTATCCTCGTGTTGTTAACAGTTTTTACCAGCTGCTTCTAGGACTTACTGATCCTTTCCTGAATCAGTTATTGATGCCATCCTTGGTTGCCAAATCCAGGCTTATTATCTATCCCTAATCTGAAAATTTGAAATCTGAAATGCTTCAAAGTCTGAAACTGTTAGAGAACCAACATGATACTCAAAAGAATTGCTTATAGAACATTTTGAATTTTGGATTTTTTGGTTTTTTTTTTTTTCAAAATCTGAAAAAATTCAAAATCTGAAATACTTCTGATTCCAAGCATTTTGGATAAGGGATACTCAACTTGTGGTAATACTCTTTTTCCATCTTTCCTTCTACTATAAGGAAAAGTTTTCTCTTTTCACACATTTTGGTATTTTTTCCATGGGAAGTTTTATTTTTTAAAAACTGTTCCTAGAATAAAGGGCATCTCTGGGCTGAGAGGTTCTTTTCTCACCATCAAATATGATCCTTGTGAGAGAAGCAAAGGACACCTGTGAGGAATCTAGTGTTTATACCTAGTAACCTTAACTTAAAAAAGAGTAGGAGGCAGAAGGAAGACACTGTAACCTAAGTTGAATACAAAAGTAAATGATAACCCTTTAAAATAGTATGGAAACAATCCCACTACAGAATGTGCAGCAGGAAAAATACCTAAGACGCTCCTGTCTATAAAACTCCTGCCCCCAAAAGAGGAAATAAAAAGAAAGGGATGAGAGTGGTAGTAAGAGAGGAATCGGGAAATCATGTCATATGAAACAAAACTAGAACTGATAACCATATTTGCCTTGGAGAAGACTGAATGGAAACCATGTTTTCTTTAAATTTTTTTTTCTTTTTAACCCACCACCTCCAGTATATGGGGGCAGCCCTCTACTTCTTTGAGCCACAGGTGCTGCCCTTCTTTAAATGTTTTAAGGTTGGGCATATAGAATATCAATATATGTTGTTGTTTTTTTTAATTGATCCAAAGGATAGAATTAGAGATTTAGGTTTTGATTTACTTCTAAAATTTTTGATTTACTTCTAAAATTAATGTTAAAATTTTATAGTGCTTGTCAACTTTTATTTAAATAGATACATATTTTAAAATTGTGGCCATGAAAAATGTTTGTATTTGAGGCTTATTTTGTCTAAGATGTAAAAAATCATCCTTTCTTTTATGTTTTCTCCTAGGTAATTCTGTTCCACAGGATATCTGCTGTATGGCTGCTGACAGCAGGCTGGTCTTTGCTGCTTATGGGAATGTTTTCTCTGCATTTGCCCGTAATAAAGAGGTTTGTGTCACTGAACTATTTTTTTTGACTTGTTTGTCTCGTGCAGTTGGTAGTTGCTTATCAAGATAGTGGAGGGAACTTGATTTTGACATTCTTTATCTGGACATTGGAAATTTACAGTGTTTTTCTTTTTCCACTGTATATCTAGTTTTCTGGAAGAGAAATTCTGATGGAAGAGATACTTTTAGCATTCAGCTGAAAATCCTCAGTTAAAACTGATGCTTTACTTCAGTTTTCTTTACCAGAAATGAGTGTTAGAATTACTTGGGTGGCAGCTTCAAAATTTTAATGCACAGTCAGGTCTAATCTTGGAAGTTTTCTCTTTTGTGTATTTGGTGAGGTAGGACTTAGTTAGGTATATTTTGAAAATTCTCTCCTGGGATATTCATATTTGCATCACTGCTTTATATGGGTTGGCTTTTTCATTGTGTACAACTCAGCCCGAATTCTTTTTCTAAAAACCAGGTGTTTGTTCCCTCTGGGGAGTCTGTGTTTTCTCTACTGCTGAGGAGAGATCTTTTTTGCTATGCATCTACCAGTTCTTTCCTTTTCTTTTCTTTTTTTTGAGACAGAGTTTTATTTTGTCGCCCTCGGTAGAGTGCCATGGCATTAGAGACGGGGTCTTCCTCTTGCTCAGGCTTGTTTCAAACCCAAGAGCTCAGTAGTCTAGAATGAGTGGGAAAGTGAGAATGGTGATGCTCAGATAGCCAGTGGTAGTACGTTGTACTTGTCAGGGACTCAGCATGAGGTTTCTTTCCACAGTCCTCCATCATCGCTGCCTATGGCAGGAAAGTGGCGTACCTGTGGAGTTCCTTAATGGAAGTTGTTTGGATTTTTCGAGAGTCAGGGAAAATATTGTCTGTTTTTTGTATTGTCCTTTGTAGTTTTCCCTGGGAAATATATATGGTTCAGATGCGGAGACTTTGTAAAGGAACTGTTTGCACAGGTTTGGTAAGGGTTAGGGAAATGAAGTAAATGGAGGGGGGAGGCATCACAGACTCAAACTGTGAGAAGTTGTTATTTCTGTGGGGCCATAGGACCCAGAAGAGAAATTGTATTCGCCCAATGAGAACTGAAACTCTGGAGATAGGAGTGTAGTTTTGGAGGGGATCAGTTACTGTAAGGGCGTAGTTCACTCTGTCAAAGCAGAAAGCGGTACCCTACATCCCCCCTTTCCGTCTCATCTGAAAGCCAGCTGGCTGAGGAATCTGTAGAGATCAGCCCCACCATCTCTCCAGGGTGCATGTAGTTGTACTGGTTGAAGTGGATGAAGGACGTAGGTGTGTGTGCATGCCTTCTCTCTACTTTAGTAGAAAGCCTGAGCCTCAGAAGTCTCATTTGTGTTTTTGTAGCATATGGTCTACTTACTGTTCAGCTGGCACCTGCACCAGGTGGACATGCCTGGTTCCTTGCTGTTTATGTGTTCATCTCGCCTTGGGTAGTCAAAAATTGGGCTGTACTTCTTAACACAAGCATCTCCAGGATTAGCATGCTTTTTAAATAACATGAATAATATTAACATGATGACTTGTCTCGGCGTCTGTGGCTCAGGTGGCTGGGGCTCCAGCCACATGCACCTAGGGTGGCAGGTTCGGGTCCTGTTATGGCAGGCACCTGTGGTCCCAGCTGCTTGAGGGGCGGAGGCAGGAGACTCACTTAAGCCCAGGAGTTGGAGGTTGCTGTGAGCTGTGATGCCACAGCACTCTGCCCAGGGGGACAACTTGAGGCTCTGTCTCAAAAACAAAAAAAACATGATGCCTTAGTAATAACTTGAACTTCTTTTAAACTTTATTGTAGGTAGTACGCACCTTTAATGGTCACAAGGCAGAAATTCATCTTTTACAGCCCTTTGGAGATCATGTTATCTCTGTTGATGCTGACAGCATTCTCATTATTTGGCACGTATATTCAGAAGGTAAGAATTAACTAATTTATTTGCTTTATCTTGGGATATATGTATGTAGTTAAAATTAAAAGTCTATGGAAACATAACTTCCATACCAGAGATTTTACATGTGAACAGTTAAAAAAAATTGACATGTATACGTAACTTCTTTTTCTGGGTAAGAAAGGTGAACAGTTTTAGCTAATTACTTATAACCTCTTCAACTTGCTTATCTCAATACATTTTCCATTGCAGTTCTCTTGAATTTAACGACCTGTTACATTGTTTTCTCTGTTGGGTAAATTACCTCTCAGTAATTATTGGTTTGTATTTTAAACTTTCAATAAAAGAGGTTTTATTAGTGAACTTGAAGATCCTATAATATGAAGGAAAATATACATCTTTTTCCTCAGGAGATGTGTCCTTAACTGTGATATTCTTTTTTCTTTTATTTTCTTTTTTGAGACACAGTCTCATGTGTTGCTCTGGGTAGTGACATGGCATCATAGATCACAGCAAACTCAACTCTTAGACTCAAGCTGTCCTCTTGTCTTAGTCTTCTGAGTAGCTGGGACTATAGGCACCTCCCTCGATGTTCAGATATTTTTAGGATGGGGGTCTTACTTTAGCTCAGGCTGGTCTTGAACTCCTGAGCTCAGACCACCCACCTGCCTTGGCCTCCCAGAGTGCTAGGTTCACAGGCATGAGCCACTGTACCCATTTTCTTTCTCTTTCCTTGTTTTTTTTTTTTTTTTTTTTTGACACAGAATTTCATTCTGTCGTGTCAGACTAGCGTGCCCTGGTGTCAGCGTAGCTCACAGCTCATTTGTGGTTTTTTTTTCTCAGATTCCTGTGCTCAAGGGATCCTCCTACCTTAGTCTCCCAAGTAGCTGGGACTACAGGCACCTGTCACAGTGCCCGCTAATTTTTTTGTTTGAGAGTCCCATTATGTTGCCCTTGGTAGAGTGCTGTGGCGTCAAAGCTCACAGCAACCTCAGACTTTTGGGCCTAAACAATTCTCTTGCCTCAGCCTTCCAAGTAGCTGGGACAACAGGCGCCTGCCACAACGCCCAGCTTTTTTGTTGTTGTTGTTGTTTAGCTGGCCCAGGCTGGATTCGAACCCGCCAGCTTGGTGTATATGGCTGGCACTGTAACCACTGTGCTGTGCGCGCCAAGCCTCCCAGCTAATTTTTTTATTTTTATCAGAGATAGGGGCTCACTCTTGCTCAGGCTGATCTCAAACTCCTGAGCTCCAGGGATCCTCCTGCTTTCTCCTCCCAGAGTGCTGGGGTTACCGGTGTGAGCCACTACACCTGGCCTTCACTGTGATATTTTTGCACAGTGGCACAGAGCTGTGTTTATGGGACTCTGTATATTCAAACATAACATGCCAGAGTATACCCAACTTTCTTCAGTGAAAAACTGGGTGTATTGCGAATTAAATCTTTTTAAGTTCTTTATTCTTTTTATATTATTAGCTTATATTACCTCTTGATGATCTTACTGTTCAATGCAGTGTGACTATTTTTAGTAAACATCCTAAAGATTGCCTTCCTGAGAGTTACTCCAAGTTCTGGTTCAAATTAGAAACACTTTTTTTTTTTTTGGCACCTTTGCTCAAGATGAGAGAATAAAGTTTCAAAAGTACTCCCTGTGCAGATGGATATTAAAAGGTAAAAGAATATAGGGTCTGGTTCTTAGAGTCACCATGCTCTTTCTTGACAGTGATGGCCCAGCTTTTTTGTGGCTGTTAATAGTAGCACATTGAACCAGTGTCTTCAGGGAACTGTTTAGAATGGCTTTGAGTAAAACTGCTAATTATGGATATAGGCAGGGATCTTTTAAAATAGCATTCACCATAAAGTTTGTGTGATTTTCACCTCTATCTGTGCTTCCTCAACAGAGGTACCCCCACCCCTGCGAATATGCAACAGTGTGCCAAATAGTATGTGAACCTAAAGATTAAATGAAGTGTGCCTTTGATTTATTGGAAAACTTAGTGAAAAATTGTTTTCATCATGGATGAACTGTGAAATAAAAAACAAAATTCAAACACAGGAACTTTAGTCATAACCTGAGGTGTCAAAGAATTATTTTGCAGCGAGTGGCTACTGGCTGTACCAGCCCCTGCTCTACGGGTTATACTTTCTCCTCCTCTTCTCTATTAGAGGTGCTTCAGTTTGCCTCTTACGTTCCATTTTTTTGAGGGACCCCTTGAATTTTCAGATGTTTTGTTCTTCGTTCTCTGGAAGAGCTCAGTGCAGGCATTTGCTGGCATTTGCTCGTGCCTTTTGACCTGTTTTTTGTTTGCTTGCTTGTTCATTTAGATCATTATTTTTCTTTTTGGTCAACTGATTGGCAGTGAGTGAAACTTTTAATAGTATTTATATTTGAACTTGTAGAATTGACAGTCTGAATTACATTTATAAATTGTCTCTCACATTTTTTTCTCAAGGAATGTTTATAGATTAGTATACTTATGTAAGTCTTTGATTTATACTAGCATATAAATCTTTGATATGGTAAACAAACTTCAAGTGATAAATAAATGGGTATGTGAAACATTTTAACTATTCTATAAAAAATAATTTGTAACTTTTACTTTTGTAGAAGAATACCTACAATTAACTTTTGATAAATCAATATTTAAAATTTCTGCCATTTTGCATCCAAGTACCTACTTGAATAAAATACTTCTGGGCAGTGAACAAGGAAGCCTACAGTTGTGGAATGTAAAATCCAAGTAAGCACTTTATTTCTCAAATAACATAGTTCTCACCTTATCTTCATCTAATCCCTCCTAATGTACACTTAAGTCTCTCAGTTCTCCCTGGCCTTACTATACTTATTTATTTGGAAGATTGTCTATAAATAATACAGTTGGCTCTCCTTATCTGTAGGTTCTATATATGAGGATTCAACCAGCCTCACATCAAAAATACTTGAGAAAAATAAATACACCAAAACAATAATGAAAATTTTAAAGCGATGTAACGAGTATAGAACAGTTACATTGTATTGCGTGTTTATAAGTAATCTGGAGATGATTTAAAGTGTGTGAAAAGATGTGAGGGCTCAGTGCCTGTGGCTCAAGTGGCTAAGGCGCCAGCCACATACACCTAAGGTGGCGGGTTCCAGCCCGGGCCCACTAAAAAAACAATGACTGCTGCAACCAAAAAAAGTAGCTGGGCGTTGTGGCGGGCACCTGTAGTCCCAGCTACTTGGGAGGCTGAGGCAGGAGACTCGCTTGACCCCAGGAGTTGGAGGTTGCTGCGAGCTGTGATGCCACAACACTCTACCCAGGGGGATAGCTTGAGGCTCTGTCTCAAAAAAAAAAAAAAAAAAAAGAAAAGATGTGAGTAGGCTATATGCAAATATTACACCAACTTACATAAGAAATTTGAGCATCTACAGGTTTTGGTTTTTGTGCAGGGAGTAGGGGGAGTACTGCAAGTAGTCACCCTTGCAGATACTGAGGGATGTTTATGTGTTTATTTTTGGAATTGTTGCTGGAGGCATCACATATGTGATTTTGACACATTAGGCAGCTTCATAAATGGTCATTAAGAAATACATGCTAATGGCATAGTAATTATAAAGAACCCGTACACCTGTAGAGAAGGCGCTAATAAAGTAAGATTCATTAGAAAATAATAATTATGGGATCATTACTGGGCAGCTTCTAGTTATTAATAAAGATGGTGAAAAATAATCCATTTTATTTTAGTGCTAGTATTTAGAAGTGATAAAGGTGCTTCCATCATCAACCACAGATAGGATTATCACCTATAATATGGATACAGCTGGAGGTCTATATAAATGATTTTGCATATTTCTACTTGTTGTTTGAACATGTATTGAAAGAAAATGATAGCAGCTCAGATTTCTTTGTGTAGCATTTTAAAAAAACAAACAAAAATACTTGACTATTCAAATAGTCCTTTTGAAAGCCCTTATAAATTCAAAAGGGAAAATGAGATATTAAACATTTACTGTTTAAATCAGTATTTCAGTTCAGTTTAACAAATGCTGTGGATTGCTTACTCTGTCCTTGGCTCCAGGATAATGCTTAAGTCACTGTCAGTACCTTCATGGTTATTTTCTTTAGTGGTTTTTTTTTTTTTTCTCCCCCTTTAGAGACAGAGTCTCACTCTGTTGCCCAGGCTAGATAGAGTGCCATAGCATCACAGGTCATAGCAACTTCAAACTCCTGGGCTCAAGTGATCCTTCTTGCCTTGTCCTCTGGAGTAGCTGGGACTACAGGCACTTGTCACAAAGCTCAGGCTAATTTTTCTATTTTTAGTAGAGACTGGGTCTCCTGGTCTTGATCACCTGAACTCAAGGGATCCTTCGGCCTCAGCCTCAGAGAGTGCTGGGATCACAGGCCTGAGCCGGTTCATTGGCCTCTTTAGGTTCTTTATGTGATGTTTACATGTTTTATTCATTCACTTAATATATGACTTAATACTTCACTGACAGTGATTACAGATATCTCGGTTTGCTTCATGGAATTAATATTTATTGTTCATGACTCAATTCTGAAATTGAGAGTAGCATCACTGTCATGTAACAGTTACATAATATGCAAGTAATATTGTAGTTCAGATATATTCTCTATAGTGATGATGTTTCTTTTTTTTTTCTTTAGAGACAGAGTCTCACTTTGTAGCCCTTGTTAGACTGCCGTGGCATCACAGCTCACAGCAACCTCCAGCTCTTGGGCTCAAGCGAGTCTTAATAAATGTCACCTATTGTTATTTCACTTTTTAACATGTAGTTGATTGTGTTTTTAAAAATAATAATAATAATAGGCTCGGCACCTGTGGCTCAAGTGGCTAAGGCACCAGCCACATACACCTAAGGTGGTGGGTTCAAATCCAGCCCGGGCC
>NW_003852425.1:8566161-8581828 GCF_000181295.1 Otolemur garnettii | reverse complement strand
AAAAAAAAACAGCCAGGCCTTGTGGTGAGCACCTTTGGTCCCAGCTACTTGGGAGGCGGAGGCAGAAGACTCGCTTGAGCCCAGGAGTTGGAGGTTGCTGTGAGCTGTGATGTCACGGCACCCTACCCAAGGCGACAGCTTGAGGCTCTGTCTCAAAAAAATAATAATAATAACAATAGCTCTCAACTATTATTTTCTTCTTCTAGTAAACTTCTATATACATTTCCAGGATGGAAAGTTGGAGTAACAGCTCTTCAGCAGGTTAGTGTTTTTCTGTTAAGTCTAAGAAGACACAAATTTAGTAGTAAGATTCAGAAATCAGTCATATTTTTAGACTAAAGAGAATACATAGTTTTTTGTTTTTTGGGTTTTTTTTTTATTTTTATAGCTTACCCTGAGGATTAGTGTTTTGGAAATGTAACTGAATATAGGCAATAATGCCTTTGGTTATAAATGTTTGTGGAGCTCTTAGTGCTTGGAATTAGGCTCTGAAACTGTGCTTGCTATGGATCCTTGTTTTGCAAGTGTATGTAATCCAGTGCTTTGTGTAGTATGGAAATGAATAGTTCAGCAATTCTAAGAGAGATTGTAGGTCATACAGAGAAATTTATCAGGGTGTTCACATTTGTGGTTTGAAGTAATTGTGGCCATAATCCTGATGTTTGGTTTAACAGTGGTATGTTAAAAAAAATCACTTTTTATTTTTGACTCTGAGAGATATGTGTAAATGAATGAGTGTATTTCGAGAGAGGATCGGGTATGTCTACTAGCTACATACATAGCTGTTATACCCTTGTCTTTCTAAATATTCACATCTACACTTGCCCAGTTGATGTGCTATCCTCAGCCTCTCTCGCTGCCATCAATCTTGCTCCTCCTTTGCCTACTGAAAAGACTCTGAAGATGTCAGATGATTAAGTCCCTAGAGGGCAAGGGATTATATTTGCTTTAGTATTTCCAGCTTCTACACAGGGCTTCATGCAGAGGAGGCACTTTAGGGCAAATTAATAAAATGTTTAGCCTGCTTCCATTCTGTGATGCTATTGGACACAGATCTGTGCTCCAATAGAGAAGCAGCCTGTGTGTAGTGTAGGACCATTGAATTGTATTATAGATCATTGTAAGACAGTTATAATCATAGAATATTCTAGTTGAAAGAGGCTAATTTGGAACTTCTTTGCCTTTTAGTCTGTTTTATAAATTTTTCCTTTTTTTCCTTGGATAAATAATCTTCCCTTCCTGTATAGTTGGCTACAAATGGCCATGCCTGTGGCAAGCTTTCAGATGTTTTGGAGGAGTCATCTTTTTCTGTTTCCATCCGGTCACTGACCTGTAGTGATTTCACACATTAACTTCCTTTTCTGTTTTGGCTGTTGTTTTATCAAGTCAGCTATGTTTAGCGGGGTAGTAAGAGAATGTGGACTGGCAGAATTGAAGCTAGGAAGTAATTTGGAAAAATCATTTCTGAATACTTCATGCTGAGTAACAACTGTAGTATGCCAGAATGGTAATACTTGTGAGGTTTTTTTGCCACCTTTAGGAAGACATTTCATTATTCTTTTTAATAACCCATAAGTAATGGTGCATATTGTCAAAAATATTAAAGCTATTTCACTTAAGATTGAGTTATTTAATTTTCAGGCACCAGCTGTGGATGTTGTTGCTGTTGGTCTTATGTCGGGTCAGGTTATTATTCACAACATTAAATTTGATGAAACACTAATGAAGTTTCGTCAAGACTGGGGACCCATTACTTCAATCTCATTTCGCACAGGTAATTTTTAACTTACTTATTGATAAGAGCTAAGGATATTTAAATGTATTACTTTAATGGTCATGGAAATTTTCTTTATCATCTTATAGTTAATAGAAATGAATGAAAAGCTGGAACAAAAGCAAAAAAAAGATGACTGGATTATTGGAATATAGTCTTTTTAAACTATGGATTAGAAGGATAGAAAAAAGAATTATTTAGTTTTGGGGAGTCTGTTTTTCTTAATGTATTTTATTTTAATAACAGATGGTCATCCAGTAATGGCAGCTGGAAGCCCATGTGGCCATATTGGACTCTGGGATTTGGAAGACAAAAAATTAATCAATCAAATGAGAGATGCACACTCAACAGCAATTGCCGGGCTGACATTTCTCCATAGAGAGCCTCTTCTGATCACAAATGGTGCTGACAATGCTCTCAGGGTATTATGACTATTGTTGTTATCATCTTCCTGGCCCATCTGACCTACCCTCTGGGTTATTACAAATCTACTTTAATGTATGATCCTTGAACCTACAAAGTGAAAAGGAATATGGAGTGTGGTATGGCTGTAAATGCATAAAAAGTGTAGCAGGTGACATAGTTGCAGTGAGGTGTGAGTTACACTTTATTTCTTCTCCTATCCCCACTCTAACCCTTGTAGCTCCAGGGTCAGTGGCCTGGCAAGCACTAGTTCACTGATACTCGATTTAGTCACAGATCAGATAGTACACTGTAGAAGAACCTGACCTTTTTATTTCTTGGCAGATATGGATATTTGATGGTCCTACAGGTGAAGGCCGTCTTTTGAGATTCAGAATGGGACATAGTGCTCCTCTTACCAGTGTCAGATATTATGGACAAAATGGACAACAGATTCTAAGTGCAAGTGAGTTTTTGCTTTGTACTATTGTTTATATCAGCAAGTATTGAGAGTTGACTGCTCAGTATAAGGTTTGGCCTTTACATATTGTTTTAGATTCAAAAATCTATTAAGTGGTGTAGAAGACTGGGTAAAACTACTGTCTAGTTTAGGAAGCGTTATAGATGATAAGTCTATATACTTGGAGTGTCCTGTATGTATTTACTAATCCTTAGAGGCAGAATAGTCATATTATGAAAATGTGGCCATTGCCTTATTCTAATAATCTGCTGACAATTTATTAGTACCTTCTTTTCACTTTATCCTTTGTTCACACCAAATGCCATCCTATACACACTTAAATATTGTAATGAAATGGTTGTAACCTGGCTCTGCCTTTAAAGTGTCCCAAACCTCAAGCTTTTCGTAGACTCTAATTTAAGATCTGTGATTCACATGGTCTCTTGTTTTGGTAAAGTTATTGGTTAGGAATTTTCTGTTTGTCAACAGGTCAGGATGGAACTCTTCAGTCATTCTCCACAATACATGAAAAATTTAACAAGAGCTTGGGACATGGTAGGTCATTTGCAAGATGGAAAATAAGCTGTGTGTCACAAAAGAAATATTTCAGGATTCTGTGAGATAAGTAGAGGAGGTTTCATCAATAAATTCTCCCTTTTCTTGGATGAAATTAAAGAACATGTATGGAAGAAGCATTAAGATTTCCAGGATCAGAGTTGCTATAGAAGTGGGGAAAGTGCTGCTAGAAGGTTATTGAAAAAATGAGACATGTCGGGTGGTTGAAGACATACTGCTGTCACCCAAAAGGCATTGATGACCTCACTTGGGACATCTGTAGAATGTATGTAAAATTTTTAAATGAAAGACAGCTTAGAGAAAGTAGCAAAGTAAGCACTGTTCAGTGTTTTTGCTTTAAAGGCCTCATTTTATTCTCTCTTTTCACAGTTTCTAGCCTTTGAAGTTTTTTTTTCAATTTTTCTTTCATTGGTTCTACATATAATCATTCAGTGGAATTTTGTATTTTTTTGCTAATCGTTTGAATGTGGTCTTTGTTCATTATATTTCTAATTGATTATTGTAGCAGTGTGGGGAACTCACTGGGTTTTTTTATATTGGTTCTTTGATCACAGTGAAACTGTTACCACTTTTAATAATTATTTGGTTATTTCATTTGATTTTTTTGATTTTGTGACCACCCTACCACCTGCAAATAATGGTATTTCTGTCTCTTTTTTTGATTATTCATATGTTATAATTAATTTTCTTAAATAATTACATAAGCTAAACTTTAGAAATGATTACATAACAATAATAATAACTATGTTTTCTCCCTGACTTAAATGAGAATATCTTGAACATTATAGTTATATGACAATGAATAGCTTTTCTTTTCTAGACATTTTCCATTAAAAGGATTCATAGCTAAATTCCCCTCTCCTAACTAATCCCAGGATTAATAAATAAAAAGAGAGTCAAACGTAAAGGACTTCAGAATACCACGTCTGTGCGACTTCCACCCATCACCAAGTTTGCAGCAGGTAACTTCACACCACATTTTGAGAAGATCTCCTTTGTCATTTGTTTCTTACTGTAAACTTCTTTATTTCCTCCACGTTAAATGTTTTTACAAATATTAATTTGCGTTTAGAAGGTAAACCCAAGTACATGCTGATTTTGTGTGAAAACTAAAAATGACTTGTTTTTATGTGGACTTGATATCTATGTAATCTTAAGCTTTGCTCTTCTCTCTAATAGCTATAAGAAATATTAATAAGTTATTAATATAAATTAATAAATAATAAGACCCTTTGTAAGGTGGCTCCAATTGCTTTGCCCTCCTCTCACCCCTTTAAAGAAAATACTTGCCTTTCTGTCTTCAGTTGTGTTGAGTTTCTCTTGGCATGTTGTCTCCCACCTGGTGATTTCCACTTGTCTTGCCACTCTTTTTCTGGGAGCCATTTGTTATTACTCTGTTCCCAAATCTCCTCTGAGTCGTTTTATAAAACAAACTTTATTGTAATTTCACCTGATCAATGTTAGATATGTTAATTAGCTTGATTTGGCCATTCCACAATGTATACATATGTCAAAACATGTTTTATACCATAAATACGTACAGTTTTTGTCAATTTAAAAAATCATCTCTTAGGCAGCCCCTGTGGCTCAGTGAGTAGGGTTAATATATACTAAGAGAGGCAGGTTCAAACCCAGCCAGAAAAAAAAAATAGCAAGGCATTGTGGCAGACACCTGTACTCCCAGCTACAGGAATCGCCTCAGCCCAAGAGCTGGAGGTTGCTGTGAGGTATGATGCAACGGCACTCTACCGAGGGTGACAAAATAAGACTCTGTCTCTAAGAAAAAAAATGTTAGTAATAATCTCTTGTTAGATTGGAAGCTCATTGCTATCAGGATTACCCATTTGTGTTACCTTTGTATTCATAATGTCTGATAATAACAGGGAACATTACATGCCAAAAATAATAGATGAATAACGGGGAGAATAAATAGCAATTTGATTGATTTACAAGCTTAATTGTTCCAGAGGAAGCTCGTGAGAGTGACTGGGATGGTATTGTGGCTTGCCATCAAGGTAAGCTGTCTTGCTCAACCTGGAATTACCAGAGATCTACAATAGGTGCTTACTTTCTCAAGCCAAAAGAGTTGAAGAAAGATGACGTAACTGCAACAGTAAGTGAGCTTCCTTATGAGGATGTTTTCCACTCAAAACTGTCTCTGGTAATCTCATTATACTCAACATTTGCCCATCATGATTGAAAGAACATAATTGAACATTTTGAAGTTACTCCCTAATAGTGTTAAGTTTTCTGGCTTGCAGAGATTTATTTATTTAATTAAGTAATATCTTGTGGTTTTGATTGGCATTTAGACAGTGACTTATGATGTTGGACATCTCTTCATAGCTCTTTATGTATCTTCTTTGGAGAAATGTCTATTCACATATTGCCCATTTTTTAAATGAGGTAATTCATCTTGTTATTATTAGGTTATAATAACACTTTATATATCCTAAACACAAGTCCCTTATTGAACACAGGATTTGCAGATATTTTATACCTTTTTGTGAGACTATCATTTCGTTTTCCTCGTGATACTATTTTCAACATAAGAGTATTTCATTTTGATGGTGCCCAGTCTATGTGTTTTCTTCTCATACCACTTGTGCTCTTTGAAAAATCATTACTTAGCCCAAGGCCACAAGATTTAGTGCTGTTATTCCAAGAGTTTTATAGTTTTAGCTCTTAACATTTAGGTCTACTATCCTTTCTGAATTAATTTTTGTGTGCAGTATGACCTTGAACATGGACATCCATTTTTCTGAGCCCCTTAGTTCTCTTTCTCCATTGAAGAGTCTTGGCACCTTTATGGAAATCATTTGACTGGGTAAGGGTCTATTTCTAGACTCTCAGTTCTTTTCCATTGTCCTATGTGTCTGTTTTTATACCAGCACCACACTGTCTTGTTTCTAGAAGCTTAGTATCAACTTTTGAAATCAGAAATATAACTCCTCTATGCCTTTGCTCTTTTTCCAAGATTGCTTTGACTATTCTGGTCCCTTGAATTTCCGTATGAATTTTAGGATCAGCTCATCTGTTTCTATTTTTTATTTTATTTTATTTTTTGCAGTTTTTGGCCAGGGCCAGGTTTGAACCCACCACCTCCAGTATATGGGGCCAGCGCCCTACTCCTTGAGCCACAGGCACTGCCCAGGACTGTTTTGATTTTAAATCAATTTGAGATTTGCCAACTCTAATCCATGGATGTAGAATGTCTTTGGATTTATTTACATCTTCTTTAATTTCTATCAACGGTGTCTTGTAATTTTCAGTGTATGTCTCATACTTTTGTGATTAAATTTTATTTTCAAAGTGAAATTCTTTTCTTAATTTTATTTTGAATTATTCATTGTTAGTATAGTATGTTAAATGATAATTGATTTTTGTGTATTGATCTTATAGCCTTGCTGAACTTACTAGTTTTAATAGTTTTTTAGTGGATGCCTCTGCTTTTGAAAGTGCTTATTTTTTTTTTGTTTTTTTTTGGGGGGGGGGTTTGCCAGGGTTGGGTTTGAACCCGCCACTTCCGGTATATGGGGCCAGCATCCTGCTCCTTGAGCCACAGGCACTGCTCTAAGTTTTTTTTTGTTTTTTGGCTGGGGCTGGGTTTGAACCTACCACCTCTGGTATATGGGGCCAGTGCCCTACTCCTTGAGCCACAGGCACTGTGCCAATGTACTTATAACATTTTTAAGCACAAATTTTTTTTCAAGTATGTATGCTCCATTCTCCTTAGTGTGAAAATCTAGTCTTAAGCTTATATAATTTTCTAGACAGTAAAGATACTATCTTAAGCTTCTTAAGGGGAGTTCACTTGTACAGTTTTGAGTAATGGCTATAGTCCCAGTGGAAAGAATAATTAGAACTAACATTTTTTCTGTGCTTGCTTTGTTCCGTATCTCTGGCTGGCACATATTATTTCATATTATTTTCACATCCTATGGATGATAAAACTGAGTCTTAAAGTAATGAGTACCATGCCTAAGGTTAGTAAAACTAATAAGTATCAGTACTGGAATTTGAATTGAAACTTCTAGCCTATAGGGATCACTCAGAACATTTAGTAATGTGTGTATACAGTGATACTTATTTAACAAGTGCTGACTCATTTGTCTTATAACCTCAGCTACCTGGAATAAAGCCAGTAACAAATAATAAACAAAAATAATTATTAGAAGGCCCATGCACAGAAGTATAATTCATTACTCAAAGATAAGCCTCACGATTCATTGTTGCTTTGATCTGTCTTAGATAAGACATTAGAATGAATAAATGAGGAGATCAACAGATGCAGGCCTATTAACAACACAAGATCCTATAAAAACATTTTTCTTTTTTGTGGGCATGTAGTTGTTCATCTTCTGGTTTCATACACTAATCTGAAATTTTAAAAAGTAAAATGAATAAATTTAACAATAATGGGTGGGGGAATATCTAGAAGGTCACTCTCTCCCTGTCCCTTCTCCCTGTCCTTTGGCCCTTGTCTCTTCTTCCTGTTCCTTCTGCCTGGCCCTTTCTCCCTTGTCCCTTCTACCTTGAAGAACTTTCTTAATTTAAAAGTAAGAATTCATAGATAAAATATACTTTGGAAACCATAAAATGCAATTAACAAATTATATACATTAGTTATTTTCTGTCATTTATGTTTTGCTTTTTTTTTCCTAAAGGCAGTAGATATAACTTCTTGTGGAAACTTTGCTGTGATTGGCCTCTCATCAGGAACTGTAGATGTATATAACATGCAGTCTGGTATACATCGAGGACGTTTTGGCAAAGATCAAGGTATTGATCTTTTTTTCCTTTTCTTCTTTATTTTTTTAAGGTAATATGTAAGGCTAATAATGATAGCTAGCATTTATTGAATCTTTTTTTTTTTTACATATACATGTGTTTATTAGGTTTCCACTTTTTGCCTTCACAAAATGAAACAGGTAACAATAACAACGTTTAAGATAAGGACTAGAAATAAAAACCTCGTAAAGAACGAACAAAGACAAATACATTCAGAAAAGAAATCAGACGATTGCTGCATCAAAATATTAAGCAATAATAATAATGCAAAGAGGGTAACATGCAATTGTCAAATAAGAGTATGTCTAGTATAGAATGCTTTGATTCTGAGGTTCAGTATGGACTGAGTCATCAGCTAACTTCTTTTTTTTTCCCAAAGACTCAAAAAATAGACAACTAATATTTATAAATAAAAGTAAAAGATAATTTCAAAGAACGGATCATGCCAAATCTTATAGACGATAGAAAAAGAAGAAATACTTTGCATTTATTAAATCTTTAAGTGCTAGGCATTTGTTAATGTTTTAATGGGTTATCATCAACTCTATACAATAGATACGGCCATTCTGTCTGTTGGTATCATGTTGAAATACTCAAGAGAATCAAGTCATGGATACCTAAGGTTAAGTGGATATTATGTAAAAATTGTTTTCTTCTCCCCTTTAAGCAGAAAATCCTAACTATTTTTTGAAACCTTCAGGCGTTGATCTGATCTCTGAGTTTTGCTTTTGCAACATAATAATTAAAGGTCTTCTCCCAGCCTTCCAAAGTCCAGATTAACTTCAAGGTTCTAGGAGATTAAGTAGTGGGACTTTAGATACTTGAGTGAAGGGATCACTCTTTGTGTATTGTTTAGAGAAGCAGTGCCCATCGTGATCTTTTTTTTCTTTTGACTTATTTTGAAGCTCATAAAGGATCGGTTAGAGGTGTTGCAGTAGATGGATTAAACCAGTTGACAATTACAACTGGTAGTGAAGGATTACTCAAATTTTGGAACTTTAAAAGCAAAATTTTAATACACTCTTTGAACCTCAGTTCATCTCCAAATATGATGCTGCTACATAGGGACAGGTAAACTGTTTCTTTTAATGATAATGGGTTTTCTTTTTGGTGTTTTTGGTAAAAGTTCTTATGGAAAGTACATAATTTACCAAGTCAGAAAAATCGGACTGTTGGAAGAACAGCATTTGGCTTAATTTTTCCAAAGGTATATGTAATTAACAAAATTAAAGTGAATGTGAGATACTAGTTCAAAGGTGTTTTGTTTGTTTATTAATACTGGTGTGTTTATCTTGCTAGTGGCCTTCTGGGACTTGCGTTAGATGACTTCTCCATTAATGTTTTGGACATAGAAACTAGGAAGATTGTCAGAGAGTTTTCTGGACACCAAGGCCAAATAAATGACATGGTAAAACAAACTCTAGGTGTTTTAACAAAACTTGACTCATTTCTACTGTTTAGATTAAAAATGTTCAAATAATTGAGTCATTTATTTTTTTTAATATCCTTAAAGTTATTATATAAGGAGATTTTCAAAAGAAATAATAACTTAAAGGCTTGTTTTCAAAGAGGAATAAAATTTTGAATTAAAAGAAGTTTAAGGGTAGTGCCTATGGCTCAAAGGAGTAGGGCACCAGCCCCATATACCGGAGGTGGTGGGTTCAAACCCGGCCCCAGCCAAAAACTGCAAAAAAAAAAAAAAAAAAAAAAAGAAGTTTAATATTTCTCAGGAAGTTGCTATTGTCAGACTGAACTATAAATCCTAGAGTTCATCATTTTCTCTTTAACTCTAAAAAAGGGCAACGTACTTTGGAGAATAATCTGTTGATATATCATTTTTGACTTGATATTCAAGGAGACTAAAAGAACGCATTTCTTTTTTCTGTATATAGAACAAATAGTAGGAGATCATTTGCCTAAAATATCTGGTATCTTGTTTTTTCTAGTTTAGTTTTATTTCTAGAGTGACTATATCTTAACCTTCAGAGAGTTTAATAAAAATGTGTTTGATTTTACTTATGTTCTTGTAGTGGGATATATGTTATGGTAAGAAGTAAACTAGTTTAAAAAGCTTATTTTATAAAAGAAAACTTTTTTTTTTTTTTGGCCGGGGCTGGGTTCGAACCCACCACCTCCAGCATATGGGGCCGGCACCCTACCCTTTTGAGCCACAGGCACCACCCCTATAAAAGAAAACTTTTAAAATAAATCTGTCCAAGACCACATTAAGGGTATATTGTCATTTTGCATCAGTTGCCAATACCTACTTGAAAACAGACAAAAATAAAATAAAACCTAAATACTTGATGACAGATTCAGCAGCTACATTAACTTACCAATTCTCATACCAAAAGCAAAGTTTGCAGTGCTTATCCTTTTCCTAAAAAATAGGAGAAAAATGTTCGTAGTAGATTGTTAGATAGGAAGTTAGCAAAATTACACATCTACAGAATGTTTTGATAGCATCTGTAGAAATGATGGTAGGAGTATGGTAATTTTGGTGAAATGGCATTTTTGAAAACATTTGTCAGTGTCAATTTGTTCCTCCTATTTCTTTCCTTTTCTCAACTTGTGTGTCTAGAATTTCTCTGGCTTGGTAATAAGTTACTGTTACTTAATTAAATCTATCTACGTCTCTCTCTACATATACACACGCAAACACAAAATAGGACCTTACCTCTCATTCTTTCCCATCTTTTGCTTTGTCACACGCAGTTAAGTTTGTTTTTGTTTTCTTTTTTTTAATTTAAAGGCTTTTAGTCCAGATGGTCGTTGGTTAATAAGTGCTGCAATGGACTGTTCTATCAGGACTTGGGACCTTCCATCTGGGTGGTGAGTTTATTTTTGAATCCCTATTCTCTATCAGAAGATTTCTTAGTTATTGTCTTAACATGTGATTTTTACTTACTGTTAAGGGATTATGTGGGGTTTTTTCAATGTGCCTATATTGGAGCTTTTCTAACAAACTGTACTTATTTCTCCATGGAAAATAAATAAATTGATCTATAAAGAGCAGAGAATAGTACATATCATGAAAGGCGATAGTGAGAAAAACACTGTATCTATCTTAGGTTTTTTTTTAAGTTCATATTGAATTTGGCTTAAAGGTCAAAAGCCCTAACTCTCCCTTTTGCATATTGTGTCTTCTTTGTCTCTAACATAATTCTGGAAGAAGGCATTTTAGATAGTCTGTTTTCTGTTGCTTTATAATAAATTTATAAAGAAAATAAATTTATTTCTTACAGTTATGGAGGTTAAGAGTTCCCAGGTCAAGAGGCTACATATGCTGAGAGCCTTCTTGCTGGTAAAGACTCTGAGGAGTCTGCAGGGTGTCACTTGGTGAGAGAGCTCAACCTACTACTTCAGGTCTCCCTTCCTTGTCCTTCAAAGCCGACCAGATGGCCCATGAATCAGAGATATCTGCGGCTTGGCTAATACAGGGTGGCTAAGACAGATCCTTAGCTCTGCTTTTACTCTCATGCCTCACTAAAAACCCTGTCTTCTCAATACTGCAACAATGGGGATTAACTTTCCACGTGAGTTTTAGGAGGGACCTTCAGACCATAACAGATACCTTAAAGTTTTCAGATACCTGAAAGTACGTGTTTTAGGATTTGGGTAAAACCCAGCACTGTTAGAAATCTGGTTCATGGATTGATAATTTGCTACTAATCTTGAACTTACACAGGGAAGGATCCAATTCTGTTAAATCATATGAGCAAGGGGGGCCTGTATGTGTATGTGCTTTGTTAGAAAATAGGTGATTGTAGATATCAATTAAAATCTTATTATTAGACATAGAATTGCCTGGATTGAATATGCAAAAAGGAGAATGATGGGAATAACAAACTATCTAATTCGTTAAGGATTACACCATAAGGAAGGAGATAGGTGAGAAAAATGAGAAGGAAGATGATAGGTTTTATTCCTGAAGTATTCCTAAGTCAAGCTTTAATTCTGCTTTCTCTTCCTACTCAAGAATTGGATAAGTTCATGCATGAAAACAGTTTGACCTTTAGAGAGGAAAAACCCTGATGTCCTCATTTCCTTTCTAGTTTGATCTTTGCCTGAGGCATAGCTGCCTCTTCATCATGTCCTTGAAATTTGAATAGGCAGAGCTGAAGAATGTCACTAGCAGTTTTAGCTCTAATAACTAGGGACTTTTGTTTGTCTAGGTGTGTCTCTTTTTTACTTTACATAGAGTAAAGCAAAATCTAATCAGTTGGATGTGACCTCCTTTTTGGTTTTAAAAAGTTCATCTAAAGTTGATATTTCCTTAAAAATTTTGTTAAAGACAGTATTAAAAATCTTAGTTGTCTCTTATTTCTTGGTCTTTTACTGCTTTCTAAAAATGAACATTATATACTTTGAATTGCTTAAAGAAAGTTGTACAAGTAACAGTTTTAGTTCATATTAGGTGGGAGAGAGTTAATGTTCAGTAATACTAAATTGGCAGAATATTTTTTTTAAGTGGCAAGTTTATCTTTGGAATGGGAAGAATGAGGATCTGAAAGCAGCATTGAAAGCCACCAACTTTCAACTCAGCATTAGCTTTCTGCTGAATTTCTCATTTCAGTAAAAAGTTGAACAGATGTAAATCTGATAGATTTTTAGGTCTATCAATTTATGTTTAGGTAAACACAGGCTATTGTAAGTGAATAGGGAAGCATGAAGCTGGGTCCCACGGAAGAGCTGAAGGCAAGAAAGTGAGACATGGTTAACTGTTCTGGTTAAAATTTGAAGCAGAGCAAGTGAGAAAGTTGGAAAGCAATTTCAAGCAACTGCTGCCACTTAACTGCAACTAAGCTAATGTTTACTACCTGCAGCTAGGCCCTTCATAAGTATTTTTCATATTCTTATAGGTGTAAGTACCATCACTGTTACTAGTCCCATTTCACAAATGGGGAAATGGAGGTTCTTAGAGAAGCTACTTGATTTGTCCAACATGGCTTACTTTGTATATGGTAGAGCATAAAATAAGCATAAGAAAAAGAAACAGGCTTCCCTAAGTTGTAATGTCAGCCCTGCTCAGGTTGTGTCATGTCTTAAGGATGGACTGAGTTTTTTGATATAGAAGATAAGTAATAAGGAAGTGATGCCTATCTAAAACAAACCGCATAGGGACTGAACTGTTTCCCTATAAAGCTGTTTAAAAGTGCTGAAAAATGTTTTGTTTGTAGAACTCCCAGAGAAGCAGAGTTGACACTTTCTTATTCCTGACATGTCATTCCTCTACCATGACCACCACCTGTTACTTCTGATTGTGTTTGATCTAACGGAAGTTCAGGTTCAACTCTTTGGGGGTGAGAAATGTGTAAAATAGTTCTAATAAAATTTTGCATTTTCTTCTGTCTCCCCCTACCCCCACTTTCTGAAGCACATTATATGAGAAGAATTGGAATAGAACATTGTTTTGGATTTCTCACTGAGGCAAAACCCTGCCTTTGTTTTACTTCATTTTGATTTCTGTGCACCTCACTTAAGTGTTGCCCATATAGGAAGGTGCTGATCTTGTAAATCTCATCCCTTAGAATGGGAATTCTGTTAGTGTTCTTTCAGAAAAAAACTGTAAATACAATTTTACAGTTATATTAGAATTAGCAGGTATATGGTATTTTTGAGTCTGGGTGTTAGCCTATGTGCTATGCTTTGCGAATTTATGTGGCCGTTTAAAATATGCTGTGTCTGTGGAAATCACCTTGGTCAGTGTGGTGGTTTCATGTAATGGAAGGCCAGTCTACCCACACATCACAGCTGCAGATACAGAGTTGCATAATGAAATTAACAAAATAATTATAGTATCAAGTAAGCAGGTTTGCAGAAGCGGTAGATTCTCTTAACAGACAGATTCTACATGTTAGGAAGTTTAACCCCTCACATGCGTAAACGTTAGTGAACAGTACTGGTAAAGACAAAGGAGGAGGTACAAAGATCTAAGTGCTGTGTTTAATCCTCTGTATACATTGGGATAAAACCTTCTGCTATGGGTTGTTTGGATTAAGTGTATTAACATAAATAAGTTAATCTATGGCAAATAATAGATATTTTGCATTTGTTTCCTTGATTCCCCAGAAGAGCCAGTCTTACAAGCTCCCCAAAAAGCAGACTTTAGCAAAAATTGTCAGGGTATTCTCTATAACTGAGAATTCAACAGCAGCCATTTTCCTGAACACACTTTGGTGTGTGTTTGTTTCTAGTGCTTCTAGTTGTCATCTTTGCATTTATTATTTAAGTTTCATGTTTTTAATGGCTTTCACCAAATTGAGAAAAAGATTTTACCATGGGCAAGTCACTTAATTTCACCACTGGAGAGTCCTCATTTTGAGATGCTCAGAGTATGTTCCATGAATCACTGGTATAGGCATACCCTGGGTACATGTGTGTGTCACACTGTGATAGTGTATACAAATCGTAGTCCTTGTGTTTTTGTTTTTGTTTTTGCAGTTTTTGGCTGGGGCTGGGTTTGAACCGCCACCTTTGGCATATTGGACCGGTGCCTTACTCCTTTGAGCCGCAGGCAGCGCCCCCTTGTGATTTTTTTTAACACTAAAATTTTCTATATCTTTTACCCCTTGCTTTTTTAGCAACAATGTTTTTTGTGAATTATATCCTTTTTGGTAGAGTTCTAATATTTAACATCTGAATTCTTTTTCTAGTCTGATAGACTGCTTTTTGTTGGACTCAGCTCCTCTCAATGTTACTATGTCACCTACTGGAGACTTTCTGGCAACTTCCCATGTGGACCACCTTGGAATTTATCTATGGTAAGTCCTTTCATACAGTTATTCTGGGATGAAATAGAGGGAGATGATACTATTGATACCAGACAGGTGGCATCCCAGCCAGCTCAGCTGAGTGGGGCTGGAGGACCTGCCCTCCGTTGTGGCAGTGTTGGTGGCGGCAGCCAGCAGAGGAACCAGCAGGCTGGAACGTAGGCAAGCAGGGGACCTTCTCTATATTTTACTGCAGTTACCTGAGATTCCCAATTTTTATTTTCCATTCTAGATTCATGTTTGGGAAAAAGAATTTGTCCTCTACATTGGGGAAGTTGTCTACATCTGGATTAGTCATTCATGACTAGAGTGCAGGCTCAAGTAGCAAAAACATGACCACTTGGGCAGCCATTCTAGAGAAGGGACATCCATGACCTTTGAGCAGCTCTGAGAATATGAGCCATATATTCACTCTGTCTTACTCTCTGAGCCCATCATTACTTTTTTAATAATTTCTTTAAATAAAGGTCAATGTTTGTCTGAAAGTGTCCCACGAAACCCCGTGTTCAGAGATGCAGAGGAAAGTACTGCTAGACAAAATGATTGGAATGAAAAGGGGGGCTAAGGCTCTGTCAGTCACACAGCTGACACCCATGTTTATTGAGCTCCTTATAAACTTATCTTAGTAAAGGTTAAAAATAGCAAAAAGAGGCTTGGCACCTGTAGCTCAAGTGGCTAAAGTGCCAGCCACATACACCTAAGGTGGCGGGTTCGAATTCAGCCAGGGCCCGCCAAACAACAATGACGGCTGCAACCAAAAAATAGCCGGGTGTTGTGGTGGGTGCCTGTGGTCCCAGCTACTTGGGAGGCTGAGGTAGGAGACTCGCTTGAGCCCAGGAGTTGGAGGTTGCTGTGAGCTGTGATGCCATGGCATTCTACCCAGGGGGACAG
>NW_003852425.1:8559060-8565330 GCF_000181295.1 Otolemur garnettii | reverse complement strand
CGCCACCTTAGGTGTACGTGGCTGGCGCCTTAGCCGGTTGAGCTATAGGCGCCGAGCCTGAGGTCTTTCTTAACTAATAAAATTTCTGTAGTTGAATTCAAGATTACAGGGATTATTGCTAGTAATTAAAGCTTCTTTAAAGAAACTGTTTTCATATCTTTTAAAATGATGTTGTTTTCATTTCTCAGGTCCAATATTTCCCTGTATTCAGTTATTTCATTACGGCCACTTCCTACAGATTATGTCCCTTCAGTAGTGATGCTTCCTGGTACTTGTCAAACCCAAGGTAATCACAGCATTGCAAAGTAATTTTTGAGGTATAATATTTTAAACCTTATAGGGGATATTACTGCAGAAGGCAAAGGTTAGTGCACTCAAACAAAGTGGTTTTTAACTGATATAAAATATTTTGAATGACTTTATTAATTAATGCAAAAATATAATTAATGTGGTATTGGGAAGATACCAAATAGCATATTAGTGAAGAAGAGGTGTTTTGGGTTTGGTGATTAGAGTTGTAGTTAATGTGAGAAAGTAAGGGAAAGAGGGAGAAAGGAAAAGAAAGAAATGAAGAGTTGACACGGCTATCCGAGTGAATGTGTTAGAAAATACAAATAGATTTGGAATGAATTAACTTGCTTTTTATGATAAAAACCTCATTTTGTTGTTTGTTTGTTTTATCCTCCCATTTTGTTTAAAGATGTAGAAGTATCAGGAGAAACAACAGAACCAAGTGATGAAATGATAGAGTATGAGTCACCAGAACAGTTGAATGAGCAACTGGTAACTCTTTCACTTCTTCCGGAATCACGATGGAAAAACCTTCTTAATCTTGATGTTATTAAGGTAATACTATAGTAAGTTGACATAATAGCGGGCTCTAAGCATACATTCCAGAAGGTTTTTTAAAGCAGAGATAGATTTCCCTTCTTCAAGGACAATAGGAGGAGCAGTTAATGTCTCTAGGATAACAACAGCAGTGCCACTTAATGGGCTGCTGTTTAATCTGGTGTGATTATCACATGACGTATATGTAAATATTTATGCAGTCTTTGAGAGCACACAGCAGATGTTTGGATGTGGCAAAGTGCAGCCTGCAACTATAGAGCTGTTAGAAATTGATGCTTTAAATCTAGCCTCTCAAATTACTTTTCTAGCATCTAAACAAGAGTAAAATAGTTACTGCTAGCTCTCAGAGTCTGAGGTAGGAGGATTGCTTGAGGTTAGGAGTTTGAGACCAGACTCTGCAAAATAGCAAGTGCCCATCTGTATATAAGAAAGGTGGCACACCAGCTCCTCAGGAGACTGAGGCAGGAAGATTGCTTGAACCCAGGAGTTCAAACAGCAGCAAACTGTGATTATACCACTGCATCAGCCTGGGTAACAGCAAGAAGCTGTCTCAGGAAAAAAAATTTAATACCGTAATGTGTGTATTTCTACTGCTAGATGTTTGAAAACCAGGAAAATTTCACCTGGCTTTCATCAAGCCACAGGTAAGCCTTTGTCATCCCACATTCTTCAACTGCAAGATTCTCAGAACTTGCTGTGTCAGGACCAGGCACGTAAGTTAGTGAAGGTGGGGACTAGATAATGGACCTAAAGGATATGGTGGTGAAAAAATACCTTGCACCTTGGTACTTGAAGAATTTATAATTTTACATGAAAAATGGACAACTATGGCATAGATTAGTGTTTTTGAAAGTTGTGTTTCATGACCTGCCTTTATAAGTAGCAAAAAGCAATTAAAAGGAGTAGAATAGAATGGAGTATTTCAGCTTACGTATTTTGAATCACAATATTGTAGTAATTATTCTTGTAGTTAATAACTTAGCACCAGAAAAGAAATGTGTGACTTGAGTAAGGAAAAAGAAGTTTTTCACATTAAACTTCCTCACAGAAATCAAAAGTGCTTCTTTTTTTGCTAACTTTTTGAAAGCTTGGACATTAGCATAAAGGTATGCTAACGCAGAGCATAGTTACGGAATCTCTCTGTCCAGGCTGTCAGTTCTAACGGGAGTACTTTATGAAATAGCTTTAAAAGTAAGACATGAAACAGTACAAATTGGTCAGTGTGGAAGGAGAAATCAGAATAATGCCCAACTAATTGAGCAAAGTTTTGGGCTGCTGTGCTCCTCACGAAGATACTACATAAAATATTACATGGAAACCTGAGCAAATTAATCTTTACGAGAAAAAAGTGCAAAACTTTCTGGTGTTTTATTTTCTGCTGATGAAAGATGATAACTTTCTACAAGTGTGGCTTACGTTTGTCCTGTGGTAACTTTTCTACTTCTACTTTTCTGTGTGCAATTGGATAACTTCCAGAGCTCTAAGGAGCTCCTCCGGAGCCTTACATTTTTTACAAATCAGTGATTATCCCCTTCCTAACTCACAGATGGTGTGTTACAAGGCTGACTGACTCATTACAACCCCCACCATCCCAAAGAAGGGCTCTTACAGTACAATTTGGTAGTACTTTGTCCTGCCTTCACATAACTCATACACAGATTTATACCATGGCTCTGTGAAGCTGTAAGTATTCCAAGCTTCCTTTCAAATACAAAATCTCCCCAGGTTACAGAGCTCCTAAAAACTAGAAGAGTACTGTGAGATAATACTGTGAAACTCCATTATTACCGTAGGTACTTTACCCCAGAAAGACTCTCATCAGATACTCCTGAGTTAGTGATACATGTCAGTGTATGCACCAAAACAAAATCAGTATCAGTGGGAATTCCAATAGAGTTTTTCCTAATGAAATTTTACTAATTCTTGAAATATTATAGCAATCACATTTTCTTGCTTTCTAAAGGCATAGAGTACCAAAGAAAAACAAAAATTCCCAACAAAATAGAAGAATTAGAGTCATGCTTAGTAAAAAAAATTATCAAATTACTTATAATGGCAGAGTCGGCTTCTGGCTCCAAAGGCCTTTTAAAAACTACCTTATTTTTGCTGTGTACCATGTGCTCCCACATTTTTGGCCCAAACTTACAGGAAAAAAACTTCTCTTTTAATTTTTTAATTCAAATTTGTATTTGTTTCTATTTAGCTACTTGTTTTTTGTATTATAAAGGAATTTTAGCATTTATTTTTTAACATTATGGAACAGAAATTTTATGTAACAAATAATTACAAAATGCAACAACAGATACGAGATATAGAAAATTTATGTACCAGTAACAAATCCTACAACCTATGCATTGCACATCCTTGTTTTTCCCTCAAAAATTTGGGCAAAATGGTGTATGTTGTGTGTCAATATTGTGTGTTTTCTAATAAGCATTTATGTAAACTTTGTTTTTTATTCCAGTTTGCAAAAGAGTCTGTAGTTGATGTAAAACAAGTTCAAAGTTGTATTCTCTCCTAAATATTAATGTAAATATTAATGTTTCAGGAAGATTAGCAGTGTATCTGAGAGCTTCTACACCCTGTTATTTTCTTTCTGATTTATCAGCAAGATACTAGAGGTCTAGCTCGGCGCCTGTGGCTCAAGCGGCTAAGGCGCCAGCCACATACACCTAAGGTGGCGGGTTTGAATCCCCAGCCCGGGCCCGCCAAGCAACAATGACGGCTGCAACCAAAAAATGGCCAGGCGTTGTGGTGGGCGCCTGTAGTCCCAGCTACTTGGGAGGTTGAGGCAGGAGACTCGCTTGAGCCCAGGAGTTGGAGGTTGCTGTGAGCTGTGATGCCATAGCACTCTACCCAGGGGGATAGCTTGAGGCTCTGTCTCAAAAAAAAAAAAAAAAAAAATACTAGAGGTCTGCATTGGGAAGCCCAGGTTAAGGATAGCTGTAGTGGCTCAGCGCCTGTGACTCAAGCGGCTAAGGTGCCAGCCACATACACCTGAGCTGGTAGGTTCGAATCCAGCCTGGGCCTGCCAGACAACAATGATGGCTGCAACCAAAAAATAGCTGGGCATTGTGGCAGGCGCCTGTGGTCCCAGCTACTTGGGAGGTGGAGGCAGGAGACTTGCTTGAGCCCAGGAGCTGGAGGTTTCTGTGAGCTGTGATGCCACAGCACTCTACCCAGGGGGACAGCTTGAGACTCTGTCTCAAAAAAAAAAATAAAGGATAGCTGTAGTATATTGGTCAGATTACTACCTCAAAAATTTGAGCACAATGATGCACATGTGTTACACAGTATACGTCTGTGTTTTATATTAAGCATTTATGTAAACTTTGCTTTTTATTCCATTTTGTGAAAGAGCCTATAGTTGATACAAAACAAGTTCAAAATTATATCTTCTCTTAAATATGCCTGTAAATATTAATATTTCAGGAAGATTGGCAGTATATCTTAGAGCTTCTCTTACGCCCTGTTATTTTCTTTCTGATCTATCAGTAAGGTCTGCATCGGGAAGCCCAGGCTAAGGATAGCTGTGGTATTGGTCAGATTAACATTCTAATGTGAAAAGTTTGATTCCTTTAATTTTTGAGTACTTTTTAAATTGATTTGGAATTAAATATTAGCAATTATTAGCAGAATGATCACTTTAGTCTTTTTTTTTCTTTCCATTTTCTCTTTATCAGAAAAAGAATAAACCAAAGGAACCACCCAAAGTGCCCAAATCAGCACCATTTTTTATTCCAACAGTTCCTGGCCTTGTACCCAGATATGCTACACCTGAACAAAATAATGATCCCCAGCAGGTAAAAACCCGATGAGAGCATTCCAAATATATGAGTGTATGTTTGTATACTTTGTGTAACTCTTTACCAAGAGTTACAGAGTAAAGTAATGATACTTTTTAATTACAAACTATACCTTTTTGTAATTATGTTTCTTTAAATAACATGAATTTGTTTTTATTTAAGTCTAAAGTGGTCAGTCTTGGAATTTTGGCCCAAAAATCAGATTTCTGCTCGAAACTTGAAGAAGGACTCATAAATAACAAGTGTAAGTTGAGTTATAAAATATTTTAGCAAATATCTATAGCTTTTTTTATTTTATATGAGGAAAATTGAAGGAAAGATCAGATTTCTCAGCTAAGAGAGTAAAAATTGAAAGGTTTGAAATTTTGATTCTAATCTGAAATAATTTATTTTTGTATTTTGTGCACTAAACTATTATCAACTAGTGTTGATAATATAAAACTCTGTTGGAAATTTTTTTAACTTTCCATATAGAAAATTCAAATTTTTTGCTATTTGTAAATGGTCACTTTTATTGACATTTGTAATAAGGAATTTTCTTCTTGATGTTGACAGAATGTCAAACTTGTGTCATTTTTAATTTTGAAGGCTATAGTGTGTAATTTATAAAGGTAAGCCATAACAACTATAAGTCTCTTGAGAAATTTGACTTACCCTCTTGTTTCATGATCCAGATGCTTTTGTTTTCATACCAATAGCACTTGAGTCCATGTTGGTAAAAGTCAAAGAATGGTACTGACAGTCCCTTGTAAATGGCTTGTTATGTACTTATGAGGGGAAAAAAGAAAAAACGCTATTGTTTAATATACCTGTAAGGACCTAAAATTGATTAGATATTTGTCATTAGTGGTTCTTTTTTAGAAAGCTAAAGGCAGGGTAGTGCCTGTGGCTCAGTGGGTAGGTTGTTGGCCCCATATACTGAGGGTGGCGGTTTCAAACCTGGCCCCAGCCAAACTGCAACAAAAAAGTAGCCAGGTGCTGTGGCAGGTGCCTGTAGTCCCAGCTACTTGGGGAGGCTGAGGCAAGAGAATCACCTAAGCCCAGGAGCTGGAGGTTGCTGTGAACTGTGTGACGCCATGGAACTCTATTGAGGGCGATAAAGTGAGACTGTCTCTACCAAAAAAAAAAAAAAAAAACTAAAACCATAGTCATTACAATTGTACTTGCAAACTATAAAAATGGTTTAATGTATTCAGTGTGTTTTTATAGGATGCATATGAAACAAGAGTATTTACTTATAGGAAGAAGTAGTAAATTTTAGCTGAATAAGAGTATGGAGTGGGTTCTTTCTCTTCTTACTTCATGTATTTTTGCATTGTTAATATTTCTTAATGATTATGTACTTATGTAATTTTATAACAAAGAGCAAGAAAGAAAAATAAATTCCCTCTCTCATCCTAGTCCCAGTGCTAGCCACTGTAAGTAGTTTGATATATCCCTTTATAGCCTTCTTATATTAGGATTTGTTCTGAGTAATTTAGGAGCATCTTACATTATCTGTTGTCAAGCATTAGGTTTTTTTAGCAGCAGGAAAAAGATTGAATTACTTAAAAAATGCAAAAAAAAGTGCTTTTACCACTTTTTATTGTATTGCTCTCTTCATTAATTCTTTTTT
>NW_003852425.1:8538614-8558784 GCF_000181295.1 Otolemur garnettii | reverse complement strand
TTTTTTGTTGTTTTTGTTTTTGTTTTTTTTGTTGTTTGGTTTTGTTTTTTGGCCAGGGCTGGGTTTGAACCCACCACCTCCAGCATATGGAGCCGGCGCCCTACCCTTTTGAGCCACAGATGCTGCCCCCATTAATTCTTATTTTTAGTTACTTGGGTTTCTACCATGTAACATGATAAAAAACCACAAAAAGAATTTTCTCTGGCATTTAAATAATATGTCTTATTTGGCTGTGAAAAGAAAACTATAGTTTCCTAAGGAGATGATTGTAGTCATTTTATAACTGGGTTTTGTTTTTGTTTTTTTTTTTTACTTAATGCAGATGAAGCTGCTCTCAGCCTTCTGAAAGAATTGGGCCCATCAGGAATTGAAACAGAGCTTCGAAGCTTATCTCCTGACTGGGGTGGATCTATAGAAGTCATGCAGAGCTTCCTGAAAATGATCCAGGTGCTGCTGGACAGCAAGCGTGATTTCGAGTTAGCCCAGGCGTACCTCGCGTTGTTTCTAAAGGTAAGTCTAAGGGAGGAGAACACTTTGCAGCAGTGTTGTCCAGTCGTACTTTCCTCCAAAGACGGGAAAGTTCTGTATCCCCACTGTTCAATGTAGAAGCCACTTGCCATCTCTGGTTCTTGAATACTTGAAATGCAGTTTACATGATTGAGAAACTGAATTTTTAAATTTATAGAATTTAAGCCTGTTTAAATTTAAATAGCCGGCTCGGTGCCTGTGGCTCAAGTGGCTAAGGCGCCAGCCACATACACCTGGGGTGGCGGGTTCGAATCCAGCCCGGGCCCACCAAACAACAATGACTGCTGCAACCAAAAAAATAGCTGGGCGTTGTGGTGGGCGCCTATGGTCCCAGCTATTTGGGAGGCTGAGGCAGGAGACTCACTTGAGCCCAGGAGTTGGCGGTTGTTGTGAGCTGTGAAGCCACGGCACTCTACCCAGGGGGATAGCTTGAGGCTCTGTCTCAATAAATAAATAAATAAATAAATTTAAATAGCCGCATGTGGCTAGTAACTACCACATTGAACAACTGGACAACACCTTGTTGGTTTTTATTTTATTTTTACTCAATTGCACAACAATTTTGACTCTACCCCTTGGTTTTTTTAAGTTGTTAGATTTTGGAAGTTTTTCTGTAATCATGAAGGGAAAAAAAGTCAGGTTTTATGTTTGTCTCTTCTACTGTTGAAATCAAAATATTTACCTCTATGAAGAGGGAAGTTGTTTTAAGGGATCTGGCAACAACAGAGTTGCTTCTATGATCAGTATAATAGGAAACTCGTGTTTTGAGGGTCTGCGTTAGTGGTATAATGTGTTGAGGAGGGTAGTCAGTGATTTTTCAATCAGTGTGCCCTGAAAGGATCTTAGGTGTGCTATGAAAATTTCCAGTGAAATTATTTGTGAAAGACATTCAGGGACCAAGTGTGGTGGTTTGCGCCTGTAAACCTAGCACTCTAGGAGGGTGAAGAGGGGGGATTACTTGAGCTCACTGAGTACGAGACCACCCTGAGCAAGAGCATGACCCCATCTCTAAAAATAGCTGGGCGTTGTGGTGGGTGCCTCTAGTCCCAGGTACTGGGGAGGCTGAGGCAAGAGAGTCACTCGAGCCCAAGAGTTTGAGGTTGTTGTGAGCTCTGATGATGTTATGGCACTCTACCCAGAGTGAAAAAAAAAGAAGTTCAAAGCATAGTAAGTATATTATTTTTTTTTTTTTTTGCTCTTTCTTTTGATGAACTTAAGTGTGCCACAGAACTTTAGCTATATGTTTGAGTATGCCATGATGTTAAAAAAGGTTGAAAAGCACCCAGGATGCTCATTTTCTTCTTCTTCTTCTTTTTTTTTTTTTTTTTTTTTTTTTGCAGTTTTTGGCTGGGGCTGGGTTTGAACCTGCCACCTCCAGCATATGGGGCAGGTGCCCTACTCCTTTGAGCCACAGGTGCCGCTCCAGAGATGCTCATTTTCATTGATAGCAGATATGATTCTTTATCCCATTCACATCTAAAATGAGCTTTCACTTGATCTAATTATTAAAAATTATTTAAAAGTGAAGTGTTTAGGCTCGAGTGGCTAAGGCACCACTGTGGCTAAGTGGCTAAGGCTACAGCCATATACACCTAAGGTGGCAGGTTCGAATCTAGCCTGGGCCCGCCAAAACAACAATGATGGCTGCAAACAGATAGCTTGAGGCTCTGTCTCAAAAAAAAGTGAAGTGTTTAGATGATAGCATGTAAAAGTAGAAATAGCACAAACTGTATCTTTTCTCAAATTTACCAGGTTTGGTTCCTGAATATGAATTTACTTAACTTTTTTAGAAAGCATAGGACACCATGTGTCATTCATTAGCATTGGGTTAGGTTGAAAAGGGAAACTCACAGAAGCATAGAAATAGGGATTTAATATTTGATTGAGGACCTTGTTTCAAGATCTGTATCAGGACTGTCCTTAGGAAGGTAGAGTGATAACTGCTTTGCTTCTAATAAAGGAATGATAATACCGAAACAGGGCTTATGATAAATTTGTCGGGTAGAGGAAAGGGAAACGGGAGATGATAATAAATCAGCACTTAAGAAGAAAACTCAGTATCTTCTTTTATACTAAGCAGAAAAATTGAATCCAGATTAGATAAAATTTTAATTTTCTGAAATATTTAACCATCATATTTTTCTTTTCAGTTACATCTTAAAATGCTTCCTTCAGAGCCAGTACTCCTAGAAGAAATGACGAAGTTGTTATCACAGGTAGAAGACAACTGGATCCATTTACAATCACTCTTTAATCAAAGCATGTGTGTTTTAAATTATATCAAAAGTGCTTTGTTATAAAAATAAATTTCTGAATAAATCAAAGACATATTAAATGGATTCAGTTAACTCATTTCTTATTTTCCAAATTTCAGTATGAAAAGAAAATATGTGCTATTGATTATGCTATTGACTAGTCAGTAATTCTCCACTTTAAATGTTAAATACTTTCTTGAAATAAAATTACACCTGCCTTTTGTTTTTAAGATCTAAAGAATCTATTCAAATGATTTATTTTCTGATTCTGTTCACATTAGCAATTTTTATGACTTTTAATTATTACCTGCTCCTGTTTTGTGAGTTATCTGTTAAATATAAGAGATACTACCTATTTCCCATGAAATACTTCTGATTTAAATTGAAGATGTCAGATAAAACTGAAATATGATGTAATTCTAAAAGTGCTCTCACGTTATGATAAAAAGAGAATGATTCCTTCCTGAAGGCCTTTGATGAAAGCATGGATCTTCATTCTGACAGCTAGGAGGTCTACTAGACACCTCTGGTACAGCCCCCTTGTGTTGCAGGAGAGGAGTCAAGTTAAGGTCTGCTGGGAGCTCGGTGGTCAAGCCAGATCTTTAAAGATCTTTAAAGGTTGGCCTGGCCCTTTCTCATTGTAACCTTCCTGAAGGAAGTTGTTACAGGGTCAGAAATGTGGTAGTCACTTGCCCAAGGCAAATTACTATATGAGAAGGTTAAACTGATAACTAGAATAGGTAAGGGAAATTCCCTCTTCCCTTGGAAGTTGTCCTTCAAAGGTTTTCCTTCCTCATTGATGACATTTTTTATTTAGGAAGAAACTATTGACTATACTTTTCCTTCACAACCAAGTAGCCCAGCAGTTTTTTTTCATCATCAGTGTTTTCTTTCTTACAGTTGAAAGCTTTAACAGTATATGAATTAAAAATAAGCAATTCTTAAAGGCAGAATGCTCTAAAAACTATTCTTAGTGTGTACATTAAAAAGTGTCATTCATAAAACACACTTTGTTGGATTTGAACATCAGTAACATTATTTTTCAATGTTAGGTTAAGCAGGTTTGGCCACTGGTAACTTTAACATGTTAAGGTGTTTTCATTTAATGCCATAAAGTGAAATTAGTATACTACTAAGGAAATAAACCTATCTGGTTTTATACTCAGTTTTGTTTTTCTTTTAGAAATGTGGATTGACTTATTAAATAATGACTTAAGTTCTAATTTTAAAAACTATTTCCCTTTGTCCCAAATATTATAAAGATACGGCAGAATGCAATAGACAATCCAGGAGCTAGTAAACACTAGTTATTTTAGTTAAATAACTAAAACCAAAGAGACCTGTGAACTGAAATTGTATTGCTTATGCAAATCATGAACTAAGTTCTCTTCCCCTTTTTAAAAGAGCATATGGGTTGAGTGTATTGTGTTTACTGGTGATATCTTTACATAGTGTTACAGCATCATTTTGGCAGATAATCTTCCAGACCTTTACCTGTGCATTTGCCATCAAAGCAGGAAGAAAGAAATACAAATTAAATTTTGTTTGTATCTGTTTCCTTTAAAATATTATCAGTCTATGCACATTGCTTTATCTTTAAATTTTAAACCACACATGTAATATGTGACCACATTTTACTTGTAAAAACATCAGTGATTTTTGACAACCATCTTCAAAGTGCCATCCCTAGAAGGAATGGTTAGCTGTGCTTCTAGATCTTTTCCCTGAGTATTTATACATGTTATTTATAGCCACAGGAGATAAAACGTATAGGTTTGTTTTTACATATATACATAGGTATCATTCTACTACTTGCTTCTTTTACTCAGGGTTTTTTATTTTGGTACATTCATACTTAGAAATTGATACATTCATACTTAGAAATCTCTTTTCTTTTGCACAATTGTCATTATAATGACCACTTAAAGGAGTTGTCTTCCCTTTTTTCTTTCACTTGAAAAACAGTGCTGAAAGGAACATACATCATTCTGTATGAGTCCTTAACGTGCGTTTTTCTGTAGCATATGTTTAAGACTTGGATTTTGGGCCAGAGTATTAGCATTTTTAATTTAAAGAGATACTTCCAGTTGGCTTCCAAAATGGTTCTACGTGTATCAGTTTATAATTTCCCTCAGCAACAAATGAGTATCTGCTTCCCCATATCATTAAGGACACCTTATGTTAGATTTTTATTAGCCTAATAGGTGAAAAAGTGATTATATTCAGAAGTTTATCATGGCAAGGATGGTCATATTTTTATATTTGTTTTTGACCATATTTCTTCGTGAGTTTTCCTTTTCCTCCGTTGCCCATTTTTCTACTTAATGATTTGTCTTTTTTATCTCATGGATTTGTTAGGAGTTTTCTTATTAATAGAGCTTTACCTTTTATGTTTATTACCAGTGTTTTCTCCCAGTTAACCACTTTAATTTTACCTATAGTGTTTTGTTTTATAGTTGCTTTATATTTGTATACAGTAAGATTGATGATTATTTAATGACTTATTTCATTAAAGCAAAATAGATATAAAGCAAATTCTCTATTTTCTAAAACATGTATATTTTCATGTGTTTACATATGCTCATTTCACATTTATCATGTGTCTTGTCTTAAATGTGTGTCTGTGTGAGTGGATAATGTCTAGATTTTTATCTAGAATGAATTTTTGTGAAGAGTAAAAGGTATAGAGTTGCCTTATTCAAATGTCTGTTGAAAACCATTGAAGAGCCCATTTTTTATGTCTGATTTGAAATGCTCCTTCATTATGTCCTAAATTTTTTCATTGAGCGTTTTGATATTTCTAATAAACAATATACTGCTTTGATTATGTAATAGCTTAATATGTTTTCAGATTTAGGATAAAGCCTTCCTAATGTTTCACAGAAATTTCATAGTTACTGGTGACCATATCTTCTTGAAGTTTTGATTTGGGTTGCACTAAATTATAGAATTCATTTGGAGAGAAGGAGATAACCCAAATCCTAGCATCCTCAAGTCCTACAGAGTGAAAAGTCCCCACCCACTCCCAGGTTTTTGAGGGTTTTGCATCTTTGGCATACTGTACTTTTTGATCTGCATCTGATCAGAAAAGTCTTTAAGTGGACGTGGACCTGCACAATTCAAACCCATGTCCAGGTGTCATCTGTATTTCTCTTCAAGATGTCTTCATTGAGCCAACGCTTATGGGTAAGCTTCTCTTGGTTTCTTAAGTTTTTTAAATATACTCGTATACTTTTTTTTTCTTTAGAGACAGAGTCTCACTTTGTTGCCCTCAGTAGAATGCTGTGGCATCACAGCTCACAACCTCCAGCTCTTGGGCTTAGGCCATTCTCTTGACCCAGCCTCCCGAGTAGCTGGGACTACATGGCACCCATATGGGACCACATTGCCGGGCTATTTTTTTGTTGCAGTTTGGCCAGGGCCAGGTTTGAACCCACCACCCTAGGTATTTGGGGCTCGTACCCTACTCACTGAGCCACCCTATTCATATACTTTTTAATAAATTTGCTGCTGGGTATTTTATTTTTGTTGATGTAGTGAAATTTATTTTTCTAATACATTTTAAAATTGGTTATTGCTGCTTCTGGTAAAGACAATTTGATTTTTATGTTATGATGTATGATGATAGCGCAAAATTCTTTTTTTTCAGCTTTTTTGGCCAGGGCCAGGTTTGAACCCACTACCTCTGGAATATGGGGCCAGTGCCCTACTCCTTTGAGCCACAGGTGCCGCCCAACAGTGCAAAATTCTTAAGTTTGTAAACATACTCTTACTAGAAAATTTAAGAGAATTTCATCTTCTGCAATTGATGAAAATTTATTTTCTATCCAACATTCATACTTGATCTTAGTTGTATTTGCTTTAGCTACGATCTGGCACAAAATGAACAGTGCTTAGCCCAACTTTTTGTCTTGCTATATCAGTGGAAATGCTCTTAGTAGACTACCATTAAGCTTGTGTGCTCTGTAGACTACCATTAAGCTTGTGTGCTCTGAGTTTCTTATAGATACCAATGGTTAAATTCTATTTTATCGTGTGATTTTTTTTTTTAGCTTATATTGAAATATCAAAATCTAGTTGGTATAATTTAATGAATTTTAATTAAAGATTGCTAATATTATATTTCATTCTTGGGCTAGGATTGTTCCTAAGAAAGATAAAATTGGTCCATTTGTCTATTTTGTGATATGATCCTTCATTTTTTTCTTAAATGTGCCCATGCAAAGGGAAAAAAACCATCTTTCCCAGAGTTTGTTATGTATTTTTTTCTATGCAATTTCTGCTGTGGTTACTTAACTAATGGAATTTTCTGTCTCTTCTCAAATCCATATTGTTAAAATATGTTTTCTTTACTAAACGCGTTTAATCTGGATTTTCAAACATTTTAGTGTAAGTTATATGTAGGCCTTATGGCTTTTTATTAATTGCTTGGTCTGCAAAGTCCAGAAATAAAATTGACTTTGCCTACTGCTAGATCTACAGGTTCCTTGGTCAGTTTCTCCATTTAATTTTTTTCTTTTTCTTGTTTTGTTTTGTTTTGTTTTTTAAGACAAAGTCTCAAGTTGTTGCCCTGGGTAGAGTGCTTGTGGCATCATAGCTCACAGCAACCTCCAACTTGGGCTCAAGCGATCCTCTTGCCACAGTTTTTCTATTTTTTAGTATAAATGGGATCTCACTTTTTGCTAAGGTTGGTCTTGAACTTGTGAGCTCAAGCTATCCACCCACCTCGGCCTCCCAGAGTGCTAGGATTACAGGTGTAAGCCACCACTCCTGAACTCTTCATTTTCTTTTTTTTTTGCCTTTTTCAATATTGGCTAACTGCTCAAGTGTAAGCTTCTCATGTACTGATCCAGCAGGTATTTTTTGAGGACCTACCATGTACGAGAATCTGATTAGTTCTACCTGAGGCCGTCTAGCTGCCAATAGTTCACATGTTCCTCTTTAAGCAAATAGAAAGAGATAGTCTTTTGACGGGTTCTGAAATAGAATCTCAATGAATGAGCCTGTTTAAACACTGAGCCAGTCACTATGGCCAGAGGGATTAATTTGAGATTTGGATCACATGTTGAGCCCTGAAAAGGGAATTGAGACAAGCCTACCGAGAACCACATGGATTGAGAAAGGATAGTAGGGGCCCCAGGAAACAGGGTGATTAGGTGATGGGGAGACAGGCAGAAGCACCAGCCTACTGCATCTCTATCTACTACTTTCTGGAGAATCATTTTTAAGTATTTTAAATATAAGTTCTGGGGCAGCTCCTGTGGCTCAAAAGAGTAGGGTGCTGGCCCCATATGCCAGTGGTGGTGGGTTCAAACCCAGCCCCGGCCAAAAACTGCAAAAAAAAAAAAATATATATATATATATATATATATATTTCAGTCACTCTACATATTTTTATCCTCAGTGCTTTTATTTTTAAAAAAAAATTATATTTAGCTATCTTTTTTTTTTTTTGCAGTTTTTGGCCGGGTCTGGGTTTGAACATGTGGGTCTGGCGCCCTACTCCAACCCAGCATCTGGGGCTGGTACCCTATTCCTTTGAGCCACAGGCGCCGTCTGAGTGATTGAAATATTAAGGAGCTTGTTAAAAGTTTGGGGAAGCCATTGGACTAAGCCTTGCTAGGCCCAACAGACCAGCCCAAAGCAAAATGAAGTCAGTCATGCTAAATGCCACCGAATCACTGCAAAACTTTAAAGAAAGCAGAAAACAGGACAGTCCAGTCTACCGGGATCACCTTAACAAGGAAATCCCTTCTTTAACTCTTACAGAAAGTAACCTGATAATCAAAAGTTGTTCTGTTTCCTTGATCTCACCTTGTAAAACTTACTGTTCTGCTATTCCTAGCGGGAGCTCAGCATTCCATTTTGTAGGATGGAGGCTGCCCTAGTGAATGGCAGACAGAAGCCAATTAGATCTGTAACTCAATTTGTAATTTTGTCTTATGACAAGCTAAATTGGCATTGACATCAAATCAAAGTGCACAGGGAGAATCAGGGCACTGAGATCAGGTTTTACTAATGTGACTGCCTTCAAGGCCAGTGGGTTTTGTTTGTTTGTTTTTGAGACAGAGACAGAGTCTTTGTCACCCTCAGTAGAGGGCTGTGGCATCATTGCTCACAGCAAGTTCAAACTCTTAGGCTCAAGTGATTCTCTTGCCTCAGCCTCCCAAGCAGCTGGGACCACAGGTGCCCACCACAATAGTGGCTATGAGGCTCTTTTTAGAGATGGGGGTCTCACTCTTGCTCAGGCTGGTCTCGGACCTGTGATCTCAGGCAGTCCACCTACCTCAGCATCCCAGGGTGCTGGGATTACAGGAATGAGCTACCACACTCAGCTAGGCCAGTATTAATATTGTTTTAAATTATATGTTTTATCGTGTTATTTGGGACTCTTGATTGCAGACTACCAAAATTGTTGGTGTTTAAGCAAGAATAGGATTTATTTTAGGAATTCAAGGATGCTGGATTGCCTCTAAGGGTTAAGTCGCTTTGTTCTTAGGAATTTTTGGTAACCAAAGACTAACACAGGGAAATGCAAGAAGTGCTCTTTGAATTCTGCTTTTCTTTGCATACTGCTTCATTTCTTTACAACCAGTATCTGCCAAAGGCAGCAATAACCCCACTTGACATGCAGCTTCTTTTAGAGTCCCCGATTGGGCACTGAGGGTTAAGAACCTCCACCCCTTCCAGGCCCCCAGACTCCCTCCACCTCACTTCTTATCTCCTCCCACCATCCTCCAAGGACAAAAAGGAGAGAGCTCTTCCTCAGTCAGCTCTTCCTCTCCTTCCGGTCTTCACCTTGTAACTGTTATTCTAAAGGAGAGGTTAGTATCTAGAGGATAACTGAAACATCCACTTTTAAGTGGCAGAGAGTTAGAATAGTGTTTCACCTTAACCTGAAAAAAATGCTACTTTACTTCTAAAAAGACAGTTATCTTAAGGAATCCAAGAAGAGGTGATGTGCTTGGAAAGATAAAGAAAAGGGAATATATCAGTCTTCCACGTATCATTCTTACACATTTTTGGCCATTATTAACTATATGCTTTGCAGATTCTTGTTTTCTACTATTAAAGAGTTTGAGGTCTTGAAAGTGGCAATTACTGTTTTCAAAAGAATAATCATATAGATTAAGATATAGGTTTGAAACAACATAAGCCAAAAAACTTGCAGCTCTTCTTCCATTGCGGGAAAACCATGATGCTTATCACAAAGGAAAGGGAGCGATTATTATTTTGGAGTGAGGGGAAACTTCCTGTTTGCCCTGAAAGGTTTAAGGCCGTGGTTCTCAACCTCCCTAATGCCTTTAATACAGTTCTTGTGGGTCGTGCCCCACAGGTTGAGAATCACTGGTTTAAGGACCAGTGAGCTCACAATAAGACATTAATAAGAGAAAAAGGTTTATTTACAGAGTGATAACAATGAGATCCACAAATTTACATGTTCTCATTTTAGCATGGAGGAGGGAAATGAGGAATGTAGGTAATTCTATTTAGAAGGAAGTAGTTACTAAGCAAGATGAATATAACTTGGGAGAATGAACATGAACGAATGGGGCAAAACAGATTGACTTCTCTTTGCATATTCAATTAACCGGAGAGACTAGTATTTAAAATATTTTGGCCATATCTAGTTACAGTCTTGATTTTATTTCCTGTAACATATTAAGTAACAGGGTGGAGAAAGGAAGTCAGTTATTCTTTTGAGGGGTCTGGGTTTTTATGTAGAAAAAGGGAAAGACTCTGCCGAAGCCTGTAGACCTCTAAGAGCCTTTAATTCAAAATCTTTCGGGTGAAATTTTCTGAGCACCTTCAAATATCAGAGAAGGTCACACATAAGTGTAGTTCTCAAAGTGTGGCCCCCCAATCAGCAGCACTGGGATCTCCAGGGAACTTGTTACACATGCTGATTCTCCAGCCTCTCAACTAAACTTTGGGAAGAACTGGAGAAGCGAACAGTGGCTATAAGGCTTAAAGCTCTCGCCTGTGATCTTTCTTGGCCTAGTAGAAAGTTGAAGAAGGGAGAGTAAGGAAGAGAGCTAAAAATAGGACTTGTAGGCCCTACCCACCCCCCAGGAGTAACTAAGGGAAAGAGGATTAGTTTGAGAAATCTCTGCATATATTAAGTGGAACCCTGGAGTTAAGGGGTTTAGTCCTCCCTTCTCTGAAGAAGACAGTCTCACAAGGGGCTCTGTCCTAATCTTAAGCCCAACGAGGTTCACGGTCAGTTGCTCGAGAGGAAGCCACTACACTGAGACAGCAGAGAAAGGTTAACATCAAGGGTACCACGGGTTTCTCAAATCCTCCCTGAGAATTTGGGAAAAGGAGTTTTAAAGATACTGTGGCAGGCAAAGGGCTAGGGAATTGGGTCTGTTGATTGATGGAGGATGAACTCATAAGGTTGGGAAGCAGAAATTATCTTCTCACTTTTTGATAAGGATCAAAATAAGATAATTGTCTATAAATGACAAGAGTCTTAGAATAGCCATGGGTAAAGAGACAATGGCAAAGGAATTTGGTTATTTTTGATAACCATAACTCACTGATAATGTAAGCCAAGACATATCAAAATTTCAGAAATGTCATACAGTATTGGAGCAGATATTTGAAATGTTGCAGAAAGACGAGACCCAGTGGAGAGAAAGCACCCAATGCCATGTTTATAGGAGGAAGAGTTTCATTTCAGCCGGTGAAGTGACTGGCACAGAAGAATTAGAAATGGCTGCACTTCCCAGCTGCCTCAGTCTTCTCCTTTTTATCTCAAGTCAAAAAGTTCCGGCTCCGGGGTAACTTTCTCATTGGTCAGTTTGGATCAAGCTGGAGAAGCAGGCTTTGGCTTTTCCAGAAGGAAGGGCTTTCACAGAAGCAGAAGCGAGCCTCAGCCTCCAGGTCCCAGGATGTTAAGTTTTTACAAATTCCTAAGAGCTGAATCCCGATAGGGAGGACCTCCGAGGTATATCCTTGGAGTCTCCTTGAGAAGATCTCTGTTCTCACAGAACTTACTTTTTTCCAGGTGTCTTCTCAGTGATGTCTATACAAATAACAACTCAAGAAAGTTAAACACTGTTTCATATTTGACAATGTTTGCTATACAGTTTAACATACCAAGTAAGCCTAGTAAGTTTCTCTTGGACTTTTAGGAGCTCTGCTATTAAGAGCTAGCTGGAGGTTAAAAGGACTAAATTTAGAATTTTGTTTTTAGAAAGTTTGTCAAATATTACAGATTTAAAACATTTGTTCAAATAAAATCACAAGTCACTGTAAAATACTAGTCCATTGATTTGACTAAGGGTGAGACTCATCCTAAGACTTTAAAGGTGATACAGGAAGTTACATGGGTGTAAACCTTAACCCTTTTACAGTTTAGTTTTTCTAGTTAGTAAAAAACCTAAAGACAACACAAACATTATCTTGATAAAGCATTTTGTTCCTTTCAGGCCAGTTCCTCAAAAGGTAAGGAAAGTTGTGCAATTTTTTGTTGTTTTTTATGGGATGCCTATTTAGATAACTTTGAAGTTAAACCTGATAGGGGAAAAAAGATACTTTAGTTAAACAGACACAGAGTTCAGAGCGACTTCAGCATTGCCACATGGTGAAGAAGATTCCCAGATAGTGCCCTGAACACTCGCCCTGAACAGCTGACCACCTTTGGTTGCCCCAAACTGAGTGATCAGCAGAGGAAGGGGCAGGGATGAGGGAAGGTAAATGGAGCCAACTCTGACCAGGACAAACAGCTGACATTTCTGCTTTTGGCCGTTTTGTTGGTTTGTTTTTTAACTAAAGCACCCTTCTAAGCGGAATGAATAAGCTTTAGCCAAAGTTATCACTTAAAAGAAGCAAGAGGCATTTCCACAGAGGTAGAAAACAGTTTCTTATGAGAGCCAAAAAAGACACAAAACAGATTTAAAAAGGAACTTTTCACTAGGCTTCAAATAGGCACGTCCCACATTTCCGTCTGTATTTGCTAGGCTTCTCAGTAGCTTTAGCATTTCTACATAAAAGTCTAAACGCACCTTATGTCCCCACAAAATACAGGAATCAAAAGTGGTGTGCAGAAGAAAAAAGTCAATAAATGGCACAAGTTACACAAATACTAAACCAGAGCAAGCTCATTCCCAGCTCGGAAATCAAACCTAAGCTGCTGAGGTGAGAACTTTAACCATCGGGCTGTCAGGTAAATTGCCCTCTGCCACTATCTCCACAGCGGCAGTGTTCAGAGGGTTTTTACCTCTGTTTGACATCAGATATTTGCTCTTCAATTTTTTCAAAAATGTTTTTAAGGCTAGCCATGAAATTGTTACATGTTCTTTTAGCTTTAATGTTTTCATAAATACTAGTAAGACAATTGTTACAATAAGAGATCTCTAAAGTCATTTTTAAAACTTTTGAGTTGTCTTTTTAATTTAAAGATTCATTTGAGATCATTGATTTTTAACAGTCTATCTTAATCCAGTGGGCTCTCCAGATGTAATCCCAAAGATTGTGTCATTCTCCCAGAAATAGGCTAAGATAGCAACAAAGGTTGAGATGACAAAAACTTCTTTTGAATGGGACTTTTTATAACAAATGCTCCCCAGAGCTTACCACATTCAGAACAAAAGAATCTGAGGGACCCCGACACGCTGGTCACTAAATGCAACCCAACAATTACATCAATAGTAGAGACCAAGAGGGAGTGCCCACTCGAGATCTCAGGGATATGAAGTGACAGAACACAGAGCAACAAGGGAAAACACTTCTGGGAGGAAAGAAAGTCATATACATACACATATGTATATTTGATTATATATATAATCTCAAAAGAGATTATATATGTAAGAGTATATCATATATATAATTTCTCTCTCTATATATATTCTCAAGTCTCCCAAAACAAGTCAACGCAAGAGTATTGTCCCAGACAGATTGCCTATTTTCTGTCTAATTGGGAAGAAGTCTCCCCAAGACAAGACTTTTAAAGCCAGCCAAGACCCATGAAGCAGCCACAATGCTTCTAGAGCAGCCAACACTGCAGAGAAGGGGACGAGTCCTGGGCATGCTTGGAATACTCTCCAGGAGTTTTTAGGAACTTCTAATTCCAGAAACTTATTTCTCCACATAAAGTGGTCTAAGCACCATGGGTCTACAATGTCCCACCAGTAGGACATTGAGAGGTAACTCAGGTCCCAGAGATAACTCAGTCCAAGGACATATCACTAAGCCCCCCTCTGGTAAGGGACTACAGACCCATAAGCAAGTGCCCAGAGGGAGACCCTAGATGGCCCTGGCTTGTTACAGACCAGCCAGGTTCACTGCCCTGCTCAGGAGGAAGCCAATACAGTGAGGCAGCAGGGCTGACGGCAGGTTAAGAGGATACTATGGGGGCACTGCGTGAATCCATCTCCCTGCGAATTGGGAGAAAGGGTTTTTAAAGATAGTTTAACAGGCAAAGGAAGGGGCACTTGGGCCTGCTGATTGATGGGGATAAACTCATGGGGTTGGGAAGCAGAGATTATCTTCTCAGTTGAGCGATCTCATGGGTAGGGGAGTCCCGATGATGCGGAGTCCCTTCTCATGCCTATCCATGGGTCTGGTCTGCAGCAGTGGCTCCTCCGGGAATACAGAGTCTGAAAAATCCTTCAGAGACCAGTCCTGGGCTTTACAATAGCAATATTATTAATGTCTATAGAAGCACAAGTCCTTGGGCTTTATGAGGACAATGTTAACTAGAGGAGTGAGCGAAGTCACAAATCTGGCTCCTATCCGGGAGGAGGGTGCCAGTAAGTATAACCAGTGACAGCAGTAAGGCAGTCAGGAACAATAGCTGTTAACTTCCATACTTTTATAAAAATCAGGCTTTGATTACTATTTATACCTTATGGTTCTACTTTAATACAGATGGTTTCGCTGACAGGAGGTGGCCGCAGTTGAAGCATGTGACTTACAAAGGGACAGCTCACATAGTTTCCTATGACTGTGTGACATTTGGAGACTTCTGGAAGTTTCCACCTGCTCCCTGAGGGGATTAAGGGCGGCATCCAGTAGCAGAATGCCAACAGGCCTGCCACAGAGCCAGGCTGGCAGGGCGGGCAGCACCCCTGGCCCAGGCCCAGCTGGAAGGCTGGCAGAGGCTCGTGGCTCAGGCTGCATGGAATCAGGGCTGTGCGTGGAGGGAGGGTAAGAGGAGGACCTGGCCACATGGGCATTTTGGAAAGGGGCAGAATTGAACCACTGTGAGGAAAAAAACAGACAGAGAATTTGAGCATGAATTTTACAAACTATTTGTTCAAAAGAGCCCAAGCTAGTGTGAAAAAAACGGAGTTGTTTTTAAACTGGTAATTTGAATCCTCCCATGTAATCGTGTGGGGGTTGATGACACCGCTTGGTCAGTTATAAAGCATGCTGCAGGGAATTTTCTTGTTTAGTTTCTGTGTACTATATGCCAGATTAACAATTCCAATTAGGCTAATTACCAATTCCAGCTGAATCAACTAAGTGTCTCTGAAACAGTACATAAAATATTTAATATTTAGCTTTATCTCTTGGTTGTTGAAGTATTTACTGACATTATAGACTTCCGGATAACTATAGTTAAATGCTCACTGAAAAAGTAAGAAAGGCATCAATGTAGCACACAACTTTTACCAGCGTCATTTATGTGCTTCCACAGCCAGGAATGTATGTTTCAAAAACAGCACATTGGGGGGGAGGGGTGCCATTTTTATTTTTCCTAGTATCTCTGACTAAATTCAAGTCTTTCCAGTCCATTTGGTTTGGTTCTTTTTCCCCTTCTGAACTTTCCAAGTCTAGCCTCTGTCCCATAACTCTGACCTTGTTTCCTCACTTGTTATCACTAGAGTAAATATTATGCAAGCCCAGTAGGTGACTGCGGGGGCGGGGGGTGACTTCTGGAAGCCTGCACTGGTCTCACCATATGGACCAAGTTTCCAAGAAGAAGACACCAAAAGGGAATTCCCACGCGTGTGGCAGGTGTCACGTCCTCCCCCTTCGCTCAGGTCAGCACTGGATTCCTTCATTCGACCTCGCACTAAAACAGCACCTACTGTCTCAAACACTGCTGTGCGTTCTTGAAACACTTCAGAAAACAAAACCTGCAGAGACACCCACCCTGCAGGAGCTTACACTTCAGCTCATCGTTGGTGTGTATTCTTTTGCTTAGCCTCTTGCCCTGTTCTCTTTTAGAACAAGGATGAAAAAGAAGTTGTTTCTAAGCCTTCACAGGCTAAGCCAGAAATTTCTCCCTGTTTCAGCGTGTGGCAGGCACTGGGATGAGTGTGTGTGGGCCTAGCAGGTGTACTCAAGGGACCTTAAAATGCACATGTGCCCAAAAGAAGGGACAGCAGGGAAAATGCCTCCAAGCTGCTTCTCTGCTCTGGTTTTAACAAAGGGTTTGATAGAAGCGATGCATATGAAGAGATAAAATAATCAAGGAACAAGCAAAAAGTATCTTCTTTTCCTTGGCAGACACCACTTCTCCACTCTCTGGTTGATAACAGATGGGCAGGTTGGGGAAACAGACGGAGGCTCGGGATCCCCTTGCCACTTGTCAGCTATGGCTCTCCTGGAGGGGGAGGCCGCTCCCCAGGGGACTGAGTGATTCTGACTCTTGGCACACTGGACAAGGCGGAGGAAGGGGCAGAGGTGAGCTGACCATCTCTTGCTGTGGTGACAAGGAGGTGAGGTAAAGGCACTTCAAAAATGCAGACTAGACCAGGCGAGGAAATAGATGCACAGGGGCCCACGTGCTCCTCTGCGAGAGGAGCAGATGTCTCCAGTTGGCCCGAGCTGGTCTCCTCCTCTCTGTTCCTGCCTGGCATGAGCTGAGAGGCAGGAGACCCACGGGAGTTGCCATGAGTCACCCAGCACTTGGCGGAGCCAGGAACGTCTCCAGGAAGTGATGGGAAGGGTGGCTCTTGGCAGAAGAGATCCTCACTTCCATGGTGTGATGCTTGCCTGAGATTTCCCAGAAAGCATGAGAAATATTGGGGTGGAGAGTTTCACTGTCTTTTGACAATAAACGGAAATAATCCTTTTAGTTCCACATGAACTAAACATCGAAGAAAGACAGAATGTCACATTAGCTTATCTCTTTACCCTTTAACCAGAGAGTCCAAGGTAGAAATTACTGGGCTTCTTCCTGCTGACAAATGACACTCAGCAAACTTACCACACCTTGTATCACTTGAAACCAGTTTTATCTATAAAAAATACTAATCCTTTTAAAAATTATTAGTTTAAGAAACAAAAGCCCTTTTTTGTGTGTTTTCTTACAGGGCTTTATGTACCAAAACCTCCTAAACAAAGTCTCTCAGCTGGTTTTCCTGTCTTTCCAGTGGGCCCCTGCGTGGCTGGCCTCTTCCTCCTCGGCAGTTTCATTCCCATTGTTGGTCTCTGCCTGTGGACGTACCACCTGAACATCCACAATGGGTACAGAGTCCATTTCAATGCTGTGCACACAAGCGTTCCATAAATACCGAATTTAGTGGTTTTCCAAGAGCAGTCCAGTATTCTCTGGAGGTCCCTAAAACCTTACCAGAGGGTCAGCAAAATACCATATTATGAAAAATTTGTCTACATATTGAGACTAAGTCATTTGTGTTTTTATATTCTTAGTGTTTCAAGTATAGGAAATATCAATAAATATAATCTATGTACTGATGGAGGCCTCAATAGTTTTTAAGAGTGTGAAGGGTTCCTGAGACCAAAAATGTTGAGAATCGCTGTCTCGATGGATTGGTTAAAGAAACACGTGGCCTTACAAGCAATGTCAGCGGATACTATGCCATACCCAGGGCTCCTCTCTGGAGGTGCCTTACATCTGATGTTCCTGCACATGGAATATGAATCAGTATTATTCTCGGGTTTTAAGATTCCACTTAGCTGCAGATTTAGCTAACATCAGCTATCTATTGAGTTCGGTTAGGACTACATGGCAAACTTTATAATAAAACAATTAAAACAGCAATTCAAGAATGTTTAAATTGATAATCAAATGAGATGTGTGGATCTGAATGTTTAGAATTATCTTCAGCTATTTTCAGCAGAAAATAAATGTATTGAAATACATTAAGGACCTTTCCACATCCTTGTGGTCCGTACAGCAAAGAGCAATGCCCAGACCATCTCCAGGCATGCTCCTGGCTGACACCTGCCTCAGGTACTGGGGGATGCTAGGAACAGATTCCACAGAGCACTTAAAATGCAGAGTGTCACACTGGGGCATCTAGTTGGAACAGCCCAGGGGTCATGCCTGTCCCCAAGGCTGAGAGGAGAGGACCTGGGTTTTACACTCGGAGTGCAAAGACTCCAAATAGGGAATTCCTCAAGCACAGGAAGGCTGTTCACCAGGTATGGGAGGCATCAGGAGGACAGTTCTCCCCTTTCTGACACCACTGTTTCACACTCAGCAGTAGTCACAGTAGCAGCAGTGATAAAATGCCATCCTTCCCTCATACAAAGAATATCGCACTTGTCCTTTCCTAAAAGGAGATACAATTCTGAATTACTTAAGAATATTTTCAAGGCTGGATGCCTGTAGCTCAGCGGTTAGGCCACCAGCCACATACACCTGAGCTGGGGGGTTCAAATCCAGCCTGGGCCTGCCAAACAACAATGACAACTACAACCAAAAAATAGCCAGGCGTTGTGGTGGGTGCCTGTAGTCCCAGCTACTTGGGAGGCTGAGGTAAGAGAATCGCTTAAGCCCAAGAGTTTGAGGTTGCTGTGAGCTGTGATACCACAGAACTTTACCTACGGCAAAAGCTTGAGACTCTGTCTCAAAAAAAAAAAAAAAGAATATTTTCAAGACTAACAACTAACCTTGATTTTCACAAGTAGGAATTTATTTTTCTTATACATCGTGAAGTCTGGGGATAAACAGTTGCTCACATTGGCTCAATTATTCAATGATGCTGAGAAAGACATAGGCTTTTTTTTTCTTTCTCCTTTCTCTGCCTCATTTTTATGGCAAGGCCTTTTGTTCTGTATGTCATTTTGTGATCTCAGGATGCTGCCACATCTCTAGACATTAAACCTGAGAACGCCTTCCCAGGAAGGAAATCAAAGAGGACTGGGAAAGAGATTTCTGGCCACTATCTGGACATAGAGTCAGGATTTTGTTAGAAAAAAGGCAATAGACTCTATCTTTTGGTTCATAATGCCCAATATTGCAACACTATTCATTAGTCTATAGAGGGGTTTTTTTTTGTATGGGTAATGGATTGAATATGATTTAAACTAAAGAAATTTGAGGTATATTTTTTATCAATGGTAAAACATTTTAATATGGATTGAAACTTTATGGATATTAAGAGAATTTTTTTTATACAAATACTTTTTATGCAAACAATCAAGTTTTTTCTTGTTTGCAAAGCCTAGTTCACCATCTCTGAACTAGTTATGAGTGACAAACAATATTTCTAAACTTGACAGCAATATGGCTTTTATTTTGTTTTTGAGACAGAGTTTCACTTTGTTGTCCTCAATAAAATGCCGTGGCATCACAGTTCACGGCAACCTCCAGCTCTTGGGCTTAGGCAATTCTCTTGCCTCAGCCTCCCGAGTAGCTGGGACTACAGGCAGCCATCACAACACCCCGCAATTTTTTTGTTGCAGTTTGGCCGGGGTCGGGTTTGAACCTGCCACCCTTGGTATATGGGGCCAGTGCCCTGCTCACTGAGCCACAGGTGCCGCCCAGCAACATGGCTTTTAGAAAAGAATCTAGAAGATGACATTTGTGACAAGTCCTGACCACACTCTCCTCTGTGAGTTTGCTTTTTAACAGCTTCCTCCAATATAAGGGCTGGCCCCAGGTGGTCTCACAGCTTTTATCCCCCCATACCCCATGCCCAGATCCCAACTCTACTGATTAAAGTCAGTTTATGAGCATAGTAGCTGCTGGAAAAAATGGGTTCTTTTTAATTTATTCTTTTATTTTAATAGATTCAAGCAGACAACTTAAATTCTGTTATATGATTTTAAAATTCTGTTATATGTATATATTGTATGGTGATGGAGTCTGGGCTTCTGGTGTACCCATCACCTGAGCAATGTGCATTGTACCCCAAAGGTAATTTTTCATCTGCCAGCCTATCCCAGCCTAATGGATCACCTTGATGGTACAGCAACATGGAGTTCTGAGTGCCCTCTAATTGACCCCATATTCACTCAGCAAAAAGACTTAAAGCTAATATTAGTCCTAGTCCTGAAAGTCTGAGCAGAACCCTGATAAACCAGTCTTTTCAGCACCTCATCTGTCCATAGCAACAGCCTGTGAAAATTAGCATATGTGGACAAACTATGTGTATGAATGTGTGTGTATATATATGTGTGTTTGTGTACATATGTGTGTACACAAACATCCCCACACATGCCCGCCTCCCCCCATCAGC
>NW_003852425.1:8531932-8538147 GCF_000181295.1 Otolemur garnettii | reverse complement strand
CGTGCCCGCCTCCCCCCCATCAGCGTCTCCCTCATCCCCACACGTGCCCGCCTCCCCCCCATCAGCATCTCCCACCAGGGTGGTACATTTGTCACAAATGGTGAACCTACATTGACACATCGTTATCAAACACATGTTAAGGATTTTGATCTTTATCCTCAAAGTAAAGATTTTGAAGATGAGAAATTTGTCTTCTGATCTGTATATTAGAGAGCTCAATAGTTGCAGAATAAAAACAGATTAGAGCAGTGGTTCTCAACCTTCGTAATGCTGCAGCCCTTTAATACAGTTCCTGTGTGGGCCATGACCCACAGGTTGAGAACCACTAGATTGGGGGGGGGGGGACAATGGAAGCAGGGAGGGCCAGGAGGAACTTGGGTGAGATGATTGTATCTTTTTTTTTTTTTTTTGCGGTTTTTGGCCAGGGCTGGGTTTGAACCCACCACCTCCGGCATATGGGGCCGGTGCCCTACTCCTTGAGCCACAGGTGCCGCCCAATGATTGTGTCTTGAATCAGATGACAGAATAGATGGAGAAAAGCAGATGCATTCAAGGGATACTTAGGGACTGGACTATAGAAGTTCCTATTGGAGCAAGAGCACTTTGCAGTTTTAGTTGTAACAACTAAAAAATATATATATATATAATATCATAGATATATTTTTAAGGCATCAAAATGTTGTGGATAGAAAACAACCTAAAGGAACTCCATTCCAGAGAGAGATAAGGGCTTTCTAGATGAGTGCAGGTCAGCAGCCATCGCCTTCCTTGGAGGCAGCTTCTGAGCCAGGTGTGGGCAGGTAAGGATTGGTCTGACTCAGGCAGAGAGAGAGACTCTTCCTGGGCAAAGCACTCTCAGTGGAGCTTTCAGTGTTGTGGGTGGGCTGGTGAGACCAGTTGGGATCTGGAGGAGTTTCAAGGCAAAGTTCATTCTCCCTGCCTACTGATTCTCCCTCAGGAGACTTGGGCTGAGAGTGTGTGGTGGCCCAGGAATCTAAAGGGTATGTGGTATATCAGGGGAATTCTTAGAAACTCATTATGCTGAGATCCCAAAGGCCTGCCAAAGGGAGGGACTGTCATACACACAGGATTGATTTTGCCCTGAAGACATTAGGAAGGAGAGATGAATTGAAACTATTAGGAAAATGTTGAAGAAAACATGAACAAACTGGATGAAAAAATGTAACATTTGAATAGAAAAATTGAAAATCCTGATAATAACCCAAATGATATGCTAAAACTATAAAATATCTAAAGTTAAGAATTCAATGATGAACCTCCCCTACCCTCCCCCTCCAGCCTCTGATAACTACTATTCTACTTTCTATTTCTATGAAATCAAGTTTAGATTCCACGTAAAAGTGAGATTACATGCCATCTGCCTTTCTCTACCCAGCTTATTTCACTTCACATAATGTCCCCCAGGTTTATCCATGCTGCTGCAAATACCAAGATTTCATTGTGCTTTATGGCCGAATAGTATTCCTGTGTGTGTACTTTCTTTATCCATTCATGTGCAGATAGGTATGTTAGTTGATCCCATATCTTGGCTATTGTGAATAGTGGTGCGGTAAACATGGGTGTGCAGATGTCTCTTCCGCATACTGATCTCATTTCCTTTGGCTATATACCTAGTAATGGATTGCTGGATCATATGGTACTTCTATTTTTAATTTTTTTGAGAAATCTTCATACTGTTTTCCATAATGGCTGTCCTAATTAAAATCCCACTGACAATATGAGTTCCCTATTTTAGTATCCTCACCAGTATTTGTGACTATAGCAAATAACTATATAGCATATATTATAAGGCAGCTAGAAGAGAATATTTTTGAATTTTGTCATGTAAAGTGATTGATATGGTAACTACCCCTTAGATCATTATGTTATATATACATGCATGGATGCATCACATTATTTTTTTTGTTTTGTTTTGTTTTGTTTTTTGCAGTTTTTGGCTGGGGCTGGGTTAGAACCCACCACCTCTGGCATATGGGGCCAGTGCCCTACTCCTTTGAGCCACAGGCACCACCGGATGCATCACATTGTTGACAGAAGTTTTTTCTGCAGTAGGTCCTTGGTCTCAGAGATTCTAAAAAGGAACCCATGGATCATACAGATCAGTGATAAGATAGGATTTATTAGATAGAAAGGAATATAGAAGGAATGAAAGGTACCAGAGCTTCTGGCAGAGGGGAAGAAGACCCAAGTGAGAAGTCTCACATGAGGTTCTTTCATTTAGGGATTATGTAGTGTTTTGTAAATAGGGAACTCTTTTCTTTTCTTTTCTTTTCTTTTCTTTTTTTTTTTTTTTTTTGAACAGAGTCTCACTATGTATTCTTCAGTAGAGAGCTGTAACATCACAGCTCACAGCAACCTCAAACTCTTGGGCTTAAGATTCTCTTTCTTCATCCTCCCAAGGAGCTGGGACTACAGATGCCTGCCACAATGCCCTGCTATTTTTGTTGTTGTTGTTGTTATTTGGCAGGCCCTAGGCCAGGTTCAAACCCACCACGCCAGCTCCAGAGTATGTGGCCAGTGACCTAGCTGCTGAGCTACAAGTGCCAAGCTGTAAATAGGGAACTCCTGAGAATTACATTTGGCCAGGACTTGGCAGACTTCAATGTTGATTAGCAAATAAATGAGTATACTAACAAATGAATGTAGTTCTTCCAGCTCTGGGCAAAAGCAACAGGGAATCCACTCCAGAAGAGGCCCAGCTTACATGAAATACTGGAAAAACTGCTTTTTTTCCTATCTTGTTTGTATTCAGAGAGTGCAGTTTGGAGAGAAAAAGTCTGTTTGCTTAGTCCTGGAAAACAGGAGCCCTTGTCCAGTCCTGAAGAGGGGAAACCCTGTATCACTTCTCCCTCTCCAAGTAGTAACCCTAACTACTATCAGGGGGAAAAGCATTGATTCAATTTTAACTTCTTTTGCTGGATTGGGCAATGATCAAGAGGGCAATTAGGGGTTCTTTGAGTGTGATCTGGGGGTCTACAAAATAACTGGGTCTTGTACTGGAATCATTTTTATTGTTTGTGTCCTGATGACATCATCTCTGGAAGACACAAATATGATTAGTGTATTGAAAGGCAAGGGAAGAAGATAGAGAGGAGGGGGTTAATTATAGTGTCATTCGTGTCCGGTTGGAAATATCAAAGTCAGTGATTTCAGAAGAAAACTACATTAACACTTTCCTTGCTGGTTTCTAAATAATAACTTCAAATTTTCTTTAGGTTCACAAGTGTAGGTAGACTGTAGTTGATTCTTTTCATCTTCCACTTCTGCAGGAAGTGGCAAGTTCCAGGATTTTACTCATGAATGATATATCCAGAAATTTATTCTCATAACTTTAATAGGTGTAGGAGAAGACAAGATTACCAGAAACAGATCCTCCCAACTTGGGGTCAGGGAAGGTGAATTAGAGGGAAGAGGTTTGATCATAACCAGATCTCCAGGAGAGAAAAGTTCTTTTAGTGTTGAATGTGAAAATGTAGTTGGGAGGTTTTTCCATTTCATATAAATGGTTGTTCCAGCTTTAGTTAGTATGCCCCTTCCCAAAAGGGGAACAGAACTTTTAGACATTGTTAGGAAGGCACGAGCGAATAGCCAGTCTCTTCAAGTGCAGCTTAAAGGCTGAGAGAAGAAACCTCTGTATAGTTACAGATCTAGGGGATAGAAGACCAGGGTTAGACAAGAATACAGAAAAGGTGACTCTAGTGTCCAAGAGAAATTCTGTCTTCTGCTCTCTGCAATGAGGCAGGCCTGGGGCTCTTGAGTCCTGATAACAGGTACCATGAAGAACTGTTCCAGGCCCCCTCAGCCTCATTTGGGGGCTGAAGGGGTCACTGTCCCAGGAGGCCTTCACATATGGGGACAGGTTGCCCTCCAGTGGTCACCCTTGCATCCTGGACAGGAGCCCAGTGGCTTGCCTTACAGGTGGTGTTGCCTAGAGCAATTTCTCTTAAAGTGGACAGTCTGACCACATTGGAAGCACTTATTCCTGGCTCCTCTGGTTTCCTGCTGCCCCTGTGTGGTGCCTGTTTGTCATTTGTCAGAGTGCCATTGTGGAGCTGTCATACTTTTTAGTTTTTGGCCAGGGCTGGGTTTGAACCTGCCACCTCTGGCATATGGGGCTGGCGCTCTACTGCTTTGAGCCACAGGCTGGCCACCCCATTGTGACCATTTTAAGAATGTTCTCCAGGTTATGACTGGGGCCTAGAGCCAATTTCTGGAGTTTTCTTCTTATGTCTAGGGCCACTTGAATGATAAATTTATTTTTTTTTAAGTAATTTGGCCCTTTGAGGAGTCAGGTGTTAACTGAGTGTGTTTTCTCATCACCTCCCTAAGCCACTCAGAAAAGGCTGAGGGATTTTCATTTTGCTCCATATAAATAGTAGACAACTAGAATAATTCATAGGCTTTTCCTGGATTAACATAAACCTTCCAGGATACATATTAGAAAATGTTTACGCCACCAGTCACCTTTTTTCTCAGGGTCCCATTTGGGATCCTCAAAGGGAACTGCTTGTCTTCCCATGGGGTAGCTGTCCCTTTCTTCAGAGGACATACTGCTATGAGTATTGACCATGAACCACAAATCTTTAGTCTTGTTTGAGACTTTATTCTTCTCATTTAAAGTTAAATTTTATCTAGTAATAGCAGTAAATTTCTCCAAGAGAGATCAAAGCTTTGTCTTAACTCTTGGAGAACATCTATGTACTTACTTGGATCATCAGAAAATTTTTCTAAATCAACCTTGATTTGTTTTAAATTAGCCAGAGAAAAGGAGTAAATACTTACATATTTTCCCTTTCACCACCCACAGTCTCAACAGGGGGATACAAAGAGGGATACATCTACTTTCTGGGGATCCCAATGGGATCTGATGAAACTACTGGAACAGGCTACTTGGGCATTTCTAAAGGTACCAAGGAAGGTGTGGAAGGAGTGAATGGCAGATTTGAATTAAGTAGTGACAGCATCTGTCTCAGGAATCCCTGGCAGTTTGGGGAAGTTACCACAGCCAGATGAGCTGGATCTGTCTGACGGGTTTTACACAGTCGGGGGTTGTCTCAGCAAAAAGAAAGCTTGCCCATAGGGCACTTCAGACTCCTTCCCCTCTTGTTTACAGAAAAGAGCTAACTGAAAAATGGTATCATAATTTAGGGTACCCTCTGATGGCCATTGTTCACTATTGGAGAGTTAATACTGAGGCCAGATCTCGGTGCAGAAGAAAATCATACATTCTTTTTTCAGGGTCTGGAGATCAAATACATCTCAGTGCTTTAGAATAAAGCCCAGTGGAGTGTTCTCTTGGCAAAAGAATGTTACTCATCTGTGGGAAAGAATAAATGTCCAGTACCTTAATCCCACCCTCTGTGTTCCTGAGTTGTCAAAGTATCCTTTGACCAAGGAAGAAAGCTTTCCAGCCAAACAAAAGGAATTGTCCTGATGATTGGGGAAGAATTTCTGAGAAGCATGGCCTCCCCAACCCACATGCTTGTCTGCATTTAACCATGATTACCAGTGTAGCCATTTGTACCCACAGGTTCTCTTGTGCTTATTGTAGCCAGCATTACAGACCAAAATATCAAGCATCTGGGAGCAGTAGTTCTGAACCTGGAGTGGTGCCACCTGATGAAAGTTCTGTCCCTTTCTGCACCTGCTATTGGGTATATACCTATCAATTACATGGGGATGAGCCCTACCCTGGAGAAAATGGCTGTGCTCACACGTGTAGCCTTTACATTTTAATTGATAACTTTTACAAGCTTTTTCTAAATTCTCAGTCACAAAGGGAAATAGTCTTTTTTGTTATGAACAGGTTTTAAATGCTGTGTTTTTTGCTCTCTTTTCTTTCCAAAAAGTTAGTAACGCAGCAATAATTAAACTCAGTAAAGAACAGGCATTGAGAGAAATGGGTTTCAGAGACAATTTAAAATTTTTGTATTAGAATTAGTTACAATTACCTGAAATTACAGAAAAACCTGGAATTCCTTTGAACCTTTTCATTTACACTAATAGACCACACACACAGAAAAAAATCAAATAGGCTGAATTCTCAGGAAAATCTGGCCTAACTTTGAACTTTTCTATTTATACCAATAGACCAGATAAGACATAGAGCACCTGTCATTTTCTTTGCCTTTCTTTGTTTTTAAAGGTTTCTTTCTTTCTTTCTATTTTCCTTCTTTTCATTCTTTTTTTTTTTT
>NW_003852425.1:8519630-8531774 GCF_000181295.1 Otolemur garnettii | reverse complement strand
TTTTTCTAACTGTTCACACAGCTCAGCCTCATTCACAAACATGCTTAAAAGCCAATTGAATTTAATTTTGGAGTGAAAAGGAATGAAGACAACTCTTTTGAAACATACTTACAACATCTGAAAAATACCAGAAAGAGCCAGTACAAACTTAACTAAATACATAAAGTGATCCATTACTGACATCCAAACAAAGCACACAAACTACAAGGAGAGAGAGAGACAGACAGAGAGCAGCAGCAGTCTGTAGAGGTAAGTAGAAAAGGCTTAAGACCCAGGAAACATGGTGGATAGTAAAAGAGATGGGAGAGCATGTTTTCAGAAGGCCCTCCAGTGTGTGGGGTCACAACCATTGCCAGAGACCCCAGCACCTCTGAGTGCTACTTCTGTTTGTTCTTTGGCTCTCAACCAAAAGAAAAATAGTAGGTCCAGAATGGGTTCAGAAGCCTAACATTCCTCAACGCCTTTCTTTTGAAGCCAAGGGGAATTAGAAAGTTTGTTCCCCAACAGCCTTTCACCTGTGATTTGGAGGTCAGCAGCTGTGCTATGTACTTTTAGGGGCTGATGGTCATCTGAATTATTAGACTCCAATATTATGATTATAGAAGAAACAAGATTGAGTTAAGTGGGCATTGCTTACCGGGGATCTTCAATGAGCACCCAAAATATGTTGATAGAATTTTCAGTAGGTCCTTGGTCTTAGAGGTTAGAAGAATGAGCCCATGGACCACCCAGATCAGTGGTAAGATAGGATTTATTAGATAGAAAGGAATATAGAAGAAATGAAAGGCAGTAGAGCCTCTAGTGGGGAGTGACCCAAGTGAGAAGTATAATGTGAGTCTAAGGGTTGTATACTGTTTTGTAAATAAGGAGCTCTTGAGAATTACATTTGGGCAGGACTTGGCAGACTTCATTGTTGATTAGCAAATGAATGGTTATATTAACAAATGAATGTAGTCCTTCCAGCTCTGGACAAAAGGGTCAGGGAGTCACCTCCATAAGAGGAACAACTAACATGAAATACTGGAAAAACTGCTTTTTTCCTGTCTTGCTTGTATTCAGAGAGTACAATTTGGAGAGAAAAAGTCCGTTTGCTTAGGCCTGAAAAGTGGGGGCCCTTTTCCAGACCTGAATGGGAGGAACACTGTATCAACATTGTACTTTATAAATATGTAAAAATTATATATTTAAAAATTAAATTAAAAAGAATTAATTGGATATGTTTAAGAGCAGACACAATATAGAAAAGTCTAGCAGGGTGGAGGAGTGGGGAGGGAGGGGAAGGAGGGCTGGAGATTGGCAGGATCTCACTTAATATGCACAATGTGAGGATGTTCAACATGCCCCCTGGTTGAAGGGCTCAACTACAACTTGAACTTTACCTTTGAAATGAAAACAATGTAACCTAAACATTTGTGCCCTCATATTAATATGAAATTTAAAAAAAATTTTTTTTCAACTAGATAGTAACAAAAAAAGAATATATCACAATGTGCAGAATGCAGCAAAGAAGATATTTAGGAAATAGAAATTGCAGACTTGGTGACAAGTTAAAAGATGATTGTTGAAGTCAATTCCTTGGTTTCTATTTGTAGTACTTGATGGACAATTGTGTCATTTATCCTAGCAAGTAGTTGAAAGAGAGACAGATAGAAAGGTTCACATGCCCATATATATGGGGTTTGGGGCAGTTGAGTATGAATGTAATAACCAAGCCACCAGCCCCAACCCCCAGGACTGGTAAGAAAGGCAACAAACTTCTTGTACTTGTAAAAAGAATTGTTTTTAGCTTCCCCCCCCCCACAAAGGAGGGGAAGTTGAGTTATGGGAAGAAGCTTAAAGGAACGAGGGGAAGGAAGGGAGGGCCAGGATTCCAAATTAAGCCCTGGTGTTACCCAATTTGTACCCCTGAATTATGAGTTAATGTCTAGGTTACCATGTACTTCCATCCTGAATTGTGTAAACCCCTAGGACCTGCCCCATCTTATGATCATGAAGTAATGTACTCATGATATATCTTGTGATTATGAACCCATTTGTATCCCCACCTAGCAAACCCCCTGCTTTAACTGCTGTGATTGGCTTCTGTATTGCGCTAGCTTGCTGAGCATGGTATAAAAGAGCCCTTCACCTGCCGCTCGAAGCTGCTGCACGCCATCTTGGTGTCTTAGCCTGTCTGCAGGCGTTCCAAATTATTAATAAATTTCTATTGCTTAATTAGACCTGAAGTGGGGTCCATCTCTCTCTCACATTTGCTGTCCCAATTCACCACAGGGTCGTTGAGTTGGAAGCGTCTGATGTTCCTACTCCCCAGATCACTTCTTCCCGAATTCTGCACTTGACTAAAACCTACTTATCATTAAAACTTTTAATTTCTCTCTTACAGGGAGCATTTCTTTTTTTTTTTTGAGACAGAGCCTCAAGCTATTCCCCTGGGTAGAGTGCCATGGCATCACGCTCACAGCAACCTCCAACTCCTGGGCTCAAGCGAGTCTCCTGCCTCAGCCTCCTAAGTAGCTGGGACTACAGGCACCTGCCACAATGCCTGGCCATTTTTTGGTTGCAGCCATCATTGTTGTTTGGCGGGCCGGGCTGGGGATTCGAACCCGCCACCTTAGGTGTATGTGGCTGGCGCCTTAGCCTCTTGAGCCACAGGCGCCGAGCCTAGGGAGCATTTCTTAATCACTACCCTCACCTGAGGCTGAGTAGATGTTCCTACTCTGTGTATTCAAAGCATCCTACACATAAGTCTTGGAGCAATTATATATTCTTTATTAAATCATGTTGTCATGAAACTCTGTTTATGTATCACTTTTACCCATTAGTCTCTGTCCTCTGAGTGTAGAGTAGGTACTCAGTTAGTTTGTTGAATAGTACTGAACTGTGTGAGACAAACAGAAGTATTTCCCGACATATTCAGGACATTCAAAGTTCTTAAATTTCCTGCTTCTGCTTAGGTACTAAACGTGAGAGGTATAGAGTAGAGTGGTCAGGTTTAAAGAAATTATTTTACTAAAACAATGTCAAAAAGATCTTTTCTTTCAAAGAAATTTACAATTAGAGGTCCTCAATCAGAGAGAGAGGATTAATATGGGATTTATATTGTTTAACTTGTGTACACTTTAAACTTATAGTTAGCACAAAGTGTGACATCAGAATGAGGCAAAAAAAGTAAAAGAACTAAAAGAATCTGTCCTAGTTGCCCTGTGTAGGTCTCAGCCAAGCCTCAGGCATTTCTGTTGTCTGTATGTTTCTTCCTTGACATACACAGGGCCTAGATTGTAACCTAGTAACTTCCCTGGACTTCGATTGCCTTTGAGGGCAAATGGTTGCACTGGTCTCAAGGACGCAGGCAAATCTGACCTTCCTCCTTAAGCCCAGGACCTTGAAGATGATGTCATCTCTTTCTCTGTTTTATGACCCTCATGTGCACTCCCGCCCTGAAAAGTGGATAAAAGAGAGGCAAGAGATTGAGTGTGTGTGGGGGGGGGAGGGCAGGGGGAGACTTGGGTTTTGAAGACACACTGGTGTTCTGAGTTACCCCCTGGCCGGAATAAACCCGCTTCCTGTAATCAACTGGTGCCTGGAGTCTTCTGTCTGGGTTGGTTTCCTGCTACAAGAAGACTTTGAATTCAGAGACACCTGGCTTCTACGCCTAGCTCTGCCACCTGCCAGCTAGGTGGCATTACCTTCCCCAAGTCTCAATTTCCTCATCGGTAAAGAGGGGCTAAAAATAATCCTGCCTCATTATGTTGTTAAGAGTTGACTCCTATTTTCACCTCTGAGAGGGCCAGCCCTCCTGGAAAGGGGAGAAGTCTAAGAAAGAGATTAATACATGAAACCGATCCCTGTCACACTGTCTCCTCTGAGCGAGCTTCTGCCTTTTTCCAGAGAGAGCAGCATCGGGTTAGCAATGTTTTCAGAGTCTTCAAATATTCAAGATCAGGTGTGTACATTTTCTCACTGATACCAGAATTTTGCTCTTCAGTAGATCCTTGGTCTCGGGAATTCAAAGAATGAACCCACGGACCACAGATCAGTGGTAAGATAGGACTTTTATTAGAAGTTAGAAAGGAAAATAGAACAAGTAAAAAGCACCAGAGCTTCTGGAAAGGGAAAAGAACCGAAGAGCTCTCCCATGAGTCTCCATGTAGACTCTTTGTCTAGGGGAATTAGGTCTAGAGGATTGCACCTGGCTGGCAGTTGGTAGGTGGAAATGAGTCCATTAACAAATGAACGAATGTAGTGATCATGTCCTTTATAGTCTTTGCCCCTGAGAAGGGATTAGGGTGTGTGGTCTTACCCAAGGTGGAGCCACTCAAAAAACCATCACAGGAAGGCAGTCTGTTTGTCCCTGGAAATGGGGGTCTGACCTCTGAGGTCTGGGCCTAGAGAATGGGGGACTCCCTGTCTAGCCCTGAGTGGTGGAATCCTGTATCATCACAACTATGTATTTCCCTTCCTTTGTTCCTTCTGATTTCACCCAAGTTCCTCTCCAATGCATTCCCTGCAGTAATCAGTACACCAGACGTCCCAGTTGGCTCTGTACATCCACCTCGTGGTACATTCAGCATTCATTCATTACACTGTGTAGGATGGTATAGTCTTCTATGTTGGTACCTGTACTATCCTTCCTTGTGATAGCCGTACTTATTCTTCATATTCTTCCCATTGTAGGGCAGCCATATTTACTTCTGTGACGCACTAGGAACTAGAAACTGTCTTTCTTTCTTTTTTTTTGCAGTTTTTGGCCAGGGCTGGGTTTGAATCCACCACTTCCGGTATATGGGGCCAGTGCCCCACTCCTTGAGCCACAGCCTCAGATTGACTACATATTTCTTTTTTTCTGAGACAGAGCCTCAAGCTGTCCCCCTGGGTAGAGTGCCCGTAGCATCACAGCTCACAGCAACCCCCAACTCCTGGGCTCAAGCGAGTCTCCTGCCTCCACTTCCCAAGTAGCTGGGACCACAGGCACCCACTACAATGCCTGGCTATTTTTTTTGGTTGCAGCTGTTATTGTTCTTCGGCAGGCCCAGGCTGGAATCAAACCCGCCACCTTAGGTGTATGTGGCTGGCGCCTTAGCCACTTGAGCCACAGGTGCTGAGCCTGACTACATATTTCTAAAAATACTATTTAATTAAAACCAGTAACTTTGTTTTTAGCTAATTTAATTTATCGTTTTTCTTCCTGACAATGAAAATTACATATGAAAAGCACATATGAATAGCATGGGTCCTGATGCAAACACTTCACACCTGAAAGGTTTTGATGAGAACGTCCTTTAGTAAGCACTGTTTATTACTGCATGCTTCCTTAGTTACATACAACGCATACTAATGGAGCAACTGCTCAGGGGATTCAGTCAAGGTTCGTTTGGAAATTATTCTCTTGTTGGATCAAAGAAACAAGAAGGTTAGCATCACTAAAATTTAGAAGCTTGGAGAAGCTACTGCAAAGGACAGGCATCAACCTCAGAGACAGAGGCTCTCTGAGAAAAGCGTCCAGTCTAAATGCTGCTGGTGGCCTGTGGATCTGAAATTCAGAACTCTGAGGACCGTGGTGCCGCCTGGCTTGGTACTTATTCCTGAGGAACTTGGAGAAGGTGTCCCATAGAGACAGGACCCAGATCTCTGAGGAAATGGAATTGGCCAACTGCTGCTGATGCCTCTGAGTGGATGCTGTGAGGCCACGAGATTCCCATAATCTACAAAAACTGCAACTGGAACTAAGTGCTGCTTCCATAATCAATTGCTGCTTCTGGATCAAAGAAGTGTTGCTGGAGGCCTGCTGAAGGGAACAGAAAATATAAGGAGAGGGGAATTTCTCTTCTTGCTCCAGCTTTACATTCTGCCTCAACCAGCCTCTCCTCCAAAGACCCTGACAGGACGTTCCAGAGAATCCCATTAATTCCAGTCTTCCCTGTGTCCAGGGAAATAGTAGCTAGATAGTTTTCCCTTGGTAATCAGGAGAAATCACTCAAGCAATAGAATAACTCCTTTGTCTCCTTTTACCTGTTGAATTAGTGGCACAAAGTGTCTAAAAGATAAGTGGAATCCCAACTTCCAAGCCATTGGCATCTTTGATTTGTTCCCTGGTGGAAACCATCCTCTCTTAGTGACCAAGACTACCAACCTAGAAGAGCTCAAAGTTTAAGGGAAAAGGCCTGGGTGTGGTGGCTCACACCTGTAATCCTAGCACTCTGGGAGGCTGAGGCCAGTGAATAGCTTGAGCTCACAGGCTCAAGACCAGTCAGAGCAAAAAGTGAGATCCTCATCTCTAATAAAAATAGAGAAACAGGGGCAAGAGGATCGCTTGAGCCAAAGAGTTGGAGTTTGCTGTGAGCTATGATGCCACAGCACTCTTCCCAGGGTAACAATTTGAGACTCTGTCTCAAAAAAAAAAAAAGGTTGAGGGGAAAGGAAGCAAGAATTTTGAAAATGAGTGATTAAATGTAAAGGTGAGAGGGGTCACGGTCACCTGATTCTCAGATTCACACCTTCTGGTGGTGAGAGAAAGAGCCCCATATGTTGGTGGTTTCTCCAAAGCTCCATATACTGCCTTTTGTAAGATAATACCCCTCTTTTCAAAGTATTGTGTCTCAACTAGCACCATGAATGAGTCTTCAGTAAGCTATTCCATCATTCTGTCAGGTCACTTGCTTCTGTGGTCTCAAGTTTCTGGTAAGAACAGTGAATTCCACAGGCATGAGCCCATTGATACACTTCTTTCATTTTCCTTTTTTAAAATTTCAGAATAGTTTGGGGTATTTGTGTTTCATTTAGAGTCTTTCTTTCTTGAGACATTTCCTTTGCCATGCCATGAGGTTTTATATTTGAAACAATATTGTGGGAATACCATGGTGATGAATAAGACACTCCACAAATCCACGCACGATGATGCTGGCTAAAGTATTGAAGGCAAGAAGTACAAATAGATCCAGAATACGAGTCTATTCTAGTGAGGACAAATTGCTGTCCCTGTCACACTGGAAGACATCCAGTGTAATCAACCTTCCACTGCCGGGTATCTGGCTAGTTCTCCCAAGAAGTACCACCATGTTAGGTATTTGGTATTAGTCTCTGTTGTGCATAGGAAATGCATTCAGCAATAGCAGTAGTAGAATCAGCCCATGCATTTTTAAGCCCATGCATTACCTCCATTCTTGCCACCATACCAATTTTGTCCATGGGCGATTCATGCAAGGACCAGGGTTACTGGGGAAAGAGGCCAGCTGATGTCTACAGAATGTGACATCTTGTCCACTTGGTTAGTGAAAACTTCCTCTTCAATGAATGATCTTTGGTGATACTCAAATGGGACATAAATAACTTCATCTCTTATCCATTCTGAGAGTCATGACTTTCCAGTTGTAGAGCTGATCAGAATTCACATATGTTGTTTGCTTAAAAAGCCCAGTATACCAATTAACCAAATGATTAAGCCTGGGGGAGTTCTTGTCTGGGTATAGATTCAGTAGCTCTTGAGCATTACATTAGCTATTTATTACATTAGCATGATGTATGGAGCATTACATTAGCATGATGTGGAAGTAATGTTTATGGGTTTTATTGGTGGACATCAGAGTGGAGGAAGCTAGGATAATCATAGTCTATCAGAGACCTCAAGTTCTCACATGTATAAAAACCCTGTCAAGTGCATAGAGATAATGCATTCTAGGAATCTATTATAATTATAAAGGCATCTCACATCTGCTAACATATCTCACTTTCTCCTCTGACAGGTGCCTGATGTGATGATATATTTCTCCATCCTTGCTGTAGCACAGAAGACCCACAAAGTAAGCCCTCCCCACCCTGACCCTAACATCCTCCCATCCCATCAAAAAGATCATATCCCAACCCTGTCATTCATTCAGGAGTCATAAACTTCTATAGGGGAACAATAATTAAGTAGTAACTTCCCTAATGCTTATAAAGATTTTGATATTTGCTATCATAATTAGGATACCACAGATGCAAGTGGCCTGATACAATGATGGAATAACTTACTGAAGACTTAATTATGTTTCTGAAGAAATGTTTCCCTCAGAAGGAAATCAAAGTTGACCTTCCACAGATGTGTTGGGCACACAGATGAACAAGCTGAAAAAATGTTTCATGCCAGGATTTACTTTTATCGACTTCATTCGGCCACTTCAAATAAATCTTCTTCTTTAATCCTCCCAATACTTCAGAGAAATGAAGTGGTTTGGCCCACATCTCTCTCTAGTTAGCAGTAGACAGTCTTTCTGCCTCCAAAATCCATTCCACGTAAGGAAATTGGTGAAGTATCATAAAGAATAAATGTATTTTTGAACATCCTATGAATGTTGAACTGCCCTGGCTAGAATAAATTAGTACCAGCAAGCTCCTCTTCTTCACACTGGGGAAAGGTCTGTATTTGTACAGAAACACAATTAATTTGCTGTCCAGTGGAGAACCATCTAGTGCCTCGATGGAGGGTGCTCTGAAAAGTCCACATCTATTTGCCCCCTAGGCCTGTTTGGGAAGTGCCCCAGGAAAACACCTCGTGGGAGAGGCAGGACCCATTAATTACTGGGTTTAACCCCCTTTACCACCCAACACCGCACACTATAATCAGGGGTACAGAATTATCTGGAAACAGACGGGAATTCCTGACTCACCTCTTCTTCTACTGTTTCTAGTGGAAATAAATTATAGCCAGACAGAAAGTGATTGGCTACAGTCAACCCAGCTTTCAAGAAGGTAATTGAAATTGTGGAATTCTTGACTCACTCGCTGGCAAGGCTGATGGCAATGTCTAGGGCAGCCTTTTATTTTCTTTTCTAATTTTTCTTCTTGAAGTTTTATTTACCTATGTTGAAACCTACAGATAGTAAGCGGTCGTGTCAATTCATTTTGGAACTATAGATATTCATGAAACTGTCAAACACGTAGATTTTTCCATCACCCAGAACCAGTTCATGTCCCTCTCCTGCACACGCTCACCTCAGAAACCACTGCTTTGATTTCTATAACTGTAGCTCAGAGTTGGCTGTTCTTGGATCATATACAAAGAATCATACAGTGTGGGTGTAGTTTTTGTGTCTTGCTTCTTTCATTCAACATAATGTTTTGAGATTCGTCTATTTTGTGTGTATTAGTTTTTCTTTGTTTTTTTTGTTTATTTTTTATTTTTTTATTTTTTTGCAGTTTTTGGCCGGGGCTGAGTTTGAACCCACCACCTCCTGCATATGGGGCTGGCACCCTACTCCTTTGAGCCACAGGCGCCATCCTAGTTTTTCTTTGTTATTGTAAGTTGTATTTCTTTGTTAAATCCACTTTATTTTCCGTGGATAAATATTTTGGTCATTTACTTCTGATTTGGGGCTGTTAAATTGTGGAAAGATAATATATGTTTAAGCAAAGAGAAGTTTTTTTGGGCTTGTTTTCAAGATGTGGTATTTTATTTTCTTTTTCTTTTTTTAATTTAATTTTTTATTAAAGCATAACTGTATATCTTTATGGGGTACAATGTGATAATTTGATATACAATGTGGAATGCTTAAACTGATTAGCATGATCATGTTAATCCCTTACTTGTTTTTTGTGGTAAGACATCTGTAATTCACTCTTAGTTATTTTGAAGTGTACCCTCGCACTGTGCACATTAGGTGAGATCCCACCAAATGCCCTCCCTCCTCCCACCAATTGCATCCCCCCGTCCCCTCCCCTCTCCTTTATCTCCCCTCCCCCTTGCTAGATTATATTTGTGTTGTATCATTCATATGAAGGTGTAAGTGTTTATATATTGGTTTCATAATAGCATTGAGTACATTGGATACTTTTTATCCATTCTTCAGATACTTTACTAAGAAGAATATGTTCCAACTCCATCCATGTGAACATAAAAGATATAAAGTCTCCATCATTTTTCATGGTTGAATAGTATTCCATGGTATACATATACCACAATTTGTTAATCCATTCAGGGACTGATGGGCATTTGGGTTGCTTCCATGACTTGGCAATTATGGATTGGGCTGCAATAAACATTCTGGTGCAAATGTCTTTGTGGTAAAATGATTTTTGTTCTTCTGGGTAAATACCTAGTAATGGAATTAGGGGATCAAATGGAAGGTCAACCTCTAATTCCTTAAGGATCCTCCATACTTCTTTCCATAAATGTGGATGTGGAGAGAAGGGAATGCTTCTGTACTGCTGGTAGGGTTACAAACAAAGAGAAGGCTTTTATTAACAAAGGTTATTTCCTTTTTGAAGAGAAAATAGGATTGAGTTTGTTCTGGAGCAGAGGATATTTCAAACGGACTTTCAAAAATTCTCAGTGGTCAGGTTTGAGAGACATGGAATTCTTTTCTATGGAATATGTAACATCTCCTTTATTGAAGGACTTGATGATATTCATTCTGACTGATTTAGGGATGAGTAGCTACCATTTTCTTAAGAAACCACTTCATTCACTGCCTTGGTACAGAGATGTGCTGTGCTGTCTGACCAGACTGCTGTAGGAGAAACTTCAGCTTCCTTCAGTGTGCTGAAATCTCATCCTATGCCCCACATGAATCTTCATTCTCTCACTCACTCGTTCATTCAACATTTGATTGAGAGCCGACTCTGAGCTATGCTAAAAGGTTAAAGTTGAATAAAACATATTTCTTTTGACGTATGAATGGATTGAGGCCTCTCATAAAAGCCCAATGTAAAAGGTATTCTTTTCCTTTCCTTTTCTTTTCTTTTTTTTTTTTTGTAGAGACAGAGTCTCACTTTTTCGCCCTTGGCAGAGTTCAGTGGAGTCACAGCTCACAGCAACCTCCAACTCCTGGGCTTAGGCGATTCTTCTGCCTCAGCCTCCCAAGCAGCTGGGACTACAGGCGCCTGCAACAATGCCTGGCTATCCTTTCTTTCCTTTCTTTTCTTTTCTTTTCTTTTCTTTTCTTTTTTTTTTTTAGATAGAATCTCACTTGTTGCCCTGGGCTCTGGGTAGAGTGTCGGAGCGTCAAAATAGCTCACAGCAACTTCAGTCTCTTGGGGTCAAGCAATCATCTTGCCTAAGCCTCCCAAGTAGCTGGAGCTACAGGAGCCTCCCACAATGCCCAGCTAGTTTTTATGTTTTTAGAAGTGGGTTTCACTCTTTGTTCAGGCTGGTCTTGAACTCCTGAGCTCAAGCAATCCACCCATCTTGGCCTGCCAGAGTGCTAGGATTACAGATGTGAACCACCACACCTGGCCAGCATAAGAATATATTGTTTTATTGGTTAGCATACGCTTGAGATGCCGAGCATATAGGTAACAATGATAACATTTAGTATGGCAAATACTTGGCCTATGCTTCTCTCCAGCTTGGAGGGTAATCTATGGGTAGGATAATCAGGTCTGCTCAACTGTGACATCAATGTCCTGACATTTAATCTTCAGTCCTGGCCTTTCTCTCTCTATTCATTAAATCTCCCCGCAGAGTTGGAATGATTTATAACTGACTGATGAATTTGGGAGAAGAAATTGTGCAAGCTCAGCTGAGGCCGTTTTCCTATTCCTCTTCTGGAGTTCACCTGCCCTCAGAGAATATTACTATCTATGGTCTGTCACATGGTAAAAGGGGCCAACTCCTGAAGACAATGAAAAGGCTGAGTCTGTCCAATTGTGCCAGGAACTGGGTGAGCAAATGAATTTAATTCAGAAGTGAATTACTGAAATATCGACAAACCATTAGGCTCCAGCTCTAATGCTATGTTCGTCAGTTGGATTTTTCAGTAAAGAAAGTAGCTGCAGTCACGTGCCATGTATCAATGTTTCAGCCAACCACAGAACATGTATACAACAGTGGTTCCATAGTTAAAATTATATTCCTGTCACCTGGTGGCAGGGTAGCCATTGTGCTTTACTTACATGTTTGTATTTGTGTAAATGAACCTACGTGCTGCCAGTGCTATAAAATTATAGCTCACACTGGGTTATGTACAGTACGTAACACTTGATAATGGGAATAAGCCACTATGTTACTGGTTTAAATATTTATTATGCTATATTTTTTATCATTAGTTTAGAGTGTACTCACATTTTATTTTATTTTATTTATTTATTTTTGAGACAGAACCTCAAGCTGTCCCCCTGGGTAGAGTGCCCTGACATCGCAGTTCACAGCAACCTCCAACTCCTGGGCTCAAG
>NW_003852425.1:8468863-8519183 GCF_000181295.1 Otolemur garnettii | reverse complement strand
GTGGCATCACAGCTCACAGCAACCTCCAACTCCTGGGCTCAAGTGATTCTCCTGCCTCTGCCTCCCCAGTGGCTGGGACTACAGGCGCCTGCCACAACATACACCCATTTTTGGTTGCAGCCGCCATTGTTGTTTGGCAGGCCCGGGCTGGATTTGAACCCACCAGCTCAGGTGCATGTGACTGGCGCCCCAGGTGCTTGAGCCAAAGGTACTGGGTCTGTGCCTTAGCCTTTAACAAAAAAGTTTCAAAAGTCAGTGGCGCCTGTCGCTCAAGGTTGCCAGCCTCATATGGTTTGAACCCCCATATGCTGGGTTCAAACCCAGCCCCAGCCAAAAAAAAAAAACCAAAAAAAACAAAAAAAAGTTTCAAAAGTAAAGAATAGAAAAGAAATCCTAGAATAAGGATAGAAAGGAAAAATTTGTGTGCAGTTGTATGTTGTGTTTGTGTTGTAAGCTTGTGTATTGCAAGAGTCAAAAGTTTAAAAAATTAAACCGTTTACACAGATACAGTAAGCTAAGGTTAATTCATTATTGGGGAAAGAAGACTATTGTTTGTAAATGTGGTGTAGCCGAAGTAGGTGGTGTTTGTGAAGACCACAGCAGTGCAGTCACCACCGAGGCCTCACGTCACCCACCGGTCACTCACTGACCCACCCAGAGCAGCTTCAGCCCTGCGAGTTCCATTCACGATAAGTGTCCTGGACAGGCACGCTCTTTTTTTAACTTTTATGTCACATTTTCACTGTACCTTTTCTATGTTTAGATGTCGTTAGACAAACAGAAACATTTACACTGTGTTACAACCGCCTGCAGGATTCAGCACCGTAACATACTGCACAGGATTGTAACCCGGGATCACTAGGCCACACCGCACAGCATAGGAGTGAGTAGGCTGTACCTTCTGGGTTTGAGTTCACTCTGCGACCCTGGCACAATGACAAAATCACCTAATGGCAAATTTCTTAGATACAGTGATACATGACTGTCCTTCGACTATGTCATATTTAAGGATATTTTCTTTCCAAATATATTGTCTATTCCCTGACTAAATTTGCAGTAGGGCAGGGAAAGGAAGTGTGACACAATATAATCTTCAGAACAATTGAAGATACAACTCTTATACAAATAGAAGAGGGTGCCAGAAAACGAATACATATTTTAAGAAAGGGAAACCTGTATTAAATGGGCAATACTCAAGGCATGTTTGATGTCCGCAATTGTAAGAGGTGCTCAACGCAACCTGTGTTCATCTTTTGTCATTGGTGTATATTGAGCATTACTATATGGATAATAAATGTTATTTTTTTAAAAACAAAAAATAGTTGATGTTTCACAGAACAATAAACATTAAACTCTGAGAAATCTTTTCTTCTGAAAAAAAATTACTTTGCATCCATTCTGGACATAAGAATTTTTATAATTTACCAATTTTCTACAAGTTAACAAATAACTTTACAGAACGAGGGCCTTAGGAAAACTCCATACGTCAGTGTCACCTTCCCTCACCTCAGCAGATAATCCTTGCCAGGCAATGTGGCTTCTTCGATAATGGTCTAGCTTGAGTTTTGAAAGGCGTTATTTATGACTTCTTTCCACGTTTGGATCCTTTTTCTTAACAAATGTTTTGTCTCAGAACATCAAAAATCTTCAATGGCAGGCACTCATTCCATAAAGATCGGGGGCAGGCCGGACTTTCCTGGCTGGGTTATGGCCAATTCAAGGCAATTGTCTAACTGGACACTAATCACCACAAATGACATTTCCCCAACTAATCCATACTCTTCAGTATTTTTTTTTTTTTGAGACAGAGCCTCAAGCCATCCCCCTGGGTAGAGTGCCGTGGCATCACAACTCATAGCAACCTCCAACTCCTGGGCTCAAGCGAGTCTCCTGCCTCCACCTCCCAAGTAGCTGAGACTACAGGCGCTCGCTACAACGCCCAGCTATTTTTTGGTTGCAGCTGTCATTGTTGTTTGGCGGGCCCTGGCTGGATTCAAACCTGCCACCTTAGGTGTATGTGGCTGACACCTTAGCCACTTGTGCCACAGACGCCGAGCCACTCTTCAGTATTTTTATAGTTACTATTTTTGGACAGAAATCTTTACCTTTCAGATAAATAGGTTACAAAATGTGCCTTCAATAACTACCCTATTTAGTGAAGTTATTTACTGCCTGGAAATCTGTGTATGTCGGGGTAAGCCTTCTGTTTCCATTGCCCATATTAATTAATACTAAGTAGAATCTAATGGTTTTTTACTAGGACTCATTACTACTTAGCTATTTCCACAATTATTAACCTGATATTTTCCATTACTTCTTGAAACCCACACTTGAATTGTGAAAGGAATTCAATGCCATAAACACAAGCTCATTTTTTGGTCCATGGCTAGAAGCCATGCAGCGAGTTTATCTAAGAATGTGTTTAGTTATTTTGACTAAAGCACACTGCTTTGGTCGGGAGCACACTGCGGGTTTGAACTAGGACACAAAACCATTTATGCCTTTTTGTAAAGGAATTTGTTCGGTCAATTGCCTATTCCTAGTAACTGTGAGAATTACGATTATTTTTAGGAGAAAGATTCTGAGTGAGCAGTAACAGTCTGGTATCTATTTAAAGATGAAATAGCTTGGCTCTTCCCTTGTTTCTTTTTATGGCATCAAGAATGGATAGAAGAAATACAACCAGAAATTGCATTGTGATTCAAAGCAGTGAAGAATGTTTTAAATAATCCTTACCAATTTACTGAATTATAACATTTCCATATAATATATTGTCCAAGGTTTTCTTGTATGTTTCACAGACCATTCAGTTAAAAAGTAGGATTATGGCCTATTGAATGTAAGTTTGGCATAGATATATAAGTCAATACCTAAAGCGGTGGTACCCGTGGCTCATAAGGGTAGGGCGTTGGTCCCACATGCCGGGTTCAAACCCAGCCCCGGCCAAAATCTGCAAAAAAAAAAAAGATAAAAAAGAAAAAGAAAATACCTAAAGAATTTCAGTGTTGCTCTTTTAAAAATAAGAGAATTACTGCCTGGTGAAATGTGCCTGCGAAGCCCCATTGAGGTCTGAATAGATACTAACAGGAACATACACTCTATGACATACAGCAAGGGTTCTCAACCTGTGGGTCGCGACCCCGTTGTAACAATGAAAATACATCTTGGTATTTGGGAGGTTGAGAACCACTGACATAGAGTGGTAGGCTTTTGTTTTAATTGTTTTCTTTCCTTATTTCGGTGAGCTGCATTAAGCTAAGTTTGAAAGTAGACATTTCCCTTTGTGGAAAGGAGCATTGTGAAATGGAAGACGGTAGTTATCACTGAATTTTCCTCTTTATTTGAGAATATTCAATTTTGTCCTAGAGAGCGAGGTAAAAAACAAATAGATGGAAAAAACGTATCTCTGTTAAGCAGAGGTAAGCAAGTGGGTGACCCTGGAGACGTGTCCCACAAATGCAGGAAGGGAAGACTGTGTGTGTGAACGCAGAGACCCGCGTGAGGACCAAGGAGTCCCCAGGTATTTAGAACACGAGATAGCGAGGAGGTGTTCAATATTTGTAAGGTCTTACATCAGTCTCTCGTTTGACACCGCTCTGGCCCCTCCCATCCCTTGCCAAATTAGAAACCGCAGTTGCACGGGGGAACTTGTCCCTGCTTGCCTGACTGTGTACTTACAGGCTATCGTGCATCCATACAGCACCAGAACGCTCCTATATAACACTAGAAACTAAGAGAAGGAAGATTTCAAAGCTTAGAACTAAAAGAACATGCCTCAGTTTTGAATATGCAATCAGTTTTATCTTTGTATCTACCCCTGTGTAGTTTCTCCCACCTTTGTCAGTCTTTGTCCAAACATCACATTGCTTACTTCCTCCAGTGAGGCATCAGTGCTGAGGGCATTCATCTTCTCTCCATGGGTCCCGGGCACCTGGCTGGTTATTTTTTGTGCCCCTTTTCCCTCTCCTCTTCCTTTCTTCTACCCCCACTTTCTTCACCATCCCTTTCATTCTCTCCCCTACCTGTCTCTTAGTTCTATTGGCCTTCCTTATGCTACTTCTACATGGTTTATTTTTTAAATGTTCCAAGGTGGTTTGATGGGATAAGCACAGCAAGATAATATTTGTGGAAATAGGTGAAAAAGAAAAATGGAAATAGTGAGTGGACAGATGAGGTGTAAGTAGGGACGCCGCCGCTCCGGCATCGCACACCACAGAGCCTTGCTTGCTAAAGATGGGCCGCGGACTTGATTCCAAGCCTGCTCACAGTTAGTGTAAAAAGGGACAGTTGGTCAGTCACTGTGTCCCCAGCTCAGGAGCACGCTGCTGGTTTGAACACAACTGGGATTCTGTTAGTAAGAGGAGAAAGTTCACTGGGTGGAAAACTAGCAGTTTCTACCACATTCGACCCGTTTGGCTTTGCAGTATTCATAGATACTCTCCCTCTTATAAATAGAATCCTTCCCTCAACCCTCCTCAAGGAACCATCACACCATTGTTTCATCCAGTTATTTCACACAGTTAAAATACCAGATATTTATGTCCGATGTGCTTTCTGCCTGTCATCAGATTTTAAGGTGGCTCCTCATTGTCTGGTGATCAAATTAAGCAAAATTACCCCCTCAAATCCAAGCCCATTCTGTGCAGCACAATTCTTTTTTTTTTTTAATTCTTTATTAAATCATAACTGAGTACATTAATGCATTTATGGGGTGCAATGTGCTGATTTGATATACAATGTGGAATGCTTACATCTAACTGATTAACATAACAGACTCCTTGCTTACTTATTTGTTGTGGCAAAAACATTCATACTCTATTCTTAATAGTTTAGAAATGTACCATTGCATTATGCATCTCCTCCCCAGTTCTTCCCCGCAGGTAAGGACTGTGCTGCAATATCACATTCTGCCAGTAGATGGAGACACCACCTCACATGTGAAGACTCCTCACCTGTCAACCTTAATAAGGACTCATTCTTTTCTGTCATCAATCATGTTTGACTTCCTACCAGCTGATTTTAGAAATGAGAATTACATGTTTCAGTAGTAATATTACATTGGAATTTTATTGTGTATTTGTCTTTTAATTTTCAATAATTACTGCCATAGAAAACCATGTTCAAGGCAATACAAAGGACTTAGTGTAGGTCAACAAAACCTCCCCGGCAAACAACCTGTCTTGTGAAGGAGCTGGAGGAAAACTGATGAGAAGAGTTTGTTGTGGCTACAGGGTCTATGGCTTCGGTTTTCAATCTTGGCTGTATGTTGGAATAATCTGGGCTGTTAACAAAACTTCGTATCCCAAGAGATTCTGATTTAATTGGTCCAGGGGATGGGCTGTTAAAAGCTTCCAGGTGATTTCATTGTCCAGCATAGAAGAGATTGAGAACCTCTGTCTTTGGCCTGCAGCTTCTATTACTCAGTGCTGCAATCAGTTGCTTAAAAGGGCCAACCTCACTCTAAGAGGAGCAGGTGGTCACCTCCAGGGTAGAACCTGTGAAACCAGGAAGGCTCTTCCTTGACCTTAGGAAAAGGCCACGGTGTTGGCATACCTCCCATCACAGACGTTTCGTCATTGCCCAGAGAAAGAGAGAGTAAAACAAATGAATAAATCATAAAAACTCTCATGAGAATCACACTCTAAGCTTTATTCAACATTACTGTTAACTTGTTTTCATTATTTTTTAATGTGTTATATTTTTTGTGTAAAAAGGACACAGAGGGCAAAAGTTGTGCAGTGTGGCCATTTTGGTGAAGGAGTGTGCCAAGGTGTGGGCCTGGCTCAAAGAGGACAGGTTCAGTGGGGCCCAGAGGTCAGGGGCGGGGCCTGTGGGAGCTCTATGGCCAGTAGTAGAAGGACAAATTACAGAAGACAGGGAGAGTCTGAATACCATTGTTTTCTGTTATTTCTCAAAACAGTTCTACAAGAGAATGCTCCATTTCTACATGACATATGAGGCAACAAGGGCGTTTCAGTAACTTGGCCAAGGTCACCGAGCTGGTAAGTGGCAGAGCCGGACCACTTGGGGTTCCGGCCAATGCACTTGGCTGATTCTCATTCACGTCTGTTTCCCATAGAAGCTGAACACCTTCTAGCAAATTATAATAGGTGGTTCTACCTCTGTCTCCTTCTTTGTTGTATGAAGGTGTCAGCGTCTCTATTAGAGTTGTGCTGAGAAATACAAGATACAGTGTATTTGAAAGCACTTGGGAGCCTGAGAGCACAGCCTGGAGGCTGCACTGGTGGAGCCCCGGGCAGTGTGGCCTCTAGTTTTTGTCACTTGCTCATTGTTGCTTCTCTAGAATTATTGCTATGGTCTGAAATTCTGATCTCCAAGGTGTTGGTGTTAGAAAATGGGTCCTTTGGGAGGTGATTAGGTCATTGGATACGATTAGAGTTAGTACCCTTACAAAAAGAGGCCCCAGAAGAAAATGTGTAACTAAGTGAGATGATGAACTTGATTATTTGTTCCACTGCAGTAACCATTTAACTGTAGGCATATATTACAACATTGTGTTGGATACTTTTAATATGTATAGTAAAATATATTTTATAAAAAATAAATAGTTCCATTCAGATAATAATAAAATTTAAAAAATAAAAGAGGCTCCAGAGAGGTGCCTTGCTCCTCTCACATTGCTAGAAGGTGCTGTCTGGAAGCAGGAAGCCCTCACCACACCTTGACTGCAGCACCTTGATCTTAGATCTTCTAGCTTCAAGAACTGTGAGAAATACATCCCAATGTTTATATGACACCCAGTTTGTTATTTTGTTATAGCAGACCAAATAGACTAACACGCCCAAAAACCTTCAAAATGTTTAAGTCATTTAAATAACACTTTTTTTTTTTTTGAGACAGAGTTTCACTCTGTTGTCCTGGGTAGAGTATTGTGGCATCATAGCTCACAGCAACCTCAGTCTCGTGGGCTCAAGTGATCCTCTTGTCTCAGCCTCCCAAGTAGATAAAACTGCAGGTGCCTGCCACAATGCCCAGCTAATTTTTCTACTTGTAGTAGAGAGAGGGTCTTTAGCAGAGATATGATCAGCTCAGGCTGATCTCAAGCTCATTAGCTCAAGCAATCCACCTGTCTCAGCCTCCCAGCATGCTAGGGTTATAGGTGTAAGCCATGCCCAGCTATAAAAACCCAACTTTTTAAATAGAGACAAAAAATTCATTCACTCATTCATTAAAGAAACATTTGATAAAACCCTGCCATGTGTGAGCTATTCCAGGAAGGCTATAAAGTTAAATGAGTCTGGATCCCACCTACAAGGAGCTTAGAGTCATAGCTCAGACAGACAAGTGCATAGTAATTGCAGAATAATGGTATTAAATAATAAATTCTCTACTCATAGTAACTCATAATAACTAATGTTTATTGAGTACTTATCATGTGCCAGGCCTTGTGCTCAGTGTGTTATGATTTTAAATTAATCCTCATAAATCTTTGAGGAAGGTGTTAGCAATATGTCTATCTAGAGATCAGACAATAAGGCACAGAGAGGTGGAATAACCTGCCTAAGGACACACAGCTAATAGAGGGTGGTGCCACGGGCTGGATCCTAGACAACTGGGCTCCAGAAGCTGAAGAGACGCATTTAAGAAAGATGGGCAGGCTCCGTGTGAGTTTCCTGGCAGGCGTGAGCTTCGACCATGCGCACCTTCTCACTTGCAGAACCCTCTAGCAAGTGTGCATTGAAATTGTGTGATCTAAGTATTTGATATCTTTATTTCACTTGCATTGATCTCTCCACATCCACATCTGAGAAATGACAAATGGGGGAGCAGCAGTGTGGACACCCCTATCGCACCCTAAATCATAAAAGTCAAGGTTAGGAATGGGATGTTTATAACTAAACAGACACTTGGTACTCAATGAATTGAGAATTTTAGGTCAATGCCTAATTTAGTTTTAGGCAACAAATTGAGTTCCTACAGGGTGGCTGGTGGTGGGACTGGTGACTTGCTGTGTGTTGTGCGGTCTGTACATTAGGAACTGGGCCATGTGCTGACTTTTAGGGCCACTGGTTTGGGCTGTTAGTTGAAGACACGCTTTTTAACATCAGAAATTACCTTTCATTGCAGCCTGTTTACAGGGATTGAGGTTTCATACTTGGGGATGAATTTGAGTGGTGTTACAATTCTCCAACCCCAAAATATCTTTTTTTTCCTTAAATTTCAGGTTATGTGAGGTTACAAACAACAAGGTTACAATGTTTGCATTTGTCAGACAGAGTCCCTCTTGTAGTTGTGTCCCACACCCAGAAGGTGTGCCGTATACCCTTACATTGTGCCCATCAGGTGGGAGCACACCAATCCCCTCCCTTCTCTCCTCTCCTCGACATGAGTTGAATTGTTTTTCTCTTACATGGGAATAAACAACCCCCAATATCTTGATAGCTGTATTCAGTTACTGAAGGCTGAAAAGTCACCATTAATGCTCTTGTAGGTCCAGTGAATTACACCTCTTAAAATGTGAACATCCCTCTTACAGGGGAAGGTTTGCTGTTTGGAATGTTGTTGGTTATTTAACTGGGTTAGCAGTCCTTCCCAGTCAGGGGGGCTGAAAAGAAAAAAAAGAGGTGAAGGCCCCTGATTTACAGCTGTAAGTAAAGGACCAAGGAGATAAGGAGGGAATTAAATGGAGGGCAGGGCACTGTCTCAGTCTGATTTGTGTTGCTGTAGAGGAATATTGGAGGCTGGGCAACTTACAAAGAAGAAAGGTTTATTTGTCTCACAATTCTGAGGGCTGGAAGGTTCAGGATTGCGCATCTGAGTCTCAGGCTGATTTCACTCTTGGTGGGAGGCAAGGGGGAGCTAATGAGTACGGAAATCACATGGGGAGAGGAAGCACAGAGGTGGGGGGGGATGTCCATCTCCATGGGCTCTTGTAAACAACCAGCTGCCTTGGGAACTAACAGTGAGAGCTCCCTCCCTCCCTACCCACAGGAGTGAGAGCTCAGCCACCTTCCCTTAATCTGTATATGAGGATCCGTGACCCTAAAACCTCCCATTAGGTCCCACCTCCAACACTGAGGGCCGGATTTCAACATGAGGCTTGGAGGGGACAAACACCCAAACCACTGCAGGCGCTGGGGCAAGAGAGCCTATTGCACAACTTTGCTGAACATCAGCAAAGGCTCAGGTCGCAGCGACTGAGTTCAGTGAAGGAAGCTTTCTCTTCCACCCAGAAGTAACTACAGAGAAAAGTGGAAACCTCGCTACCATTCTTCCTCATTCTTTCTATTTGCTATCCAGAAGCCGGAATCTTTGATGATATGGAAGCAGGACTATGTCACGTCTCTATCTGAAATTCTTCAACCATCTCCACTTGTGATTAGACTGAATTACAGGGAGTCTCCCGCTCAGGGCTTACCAGGCCTGCTTCACAGACCTCAGTTCATACCCGTTTCCTTCCTTGTCACTGTAGACTCTAGAAAGTGCTTAAGAAGCATTTTTCAGTGTTCACTTATTTGAAAAAGTATCTGTTTATCCATAAACTTGTTGGCATCCGACAACTTGCGGGTGCCGACACCCCTTCCAACCCCCTTCCACTTTTCCCGCCACTTCTCTTATTCTGACAAGCTAGAGGTCCGGAGTGCTTTTGTTGGTTTTTATTATTTACTCATTTTTAAAAGCAACTCAAAGACTAATCACTGGCCCATTGACTGTTCCTGTAGCTCTGTGATTGCCCAGAAAAGGACACGACCAGGCGGCAGCCAGTTCTGTCCTGGAACCTGTCCCACCACTCTTTTCACTGCTATCACTCTCTCATTCTCCTTTTGCAGGACCCAGAATGGTGCCAGGCCTCCTGCTAAGACATCTACACTAGCCTGTTCCTCCTACAGGCTGCTAGAATGCCTGGCCTGGCCTGGCCCTTCATTCTGAAAAAGCACAGATTCAGAGCCCACAAAGCTAAATTTCGAGCCCCAACCCAGATGCTTGCTGGCCATGTGCTCTTGAACAATTTCCTTTACCTGGCCTTACATTTCTCATTTAGAAACGGAGAAAATAATTGATCCACAGAGTTGTTATGAGGATTAAATGATACAAAGCATAAAACAACATGGTAGCTAGCGCAGTCTTCCACACATTTCAGTTTCTTTCCCTTTCTACACAAACCAACCTGTCTATATTCCACCCGAGAACGGAGACTTACTGACTGCATACCACTGTTCAATGTCCATTCTGAGAATAGCCCGATTTCCCCTTGAGAGGATTGTCTATTTTCTGTAATTCTGGTTGGGCCATAAAGCAGTAGCTTTGTTTTCTTGACCCAAACTGGTTCAGTTGGTTCCTTTATCCATAGGCATAGAAAGAGATACGCAGAGGATAAAATGCTGTCTCCATCTCCAGAACTGCTCTTACCCCTTCCGTAATTCCTCCCTTGCTTCCAGACTTGGTTCCCCAGAATCTTGTCCACTCCACACGTTACTAACTATCCTTTTAATATATTCTCTTTCCACTTAAGCGACCAGAGATCTTTCCTGTTATTTGCAAACCAAGAATCTTACCTGAGAAGAATTTCCTCATGATCCTCTGGACTCTTATTAGATTTTGTTTTATAAAAAGAGCATGGCCAGATACTAGCTTTTAAGACTTTGCTCACATATTTTTTTTTTCTTGCATGAAATGTTCCTTGACATCTCCAGATATAATTAAATTCTCTATTATTTGAAGTGCTTATCACCTAGTCAATATTTGAATCCCATTTTCCCGTCAAGACACCAGAAGAGTTGAATCAACTTTCTGAGTGGGATGATACCTGGTGGAGCCAATAAACTAAACTAGATAAAGAGACACATGCAAAACCCTTTCCAGGGAAGAACATTTAAATAACAGGTCTTGTCAATGAAACATAATGCTTCGCATCCCCAAAGTCACCTAACAAGGGAGGCAGGGCGTGTGAGGTGAAAGGTGCTTAATACAGCCCTTTGGGGATTGCCTGTTGGGAGGCCAGAGCACACCACTGACCTGATAGCCCATCTCACCTTCACACACGAGTCACCAGGGCTGTGTCAGAGAGTGACCGTAGAGTTGTGTTCTAAGTTTTTCCAGGGGAGGGGATGTGTTGGGTGTATGTTCAGATTGAAAAGAAGAGAGTGGAAAGGAAAGATCAGAATTTTTGAAGTTTCTTATCTGTTACTCCAAAAATATTTGATTAAAAATTGGCTATTACATTGTCAGTAAAATAGGAAATAGCTTTTTAATGTTTGTAATAACAACCCATATTTATTTAGCACCTACTGTGAATTACCTGCTTTACTCACAGCGTCTCTGTGACTCCAGTGTTTTTATTCCCATTATAGAGGTCAGGAACCAATGGCTCATGGAGCTTAGACAACTTGGAGCACGGTGTCCTAATCAAAGCCTCCCAGTCCTGCCTGTTCTCCCTAACCTCATTAAAATGTTGACTAATGGCAGGAAGAAAGAAGCAGAGTCTACAAAGGAATCATCAGAGTTATTAGCACATGAAAACTGGATTCTGACAACATCCTTGCCGCTGTCCAACTAGTTGGGTGACTTTGGAGAAGTCCCTCGATTTGTTATAGACTTTAGTTTTATTATTTATATTAGGCTGAAGCCTGTGAAGTGGATGTTTTTGTAGATTAAAAAGGATCAGAGTTCAACAATTTAAGTAAAATGAGGGTGTTAGATCAGTATGACCACATGGCATTTTGTTGTCTATTATCTTCCGTGATTATAATTTGTGCTATGGTCTGAAAATCCTTATGTTGAAATTTAATTGCAACGTGGTAGTATAAACAGAGCCCTTTTTCAGAAGGTGATTAAGTTACAAGAGCAGAGCCCATGTGGACAGGATTAGTGATCTTACAAAAGGGCTGGAGTGAACTAGCTAGGGCCCCTTTTTCCCCTTCTGCCTTCCACCACGTGAGGACACAGGATTCATTCCACTTACCCTTTCACCCCTTCTGCCATGTGAGGATGAGCAAGAAGGACCCACCTCTGCAGCCACCGTGACCTTCAATAAGGAAGCAGAGGGCGAAGTTGAACTTCCAACCCTCCAGAACTAGGAAAAGTAAATTTTGGTGCTCACGCTTACCTAGTCTCAAGTATTTTGTTATAGCAGCACCAACAGACTAGATAATTTGGTAACCCCCAGAGTTTCTGTAAAAGTGTTTCACTATGGTCAATGGCGATGGCCTTGTAAGATCAGACAAGTCGGGTGACCCCCTAGGAGCTGCATTATTTAGCGTGGACGTGGGATTATCCCACCTGACCAGAAGCACAGTATGAACATTTTCTCCTGTTCCCATGTGCTAGGTCAGGGCTTTAAAACTTGCACACTTTGGCAAGAAAGCAGTGAATCCTGGAATAGCACACTAAAGTCTGACTTCATCTGGTCACGTGAGGAATTTAGAATAAGGGTAAACAGGGAGAACCCAGGGGAATTGATCTGAATTTCATTTTCCCCTTGCCTTTTATCCCAATTACAGGCCATTTCCAGGAGTGGCTGTCCTGTGGAAAGCCCGTGAGACTCTCTGTTGCAGTCAGCACAGGAAGCCTCATGCTTCAGGATCCTGTAATTATCTTTTCCATCACTGTTTTCTCAGGGGACTGGCTTCAGTACTCAGATGAGTCTCGCCAAGGAAATGAGGAAATGTTCTGATTTCAGAGCCATGGTTTCTACTGAAACTTACATGGTCTTTAGCTTCAGAGTTTCAGACCTGGCAGTAATGGGAGAATCCAGTAAAGCGGGTGGGGGGTGAATGAAGTGGGAGGTGCCATTTTTAACTGTCACAGAGGAAGTCCAACCTGACTGTCTCCTATGTACAGAGCATTTAAATTATTGGAAAGTCTTTAGTAAGGGTGGCTGGCTAACACAATGCAATCTATATGTCAGCTGGGACACACCCTAGAGATCTTAAAAAAAAAAAGGCACTGAGTTCTTCATCCATTTCTATTACAGTAACAAACTTTGCCAAAATTTAGTGACTTTAAACAACAACCATTTTATTTTCTCATGATTCTGTGGGTTAGGAATTCAAGCGAGGCTTGGTGGTGGCGTAGGTCAGGTCACTTATTCAGCTGACCTCAGTTCCTAGGTCAGGTGGGACGTCCAAGAAGGCTTTATGAGCATATGTACACGCTGTAGTTTTATGTTCTTTTTGTGTCTTGTTGCTCCTCGCATGTCTAGCTTGGGCTTCCTCCCAAGATGGTGGTCTCATAGCAGCATGATGGCTCTACACTAGCCTGACGTGGTGGCTGGCTTCCAGGGGACCTGTTCCCAGCAGCAGTGTCAGGAGGAGCACCTCCCTCCTCATGCAGTAGCTGGGGACTCAGGTACCTTGTTCCCAGCCTTCTTTCTATCTGGAGTGTGAGTGTGTGACTCAGCTCTGCCAATCAGATGCGTCTGCAAATTGCCAGCTCGTATCATAGGACATGGGAAACAGTGAGGAACCCTCTCACAGAAGTGGTGGTTGCAGAGAGATGGGGTGTCTGGGGGGTCATGGCAGTGTCCAGAATCCAGTGCCAGTGATATTATTGGCAGTACAAATTGATTAGTGCCTATATGATGGCAGTTGTGGCCCAAGCAGGCCACTTCTGGGGGATTTTATTTTCTGAGATAGAGACAGAGTCTTACTTTGTCACCTGGGTAAAGTGCTGTGGCATTATTGCTCGTAGCAACCTCAAACTCTTGGGCTCAAGCTATTCTCTTGCCTCAGACCCCAGAGTAGCTGGGACTACAGGTGCCTACCACAACGTCTGGCTATTTTTATAGACAAGGCAATCCACCTGCCTCAGCCTCCAGAGTGCTAGGAGGCGTGAGCCATCACGGCCGGCCTCTGCGGGATTATTTTAAGTATTGCTCCTGTCTCCATAGCCTGTGTGAGTTCTTAGTATCTCCATCTTTTTCTGAGATTCTTAGAATCTCAAAAATGAGATTTTCATTTCTTTGAAATGAAATATCAGAAAATCTCAGAATGAGATTTTCATTTCTTTGAAATGAAATATCATTACAATAAATTCTTTCTTTCTTAAATAACCAAAATCTCTTTCTCTCACAGTTAAGAGTGATGGTAATACATCTTTCTTCCAATACAAATTTTTGGGCTTTCCTTTCCATTTTGAATGTGTTTCAAAATATGACCTAAGAAGCAAGGCACTTTTTCTTTTATAGGAAATGCAGGGGATCTAAATTTCTCTTGAAAAATATTCGTGAGAATAATGTAGGTCATGAGGTGTAGGTTGTGGTAAGAATCTATGGTTGGTTACAAAAACCCTCACCATATTCAGGCGGGAAAACCCAGAGCCATTATGGGTTTAGAAAATGTTAGAGGTTTTGTTTTCAGTAATCTAAGGCTGGTGGTTTTGTAAAATTGCATGACCATAGTTTTGGATCCCAGGAGAAAGTGTCTGTGCACGTTGGTGGTGGTTTTACAGTGGCAAGTGCGGAAGGAATGTCAACCTGCTGGTTCTTTCATGAGAATGCAAAGATGATTTAAATGTTATTTAAACATGATTTAAATGTTACTTTTCAGGTCACTGGATGATTCCATAAATTAACCCATTCTCATGGGAATAAGTTACATGTTTTGTAAGTTCAGACTTCGTGTTTCTTTATCTGTCTCTGGGCTTACTAAGATAAACTCTCTTTCTGTGTGAGGAACACATTTAAAGAGAGATAAAATATAGCCATTAATTTCACCAACATCCAAGTCTTACAGCACCATTGCGCATTCTGGGTATTTATTTATTCCTCACGCTCCCCACTCCCTGTCTTTTTCTAATCCTCTTTTTTGCTTCCTTTCACCTAGAACTTCCTAGTGAACATCGATGCATTAGCCATATCCTTGCCTGACAATTTGTTGATATTTTGAGCTGTCTACACTATATTGGTTCCACCATGTAATCCATATTCAAAAACAACCCAGATTTTTGATGTGTCCATGGTTTCACAAAATTCACTCTAAAAAAAAGTGAAGATAGTCCCAAGCCAAAATGTGTGTTTGAAAGAATGGGGCTGTACCTTCTTCACATTAAAAATAGAACAAGAAATGTCAGAGGCATCATCTATCAAACTTAGCACTTAAGGAAACTGAACATTTTTACTAATAACCTAAATACAGGCATCCATTAGACAGTAACCAGTCAACTTAGCAGTTCCATAGCAATCTGTCTTTGTCTTGGCTTCTGTCTGAAATTCATTAACTATTCTCTCATTTTTCCTGATGACTCAAACTAAACATTTACCAATTTGCTTATCTTCTTAAAAATCTTATTAAATCTCAAAGTATGTGTTAATTTTGTCTATTATTTTTTCAATTTCATCGGTTTCCCCCGATCTACATTATTATCAGTGAAGCTACCTGACAGGAGTTGGCTTCTGAGAGGTTTGTTAGACGGGGCCCAGGGCAGGATTAGTCTAGGGCTGATCCAGTCTCACGACTAAAGCAGTACCCTGACGACACCACCCAGTGACCCACGTAGTAGGAATATTTCCATTCTGGCTGATTGGAAGAAGCGCTATTTCCAGCCCTGTTTTAAGCTATAGAAGTCGTTTTGTCTGCTCTTTCCCAGTGGTTCTTCCCCAGGCGTGGGTGGCTTCCTTTCCTGGACGCATAGATCAGTACTCCGCAGAAGCTTCCAGTGGCCTCTCTGTAGATCTCAGGGCTTGCTCTGTGGAGCTCCTTCCTCTCTTCCTCCCCCAGCCCCAAATTCTAGCCGTGCTGATTTTTTAATTCCAACCCTAACTCCTCAAGTCAGCAAGAATGCTGAGGGCTCTTGGGATTTCCCATCTCTGACACATGGGAATGGTCCCCAGCAGGAAGTGGATTGATTTTTATTCTTTGGACTTAAATCCTCAGACTTCTCCTAAATATCATTCAAACTAGGTCCTGCTTGATCACAGTTCTAGTTAAAAAGGCTCCTGCTCCTTAAAGTTATAATTTATGCAACATTTTATACGCATCATCACTCTAAATAAATAAATTACTATTGCCAAAATTAGTGAAATATATAGTTTTTATTAACTTCCTGAAAGGTTACCAAACCATGTAATAGGTCTTAGCTCTCTGATTGGTATAATTTAATGGTATTTAATTTTTTTTTTTTTTTTTTTTTTTTTTTGTATGTGGCTCAATAACTCAGAGGTAAGTTCTGGTATTTTAGGTATTTGGCACAGCACTGTTTGACACTGAGTGTAAATTCTTCCTGGAAATCACCATGTGACTTCTCAGGAACCTGGTTATATTGCCACCATCTCAGTTGGGAGTAGATTTGGGAAAGCAGTTTTGTTCTAAAAGATTAAGCTTCTTTATTTGTCTCAAAGAGTTCCCAAAGCCATATGTAGAGATCATTACATCCCCCGTATTTATGTACTTCTAGTAAAAATATCTCGTTACAAAAATTTATAAAATTACAATTTCAGAAGTTTAGGGAGGATGACATTTGGCAAGAGGGAGGTAATTCATACACGCAAGCCCGACCACTCTCGTGGCAATCATGGGTCAGCATGGGTGGGTTCTGCAAATAAAATAGGTGCCTTCAAATGTGTCATTTTTTTGTTTTCTAAAACTTCAAGTTTTCCCCAAATCAAAGGGTTATTAGAATTTACAAAGTTCACAATTTTAGCACAAGTTAAGATAGAGCTGTAAGTGTCATACAAGTGCCATTGTTGAGACAGAGCATTAATAATCCACAGAGGGCAGTTGCTATAAGAAGATGGAGATGTCCATATTGCGTCACTGATGTGAAAAGGAAAAGTATCAGTCACGAGAGGCACATACAGCAAAAGGCGTCCAATGCATCCACCTGCTTTCTTAGGTGAGAGGTGAGAGTATCATAGGAGCGGTTATGAGATGTAGGTCATCACTGCTCTGAGATGTAGGTCATCAGATCCAACTTTGGAAGTATAGGCATTCTACATACCTTTTTGATACCCCAAAGAGTATGTTGTTATATTTTTTATTTTTATTTTTTACATATACATATGTTTATTAGGTTTCCATTTTTTGCCTTCACAAAATTAAAAAGGCTTAAAATTTAATAACATTAACAATGTTTAGGCTCGGCGCCTGTGGCTCAAGTGACTAGGGCACCAGCCACATACACCTAAGGTGGTGAGTTCGAATCCAGCCGGGGCCCACCAAACAACAATGATGGCTGCAATAAAAAAAAAAAATAGCCAGGTGTTGTGGCTATTGACAAAATAAGGGTACGTCTATTATAGAATGCTTTGACTCTGAGGTTCAGTATAGAGTCATAAGTCAACTTATTTTTTTTTAAGTCTCAAAAAATAGACAACTAATATTTATGAATAAAAGTAAAAGATAATTTAAAAAAACAGATCATGGCTCGGCGCCTGTGGCTTAAGTGGCTAAGGCGCCAGCCATGTACACCCAAGGTGGTGGGTTCGAATCCAGCCCGGGCCCGCTAAATAACAATGATGGCTGCAACCAACAAATAGCCGGGCGTTGTGGAGGGCGCCTGTGGTCCCAGCTACTTGGGAGGCCGAGGCAGGAGACTCGCTTGAGCCCAGGAGTTGGAGGTTGCTGTGAGCTGAGATGCCACGGCCCTCTACCCAGGGGGACAGCTTGAGGCTCCTGTCTCAAAAAACAAACAAACAAAAAAAACAGATCATGCCAAATCTTACAGACAATAGAAAAAGAAGAAATACTTCAAAATCATTCTACTTGATCTGGATACACCTGATATTAAAGTCGGAGAAAATACATTATTATAAAGGGGAAATTACAAACATATTTCACTTATAAATGAGGATGCCATATCCTAAACAACATATTAACAAGTTGAATTAAAAATTAATGTTTAAGTAATGCACTTTGGTCAAAATTAAGTCCAATTTATGTGAGAATTCGTCACTATTTTCTTTTCTTGTTTTTTTTTTTTGTTATATTTTTATCGGAATCTGGAGTCCTTGTAGAATGAAGTGTAGTGAAGCACTAGGCAGAAGCTCACGGTTTTCTATGTTTTTTGAACATTGAATTATTTTTGAATGTGCAATACATTTACATAACTCAAAATCAAACAGTGCAAAAGGTATATATTGAAACCTGTGGCTCCTTTCAGCCTCATTCACTTTTACCCTCCCCTTCACCGTCTTACTAGTTTCTTGTGTTATCTTTCTAGTTTTTTTTTAATGCAGACACTAGAAATTATAAATATGTATTTTTCTTCTTTTTAGTACAAATGTTAACATATGTAGAGTGCTCTGAATTTTGCTTTGCTTTTGACCTCATAGTCGTGAGGTTTTTTCATCTGAATATTGATATAGAATAGAGGAGTATTTTTTCATTTGTAGTTTTTAGAGACAGAGATCACTACCATATTTTCCAGGCTGGTCTCCAAATCCTGGGCTCTAGTAATTATTCCACCTCAGCCTCTAGGATAGCTGGGACTAAGGTTCTGATATGTGCCACTCACCTGTCTTGGCATAGTATTTTTTATGTAAATATATTATAATGTGTTTAACCAGTTCACTACTAAAGGGTTGTTTCTTATCTTTTGTGATCATAAACAATGCAATAAGAAAGAATCTTACACGTTTTATTTGATCTATGTAGTAGTTTAGTTGCAGAATAAATTCCCACAAGTGTGACTATTTAATAGGTCAAGGGGTAAATGCATTTGTAATTTTGACAAGAAAGATTTCTTTGTAAATAGATTATATGATTTCTTATTCCTTAGAATGACCTTGGCCATAGCTTTGTCACCAGGGAATGTGTTGTCCAATTTGTTTTTTGACAATACTATAAATGAGAAATCATATTTTAATATCTTTTCTTTTTTTAAATTAAATGATAGCTGTGTACATTAATGCAATCATGGGGTACAGTTTGGTGTTTTCATATACAATTTGAAATATTTTCATCAAACTGGTTAACATAGCCTTCATGTCATTTTCTTAGTTATTGTGTTAAGATGTTTATAAAGATTCACTTGTACCTTTGTAAGATAAACCATAGAGGTGATCCCTCCAATCACCCTCCCTCTACCCATCCACCCCCTCAACTTAATATAGTTTCAATTTATATTTCTCCATTTATGAGTCAGTTTAAATAATTTTTTGTGTATAACAATAATTTTTGCTTATTTTTCTGTGAACTCTCCATTACTGCCTTTTACCTGCTTTTCTATGAATTTGTTGACTTTTTTCTTATTTATTTTTAAGAAATATTTGTAAGTAGAGACATTGGCTCTAGTAATCTGAGTTGCAGGTGTTTATTCCTGGATGTCCTTTGTGTGGGGTTTTACTTGTGACATATATTTGCCAGGTAGGAAGTTGTTTCTTTTTAATTTAGTTGTTCTTTCAGGGCTCCTTAATGTTGAGTCCTAGAAAGTTCTTTGCACTCAAGGTTATAAAGGAATTGTTCCATATACTTCTATGTTTTACATTTATATGTTGGATTCATTTGGAATTTACTCTGGTGTTTAGTTTGAGGTATGGATCTAATTTTATCTTTTCCATATGGCTTCCAGTTGCCCGAGCACTATGTTTCAAAAAGTCCAACATTTTTAGCTTTTTGATATACAATCTTTATGACATATTAAACCTAAGTGTGAATTAAGCTCTATTTCTGGTCTTTCTATTCTGTTTCATCCACAGAGGAGAAAAGAATAGAAAGTGGGGAGCAGAAAGAGATCGCCACTAACATATCTGAAACTATGCTAAATTTGTTACTTGTTAAGGATGACAGAAATACGTTTTTAGGACACAGTCTTCCTGAACAAAACTAAAAGCTAACCTTAGAGCTTGGGGAAAACGTGAAAATAGACTGATGTTCAGAAGGGAGAGATATATGAGGATTGGCTGATGTTTCTCCTAGAGTTTGGGGAACAGCTGCCTTTCAGAGGACGTGCGCTGAGCCAGAGGTGTGACTGACGGACAGAAGCTGGTTCATATCAGTGTTACGATTACTTATTTGCAGCTTTGGACTAGAAACAGTCAGATGTGGAACGTAGGAATTTTTCTTTTCTGTTCCATTTTCTGCTTGTCTATTCACATCATGTCCTAACTCCACACCAAGCCTGTTGTTTTATATAACCAGGAGTCTCATAGGTTCTCTGAGTGTTCTATTCATGAACACTCCATAAATGAGAAGATTTTCTAAGCACATGAGCCAGGGACAGTATGTCTAGTTTCTGTGCAAAACTTCATGGGTTTATTTTTCACAGTTCTACTTTGACCTTCTATTTCCTCCATAGATTGCAAGCACTATGGGCAGAGTGAGGTACTGCTGAATCTTTAGGGCTGTCCAGTCTTCATGTAAAACGTATTTTATAAACCATGTGCCCTGACTCTCTGAATAGGCAAGAGTATTTTAAACCTAGAAATGGAGTCATTTAGGTCTCTTTTGCTGCCTGTTAGTTTACCAATCTTTGCACCTATACATCCTGAAAAAGCACTTTATAAAAATCATTTAGGGGCAGCGCCTATGGCTCAAGGAGTAGGGCGCCAGCCCCATATACTGGAGGTGGCGGGTTCAAACCCGGCTCTGGGTCAAAAAAAAGAACAGTTAAAAAAATTGTTTAAATACTTTAATAGAATCACTACTTCTCACTTGAAAAATGGAGCTAAATGTAGGGGGTGAAAGTGGATCTAGTGGAGAGAAGGAGTTATCTTGTGTGTGTCAGCTCTTCCAACACTGTAGTCTTGGCACGTAGAGCCGAAGCTCTAACACCATAGAACAACGTGGAAATCTTTGGAGTAATCTTAAATTTACGATATTTCAGGTTTGCTAAATTATTGACTACTCATTCAAATGGCTTTCATGGTTATAAGTTTTATTTGCAGAATTTCTACTTCTGTTCTATTTTTCAACATGGGTTTACGTTTTTAAAATTACTTCTTTAATTTTATTTTATACTTTACTGTCCTTTTAGTGGGGTTTCAATTCTGAGCAAATATGCAGGCGTTCACACACCTTCTTCAACTGGAAAGCTTCTCCCAATATTGTAGTTATTACCTCACTCATCTGTCTCTTGGCTAATGTAAATATCCTCTGATAGACTACTTAGGACTTACTTATCTTTGTGACGCTTTAGCCCATGATAAACCACCACAGGTTCTCACTAGATAATTATTATTTTAATGAATTTACATAATGTAAAATATAGGCCCAGATGAGAGAAGGAACTTTTCTAAGGCTGCCTTAGATAGGAAATCTACCACCAGAGTGTGTTGTGCTCTAATTAAATTGTTTGCATCTGACAGGGGGTGCAAGTTTTTCTATTTAGTTCTCATTATCTATTTTAATCCATTTATTCTCAGTATAAGCAACTTGCTTAGATTTGAAATAAGATTAAATCTTACTCAGAAAGAAACAGAACATGGCAACAGAACAAATTGCTATCATTTTATGTCAAGGAAAATAAATCTCATTTCATAACACGTGGTACACTATGATAAATTCCCAGTACTATTATTGCCTGTTTTTCCAGAAAAAAACTTAATTATTCCATTTCAAGAATTGTTTTCTACTCCCCCAAAAATTGTTCATGAAATAATTAGTTTTTTTCTTTCCTTAACATTATCGGGTTGATGCCCTTTCCCTGTGGACGTCCTATGTCCGTTCACTGCAGTGTCCTGTGCACTGGATCAATGTAGAGAGAAAGAGAAACCAATTGATCATCGATGGAGCGTCCCATGTGTATTTATACTGACAAGTATTGCCATAGCAGAGAGTCTCATCTGACTTGAGGAATAAAAGAGCTGATTGTATTTTTCTTTTTCTATTCAATCAAAAATAATCCTATTAGAATGCTAAAAAAGTGAACATTCCACAAAGATAAAAATTTTAATATTGACTTCTGATAAAACTCTACAATGAACACTCCTTTGGCCCTCGGTCCTTCTTTTTTTATTTTCTTCTCACATTCCTTGGTGGGGTCATACTCAGTAGATAGTAAAAAAAAAAAATTAAGAATACTCTAACCCTGAAAAAAAAAAAAAGAAAGAAAAAGAAAAAAAATTTAAGAACAAAGGTAGACAGTAAAAGCAAGTTAATAGAATAAAGGTAAAAGCAAGTTAACAGTAAAAGCGAGTTAATGGCCCCTCACGGCCTCTTGTTCCTCTCCTCCCAGGCATCTGCTGGGGCACAGACGATCCAGTGTTACTAGCTCCAGATGCAGTCTGTCTGTCTGTTTATATAAATGTACCTATGCACACACGTATATGTAGATGTTCAATTTTTATATTTTATCAAATGTTTACATACCACACGTCCCATTTGAACCCTCATTTTTACTTCCGAATAACCAGGGGAGATTCCATACTTGGGCTTGCTCATGCTGTTTAACAGCTGTGACTGCCACTGTGTGGCCATAGCAGCATCTAACATATACCCTATTGCTGAAAAGTTTTACCTTTATGTTGCCACTATGTGATAACACATATCCTGGTGCATCATCCTTTGTAGGTAGGCTGCAAATATCTGTAGACTAAATCCCCGAATGTGTATTCTCTGGGAAATAAAGTATGAACACATAATATTTTGGTTAACGTTTACAATTTGGGAGTTTACAGACAACGTGTGGGTGTTCTGGTTTCCCATATTGGTGTATTATCAAATTTTAGATCTTTTCCGTCCTGATTGAAAGGTGGAATTTCACTTCCTTTTATTTTGCATTTCTTGACTACAAAGGAGATGAAGCATGTTTTCCTGTGTTTCGGGCCACTTGGATTTGACTTTCCCTTTGTCTTCCTCCTCCTCAGCATTTTTCTACTAAGTGGTTGATCTGTGCAAGCTTATTATGTTCATGACATTAGTTTCGTCATCTTTTGTGTTGCAAATAGGTTTCCTTTTGTTTATCACTTGACCTAGTTTATGTGATAATTTTTTTATTTTTAGGGGGTCTACACACACCTCATTTTAATTGCTTCTGGTTTTTGTTTGCCGAGTGAGAGGATAAGACAGAATTCAAAATGGTTCTCATGTTTTTTTTGTCAGTACCCTCATATGCCTTGTTTTACATTTTTAAAATGCTCTTCCCCAGATGTACCTTGGTCTGAAAGTGACATACGAATCCAACCGTTGCAATGTCTGTACTTTTCTTCGACAATTGTTTAGCATTTATAGCATGGCAGATGTGCGTTATCGTATGATGCGGGTCAGCTAGCATTGTATCATAACGTCAGTACTCCTGAAGAGTCACCGTGGCTCTTCTGTTATCCCCATCCCTGTCAAGTCAGGCTTTTCTAATTAGTATGTTGGATATCAGAAACTGTTTTTCAATTTCTATCAAAAATAGTTACCTGTTCACTAGCTTGAAGAAGATCAGAAAGGGAATCCCATTAGCGAAATTAAAGGTATTTAAGATACGGAGACACTCTCTACCCAGGCATGAAAAGGGTTTAGGAATCCATTCAGAACATACTTTTCACCTTTACAAATGGAACAAGTCTTGAGTCCTTAAATAGTTGTAGATCTAGCCGTTGACTTCAAAGATTGGTTGATGCTGGTTATATGATGCTCATTGTATGAGTAACAGAATCCTTTCTCAGGAATGTTGACAGGTCTGCATCACGTGAATTTCCTGTGTAGGTTAGTAGTTAGAGCACCTCAAACTTTAATCGACTGGGACTTCATCAAATTTACAGAGCAGGTTATAGGTTGCTCCATGCTATTTGCTGTTGATTATTTAACAAGTGTGTGTTGTGAATTTGGATGCTTGCTTTCTTTCTAACCAAGGAGATGCCTGACTTTTTCCATCTCCTCCAGGAGTTTCAGTGACTACTTTATATACCCAAACTGAGCTGCACATACCCCAATAAGCTTAAGGCAGCTTGCAACAATTTAATTTTTACTGATGGTCATTCCCATGTTATAATCTCACCTGCTCATTAATCTATATTTCCCCACTGATTTTAAATGTTGTATTTACCATATACTAAATTCTCATGGACATTTGAGTCTATTTAGGGATTCTTCATTCTGTTTGCTCAATCTGTGTTAGGATCACACTCTTATTTATTGTCATTTATTTTTCAGAACTTCCTGAGTTATTCTTATAATTTTTTTTTTTTTTTTGTATAAACTGAGAGTCTTGTCACCCCCTACCACCACCATAAAAAAATGGTCTTTTGTCCATCTGTCTATCTGGCACTTATATAGTAATTCCCAGACACTAAACATTTATAATTTTTAATTCATTTTCATAACAACCCCATATGGTAGATTCTGTTGTTACCCCTGTTTTATGGATGAAGATACTAAGTCACAGAGAGGCCAACTATTTTAATTTGTACATGCTAAATTTACAAGCTACTATAAGAAGACACCTTTATAATTTCTAGTCTTCTTAACCAAGAGCAGATGTCTTTCCACTTAATATTTTCACTTATATTTTATACTTTTCTTCCTATATATTTTATACATTTTTATAGTTCATTATTTAGTTGTAACTGGAATTTTTTGATGCATTATGTTTTATAATGCAAAACACAAAAAGCTAATCGTTTTTAGTGTTAGTTTTATATTCACTCAGGATTAGATTCTCTTATTATGGTTTCCAGAAGTACAGCTTATTATCTACCAGTAACATATTTGCTCTCTTTTTTCCCATTTCTTATACCTTATCCTGTGGCATCTATACATCAGCTAGCACCTGCAAAACTTTAGGAAATGTTCTTTGAGTAGAGATCCTTGCTGCCTGATTTTAGCTTGTTTTTTTTCTTTTTAATTTCAGATTAATGCGAGGGTACAAATGATTAGGTGACAGTTCTCAGTGAGCACAATAGCCACTGTCCCACACAAACACAGTATCTCTATACACACGCATACACGCAGATGGTTCATTTACAAGTATGAAATTATAATTTATACACTTTTCTATGGATTTTCTCACTCAATAACCTACCCTGTAAATTTCTCTAAGTCAGCTGGCAGAGATACAATCATTTTCTTTTAAATTGCCACATTACTCTGTGCTGTGAGTGAAGCACATTACATTTAACTATTTCCCTACTAGTGAAAATTCAGGCCACTTCCAATTTTCTTGAAACTTATATTACAATAAACATTTTTTATATAATCCTTACCTACCTTTTATTTGATTTCTATGAAATTAAAGGTGCTACTGAGTCTCAGGGTAAGTATATTTTTAAAATTTAATTCACGCATAACATAAATAGAGGCTATGGGAAAACATCATAAGTGTACAGGGCACTGACTTTTCACAAACTCTGCAGACCTGTGCCATGGAATTTAATTCACAGAGTAGAAGTGAGCAGCACCCCAGAGGGTCCCCTTTGTGATCTCTTCCAGTCACAGTCCCCACAGGGAAAATTACTTGTTTCATTTCTAACTGGATAAAGTCTTTTCTATTCCTTTTCTACTTTGTATAAATGGAATCATGTAGTACCTATTCTTTTGGTTTTGACTTTGATACTCAGCCTTGTGGGTGAGATTTATTCAGATGGTTGAGTGTAGTTGCAAATAATTTACTCTCATCCATATACTATTTGGTTGTGTGAAAGTACTACATTTAATTAATTAATTTATCCTCTTTACTATTGCTAGCATTTGCATAGTTTGGGGTTCTAATAAATAGAGTTTTATAAATATTCTTCTACATGTGTTTGGTAACGATAGGCATGCATTTCTGATATGCAGAAGAGTGAAATTGTGGATCATGCAGAATACATACTTATATGCAAATATGTTTATTTTAAGAGACACTGTTGAACAGTTTTACAAAGCGTTGGTGCCATTTTTCACACCCACCAGCAATGCTGGAATGATCTGATTTTTCACATTCTCACATTTGCTATTTTCTGTATTTTTCATTTTAGCCAGATTGGTAGATTTATGGTGGTCTACACATGGCTGAAATTTAAATTTGTATTGCTCTGATTATTAATGAAGTCGAACCCATTTTTATGTTTTTTTGATTATTTGACTATCCTCTTTGAGAAAGTATCTGTTATCCATGTTTCTATTTAGTTGATTGCATTTTTCTTTTTGTTTTGTGAGAGTTGTTTCTGCATGTATCACTGGTCATAAGTCATCTCCAATTTGTGACTTACATTTTAGTCTCTTAATAGTAACTTGATGTATAAAAGTCATATATTTTTAATATAGTCCAAGGTATCTGTTTTGTTCCTTTGGAAATTTTTAGAACCAAAGTTGGAAATAAAACACATATTTTCATTTATAAAGACTAATTCTAATTATCCCATGATTATCTAATTTCTAATTATCCCATGATTACGTTATTTCATGCTATCACTTCATAATACTTTTTATAATCAGTATGAATATTCAGACAAACATATTGGAGATTAATTGATAAGCAAGATCAATTGTAAGGCTATAATTTAATCAAGAAATTCTAACACGGTACTATAAACAAAGGTATAAAATAGCTTAATGTATAATTGGCAACTCAAACAATATTATGTCATAAGTAGCCCACTATGTGTTACATAAGGTCTGAGGATGACGTTGACCAACTCATCCTAGATGAAGTGTTATGTACCTCGTTGCTGGATATCACTGTGGTCACCTGGGAAGCACTACACTGACACCAGCACCCAGTCCACCCTTCACGGAAAGCTTGGAACTCTTTTTCTTAAAGGGCCATCAGAGCTGTTGTCATACAAGGTCTGACAAATAAGTTTGTGAACTAATCCTAGAAAAAGTGCTTTGAAGGATAGACCAGACACTGATGTCAGAGCATAGCTTCCCGAGGGGAGGACTTTGAAGGTGACTGAAGGTGACCTCAGTGGTGAGGTGATAGCACTTTTTCTAGTGTGAGTTTTGACCTTAATTGTCCAAACCTGTAAGGCCAGGAAAATGCATCATTTTTTATACATTGATTAATGTGATAATCAATGAAAAAGTTTAATTGCAATTGTCACCTTCTGGGGTGATTGCATTTGGTATCAAGTATAAGTAATACAACCTGGACTTTACCTAACAAACGCAAACAGTGTAATCTAATCCTTTGTGCCCTCATATTAATCTGAAATAAAAAATAATTAAAATATTAAATAATTAAAACTTTGTAGTACCAATACCCATTACGATGTAAAAGCATCTTCCTGACACTTTCTGTTTATCAGCTTTAGTCTCTTAGCTTCAGGCCCACCCTTCTCTGACTTTGCGCTCTGCGTTGGTCTCTGCCACCGAGCTTCCTGCCAAATGGGGCTCAAGAGGCAGGATGCAAAATTAGAGGCAGAAAAAAGACTCGCTGCTTCCAGTTTTGTTTCCTGCTTCTGCAGCATCTCCGCAGCGGCAGCTCTTCATCCCGCTGGCAGCAGCATATCCCCTACCCTTCCTGAGCCAGCCTCATTTGCCTCCCTGGAGAGATCCCAGCACCAGCTTGTAGCTGTCCCTCCAGCAGCCTTCCTGAGTCTCAGCTGTGCACAGTCCCTCTTCCAAGTTCCAGACATACTAGCACCAGCTGGTCAATGTTAATAACCCCAAGCCTGCCTGGTGCTCCTCCAGGCCTAAGAGTAGGAGCTGCTCCCTGTAATTCCGGTATCTGTTACCTCCTTGTTTCTCTCTGCCTTCTCGCTTGTCCAGAGACTCTTGCAATTAAATTCCTTAAATTAAATTCACCTTGTTAATAACAGACTTCTACATGCCCATATGGGAACATTTAGAAACCTAACCCGTGCATACCCAGGGAAAAATGCAGGTTCAGAAAACATCTGAGAACTCAACCCTGTACTTCAGGCTGATCCCCAGCACAGACACCCTAACCTAATAAAAAATAAAACCCTGGAAGAAGGAGGAGAATGTGATTTCCATACTTATCACAACAGAAGATTCAAATGCCCAGTTTCTACCAAAAATCACAAAGAAACGGAAAGGACGGCTCATCGAAGGAACTAAATAAGTCAACAACAAAAAGTGTATTTGAGGAAGCTCAGACACTGGATTTCATAGACTAAGACTTGAATAGAACTGCTTTGAAGATGCTCAGAGGACTAAAGAAAGACGTGGGGAAAGGGGGAGCAATGTCTGAACAGACTCAGAATGTTAATAAAGAGAGAACTTATAAAAAAGAACCAAGAATCAATTCTGGAACTGTAAAGCACAGTAATGGAAAGGGCGTGGAATTCAGATGCGGGGAGAGGACGCGTCCTCAGACCAAGTCTAGGATGGAAAGAAGGACCAAGTTCATTTTACTCTTTCTCTGAAGAGAAAGAGGGCACAGCGCCAGAACAAGAGAGGCGCTGGCCCTGGGGCCAAAGGACTCTGACTCCTTACTAAAGGGGCAGTCTGGGGAAGAGGGGGGGCGCAGTAATTTATGACTGTAGCCTAATTAGCAGAAGACAGCTGAGAAATTGCTGAATTCACCTTTTTTTTTTTTTTTTTTTTTTTTTGCTTCCCACATAGCAGATTGCTAACAGGAATTCGTTTCCTTTTTTCTTCTTGACTGTAGATTGGTAACAGGAGGCATATGGTGCATTCTCTCCTTGAGGGGGCGGGGAAGCTCACACCCTTGCTGCCCACTCAGGCTGTTTAAACAAACTAAAAAAAAAGTTTTAGTCTGAAGGTAGTGAATCTTAGACAGCTGGCCCTTTCTTCCCCTCTCTCCCGAAGACACTTCTCCTTCTGCAATGTTCATGAGGATATACACTTTCTTTAGTTTGCTTTGCTTCTTTTAGTTGCTAGGTAAACATCTCTATAGGAGAGACATTCAAGTAACTAATCTTAGGGACAGAGTTCCTGCTGCTCTAAGAGGCTGCCAGTTAGACATTAATTTTCCCTGTTAGCCTGTTAGCAAGATCCTTCTTTCAATAACTAAAAGGAATAATACAAAGAGAGCTAAAAATAGATTTGAGCAAACAGAAAAAAGGATCAGCAAAGTTAAAGGAGGGACAATTGAAATTATTAAATTGGATAAACAGAAAAAAGAATGAAGAAAAGTGAACAGTCTAAGGAACCCATGGAATGCCATCACATAGACCAACATATGTATAATGTGAATCCCAGAAGGAAGGAGAGAGAGAAAGAGGCAGAATTCTGCATCTGGCAAAACTGTCCTTCAAAATTAAGGGAAGCTTTAAGACATTCCCCTTGGAGTGGAAGCTGAGAGGGTTTGTTACCACTGGACCTGATGCTGTGGTTTGAATGTGTCTGCAAATGTATTAGAATCTTAATACTCAATGCAACAGTGTTGAGAAGTGAGACCTTTAGTGGGTGATTAGGTTATGAGGGCCTTGTCTTTATGAATGGATTAATGTTATCACAGATATGGGCTTATTATCACAAGAGTAGGTTTGTTGTAAAAGTGAGTTCACAGCTAGGCACAGTGGCTCACACCTGGAATTCCAGCACTTTGGAAGGCCAAGGATGGGAGAATTGCTTGGGTTCAGGCTTGAGTTTTCTTCATTCTTTTTTTCTGTTTATCTAATTTAATTATTTCAATTGTCCCTTCTTTAAGTTTGCTGATCTTTTTTCTGTTTGCTCAAATCTATTTTTAGCCCTCTTTGTATTGTTCCTCTTAGTTATTGAAAGAAGGATCTTGCTTGAGTTTAGGAGTTTGAGACCAACCTGGGCAACTTAGTGAGACCCCCATCTCTTATTAAAAAAAATTAGCTGGATGTGATGGCACACACCTGCAGTCCCAGCTTCTTCAGAGGCTGAGGTAGGAGGGTTGCTTGAACACAGGAGTCTGTGATCACACCACTGCACTCTAGCCTGGGTGACAGAGCAAGACCTTGTCTCTTAAAAAAGAATAAAAGGTGAGCTCAGGCTGTCCTTGCTCTCTTTTGCCATGCGATGCCTTCCACTACATTCTGAGGCAGCAGGAGGCCCTCACAAGACACAGCCTTCCAGTCTCCCACCTCTCATCCTCCAGAACCATTGGCCAAATAACTTTCTGTTTGCTATGAAAATTTACTCTTAAAGTAATTGTGGTTTCTGTTTTCACAATTGTACTTTAACTGCAAGATTCATTATTTTTAAACCACAAAGAAAGAGGGTATACATTTTATAAGTCTATCCGTGTAACAGTAGTAAAATATCCAAAATAGAAAAAAAAATTCAATCCTAAGTTTTGGAAACTGGGAGAGAAATTTACATTTGAAATAATATAGACATAATAAAACTAGGCAATGTTCCTTCTTCCTAATAAGAACATGCAACTAAAACTTTGCTTTAGTATGAGTGTCCATGAAGTCATAAAAACCTAATCACTGAAAATTTCTGTTCACTTTCATCCTTTGTGGCAAACTATCCATGTTTTCCATTTAAAGTTTTTGGAAAATTCTCTTACTTACAGTACCAGTTATGCTTTACCTGACAGCACCTGTGTTTCTCTACTTCAGAGTGGCTTATAAGGCCCTTACTGTCCCTGGAGGAATCTCTGGTGCTTCATCTCAGGCTATACTCTTCCAAGCTGGACCTACCATAAATTTGTGGGATATTACCTGAGGGTCTAGCCTCAATTGCTTTTTTCCCCCTAATAAATAATTTTAATTTTATGAAACTGAAAAGTTCAGGGCCCAGAACAGTTAGAAGTACACAAAATCACTGACGTTCTGCAAATAGAATTTGCTCTAATAAATGCCTCTGCATTCAAGTACAATTTGTTACAGCATACTGCTAAAGAAAGAACTAGACTAGCTGTTTCCACCTACCACTAATCCAAATAATATCTTCCTTTATGACATATCATTCTCTCTCTAAAGCCATGTGATCCTGCCGCCACGTTATTAATAGGACCATTCCTCTTTTGTCACTGGAAACATCCTTCAGAAATTTGAACTATAGTTAAGTTTCAGAAGAAAGTCAGTTAAAGTTATCAGAAGACTGTATCAGTGTTTACATATGAAATACCAATATTTTTCTTTCTCAACTTAATGAAGGTAATAAAGTCTATTTATATTGGAAATTTCATATAGTATTTCCTATAGTATACATATATATTATATATGTCAAATTCAAGTCCAGTTGATTTTAAGTCTAGGCAGCTAATAGTAAAATTGCAAATAAAAATTATTTATTTTTGAATTAATGTGTGGGGAACACACATTCCAGGCTAAGTGAACATCATTTGAGTAAAGGCATGGGATGAAATAAAAAAAATATGGACCTTTTAGAAGGGACAAGGGAGAAAATATATTAGCAGGGATGGTTGAAAAAGAAAGCAGAAAAGAAGAAATGAAACGTAAATTCACGAAGTGTTTTCCCCAAGGTTGTGGATTACTACTTAGCAGACATTCTGGACTAACTTTGGTATACAACCCTCAGGTGATCATGCCAATCACCATAGCCTTTTGCGACAGTCATAACCATAAACTCAATCATACCCATACCCATATCCACTGAATCTTTGGGAAGTCAACAGCTCTGTGGATGCCCCACTAACTGTAACTAAACTTAGAGATATTAAAACCTGAAAACAACATCTTTTCAAATCAACATAATGCCCTAACTCTAATAAAAATGGAAAATGATTCATAAAGTTACATATATGTTTATTATATATATAGTATGTATATAAATATTAAATACGTCTACAACAAAAACAATGAGGAAACTAAATATGTATACTTTTTATAATTAATCTGGATTTAAGAGAAGTTATGACACTTTCAGGACAAGAACACAGAAAAATTGTAGAGCAAAGGGGTACAGGGGACATAAAAAATAAAAGCTGACATTAGAATAGATAATAATAATAATGTCAGGACTTATTTATGTATAATAAAAGTGAACTGACTTCAGCTGATGTGGGAATGACATCAGATAGTTATCTCTGTCTCCTGCACTAAGAGACGATGGGGAGAGGATAGACTGCCACAGACAGAGACACCAGGGGCCACGGACAGGTGGTGTGATCAACTCTGAGAACAGGAAAGAGTACAAGCAACAGGTGACCCCAAAAGAAAGAATTCTAATATATAATTTTATAAACTTGATTTATCCTGTTCTATAATTTAATATGACATTAAAATAGAATTTAATATGGAAATTAAAAATAAAACTTGTATTAATAGCTTCACTATGATTTCCAAGTTCATGTCTCTGCTGATTTAAAACCATTTGGTTCTCAGTCTGTTGGAAGGAGTCTTGGTCTCCTCTGTTACGTACTTGCATGGAAACTAAGCATAAGAATTCAGGCCAACAGAGATGTAGTGTACTGTCAACTCCAAAATGCACAAGCAGCAGTGCTCTCCATAAAAGCGATTTCCCAAAATGATGGTCGGTATTTCAGATACATTCTTGAAAAATATTATAACCATAAAAAATTCTTGGTGATTTTAAAGATTTTTTTATATGTTCTTACGTCAAGTATTTTAAGCTTAGTTATAAATTGCTCTTTTAATTGAGCAAAGATCTGGCAGAATGTTGAGAAGTTGTGCTCATGGGTGGCGAGTCTTTGATGTGCACAATTGTTCCTTGCATTGCAAGACCCCTCACACTTCTCACTCCGTCCTCTAAATGCAAACAGTGAGCACTAGCATATTCACTGCTTCTGTGCATTTGGCAATTCGAGATACATCAACTACTGCATGATTCCACTTATAGGTATATGAAGTATCTATAATCATCAAACATGTACAAGCAAAGAATAGTGGTTTGCCAGGGTCTGAGGGATGGGGGAAATTGGAAGTTGTTTAATGGGTATTAAGTCTCAGTTATGCAGATGAGTACGTTCTAGAGATCTACTGCACAACATAGCTCCCAGAGTGAATGCAATATTGTGCACTTCGAAATTTCTACCCTCACATGAAGTGTACTTACCACAAAAAACCCCCAAACAAAAATGGACGGATGCAAGGGTACTTTGAGAGATATTGGATATGTCTATTACCTTGATTATGTTCATGGTATCTGCAGATACCCAAATTCATCAAATTTTACACATTAGATACTAATAGTCCTTAGTATATCAAGTATACCTTAATAAAGCTGTTAAAAATAAATAAATAAATTGGGCAGCGCCTGTGGCTCAAAGGAGTAAGGCGCCGGCCCCATATGCCGGAGGTGGTGGGTTCAAACCCAGCTCAGGCAAAAAACAAAATGCAAATAAATAAAATAAATAAATGTATGTAGTTAGCACTTCCAATCACTATGATACTCAAAATGGCCCTGCAGGTCCACAGAATTCTCCCTAGGTAATAGTGAAAGCCACTGGAAATTGTTGTTAATCTTATTTATTAGTTTTCCAGGGTAAGACTCAAAGATAGAGGACTTTTCCCAATGATCTGAAAGATGGCTGAATGATTTTTAATGCTCAGCATTCACTGAGGTTCAACAAGTGAGGTAATCAGGAAAGAATAAACACAAAATCTGAAATTCAGAGATGCAATTATATTCTCATGTAACTGAACACATTATATTTGAAAAACGGTTTGCATCTAATTGCTGTACTCATGGGTTTTTGTAAGTAATTTTGTGTATCTATTTCATAAGCATCGTTCTTTGTTGGCATTTTACAAAGGCAATCTTTCCAAAATAAACTAGATTATGTAATTCATAGTTCTGTTTTCTGTAAAACTCACGATCTCTTAATATGAACGAATTCTCCAGTAAATGTTATATATTTGAACCACAGTGAGAACTACAACAATAAGCAGTAGAATCGGCTCAAGAAAAAACCTGAAAATGGATAAATTTGCAAGAGGGAAGGAGCATGGTAGGAAAGTTGTCAAATTTCTTGAGAAATTAAAGGAGCAGTGAATGGCCCAGTAATGAAGTACGTCTTGGGAGCCCCTGGGAACATGTTAGCCAAGCTGATTGTTACAGCCACAAAGGTCTTACCAACACTCTTGTCCTGGAAAAGTGATTGTTTTAAATGACTTGTGGACATCTGTTTTATACACTCATATAATGAGGAAAAAGTGGTTAATTAGCTGAATGTTTTCCCCAGACATTTGCTTCATTAAAAAACATTTAATGAATGGTATCAATGATCTAAAAAAGAAGTCACATTTTCTTTTTTAAGATTTTTTTTTCTTATTTAGTAAGGTCATTTGTGTTATTGCAGATTATTTTGGTATTTGGTATTGGTTAAGGTGTTACCTTAAATGAGGAAAAACTTTAGAAATAGACTTGACCTTACAGTGTGTCCCAGAATGGAACTCTCCGCCCTAATCATGAACTCCTACAAGGCAGAAACCATTGTTGTTTAACCTACTTTTTGACTGTGAAATCTACTAGATAAGAAATTGGGTTGGGGACAGACAGCCTGTATTCATTTTTATCATAGCAGTTATTCTCTGTGTCATAATCGCCTGTCCACTTGCTTGTTCCATGCCTTCAATCCCAACAACTCTACTAGAAGATGAGCATCTTTTCTACAGGACTAATCATTAAAGCAACATATTAAAATCTCCCTCTAAATTTTTTAGTTATTTTTGTAGTTACAACAGTTACTAATAGTGCTTTAGTCACTGTGTAGTTTGATTTTATTGCATCTTCTTTGAAAATTGTGTCTTTTGTTATTATAAAATGGCTTTTTAATCTTGAGTAGTGACTGTATTTTATTAATTAATTAATTGATTGAATTATTTGTGAGAGTACAAATAATCAGGTCATGATATTTGAATCTATTAGGTAGAGTCCCTCTTGTAGTTGTGTCCTGCACCCTAAAGGTGTGCCATACACCCCCACCTCATGGCCATTAAGTGGGAGCACACCAATCACCCCTCCTTCGCTCTCTCCCCTTCCTCATTCCCCCTTCTCCCAACTTGAACTAGGTTGAGTTTTTCTCTTATGTGAGTGTGTATTAGATTATCTACTGGCTTCATATTAGTATTGAGTGCATTCTTGCAATACTTTACTAAGAAGAATGTATTTCATCTCTGTCCAGGTTAATACACAAGATGTAAAGTCTCCATTTTTTTATGTCTGAATAGTATTCCATGGTATACATACATCACAGTTTCCTAATCCATTCCTGAATTGATGGGCATTTAGGTTCTTTCCACGTCTTGATGATTGTAAATTAAACTGAGATAAACAATCTATGCAAATGTCTTTATGATAAAATGATGTTTTTTCTGGGTGGCGCCTGTGGCTCAAGGGAGTAGGGCTCTGGCCCCATATGCCAGAGGTGGCGGGTTCAAACCCAGCCCCGGCCCCCCCCCAAAAAAATGATGTTTTTTTCTTCTGGGTAGATGTCTAATAATGGGATTGTGGGGTCCAATGGGAGGTCTAGTTGGAGTTTTTTGAGGATTCTCCATACATCTTTCCAAAGAGGCTGTATTAGTTTGTAGTCACACCAACAGTGTAAATGTGTTCCCCTTTCTCCACATCTATGCCAGCACCTGCAACTTTGGGACTTTGTGATGTGGGCTAATCTTACTGGGGTTAAGTAATAGCTCAGGGTGGTTTTGATTTGCATTTCTCTGATGATTAGGGATGATGAACATTTTTTCATGTTTGTTAGCCATTTGTCTCTCTTCTTCAGGGATGGCAACGTGTCTCTTGCCCAGTGATATATGGGATTGCTTGATCATTTTGCTGATTAATTTGAGTTCTCTATAGATCCTAGTTATAAATCCTTTGTCAGATTCATTCCATGCAAATATCTTTTCCCATTCTGAAGGTTGTCTGTTTGCTTTAATTGTTATGTCCTTAGTTGTGTGGAAGCTTTTCAGTTTAATTAAGTCCCGTTTATTTTTGTTGTTGAAATTGCCAAGGAAATCTTCATAAAATCATTCCAAGGATGACATCCTCAAGAGTTTTTCCTACACTTTATTCTAGGATTTTTATCATTTCATATCCTAGATGCAAATCTTTCATCTTTCTTGAGTCAATTTTTTAAGTGGTGAAAAGTACAGGTCCAGTTTCAGTCCTTTATATGTGGTTATCCAATTCTCCCAGCATCACTTATTGAATAGGGATTCTTTTCCCCAATCCCATCAGAATGCATTTCCTGGCATCAACACATTGTGAGGTCCTATCAGATCACACCTCGTTACCCTCTGACTCTAAAACCAGCCCAACCTCTTTGTTCAGGTACTTGCTGCTTTGGGAACGTCCTTGGTGTGCTGCTGACTTATGGCATGTAATAAAACCCACTTGCCATAACCAAGGGGGCTATATTTATGGACTTCTATGGACTTGATATCTGCCAAGCAAATGGACTGCCTCCGTTTAGGAGGTAACAAAATGATTAATACTTAGCTGGCATATATTTTTGCCCTTTGCCCTTCTTCTTCCTGCCTAAAATGCAGATACCATGTTCAAACTTGGAGGAGCCATCTTATGATCACAACGACAAAAGCCACAAGAAAGGAGGCTGAGTGAAAATGCAGGATGGTAGGCGGCTCTTACTGGCCCCGTACAACTCTGCTAGACAGCCTTCTTCCAGACTCCTGCTATGTGAGAATCACAGACCCCTCCATGTTGAGTCAGATTTCTTTTGTTTGTTTAGCAAATTGGGGGCAATCCTAATGGATATACTCCTTGCTGACTAAGGCACCTCTAATCCCCCCTGCTCCCCTCCAAGAGATGAATTAGCCGAATATCCTAATTCCCTGCTCTCTCCAAGCTATAACTGGAATTCTGTTATTTCTCCCTCTTTCCCCTCTCTCTCTCTTTTTTTTTTTATTGAATGGTTCTCCTCTTTCTTAATACAAATGTTTTGGTGAAATTATTTTGTGCTTTAATTCTAAACTATTATATCGTAGTATCTTAGAAAATGTCATTTTATTTCAATGCTCTTTATTCCTGCAATCACTCTCTCCTCACGTGTATAGACAGATACCACAAAGCGCATTTTTTTACCATCATTTTCTTTCTTCTTCGCCTTTTCTTCTGTTAAGATTTCTGTTCTGACTCATTCCTATGCATGAGGTTCTGTTTTGGAAATTCTCCTCAGATGCACTGTGTGTTGATACCGTCTGTGATTTCTTGTTTATTGGGTCATGGTTCCTTTCTCTGACTAGACTGTGGATGTTATTTAAATGTCACGCAGCTTCCAGGATCAAAAACTGATATCCTTTTTCATTTTTCTTCTGTAACGAATTCCAATGTTGTTTGTTATTTTACTTTATCTTTGAGGCATTGGGTTTTGTAAATTCTTTTTTCTCAAATTCAGTGACTACTTTCAATTTTCAGAATCAAATCCTTCTTGAAGCCAGAGAATTTCTCTCTAGTATTTAATTATTTCCTCTCGTCCCTTGTTTCTTTCTCTCTTCTGGATCTACCATCGGGTGTTTATTTGGATTCCCAGATACATTTTCCAATTTACTTTTTTTCTTCCCTTAGTATTTCTATTTCTTTTTCTTTCTTTTTTTGCTTTGTATTTTGAAATATTTCTACACTTTTGATTTTCCATGACAAAAATTTAATTCTTGGTAGTGCTCATTCTGTTCTTCATTTTTTTTTTTTTGAGACAGAGCCTCAAGCTGTCCCCCTGGGTAGAGTGCCATGGCATTACAGCTCACAGCAACCTCCAACTCCTGGGCTCAAGCGAGTCTCCTGCCTCCGCCTCCCAAGTAGCTGGGACCACAGGCGCCCGCCACAACGCCCGGCTATTTTTTGGTTGCAGCCGTCATTGTTGTTTGGCGGGTCCGGGCTGGGGATTCGAACCCGCCACCTTAGGTGTACGTGGCTGGCGCCTTAGCAGGTTGAGCTATAGGCGCCGAGCCCTGTTCTTCATTTTATTGACTGCACTGCATGTAAACAAATTAAAAACCATGCCTTTTGTTTCCTGAAAGTATATTTTAGTGCTCTGACTAAATGTCCTTAAGTGCTCTTATTATTTTGTTGTTGGTAATGGTGTTAAATGTGAGATCCGTCTCCATCAGTAGTTTTTATTACTAAGAGCTTTTTACTAGGAACCACAAGCTCTGCTTCTTCCTCCTCACTATGGGTTGGTCCGTTTGGACCCTGACTTTTATTGCCTTTTGGGCTTAGGTTGACCTAGGTGAGTGCTACAAACACAACATAACCAAAAAATGGTGGAGATAAGACACTGTGTTGTGGGAGTCGGTGATAGACAAGTACATTTCTTTTCTAACGAAAGCTCTCTTCTCTCCATTCACAACCTGTAGACTCAGGTAGATGGAATAGAAAGTCAACATTTTTGAGCATATTATATTCCAGGCCCTGTTCTAAGTAATTTATAAAAATCAATATTTTTATTATAGTAACTCTTTGATTTAGAATCTATTATCTTAATTTTATAAAAAGGGAGTTGAGAAACTTTCCCAGGCTTTCACTCCTAGAAAGAAATGGAGCCAAGACTTAAATTCTGACAGTCTTTGTCCATAATGATTCTCAAACAATATGCCATTCATCCCACCTGAGCGTTCCACATTCCAAGCTATTCTAGGGCCAAACAGACCAGCAGCTCATCTAGAGGGACCAAGGCTCTTTAAGAGCTTTTAAAATCTCACCTGGAATCTCAAGGCCCACACCCTTGCCTGAGATCTATCCACTGACAGTCTTCAGACTTTATTGGCCACAAAGGGAAAATATCCTGTACTGTATCACTACTTCAGCACTCAGGTAGGGCAGACGTTTTGCACATAACCTCCTATAGACCCTGCCTCCCTGGCTGGCCATTTTTCAAGTCAGGAGAAAGTATGGTCAGAAGCTGGGGCGGAGTTTGAATAAGCTGGAGGCAGGAACATGCTTTCACTATTGTACAATCCTCTGGAGTTGATCTTGAGAGGGTGCTGACTATTTTCATTGACCTTCACATCCTGAATAGCCAACACATTGTAAGGAACATAGTAGAAGCTCAATAAATATTAACTGAATGTTGTAATAGGCCTTTCCCATCTGAAAGCTTCCGCCCTCAAGTAATGTCTCAGACTTAGCACTCCATCGCCAAACTCTAAAACTCTAGGCCAATTCTCTTCTGAGTTTTTGGAAAGTCCTCTCTAAGGTGGAAGAGGGAAAAGCACTATTCTCTTCGTTCTTCTTTAATGAGTTTATGACAGTAAAAAAAAAAAATACAAGAGGGCGGCACCTGTGGCTCAGTGGGTGGGGCGCTGGCCCCATGTACTGAGGGTGGTGGGTTTGAGCCTGGCCCCAGCCAAACTGGATCAACAAAAATAGCCGGGCATTGTGGTGGGCACCTGTAGTCTCAGCTACTCGGGAGGCTGAAGCAGGAGAATCGCCTAAGCCCAAGAGCTGGAGGTTGCTGTGAGCTGTGTGAAGCCACGGCACTCTACCAAGGGCAATAAAATGAGACGTCTCTACAAAAAAAAAAAACAAAAAAAAAAACAACCCCCCCCAAGAATTTAATTATGAGTAACTACTATGTACATGGAAGAGCTCTGGGAAGTGTGTGTGCGTGTACAATTAGAAGAAAAAGAAGAGAAAGAGAAAACTGATGGAATGAGCATAGTGTGGTCACTATGCGCCACAGAGAAGGAATGTTGCTTAGCAACTAGAAGTTTCAGGAAAAAAAATTCTCAATTCTAGGGGGTTAAAAGTGTGGAAGCCAGGCAGCGCCTGTGGCTCAAAGGAGTAGGGTGCTGGCCCCATATGCCAGAGGTAGCAGGTTCAAACCCAGACCTGGCTAAAAACTGCAAAAAAAAAAAAAAAAAGTGTGGAAGGCAGGCAAATATGTATATCTAAAGTGAAGGGCTTTGATGTGATTGTTGTGGTGATAATTTTCTTGAAGAAATATACTGCTTATTTTCCTCTGAATCCATGGAGAAACTGGCCCTGTCTCAAAGTATGACTAACAGATAATCAAAATCAATGGAGTGGTCAAACCGGGACCAGTTTGTCCATAACAGACAGACATGGCTAGGGACCAAACAGGAAAGTTCTTTGCTGCTTCACTGCTATAATTTTTGCCTTTTGATAGACCCTACTAATGCATGGATATATTTTCTATGCAGAAATATTCTAAGAGAACCCTGTAGTGTCCTCTCCCACTTTCCTTTCTCAGATGGTACCACCGTCGAGAGTCTGGTGTTCACCCTTCCACCTTCTCACATGGTCACAGAAGGCTTACATATATGTATCCTTCATTTTGAGCACAAAGGGGATCATATTCCATTACGTAAACATATAAAAGTAATATTATTGGATTTTTTTCATGTAATATATGTAAGTAAAATTCATTCTTTTTAACATGCCGTATATTATATTCCACCTGTAACTTCCCTATTGATGGAAATCTCAGTGTTTCTAGTTTTAAACGAATACAAATGATAAAGTTCTGAATGGCTTTGAACATACATTATTGGGCATTTGTGAATCTATTTCTTGAACATATATTATTAGAGGTAGAATTTTTGGGCTTAGCCCAATGAAATTTAAGATTTAAAATACAGTAGGAGCTAACACACTAGTCAACATATGGAGGTGGTCAACACAAGGAAATATACCTACTGTCCTGATACACACGTGTGGTGCATGTCTGGTCTATGAAGATTAGATCATCTTGAGGAGGTGGTCAATGCAGGGAGGTGGTCAACTACGGAGATTCTACTATAGACAAGTATACTTTCTAATTGCCTTTCCAAAATACTTCACAAAAAAAGACTTCTATCTGCTGTGTATTAGGGTCCTTATTTCCCTGTATCTACCCCAAATTTGACAATTTGTGCTACCTACTAAGTGAAAAGCAATGCACACACACACACTCACACATACCCACGCACATGCACACATACACAATTGCCCGTGAGAATGAATAGCTTTTACATGTTTACTGGCCATTTTTGTTTCCCTTTTTGAGAATTACCATCTGGCATCCTTTACTCATTTTAGTGTTGAGTTGTTTTCCTTTTCCTAAATTATTTATAGCCATCTTTAGTACATTCGGGTTATTAATACCTCGTCTGCTAAATGCGTTGCAGTAATTTATCTCTGCCATTTGTACGTGTATCTTTTCTATGTTTTTCTGCCCAGTTATACAGAAGTTTTTACATTTCCTAGGCGAAGCCTGTCATTTATACCTTATTGTTTCGGGGTTAAAGTCTGAGTTAAGGACACAATTAATACTCTGTGGCTTTACAATGTATTCTATGCTTTCCTCTAACACATTTATATATTTTCCTTAATGTTTAGTGCTTTGGTCCATCTTGAGTTTGTTTGAATAAACAATTTGAGGCACAGATATTGTCTTACTTTTTTATACTGAAAACTACTTTTGTCTACAATTTACTGACTCTACATTCTTTTCCTACTTATTAAAAGGGCAAATTAATTGTAAATTAAAATCTTACATATATATGAGTCTGCCTGTGTCCTCTATTCAATTTGATTGACATTTCCCTAGTCCTAAGCTTTCTCCATGTAACTGGTATAGGCCTCGTAACACGTGTTTATATCCAGGTAGAAATCCTCTCTCATTGATATTAATAGTCTTTCTCAGATTTTTTTTTGTCTTTTGTGGAATCTTCTCTTTCATAAAAGGGGAGATTTTATATGTGTGTGTGTGTAGATATAGGCATGTAGTCTTGTGAGTTTTATTGTCTAGATATTTTGTATTTCTTCTATTTTCTCACTGGATATTGTTCATAAAAAGAAAAGTGTTAGCCTTGTCTCTTTGTCATTTCTCTGCCTTCTCACACTGAGCATTGTTACAGCCCTAATACACATCCGTTCTTACTCTGGGCTTAGTGAGAAGGCTCCTCCTATTTGGCCATTATCTAAGGCATTTTCTATAGATCTCACGTCAACATCCTTCATGAGAATGAAGATGTTTTCTTTTGGTCTCTGCTTGCTATTTTTTTTTTTTATAACAATTAAAGGGCATTGCATATAACCAAATGGATATTCTCCTTTAGTCCACTAATAAAAATATACACATTTGATTTCCAATGTTCTGAAAGACCTTTAGTGCGTTATCAGACCGTTCCTCATATGTGAACATTTCAAGATTTTTCCTTTCCTTTTCCTATCAAAGACAGAGAGGAACTTGACCATGTGACCAGTGTAAATAAGATAATGGAGTAATCACAGCTGGCGCTGCTGCACGAGAAGATGTAGGCAATGATCTGCTCACCTCTCCTAAAGGAAGGAGGAGAGGGGTTGATTGATACTAGTTCAGATGGTAAAAATATAGCCTCTTATAAGCAAAAGGCTGAATCCAATGTAACAATTTCTGAATTTTGTGTTATATAGTATCGCGTATAGAATTAGTGGTCAGTGTAATAACACTCTTATGAGTGTCCTAAAATTTCTGCCTTTTCGTTTATCATATATCTGCCCAGACAAGGAAGTCTTCTCTGATCTTGCAAATGTCTAAGACAGAGGTAACTTCAACTTGATTATGACATATAGTATCCTTTAATTTTCTGCTGGGTTTAGCATGTTAATATTTACCTTAGGATTTTAATATTCATGACCAAGGGGAGAGATTTAATTACAGGTATCTTTTTCTTGTACTTTTGTTCTTTGTTGATAGCAAAGCTTTGCTTTTCTCAGAGAATGACTTATAAAGCCTTTCATATTTTTTTCTGTTCTAGAATATTTATATATAATATTGAAAATACCTGCTGCTTGATGTGTGATGGAATTCTTCTAAGAAACTACCTGGACCTTGGTCTTTTAAATGAGTATATTTTAATTGCCTGCTCATTTCTTTATTGACACATTTATTCTCATTTTTACACTCGCTGAATTATTTGTCGGAATTTATACTTTTCTACTAGGTGATATACTTCACCTAGTTTTTAAAATTTGTGGCATAAATATAACCAAATATTTTCTTATAATTCTAGCTCTCCATTCAATATAATTAAAAATTCCTTCCTACTTATAATGTTGTTTATCCATGTCTTTTCTGATTTTCTTTTCATTATAATCGCCAAATGTTGAATTTAATGGCATTTTTTCACAAACTTTTGACTTTATTGATTGCTGAGAGGGATTCACGCTGTCTTGCAAACCAGAGGCCTGTCCAGCTTCTTCAATGAAAGAAGGTTCCACAGCTTTAATAAGGAGAGGTGGGCCACTTCTTGCAGATGGTTTAGGGAAATTTGGTACTTCGAGTTTCTCCAATACATCAACCGAGATGCTTCCATCCAAGACTCTGGGTGCCGCTCCTTCCAGTAGAGACCCTGCCTTTAGTATAGCAGACCTTTCCAGATAGAGTATTCAGTTGTTTCACAGCTGGTTATCTTTATGATGAAGTCATAATTGTCAGCTGATCCACAATTCTGTTTGCCATCCAGGTGGAGAAAGGGAGAGTCTTTTCACTAGCTGCCAAGGTGGCCCCCTGGCTTTCTTTGCCTTAAATTGGTAATTAATCATCCTTAGCCTTTTATTTTATTTTTCCAGTACCTTGGTTGTACTCAGCAAAATCCATCTCCTTCCACTGTCTTTATAATTGTTACTTCTCCGAACCTTTCAAACATTTGTGATATTACACTCAACAGTGCTTTTCTTTCGACTATTATCCCGTCTGGGTTTACCACTAGTGAAATTTTAACAATTTTTCTGTGCAGTCGCTGGTCTGCTGAAGTGGCCAAGGAGAATTCATCCCACCCTCCATGTGCTTGTCTCACATGCTGCTTCCTCTCCCTTTGCATCTGGCCCAGGCTTTGATTGCTTAGATTAATAGAATGTGGTGTAAGTGATGCCGTATGTGGTGTCAGCCTGGCATTGGCCAGGCCCTTAAGTGATCTAGCAGTTTCCACTTTCTCTTTTGGAAAACTCATTCTTGGGATGTTCCCTCTTGGAACCCAGCTTGCCATGCTGTGGAAAGCCCACTTAGAGGCACACTGGTCACCAGTCCTAGCAAAAATTGAAGCCCGGATCAGCTTCAGTTGATCTGAACCAGGTGAGTGAGCCCAGTGAAGCTCCCCGATGACTGCAACCTCACCCAACATCACTGAAATTGGAAAACTGCCCTGCTGAGCCTAACAACCCATAGAATCATTAGAGATAATAAAATAGTTATTTTAAGCCACTAACTTTGTAGTTACTTGTTATGCAACAGTATGCCAGGAGCTATGGCACCCCACTCACCACCGATGATGGGACCTTCTTTGTTACTGGCTGATGGGTGATCCAGCTGCACAATCCCATTGTTAAAGTTCTGCGTTCTTGGGCCACGTGGCACCAACTGCCTGAAATCAGCTTCCCCTGAGAAATGTTTGTCGAGATGGAGAAGACAGAGATCTGCACAGTGCTAAGTTTTTTTTAAGGGGCAATCAGGAACAATACCCGTAAGGGAGTAAGGGAAGGGTGAGGCGGAGAGAGAGGTAGAACTGAAATGTGTTCATCCCAGAGGTCTCAGCCACGCTCCCAGGGAGCGCTGGAGATGGGATGGGTCTCAGGAGCTGCCCTGAATTGAGGCAAAGAGTAAGTTCTTAGATGCAGGCTGCCCCCAAGGACGGGGCTCATGTTGAACGAAATGTCCTGGACAGCCTATCATTGCATCCCACATGCTACTGTTTTAAATATTTTCTGATTTTTCTATTTCTTGTTCGCCCCTCTACCTTTTGTCAGTCAAACTTTCTTTGTCCCTTGCCCTCCCTCCACCTTGTAGTTTGGAGGCTAGAAACTCTTCCTCCTCTTCTCATTTTTATTCTTACATTTTTGAAATGTATATTTAGCTGTATAACATTCTCTCAATGTCCATGTTTAATCACAATATCTCTTCTCTACACGAAAGGGACAGAATTGGTAGCCTACTTTTATGTGTTTCCTGTTCCTGACCCCTCTCCTCTGCCGCCTCTCTTATTTCTAGACTGCTGTGCTATATACATGCACTTTATTATAAACACAGGAATAATTTTAAGCTTTGTTTTTTCTTCACCTAGCACTCTCTCTTGTATTCTAGGTCGCTGGCTTTCCTCCCTTCCATATATATTTTTCTTCCCTTAAGGAAATAACTTTCCTTTTTGCTATTTAATCTTTTACATCAGATCCCCTCCGTCACAATATTCCATCAGAATATACAGATGTCCTTCAGCTAAAACAGATATGAGACTCTTTAGGAAATCTATATTGACCATATATCAAATGCAGAATTGCCCATATTTGGGGAAATTCATATTTACCTTCAAAAGATTCTCTCTCTCTATATGTATGGTTTTATAATATAAAGGTTTTATTATAGTTCATCCTAAAGTGATTACTTCTGAGAGAGTGAATGGGCGATAGATTGTATAAATCCTTGAGTACTTATAGTCTTTTATTTTGCTTTATTTGAAACATCAGTTAACGTGGGCATGTTTCACAATTAGTTTCTGGGTTTTTTTTTTATATTTTAAAAAGTGTTTAGTTGTCTTCAAGCATCACTGATGAGAATTATGATAAAATTCCGACTGTCCATTTGTAGGTAATCTGGCTATTCTTAAACTTCACCAAAATATATCTCCACGTAGATCTTCTTGCATCAACTTTACTCCTCTTGAATGTCATAAGTGGAATCAATGTGTACGATTCAGTGTTTTTTATTCAGCTTACTGTTTTTGAGAGTCATCCATGTTTGTTTGTATTAGTAGTTTAGTTTAGGTTATTACTGAGTAGTACAGTTGAATTCTTTTCCTTTTCTAGTTATCTGTTATTTGTATGTAGAAATAATAATTTTTTATATTGCATTTTGCCTCTGTATTTAGCAACTATCAATTCATTCACTTAGCTTATGAATTCTTTTGGATTTTCACCATGAGCAATCATGTCATCTGAATAATGACACATTCTTTCTTTTCAATACTGTTCCTTCTAGGTTTTTGTTTTTAATTTCTCTTTGTATTTTTATCTCGCCTATGGCACTGGATCAGACCTCCTCCTGTATAATATGAATAAAAATGGAAGTAGTGCTGTGAGCAGGTTTGTATCATTTCTGATTTCAGGGGGAAATTTTCAGCATCTCACCATCAAGTATGAATTTTTTTGCCTACTCCATTGCTAGGTTTTTAAGGCTTTTCTGTTTTTAATCATAACAGACTTGACTTTCATCGATTTTTCTCTGCCTCTATTGAGATTACTGTATGATTTTTCTTCCCCTTTCTGCTAATGTAGGTGGAATGTATGATTAGTTTCGAAAGGTTTTGAAGGTTGTTAAATCAACCTTGGATACTTGGGATAAACCCAGCTGGGTCATGATATAGCATAATTTTTATATTTTGCTAAATTTTTAAAAATTTAGTTATGAGTACTATTGGCCTGAAAATTTCCTTCCTTCCACTATACTTATTGTAAACCAGGTTATCCTGATTTTAAAGATAAGTTAATGTTAATTTTCTTCTCCAGACAAGTTACTTTTTAATTTCCTGGAAAAGTCAATATATGATTGGTGTTCTTTCTATCTTAAAATGTAGAATTTACAGGGGAAGCCACCTGGGTCTGGTGTGTGTGTGTGTGCATGTGTATGCATGTGTGTGCTTGTATGTGTGTGTGTGCTTGTACGTGTATGTGTGTTGTGTGTATACTTGAAGATTTTCAACTCAAGATTCAAATATAAGCATCTAGGTTTTCTGGGGTTTTTTAAAAATCAGTTTTGATAAGGGTTTTTTTTTTTTTTTACCAAGAATTAATCATTGTATTCACATTTTTATAATATCCTCTTAGGACTTTTGAAATTTATTAAATTTGTGATCATTGCTTCTGCTTGAATCCTGGTATTAGTTAATTCTCTTCTCTTTCTACTGATCTGGGAGTTTATCAATTTGTTGGTCCTTTTAAAGAACAGATTTTGGGCTTTCTTAGTATCTCTATGGTGCATCTGTTTTCTATTTCCTTAATTTCCCCTCTTACCTTTTTAGTTTATGCCTCCATTTTCTATATATATTTTTCTTTTTCCCCTGATTTCTTGAGATGAATGCTAAGAACATTACATTCAAAGCCGGTAAACGTCAGGGAAGGTAAACAATGCGGGGAAGGCTAGATCATATAGCCAAAGAACAGTGCTCTGCAACGATTTGGAAATCTGGGAAATTAGATAGCAATTCAGAAAAGTCAGGCCCCAGGACCCACTGAAAAGTAGAAATTGAAAATAGAAAAAAACAAGGCAGACTAGTAAGCTTTGCAATAGTATATAATTTTAAGTCACATCTATAAGTTAGTTTGCTTAAAAAAATTAAGCCACATTTTTAAAAAAAGCATGATGTTGTAATTCTATTTATATTAAATGCTAGCAAATGCAAACTTATTTACAGTATCAGTAGACAGAGCAATTGCTGCCTAGGTTGGGGAGTGGTGAGGAGGAGCAGGAGGGAGAGATTACAAAAGGGCCCTAGGGTCGGAGATGGTGGACGCGTTCACACTCTTGATTATGGGGATGGTTTCATGGGTGTGTGTGTATGCATACCATATTGTATATTAAAACTTTTCAAATTGTATACTTTCAATATTTGCAGTTATGTCAATTACACTTTTCAGGAGTGTGTTTCATTTATGTTTGTATGGGTTCTTTCTTGTTTCTTGAAATGCCATCTGATTCTCTTCGTTCTCATCACTGCTGACATTTTCCATTGGTCTCCTATGTTTTCTCCTTTTCCATTAGAGTTTTTTTTTTTTTTTTAACAACATGTCACAGTTATTTTAAACTGCTGTCAGATAATTCTAACATCTCTATTATATCTGAGTCTGGTTCAGTTTAAAGCCTTATTTTTCAATATGTTTTTATTTCTTGCCATTGCTTTTGTGTTGAATGCCATGCAGCTTGTGTTGGACAGTGGAAACAGGTACATGGATTTCATGCCTATAAGCAGCCCTGTCTTTCTTCTCTCTCTCTCTCTTTTTTTTTCTTTTGCAGTTTTTGGCTGCGGCTGGGTTTGAACCCACCACCTCTGGCATATGGGGCCGGCGCACTACTCCTTTGAGCTACAGGCACTGCCCTCTTCTCTAAGGCATGTAGTATAGGGTTTGGGTGGTTCTAGTGAGGAGTTTGGTGGATTTGCTGTTTATTCTTGCTGTGCTCACCCTCAGTGGGGCCACAATCTTCAAATTTCTATGCCAGGACCTTTAGATTAGGGTGGGGCTTGTTTTCTGCTCTACACAGCATTACTGGCAGGTCTTCCATTTGCCCTATGCCACTGAGAGGGTCAGCCTCTCCACTCTCACAACTGTCCTGTCGGTATCTCTCTGCTACTTGTTACTCCATACTCATCAGCTTGGTGGAAGGGAGAAGAAGGGACAGTCTCTGTTGTTCTGTTTAACTTCAGTCTGAGGTCAGGACCTTATGCCTGGGGCATAGGAATGTGACATTCTCAGAAGTCTTGCCTTTCCAACAACTGCAATTCTATATTCAATATATATTTGTGCCTCTCCCTCCCGGGTAGGGTTTTCTTTCCATTTTCCCATCCCCTAGATGCAGTGAGTTTGTGCCAGTGCCTGAAAGTGCCTGAAGGTGACAATGCTTGTTGGCTCCTCACACCTGTAGATGAAGGCCTCTGTATGATAGGGGAGACACGGGAGAATGTCTTGGCTGGTTTTGTACCCCTCACTGTGGCTACCTTTTTCCTCCTCCAAGTCTGCACCATGAGGCATGGTTTCTCAAGACTTTCATACATTTTTTCTGCATACCCAGTGGAGTTCATAGAGAAAAGCCTGCAAGAGGGGTGCACTCCCCCCATATTCCATATGTGACTCCCAGAGGCTCCTAAGTCTCTTGTAAATGGATATATTTGTAAAGACTGCTAAACAAATTCTCACTGGTGTTTGGCTATGTTTGTTCCAAGTCAACAAGTGCTATCTTTCCTAGGGGCACCTGTGTCTCCTTAGATTTTAGACTAATTTGTCTTCCTGTTATCTCTCTTCTCTAAAGCTTTCAAGAAAATCTTGACCTTGAATTTTTGTTGTTGTTATTGTAAGAGTGGGAACAATGTTCTTTCCAGTTCTCTATATCCTGAGCAGAAGCCGGAAGTCTTTTAATCAGGTTTATTTTTTCTTCTTATTGATTTCTGGGAGTTCTTTATGTATTTCAGATGATAATCTTTGTCAAATATTCGTATTGAAAATATTTAATCCCAGTTTGTGGCTTGTGTTTTACTTTCTTAACTGAGCTTCTACATATGGTCTTATATCCATTTCAAATGAATTTTTGCCTGTGGTACAAGGAAAAGGTTTAGATTCATTTTATCCCATGTGTATATTCAGTTATTCAAGTACCAGTTATTGAAAAAACTTTGTCTATTGATTACTTTGATGCCTGTTTCAGAAATTCATTGACCACATGTATTCTATTTCTGGACTCTATATTCTGTTCCACTGACCTACTTTTGTCTGTCTTTACACGAATATCACATAGTCTTTATTTCTGCAGCTCTCTAGTAAATTTTGAAACCAGATAGAGACCTCCAACTTTTTCCCTTTTCAGGATTACTTTGGTATTCCAGGTATTTCTTTACACATTGTAGACTGGAAAGTTTATTCTACAATGTGTAAATACACCTGGAATACCAAACAAATCAATAAATTTGCTGAAAACACTTGACCATGTCTGTGACTGGCATTACTAGAAATGGAGACTTACTATGGGGAGTCTATTGTATACGGAGGAAAGTCAGGGACAAAATGGACCAAAGTAATATTTACCTGAGACCTCAGGCCTTCTGGACCCTTCAGTGTGGCCTTTTGACTGAACCCAAATTATGTAGGACAAATCCTTTTTAATAAAGGGATTAGTCTGTGAAGTTTGGGTTCAGTTGAAGGACTGCACTTGGGGATCTGGAGGGTCACATACGGCCTTGAGGACGCCAAGCTCTCTACACCTTATTTAGTCAGAAATGAGTGAGGATGTAGTAACTGCCATATGTATGTATGTATCAGAATAATGACTAATTGTTGTTCACCTTGCTGAAATCTGAAAAGAAAAAGTTCAAGGGTAAAAGTATAAGCGATGTCTATTTAACCAATAGAAAAAATAGCCGTGACAGTTGGTCCGACGTTGGAATGCTTAGGATGGGATACTTCTCTCGGGAAGAGAAAAGAGCTTTAAATGTAGCAATCTTCTCTGTCACCTATGACAGGTCATGCCGTAAGGCAGGGGGTTCCTCCAGTCGGCTTCCAGAGGCCCTCCGCGCTGCCATTCTCACTCAGAGCCCCTTCTGCTGCTGGCCTTCACATGCTGAGCCCCAACTCCACACAGCGCAGTCTCTGCCCTTTCCGGAGCGCCGGCAGCGCCGGTGCCACCAGCAGCGCCAGCTTCCACTCCAGCTGAAGACTTCCCGCAAAGGTGAGTCTGCAGGGTGCACCAAGCCGCGTCCTTTCCCTCCGGCTTTCACCGGCACAGGAGCCCGGAGTGGGGGCGGCGACCACACGACCCCCTCCCAGCCACCGACAGAAGCTTCCACGGGGGGATGAACAAGGGATGGTGGGTCCAGGCGTTGGGACCTCGCCACCGAGACGCTCCGGGAGGCATGAGTTGCGCCAACACCACCTCGGTGCCCCGCTTGCCAGCCGCGGGCCGCCCGGACCCCGGTGCTCCCGGGCGACGTCCCGCCGCGCCGTCTCCTCCCCGGCGCGCGCAGGACGCTCGGGGCCGCGGG
>NW_003852425.1:8398964-8468542 GCF_000181295.1 Otolemur garnettii | reverse complement strand
GGCGGCGGCGCGCGAGGCGGCAGCGGCGGCGGCTTCCGGAGTCCCGCTGCGAAGATGCTCAAAGTCACGGCGCCCTCCTGCTCTACCTCGTCCTGCTCTTCGGTCGCCGCCAGCGCGGCCCCCGGGGCCGGGAGCCTCGTCCCGGATTACTGGATCGACGGCTCCAACAGGGATGCTCTGAGCGATTTCTTCGAGGTGGAGTCGGAGCTGGGACGGTAAGGCGCGGGGTGCCCCGCGCAGGGTCGGGCGGGGAACCCGGGAGTGCCCTGGGGGTTGTCCCTCTCCAGTGACGGCGCCCCAGGATGTGGAAACCCCCCTCCCGCCAACTGCCCTTTGATTTCTCCCTGTCTGGTTAGCGCCTGGGGGAGAGCTAACCTTCCTTCAGACGCGACTGGGTCCCCCCAGGGCGCCGGGGCCAGTGCAGTTTACTAGGCTCAACCCGACTCTCTCCCACCCGCCTCCTCGTCGCAGGCTGCCACTTCCCTTGGGTGACAGCTCTCGCCGCACGTGGGCCCTGCTTTCTCAGTCGGTGTCTTTGCTCATGATTACAGCTCGCCAGAGGGTCCTGTAGGTCTCGGGTTTTTGGGGGGGGGGGCGGAGAGTGCCCCTCCGAATCATGACAGAATTATTAAATTAGATTCTTCCTCCTTCCTCTCATCAAGCTCTCCAAAGCAAGTGGCACTAGAAATTAAACTTAAATACTATCTTCCCCGCAGAGTCTGCTCAGGAGTGAAGGGGGAATGAATCATTTAAGAGAGTTGAAGGCAGAATAAGGAACTGGTGAGGCTTTCAAGGGAAAACAGCATATGGGGTCCAGGCAGTGGTAATTAGTGAGAAGAGTTCTGTGGCTCTTCTTTCATGTGCTAGAGTGATTTATTTAAATTAGATATGCAAATAACCATCTCCCTAGGGTTGCAGAAATGCCTCTCATCTCTCTTCTGAAGATACAAACAGGTAGCATTTCCGCCTTGTGAATGATTCCTATCCTGTCACATTTTTATCCACTGAAGATTCGTTTTTTCTTTCCCTCCCTTCCTTTTTTCCTTCTCTTCTTTCTGATATCCCTAGGTAAAGAGACTAGGCTGTTTCTTACAGGCGATCTGAAGATATCATTTCAAATGTTGACAAGTTGCAGCTTTTACATTTACTACTTCTTTGCAATTTCATTTTTTTGTTGGAAGTAGTTTGACAGCCATTCCTTGTTTTTCTTTTCTTTTTTTTTTTTTTGGCCAGCGCTAGGTTTGAACCCATCACCTCTAGCATTTGTGGCCAGCGCCCTACTCCTTGAGCCACAGACACCACCCGCCATTTCATGTTTTAATACCACTGGAGACCACAGAGAAAAATTCTGGATGTTAACAATTAGACAAAAGGTGTCAGGATCACTAGTAACCCTCCCCCCACATTTGCTATTACAATCGAAGGTTTGTTTAGTATTGAAGAAGTATGAGAAAAGCAAAACTTCTGAATGAAAATTGAATAATTTATCACCATTTAAAAATGTTTCAAAAATTTGAACATTGAATAATGTGTCCATAACCATCCATTTTTGCTCAAATTTTTCAACATTCACTTGAAGGTCTGTTGTTTGTAGGTTGGAATGAAATGACAATGACATCTTTTTTTGTAAGATTCAAGAACTGTTATAATTGTATGAGGTACTGTAGTGGGGCAGTATAAACTTCTGATTAAAGAGATAATCTATGCAAAATTGTTTACCTGGTGTTTTAGAAACTGCCGGATAGTCAAGGAAGAGCTTCATGCTGCTCACAGGACTGTCCCAGTGGCAAATCCTTTCTGGGTGACATTTACCCCAGATCCCTCTACCAGGCTGACTTACCATCAGTGCATGTTGTCTTTATGAATAAGCTCACCATCAGGAAACTCAGGAAATTTTCTTTAATTTGAGGGATGGGAAAGTGAATAGAAAAAAGACAAACTGCCAATTGTACACGCACATGGGATGGTTGACTTCGTAGGACAAAACCTAAGAAATTCCAAATTTTTCCTCTGGCTTTGGTGTTATACATTGCAGTACATTTTGGAGGACATATATAAATAAATTATATAGTTGCTTCTTGACTTGTGATGGGGTGACATCTCAATAAACCCACTGCAAGTTAAAAATACCGTAAACTGAAAATGCATGTAAGATATCTAACCTAACAAACATCATACCTTGGCTTAGCTTACATTAAACATGCTTAGAACACTTACATTAGCCTATAAATAGACAACATTATCTAACAAAAAGCCTATTTTATATTAATGGTTTTGTTTTGTTTTATTGAAGACAGAGTCTTACTCTGTTGACCAGGTTAGAGTGCCATGGCATCAGAGCTCACAACAACCTCAAACTCCTGTACTCAAGTGATCCTCTCGCCTCAGCCTCCCAAGTAGCTGCTACTAAAGGCACCCACCACAATGTTCAGTCAGTTTTTCTATTTTTTGTAGAGATAGATTCTTACTCTTACTCAGGCTAGTCTTGAACTCTTGAGCTCAAGCAATCCACCTACCTTGGTCTAGGTCAAGCAGTCCCCAGAGTGCTGGGATTACAGGGTGAGCCACCACACTGAGCCTATACTAAAATTTTGAATACTATGCACAGATGTGCGTTTTGAGACATGAAGAGATGTGAAAATGCAAGACACGATATTCAAGAAACACTGGTGACACAGTTCCCTGTAGAGTGCCGGATGTTTACCCCTGTGATCAGGAGACTGACCAGGAGCTGTGGTTCGCTGCTGTTTCCCAGCAGTGCAGGGAGTATCCTACCACATATTTTTACCCCCCCCACAAAAGATAAAAATCCAAATACGAAGTATGGTTTCTCCTGAATGTTTATCACTCTTACACCATTGTCAAGTTGAAAAATCATTAAGTTGAACCATCCTAAATAAGGGACCATTTATACATTGCTGTGACGCTTGCCTCTTAGTATCTAGTCATTTTTGTTGTTGTTCGCTAACCCTTTATTGGGCAGGAGAAGATGGGGGTCAGTGAAAACACTAGGATGTTCTGTATTTTAACCCAGTGGTAATTACGTAGTCATCTAGTCCCTTAAAAACTTTTAGACACCACACAGAATTAAAATACTTTTAGAAGAAAAGCTACAATGTTCATTCTTCTGCTCTGTTTTTCAGCAGTAATGTGTATTGTTAGGTAAGTTCTCCGTAGATGGCAGCATTGGTGAGGTGCATGCTTACTCTAGGCGAAATTTTGACAGTCATCAGCAATTTTTTTCAACAAAATAAACCTAGCAACTAATATTCCAGGTTTCATTAAGACTTTATGAAGCCAGAGAATACAGCAGAATTGTCATTGTAAGTATTGACAGGTTGACAAAGTCTGTTTCCTTCCTACATTTGTGATCAAGTAAAGTTAATTGGTTTCAAGTTTTTACTCTAAGCCAGCAGTTCTCAACCTGTGGGTTGTGACCCCTTTGGGGGCTGAATGACCCTTTCACAGGGGTCACCTGAATACATCCTGCATATCAGATATTTACATTACGATTCATAACAGTAGCAAAATTATAGTTATGAAGTAGCAACGAAAATGATTTTATGGTTGGGGGTCATCACAACATGAGGAACTGTATTAAAGGGTCGTGGTGCTAGGAAGGTTGAGAACCACTGCTCTAAGCCATGAGTGAAATCTGCCTGCCAGGGTGGCTCTGAGGCCAAACCATTCGATTTTACTGTGAGTAACATAGTTCTCATAATATGTGACCAGACTATCTGATAAGACTCTGCTGCCGTGGTTAGCTTCAGGGTGTAGACAATCCCCTCCAGATTTAGTGATTTGTTGGTTGCTCTGTTGTCTCCTGATTGCAAGAAGATTAGACAGTGACCACTGGTGCCGCACACCCTCAGTAGGCATTTAGCCACTTAAGGGGAGCTAAATCCCCATGGCTGTAGCCATGGAGGGTGCCACAGGGACACTGATCTGCACGGGGCCAGTCAGACCAGGGGGGATGCCATAACTTTTGTTTAGGAGGCCGGAGGGTTAGGTGCAGGGAATGTTTAAGAGTATCAGGCAAACAAATTTCTCTAAAATCACATTTGAAAACACTGTATTATTTATAGGGTTTGTCAAAACGTTTACAAAAATCATGATACACCAACAAATTCAGTTCTACTTAAAAATATGAATTGGCCATGATCCTGTTCAAGGCTGAACATCCTAGACAGCAGTTGGTCTTTTGCCCAGATATTGAGACACTGGCATTTTAAAGGCTTTTCTAAAGGAGAGGGGAGCTTGCCTCCAACTCAGAGTCTCTCTAGAGGTTTGACACAGGGAAGGACAGGATGGTCCTGGCCTGCCCTGTGGTGCACAGAGGACCCTGTGTGTGCAAACCCGTGCTGTAGTTTCAGTGGTGCTCCACTTCATGTGTTTGCTTGTTATACCAGATAGAAAGGAAATTCGTAACAGAATCAGAAGTATGCCTAGACATACAAGGCCAGGGAAACCAGATGAAAGATAATCAGGACAAAAAAAGAGTGTGTTGCACTACTTTGGACTCACTTTTTTAAAAAAGTCTCTTCTGTTACTATAGTTTCGTTAGGATAGTCACTTTGGGTATCACTCTCTAATCTGAATCATAGTTTCAAAAATATACTTATATGGGAACTCAATTGAACTATGATTATATAGGATTCCTTGCTATATATATTATTGCTTAGGAACCAGATAGATTTAGTTAGAGAGGTGTGTGTGTGTCTGTGTGTAAAGCAGAAACAATTTCTTAAAACAGTGTTTATTTTTATTACCAACAACACACTCAAATAGTTTGTGGTAATATTTTAGCTGAACTCATCTGATTTCATATCCCACTGATGGGTTGTGACTCAGTTTGAAAAAATGTTATTTTAGCTATTTTAGCAATCTGTGGATGACAGATTAAGCCACAAGGCAGAATCCTTTTAAAAAATAATCCTGTAGCCCAATTGGCAACATTGAGTGATGTCCATTTGGTGCTGCTCTGTAGAGAAAAACATTTCAATCTTTCCCTCTAAATAATTTTTTGGTTTCCTCTTGTAAACAATTTGGAAAAACTCCGCTGTCTTCCCAAGGGTTGCTTATACATGGTAATCTGACCTGACTGAGGGGATAGGGGCTGGTGCTGGGAGCACCTGCACTGTGTGGGGAGGAACTCAGAGGCCTGAGAAGTGTCTGTTCTCCACAGTAATGCGTAACTCTGGCACTAGCTAATTGGCAGCAAATGCTTCCTGTAAGGAAATGTGAACAGTGTGTATTTTCTCAGACAAGGGCTTCAACCAGTGCTCTTGGCTTGTCTTATGCTCTGGTTGATAAAACAAAATGTCATAGAGGGGTGGCTCAAACAACAAACTTTCATTTCTCATTGCTTTAGAAGCTGGGAAGTCCAGCAAGTCATTTCCTCAGTGGGCGCTCTTCCTGTCTTACAGATGGCTGCCTTCCTGCTGTCCTCACAAGGCAGAGAAGGAGAAGAAAAGAGAGAGAAACCAAGCTCTTAGGTGTCTCTTCTAATAAGGACACTAATCCCATCATGGGTGCCCCACCCTCATGACCTCATCCTAAACATAATCACCTCCCAAAAGCCCCATCTTCAAATATTATCACTCTGGGGGTTAGGGCTTCAAAATATGAATTTTTAAGGTCACACAGTTCAGTCCATAGCAAGGCTAATGAGGAAACGTCTTCCCCATTTCCTTCCCCTTTCCCTCTCTTTGGTCAATCCTCTTCCTGAGCCATGTTTCTGGCCAGTACTTCCTATGACCTTGGTTTTTCCCTTACTGTGGCCTTTCGGGCCCCACGGGCTATGCAGGAGTGCTTCTGGCTACTGCTCTCCTCTTGCATACTCCATACTTAGCAGCTTGCACTCTTTGGGGATAGTATTTTATTATCTAACTAGGAATTAAAAATATACCTGTTCAGTCTCTGTCTTGTTCTCTGTGCATCTGATTCTTTTTTCAGGCAGTTGACTCAGGCACAGGGTGGGATTGGAAGTGGGAGTATACAAACTGGGGCTGTGTGGCTCTTCACGGGAACACTGACTGCAACCTTCCAGAAGGCAGAGTCTTGTTCACTATTACCTGCTCATGCCTAGCACACCTAGCAGGTACTCAACAGACGATCGTCGGAGAGAGAATGAATAGATGGTAGCTATGGGGCTGGGCACAGCTGGCGCACCCCTTCCTCTTCTTTGAGATCTTGGTCCCTGTTGCTATTGATGTTATAATGATCTTGATTCTAGTGATCTCGGGCTAAGAGAAATATTATAATCTGTTTATCTCCCCCCTGAAACCTGTGTGACCATAATCCCAATCTCACTCAGTATTGATTTCCTCTCTTCACGGTGGAGTATTGGTAACTGCCACCTCTGTCACTTGTAGGTGTTGACAATAATGCGGCTTTTCTGTTGGCAGAGTGTTTTGTGGCTCTAAAATGGAAGGGATTCGGTTTCACCTTCACTATCACTTTACCGCAGGGACAGCAGAACTGGGAGTTAAAGCCAGTGGAACTTAAAGACACGACATGCCTCCAAGCCACGCCTACCACTAATGTTAATGCATCATAAATGCTAAATTTGGAAATATACTCACTATAAGGGACCTCAAAATCAAGCAAAGGCTATGATAACATCATTGCTTTAAGAACACAATTTTTTCCCATGTTTAAATACCGTTACAAGGTTAAAAATAAATCCAGACTTTGAAACAAGTGCCATTTGCTTCTAACTGTGCTGGAGAACTTGACTTAAAAAAGGAGAAGGCGGAGGGGAGAGAGAGAAGGAAAATGAAAACACTAACCACAAAATAGCTTCAAAGAATTTTCTTGTAAATACTTTACCCTCAGACACATATATGTGGGTTATGTGTTTGCAGCAGCGCATTCAAGAACAAAGTACTCAGTGTTAGCCAAGCAGACTATTTCAACTGCTGGTAGTTTTTTTTTCTTTTTTCCTGGCTTAAAAAGTAGTTTGTTGTTGCTGTTTGTTTTTTAACTCCCTTTTGGGAAAGCTATATATCTAATAAAAAGAATATTGATTTTTAAAATTTTCAAGATCAAGCTCATCCTGCAAAATATGGTATTTAATTGAGTCAGAGAACCATAAAACTCAGGCCAAAGAATAACTTTTCATGTAATTAGTGGCAGCCAGGGTCAAGATTTTACTCAAATTATATCAATGTTTACCTTAATTCTTCTTTCTTCTATTTGTAGTGCAGGCTCATTTGAAGACTTCATAACCCCAGTGGTTACGTAGGAAGTTAGATCTAAATATTACTGGCACATAATTAGCCCACAAAGGATATAGACCCTTCAGTACAGTTCATTTTTCTAATTGCAGATAAGAGGGCAGTGGTCATTTGGGCGATGTAAAATACTCAGACGTTTAGGTCAGAGGTTTCCCTGAGTCATTGTCAGTGGCAAAGATCAAATACGGGGAGGAGTGGTGTCTGGGGAGAGGAACACTTACAGCAAGGGGTAGAGGGTCGTGTGTGAGAACCTTTCTCTTCTCTGAGAGCAGGGTTTCTCAACCCAGGCACTGGAGACATCTGAACTAGACAATTCCTTGTTCTGGAGGCTGTCCTGTGCACGGTAGGCTATTTAGCCATGTCCCTGATCTCTAACCACAGATGCCAATGGCAATACCCCCACCAAAGTTGTGACAACCGAAACTCTCTCCCAATACTGCCAAACGTAGCCCTCCTCCCCTGCTGAGAACCACGCTCTCGAACTAGTCTCTTACCTGATTTGCTTTCAGTTATGTAGACAGTGAACAATGAAAAGGTGGATAGATTGAGTTCATTAGGCTTTACTGAGTATCTGCTGTGGTCAAATGTGTCTCCATTTCTGTATAAGACCATTAAGGTTTCCGTCACACATGCCACCACCTGTGCTCAAGTGTGCTTAGTAGTTTCGTTTGAATTCCTTTATTTTGGCTAACCTAAATTTACTTACAAAGAACACTTACTTTCACTAAATTGAAATCCACAAATAAAGGCAAATCGTATATGCCATAAATAGAAGCCAACTGTAAAACTAAATTGCAACAAAAACATAACATTTTTATTAAATCGTACCTAGAAATGCCCGCCTGCACAGGCTATGCCTGAAGATAGTTCTGTTTGGTAGAAAGAGAAATTATCATAGATTAGAAGGGATAAAACCATAGTGCACAGATTGAGGTTTTCTTCTTGATGGAATCAGGATGATTGAAAGATAATTGAAAAAAGAAGGATGTTCCCATTTTTTGATTTCTTGTTAGTTAAGTCCATGCCTTTGAGCCACATAAATTCCTCTAGGTTCTAGGCCTGACCTTTTGAATAAGTGTAACTTAGACGATGTATGTTAGCAGAGTGTGTGGCAGGGTGAGGGGCTAGAGTGTGGATGAATGTGATGCTTAAATGCTCTTTAACCTTCGGGTATATGGGGTACTGATGATAAGGCATTGACAATAAATATAATACAAGAGAAACTAATAAATAAAATCAAAATTGAGAAGGAGATGTAAGAACCACAGCAGCCTTTGAGACAAAATGATAAATCTTACTGAGAGGATTGGGGTTTCCAGGCATGCCAGGCAGATGGTGCATTCTAAGGAGGGACAGACCATGGTCAAAAAAAACGCAGGATGTACCATTTATTTTGCAAAATTTATAAAGCATGGATATGGCCGTGGCAATGGTGATACCAGACCAAAGATGTATTGTGGGAAAAAAAAAAGAAATAAATGACTGAGTCTGTGTCACTGGAAAACCTAAACTGTAGATAATATAATTATTTAGAGAGCGAATGGTGGCTACAGATGCAGCTGGGCCTTGGGCTGTGGCTGTGGGACTCAGAACTAGCCACGACAAACCTGGGGCTGGGTAAGAGAAAACTTGCCATGTTGGTTTAGAAACAAAAGAGAAAAAACAAAACCTCCCATATCCTGTGACTAGATAAGAAAGCGGAAGTGTAGGATTGATTGAGATCAGTTGCTTACACCAGGTAAAGAGCCGGTAAAAGGAGAAACAATAAACGTTTCAGGCTTCGGAGATGGGGGTGCACCCAGTCTCTGTGGACACTCTCGACTCTGCCCTAGTTGACTGAAACTGGGCCCACAGGACACAGAGACAGATGTGTGTTGCTGTGTGTGTGTTGCAGTGGAATGTTCTTTATGTTTGAATTTTTTTTTTATCACTTTTCCATCAAAAAGTGTTATTCGTCTTTTGATTTTTTAAAAATGATTTTAAAATTAAAAAAATGTTTTTAGATTTCAAAGTGTACAGAGTCAAGTGGCTGCTGGATTGGTCGGCGGCTTTGCTAACCTAGACCAGGCCCGCTGAAAGTCTGTTCCTCCTCACATGTATGAGAATTTCAAATTAAGAAAACATCAAAACTTCATTTATTCAAGGAACTACCGCGAATCCCTCTTTCACTTTGAAAATGTCAAGCTGACATTAATTTTCCACGTGGGCACATGCTTTAAATGCTTCCTCATCCTTTTTGTACATCTCCTGAAACTGCTCCAGTGAGCAGTTGTAACCTGTGTAGCATGTTGACTAGATCTGGTCCAGTCGTCTTTTTTTAACCTGATATTTACTTCTTTCTTTTACCTGATATTGATTGCATGATGGATGTTTACCTATTTCTTTCACCCAATATTGATTTTTACCCATTTCTCTTATCTGATGTTGATTACATGATTGATGTTTTTCTCAGACGATGTTTCTGAAAATGCAGAAGTTAAATTTCCATATCATGATTCGTGTTCATATCCAAAGACTATTTATTGGTGGTTAATTTGTTTTGTTCATAATAATTAAATAGGTTCCAAGTTAATCTTTATTATATTTGGGGTAAAACCAACAATATGTTAAATAAACTATCAATAGAAAACTTACCTTTGACTAGCAAAGTTTAACTTTTGTGTTTACTATCTTTGTGTTGAGTCATTTTTCTATGTGCTGTGCATAGATCTCATGTGGAGGGATTAAGAACCTTTAAATTGAGACCCTGTTCAAATAAGCAATGTGTTGAGAAAATATAATTATTCCTTTTTTGTTTTGAATAAACTTTAAAGCTAAACAAAATCTGCCACTCATATTTTAACTAAAACAGAGGTTTCTGAAGTGGGATGTCCCCATGCAGACCGCGTGTAATATCATGAGGTGTTAGAAAAAAGTGTTAGATAATGTAGTTTTGTTTCTTTTTTAATTTTGCTTTTTATTTTTATTTCTGGATTTTCTAAAAAGCACATTACATATCTGCCCAGCAGCACATGTGTAGAGCATTAGTGGGTACATTTAGCATACACTATATAAGAGCATGTGCTCAAAAGCATTTCATGGGATGATTACTGGATCAAGGAATGGTAATTATAAGTGGATACTGAATAAAGTGTCTATTTATATTTAAATAACATTCCACTTTATGAAAATAAGCTTTAAGCAGATATGTAGATCAAAATGCAAATAAAAAAGACACCACGTTGCAAAGTGTGTCTTTGTTCACAGAGGGGAAGTGGGTATATACGTGCCCTGGTTGTGTATCTCAAGGCTCCTTGATGAAAGGTTTTGATAAGAACTTTCTGCCGTTGTAACCAAAAAATTCACATAGAAGAAAAGAGAAAAAGAATAAAGGAATACAGCTTGCATACATCAAGCAGAGGGTTAAATGAATTTCGGGTAGAACAAGATCAGTGGTCACGGAGTTTAAAATTTATTTATGAGAATTTCAATTTTGATGTAACTAATGTGCCTCCTGATAAATTTTTCCAGTTGCTTTCTTAGGTAGCTACAGACCAAGCTACAGACTTTGATCTAAAATGTTTTATGGGCAGTGCTTAAAGAGTTGCAGGCATTAGTGCCAGGATGCTGAGTTTGACCCTGTTAATAAATACATCGTCTCCATTTACTTGTTAAGTCATGCCTCAGGGTGACTGGGTTGAAAAATTCACTAGGTACAAAAGTATTTCTTAAAAAACAAACAAGAAAAGAGGGTTATATTTGAGACCACTCTCTGAATAGAATGGTCTCTAAAAATGGTACTGGATGTGACGTGTTTTCACCTGTGCTAGTTTGCAGTGGCATTCTGAATTTAAAATGCACTTTCTTTGATTTATACCATTATTGTAGACCGAGCTTGACCAGGTTTACAAAGCAGAATGTAGACGGGGAAGGGACAGCAAATCTGTAAGTGTGACAGTGTCCACACATTTATTCTCACTTTCCGTGCAGTATTGAATGATTTCTCCCTATTTTGTGTCCTTATGGACCGTCCAATAGAGAACTTTCCCTATGTTTGCCTTTTATTGCACAGAATCTTACACTTGTTAGCTTGGTTGGTCTGCCTTCCTTATTGTCCTATCTTGAAGGGACAATTAGTGACTACTCTAGGTCAGTAAGTGACTACCTTCCATCTGGGACATTAACACACAAAGCTGTTCTTTAGTTGTGGCAATTGTTACATGTTGAGTCTTTACCAGGATTTAAATATACTGCTATTTTCCTTTAAGTGAATCTCGTATTTTCTCGAAGCTCTCTATCAGGACAACTTTTGAGAAAATAAGAATATGCCATTGTATGTGACCAAATTCAAAATACATAATTCAATAAATCAGCCTGACCTCAAGTGTTCAGTTATAATAGGCCTCTAAAGATTTCTTCTGCAAGAGGAAACATTTTCAGTGGCTCCTTTGGGACTCTGGATCCTTCCTCTCCTTCCTCCCCCAGTGTGACATGTAAACTACTGAAAATGTGAGATGAGGCAAACTTGTGAGCTCTCCTGGGCAGCCTGTAACTAAGAACGTCATAAACAGAGCTTGGCATGTGTATGTGTCCCACAGTAGAGAAGTAGAGCAAGTTAATCAGCATGATCTCCAGCAAACTGGTACGGTTCTTAATATGTTGAGATATGTGGTGTCCCAGGCAAAGGGATGTCAGAACTGAGGTGGGCTGAGGAGAAGCCCCAGCCGGGAGAGGGTAGCAGAATTACTGCCCAGCTTGAGCTCAGGGCCAGCAGGTGGTGGAGCAGCAGGACCCTCAGGGAGCTGCCTCCAAGGGCAGAGACAGGCAAGGCAGCTCTCAGGACAGCCCTGATGGAGAGCACCACGCAGGCTGTTCTAGAGAGTTGATTGGGGGGGGGGAGTTTGAAGGACAGCTGAGTTGGGCAAGGGCTGAGATGGGAACAGGCAGGATAACATTGCCATGGGATGGCTGGGCGTCTTTGGGCACAGCTGAACCTCACTCAGCCTTGTTGGTAAAATGAAGATTGTGGTCCTGTGTCCCCCACAGGGCAGCTGTGACAGACGGTGAGCTCTTATTTGTCAGATCCATACCTGGCACGCAAACTTAATATCATTCCCCAGACAGGCCACAAGTGGGAGGTGGGGGATGATGATTCTGAACTGTGTGTGGGCAGGATAAACACCTGACTTCATCCAGCTCACACGGCCTCAGCCAGCCTCATGCCCCACCACTCACCACTCCTCTCCTGACTCACGTCCTGGGATGTTTACCAGGAGCTTGATGTGGTTTTGCTGTCTTCGTGGGTATTGCCCATTCTTTTGAGAACCCTGGCAGGTGTTTGCCACCAGCACCATTTTACAAGTGAGCAGAGGCTCAGAATGCTGAAGCAGCTTGTCCAGCTCACACAGCCGGAGCTGAGATTCAAGCCCAGGTCTGTCAGCCTCCTGTGTCGGGTGCTTGCCACCATCCCCACCTTAGCCCCACGAGCCCCCACATCTCTATGCGGTGTCCACAAAGCTCCCTTGGCCTGACGTACTCCTGTCCTGCGGTCCCCCCGGGATGGGGTTTCTCCTAGGGGGTGGTTTCTTCCCCCTCCCTGCTCTCCTGTCATTTCACACAGCCCACCTCCAGGGTTCATGAGGTTACAGCTGCAGGCCTATGGTCCTCATCACCCCAGATCATGTGCTACTTGGGTGAACCCATCACTGATACGGCCACTGCCAAGCCCACCCTTCAATCCAATGCCTGCCCTCACAAGTGCTTCATCAGAGGCATTAGTTGCAGGAAAACAAGCGGGACTTAGATGTCTGCTTTTCCTATAGCAGCCCCTTGCTAAGGCAGCACGCTGTGAAATTTCCTGTCAATGCCTGCCTTCCTCTACCTGGAATGCAAACAGCAGAGAGCTGGCCTGGTCCCCGGTGCACTGCTGGGTCCCCAGCACGGGAAGCAATGCCCAGTACACCGCGAGCACTTAGTAAGTACTTGTACCAATGTGGCTTCCATAATTGAAAGTCCTTTCAGAATCAGGAAACTTTTATCAGCCCACTCTGTCTGAAGGGGCTCCGTCTCTGACCTCTGTGATTAGATCACCGGCTTCAGAGGTCCCTTCTAGCCTGGAGCACCCGTGCATTAGTGTCTCCTTCCAGTTAAATTCTCTGGGTGATTCCGGTTCTTGTGTTCAGGGGACAGAATAGCTTTTGGAGTAAGTAGGGCTCTAAGCTCCAAAGGCTTTTTTAAATGTGTCGGAAGATCCTTGAATACATTTTATTCTTACTTTGTGCTTTCAAAATGCTTTCGCGTTTTTTAGAAACACGCACTCATAGTTATATTTGCTCATTTTTACTTCCGTTGGTGGACCACACAAATGCTGCTGTCACTGTGAATATCTAGGACAGAATTTAGCAAGAAAGTGTGTTCTCAGGCTTTCCCGACCCATCCAGTTTTGTTTTGAAAAGGAATCATGCTTTTTAAAATGTGTGACGTAGGACCCATTTGTGGCTGTGTAAGCCATTATCAACGTCTTGCCTTGTGGCTGAGTAACTCATTCACCTTGAGCACAGGCAGGGAGGGAAGAGCTGAGGAGAGGGTCCCGAGTGAGAAGGACCAGCAGAAGTCTGGTCCATGTCTGCTGTCACAGGGGGATGTTATTTTAAAAGCCATCCACTGAGCTCTTTAATACTTTGATCAAAGAAAATAAATCATTGCTTGACTTAGCTTCCAAGTAGGGTTATTAACATGCTCAAGATTTTTATCCACTGTCAAAATAGTTATTCTGAAAAATGTGTATTTTTCCATCTTTATTTTGACAACCAAAGGCCAGGGTAGTGTGGGGAAGGGAAGTGAGGGTGGGAAGCAGGGGGCAGGGGGCGGGAGAACGGCGGCTCCTGGACACCTCTGCTTCCTGTTCTTTGAGTCAGGTCACCTAAACTCACAAGCACGTCTCTGCCCCTTCCTTTTTTTTTTTTTTTTGAGACAAAGCTTTAAGCTGTGGCCCTGGGTAGAGTGCCGTGGCATGACAGCTCACAGCAACCTCCAACTCCTGGGCTCAAGCAAGTCTCTTGCCTCGGCCTCCCAAATAGCTGGGATTACTGGCGCCCGTCACAGTGCCCAGCTATTTTTTGGTTGCAGCTGTCATTGTTGTTTGGCAGGCCCGGGCTGGATTTGAACCCACTAGCTCAGGTGTATGTGGCTGGTACCTTAGCCACCTGAGCCACAGGCGCTGAGCCTCTGCCACTTCCTGATCTCTCTCTTCCTTTGTCCCATCAGAGCCCACATGCCTTCTATTTTCCTGTATTGCCCCTTCTTATGGACGGAGTGTTTGTGTCTCCCTAAAATTCTCATGTTAAAGCCCTACCCGCCAGTATGGTGATGTTGGGAGATGATTAGGTTTAGATGAAGCACCTTCATGATGGGATCAGTGTGCTCATAAGGAGAGACAGCAGAGCTCTCTCCCCTTCCTCTCCCTCCTTCCCTCTCTCTCCCCACCCCACCCCCCACTGCCATCTGAGGACACGACAAGAAGACAGCCATCTGCGAGCCAGGAAGCGGATTCTCACCAGAACTCAACCACGCTGGCACCAAATCTCAGACTTGTAGCCTCCAAAACTATGAGAAATAAATGTTTGCAGTTTTAGCCACCCTGTCTGTGGCACTTGGTTATGGCCCTCTGCCCCTGTTGGCCCCATCTGACTTCAGAGTTTAAGGAAAGTGGTGCGTTCTCCTTTCCCGGAGGCCCACTGTGCTCCTCCCCCTCACAGGGAGTGTGGCTCTCTCCTTTGCTCTGTCTAGGATGGCGAGCTGACGCTGAGTTGCTCTTTTCATTTTTGTGTTTCTAAAACAAGAGTAGGGCTCCCTAGCCTGTGGCCACCTTGCTGGACCTTAGCCTGGGATAGTGTTTTCATGGTCACATCTCCTCCCCTCCTGGGCCCCAGCACCCCTGCCACCTCGCTGTGCGTCCGCCTGCACCTGTTGGCTCCCCAAGTGCTGGCGTCTGCCAGCTCCCGGGACATTATTTCCTCGGCAGCTGGCACGGGATTTTTTTTGTTGCCAACTCGAAGCTCAGCTATTAAAAAATAAAACTTGGCGCATCTTGAGTGTCATATGTTTCCATTGGGACTTGGATCTGCGCTCTGGCTCAACTCACGTGATCACTTTGGGCACCTCTCTCAGGACCAAGAACCCAGTGTTCCTCTGTGCCCCTGACCACGTTTTCACCTGCTTATCCCAAATGCAGTCTTCCAGCCTTGAAAACTGTGCTGTTTCAGATTAGCTGAGGGCTAATTTGTCATTGTTTTGCTTAATTTTATTCATTTTTTAAAAACCTGTTCAGTGTTTTTGTAGCACTAGACCGTCTTCTCTGGCTGTGAGTGTCAAGTGTTATATCTTAAATTGTAAATTCCCAAGGATAAGGTTTGTATTTCTTGGGTTAGTGATAGCTAACACACACAGTGAAGGAAGGGTGCTCACTGCATAGCTCTGAATAAGCACTAGGAGCCAAGCAAGGAGCGTTTTTAATTGTGGGGACTTTTAAATATTAAAGGGACAGGCTTTGAGGTTAGGAAGACCTGTAATAGCCTGAAGAGTCCCAGTTCATCCACTTGCAAGCTGTATCATTTTAGATATAATTTAGATACAGGTTTTCAATGAGCGGCAGTTGCTTCATCTATAAGAGGGGGTAATAATAATTAAATGAGGTCAGTGCATTTATTATACATAGTAAGTGTGCAGTGAGGACAGATATTATTGATGGTAACACTGGAATTCTATCTGCAAAGATGGAGAGATTGTAGGTGACTGGATATCGCTCTCTCTCAAAGATGTCTTCCATTCTAAGATTCTGGAACTCTATTGGCCGTAAATTTCCTGCTGTTCCTTCTCAGCAAATTTTCGGAGGTTCTAAGCATCCCCTTTACCAAGGGGTAGTAACATTAAGCGATATTTGTAAACATTTGACTACTGTTCTTTGTATTACACATACTGAAAAGAATGTGTAGTATAACCTTAAGATTTTTCACATCTGCTGGCAAAAGGGCAAATTGCAGTGGTTTAAAATAACTGCCGTAGGTGGCTCTTTCTGCAAAATTTGTACAGTTTTCTTTGCTTCTGAGAAGGGGTGTTAAAATTAGAAAATACCCACGTATTAATCTTTCAGTTGCTTTGAGTTCTTATTTGCACTAACTTTAACTCTCTGTCATAGATTCATTAATTTTTTAATCAGAATAATGCAGTCTTCGCTGGGGAGTTAAATAACCAGACGCAGAATTATGGCACCTTGCCTATAATTCGGAAATGAAGAATAGACTTCTGGAAATCATTTAAGTATCTTACAAACCTCCTTATATAGTAAGGAATATTTTAAAGCAGTCTGTTAGTCTGTGTACATTAATAAAGAAACATATATCCTATAGGAGAGACTTTTTCTATTAAATGATGTCATTTTCTATTACCTATTCCTAAAAGATATTTCTCTAACCTGGTACCAAAATGGTAAGATAAAGTTTGAGTTCCAGTTTCATATTATATTTCTTGAATAGCTGCCTTTAATTTTCTTTGTCTCTTTTCTGGTGAAGGGATTTCTTTATGGTATCCAAAAGAATAAATTAATAAATGTTAAGAAATCTGTTAATAAGATGCCATGGGAAGGGAAAAAAGGAGAAAAACAGAGATTCAATGGTCTAGGAGATGCTTTACCTGAGGGCTGCTCAAGGTGAGAGGTATTCAATTCTGGAAAGGCTCTCAATAAAAAGGAGGGATTGCAAGTAATGGGACATCCAAACTCTCAAGACGTCTTCTGATTCTAAGATTCTGCTTGCAGAGCAATGCTAAGAATAAAAAGCAGGGCTGAGGCCCACATCAGCTACACCTGTGGGTCTGATAGAGACAAGAGAGCCCCCACTAGCAACTATGCTGTGGGAAAAGTCATCCCAATTCTGGTGTCTATTAGCTGTTTATTGTTGCTGAATCTTTTAAATTGTCACGAGCCTCACTTTTCTACTCTGTGGAATAAGAATACCAGTGCCCTTTCACAGAGTTATTGCAAAGACTGGAAAAAGATAATTTATGCAACTGTGTTTGTTAGGGGAAAATGCCGTGTACACACTACTTATTGTTGAGTGATAATTATGATTTTTATTTACTATTAGCTCAATTCAGACTATTGGGGTCCTACCAGCTTTTCACTAACATCCTCTTTCTCTTCCAGTTCCCATCTAGGCAACCACAGTGCATTTAGCTGGCACATCGTCCTTGGTCTGTGACAATTTCCAGGTCTGTCCTTGCCTTTCACGACCTTAAAAGTCTTGAGTGCAATATTGGCCAAGTCTCCTGTAGAATACCCCCCAATCTTGGTTATTCTGTTATTTTTAATGATTAACTAGAGTTCTGACTTTTTGCAGAGAACGCTGCAGAAGCATTCTCCCTCTGACCTTGTATTAGAGAGTACCTGAGCCTTATGAAATTTCTGATATAACGTCCATCACTTGCCAGATTACTCCACTGTACAACTACCATTTATCCCTTTCCTTACTTTATGTTGTCTTTTGAACTGGGCGACCAAGTCTAACCCACCCTTGGAAGGGAGAGGGGCTAAACTTCACTGCCTGGATAGGTAGAATATCTACATATATTATTTATAGTTTTCTGTTAAGGAAGATTGCCGAGGTGTTATTTCATTACTAATAAATTCTTGTAGGCATGCAAAATAATTGAATGTCCTAACTCAATTTCCACAAATCTTACAAAATATACTACTGCCAATAAATTATGCAATTGGAAATGTATTAACTGGTGAGAAGCTTTGAATCTCTTAGGAGAAGCTGTCCCTGGAACCTTGCATTCAGGCGATGGACAGTGTAGGCAATGAGAGCTTAAAAGGAGGACACGAAGTCAGAAAGTCTGTTTCATCGTGGCAGAGGTGGGCCAACTCTAGGCAGTAACTGGCCTGTGTGTGCCTTGTCGGTGCCTCATTCTTAGCAGGGATGGCTCTTATTGAAGATGGCCTGCTGGAACTCTCCGTTGTAAGATCGCACTGGCAACTCTGATGCAGACTGTTCAGAATGAGCTCCATCTTCCACTTAGCCCCAAACAGCAGCCAGCACAAAGCCTGCCCTGCTGTGTAGCCCATCTCAGTAAACGCTGCCCCCCTCCACTTGGGCTCCCTATCTAGGATCACTGGAGGCATTCAGGCTTATCTTTCACCCTCACTAATAAGACATATTCTCCCACTGGGTAGGTGCATGACCCTGGGAAAGTCACTTATCCTTTCTAAGCTTTGAAAAACATATACCCATCCCACATTATTGTTCTGAGGATTCAGGGAGAGAGTGCATTACGAAGTTCTTGCTTGGCATGGTGCCTGATACATCGCACACATTCAGTAAAGGCTAATAGCATGATTTCCATTTCTTAAATGTAGATACTTTAAATCAGTCCTTTCCTCTGCATGGCCACTGGTCCTTTTTGTTCAAGTCATTTGGAATTCTTTCATGGATTGTTGTTCTGATACCTTAAATGTTGTCTCTAATGCCACCTTCTTCCCATCTGTTCAGATGACCTTCCTGAGGCCAGATTTGATTACGTCACTCCCCTGCTTAAAATCCTTTCACATCTTCCATCTCATCCAGGATGTGGGGACTCCTTTGCAGGGACAGTAGCTCTCCCCAACTTAAATCCCATGGAGCTTGTGTTCTCACCTGGGCTCCATCCCGTCAGCTGTTTTTCCTCACTTAGAACCTGTCGTGGTGTCCCGCGTCTGTGCAGGACCTCCACGGTCCTCCTCCCCAACCTGTATCCCCTTGCTCCAAATCCATCTGTCTCCTTCACAAACAGGATTGCACAGGCGTCATCTCAGGGGTGCCCGGCTGAAAGGCACACGGCCTTACACTGTCCTTCACTGCTGGGAGCACTGCTGCCCATGGCTGTCTGCCTCTGCGTCTCAACTGGGAGCTCCTGCAGGATTTTCTAGTTCTGACGTAGTCCACAGTCCCTGGAAGATATTAAAAAGAAATTATTCAATGACATTTGTTAAACACGGTAAGGCAGACTTTATACAGGACCTTTTAGACAGGTATAGGGACCAGTGCGATGCGGTCTTGGCAGTGGAGAAGGGTGAGGTTGGCTTAAGGGGGAATTTCAAGCCAAGAAGCAGGGGCAGCAGATGGGAAATTACTAAGCGGAAGTGGTGGGGTTAAGGGGGATTCTGGCTAAAGCAACCTCACAGGATTCTTGCTGAAGGCAGCTGGGGGGTCAGCTATCAGTGGGGCATGGTGGAGGGTAAGGAACCTGATCCTATTTCAAGTGTGATCAGATATTGGGGAGGGGGAGGTCTTACTAAACTGACTTAGCAAAATTCTTACAAAAATATTTTCTAAGGAAGTGCACAGATGGGTCTAGCAGAAGGCTCAGGAGCCTGACTAAAGTTTGTTCAAGCAAAGAATCTTTGTCACAAGGGGTAGATTTTTTTTTAACTCTTGACTGCCTACTAGGTTATAGGTTATATCATGACTGAGATAACCTAACTGGGAATCTTAATAGCCTTGTGATGTGACAGCTCCTATTCCCCTCTCTGCCTGTATTTGTTTTTTGGGAGGTTGGGAGTTTTTGTGTGTGTTGTACCTTTTGAAGCCATTTCAGAGAATGAGGCAGGAGTCAGGCAAATATCTGAGAGAGATACATAGACAGTATTTCTCTGCCATGTTTACAAACAGGTATTCCTGGGGGGTCTGTCAGGCCTCAGCGTGTGCACACCACGGCTGTATCCTGGGCTTGTATCTGCGTGCCTGAAGCATGTGTACACCTTCATCATTCCTAAGACGCTGACTTAGACTTTTCAGCAACTTAGAACGGGATGATGCCTTAGAAGTCAACCAGCCTAGTGTTTCCTTACATGGGCGGCCGAGCTGGGGTGCAGAGAGGTCCCCTATCTTTCACTGCACCCCCACACTGCTTACTGGTGGAAACAGACTCTGAACCTTGGTCTTGTGTGCCTTGGCTCTGTGACATACTTCTTTTCCTCACAAGTGCCATTTTTAGAAACGTGGACTTAAACCATTCCTGGGCCTTCATCTTATAGCTTTGAAAGACATTACAGACTCAGATTTTAAAATTTTCACTATTTTCTACATTAGATACCTCTTAATAATTAAAATGCAACCAAAAATGTTAAACACGGAGTAATAGTTTACACTTGACTTTTTTCCATTTTGGACAGTGTTCAGCTTGTAAAACCCTGTGCCCCCAGGTGTACTGGAATCACAGTTAAGAATTTCAATACTCCCAGCACTCTGGGAGGCCAAAACAGGTGGATCACCTGAGCTTAGGAGTTTGAGACCAGCCTGAGCTAGGGCAAGACTTCTCTAAAAATAGCTGGGCATTGTGGTGGGCAGCTGTAGTCCCTGCTAGTCAGGAGGCTGAGGCAAGAAGTTCACTCGAGCCCAAGAGTTTGATGTTGCTGTGAACTATGATGCCATGGCACTCTACTGAGGGTGACAAATTAAAACTCTGCCTCAAGGGCAGTGCCTGTGGCTCAAGGAGTAGGGTGTGCTGGCCCCATATCTGGAGGTGGTGGGTTCAAACCCAGCCCCAGCCAAAAACTGCAAAAAAACCCCCTCCAAAACAAAAAAACTCTGCCTCAAAATAAAAGAAAAATTCCAGCTGTGGGGGCTGAGGCACCCATTCTTATACATCTCACTGAAGAAACCAGTCAAACATGCAGGTGCCCCATCTACTCTTGAAAACCAGACTGTATTAAAATAGGACATAAAATAAATCCCTTTTGTTTGTTCTTCCCGACTCTAGGAAAATTGAATGTTTGAGCACATTGATTAATATAGTAATAGAATATTCAGAAGAACTTAGGAGCTAGAAAAATCACATGGAGATACATTTTCATGGGGCTTCAACATGTCGTGAAACCAAGCTTATTTTCTTATAGTTGTGGACACTATTGATAAGTTATTTATAAGAGAAATATATTGGATATTTATCTTTAATTTCAATAATGCTATCAGCACTCAATTTGCGTTAAATATAAATTCTTCTTCTTTCTTCCATTCATCAGTAATTTCACTGACTATAGTGATAGGCTACTTGCATGGAGTTTTAAATTGGTTTAAATGATCAGAAAAATTATTTGAATTTATTGTTTATAACAATGGTGGAAGTGTTTTATGGATGACAGCAAAATTGCAATAATGTCATATTTCTTTTCTTCTATGTCTGTATTTAAGTTTTTGTTGAAACATTTGACCTGTTCAATCTGGTTCTTATTTTCATAATTTTGTTAAATGGTGACAACTGCATTCTACATGATTTCCTTCTCCCAAATGGATTTCTCTGATTTTTTTTTAATTTCTCAACTGCCTGCCTCATAGCAAATACTCCCTTAACTTTTTAAAAAGTAGTAAGATGACTGTGAGTGTTCACAGTCAAAGTTTACTGATGTAAGTGAAACTTAACACAGAAGAACTCTGTTGGGTGAGCATGTCATTAACCATGTGAACAAAGCTATGATTGTAATGATTGTAATTTACATAACCTGTGTTCAGCCAAGGCATGTTTCAATTTTTATTCTTCTATATCTATTTATAAAAGGCATCAGAGTTAATAGTTTTTCTTGCCACTATAACAGAGTAGGGATTTCTAACTTTGGTCCATAGGCTTCTGTGCCTAGGTTTTTGGGACTACACAAAGTTCTTGAAATTGAAAACTAAATTTTATATGGGGAAGCCTGATTCTGAGGAGAGTGACCATAACTTTTTCCCATTCTCAAAGATGTTTAAGGAGTGCTGGTGTTTGAGGCTCATCCATACAGACCTCTTCTTATATGTGTTCAGAATGTCTGGGGAGCATCAGACGTGTCTTCAGCTACTCATTCAAACTTCTCTTTCCCTCTTCTGCTGCCTGGTCAGCCCACCTATTGCCAAGGAGGGCTTTCTGTATTCTGATAGTCTTAGTTTTTACCTTCTCTAGTTCTTTGGTTAGTTTGGATTCCTTTACGTGCAAGTGTAATTTAACAGATACCAAAACGCCAACCGAAACCCAAGTCAGATAGTCTTAATCAGTGCAGTTCAACATTTATTGGCTCAGGTAACTGAAGTGCAGAGATGAACGGTTTAGGTTCACTTGGACCGCAGATCTCTTTCTCTGTCTTTCTTTCTTTCAGCTTTGCTTTCATAGGCGTGCTGGCTTCACTTTATACTAGCTTCCCACGTGGTGACAAGATGTAACAGTTTCAGTCCTAATACTGGCAACCAGCTGTCATCATTAAGGACAGTAGAATTGTCACTTCCTTTGGTTATTTAACAAACCAGAACCAATCATCCTGGTCAAAGGGATGTCTGAGCATTAATTGAATTAGGTGTGGAGTCCCACCACACCTGAACAAATGGAGACAGAGTGGATGAGCTTACAGTGCTTGGTTTATGCCAGTCGTGTGCTTGTGGGAGAGAGGGGTGCTGGTAGAATCATGCTGGGTAGCAACTAATTATATATATATGTATTTTTTAGAGATAGAGACTCACTTTGTCGCCCTCGGTAGAGTGCCGTGGCATAATAGCTCACAGCAACCTCCAGCTCTTGGACTTAGGCGATTCCCTTGCCTCAGCCTCCTGAGTAGCTGGGACTACAGGCACCCGCCACAACACCTGGCTATTTTTTTGGTTGTAGTTTGGCTGGGCCGGGTTTGAACCTTCCACCCTCGGTATATGGGGCTGGTGCCCTACTCACTGAGCCAGAGGCGCCACCCGCAACTAATAATATTTATTATATCTCTTAAACAAAGTGGGGTTCTATCATATAGCTCCTGGCACTTTATCATAGTTACACTGTAGAAAATAGTATTTTAATGCTGTAGAGGATGGGAATTTATTGCATTTCCGAAAGAAGGCTATATGAAATGTTACTTCCTTGGAATGTTTTATCAGAATTCTACCAGAGAAAAACAGAAACAATTCTGCATATCTATTTAATATCTAACTATATATAAAAATAGTGGGAAATATTCTAGGAGATTTTATATATATGCACACATACCCACACAGAGACATTAATTCATTCATATATTGATTTTTATGTATAAATATTTGTTATTTATATTAACTATAAATGATTTGTTTATAGTTTGCATTTATAAATATATAAGCATACAATCTTTATTATTTTAAAATTTATGAATATAATTTTAAATTTATAAATATTTTATATTTATTCATAATATACCAATACTTATTTATATCTTAAAATGTAAATATATAAAAATATAAATATTAAATTTATAAATTTATCGTTTAAGGAATTGGCCTATGTGTTTGGAGAGGCTGACAAGTCTGGAATCTGTCAGCTAGAAAGTCTGGAGTAGTAACTAATGCTGTCGTCTGGAGGTAGAATTTCTTCTTCCTCATTCATTCGTTTATGAGGAAACCTCAGTTTTGCTCTTCATGCCTTTCAACTGACAGGACGCAGCCTACCCAGATTAGGGAGTATAATCTCCTCTGCTTTAATGTTGCCTAACTGTAGCTGTCAACTGTGTTATACAAAATATACATAGCAATATCAAGTTTAATTAGTGCCTGATTAAATAATGTGCTACTATAGTTTAGCCAAGTTGACACATAAAACTAACTGTTACAGATGTTAATGCTTGTAAGGCCAAAGAAGGGTTGTGAGAGTAAATAAATTTTAGAAATGTTAAACTAGAATTTTTCAGTCTTTAATGTATTTGAGCATATTAATGGGTTTTAAACTATTTCTCAAACTTACCTGACTTTTTTTGTTCCTCAGAAGAGTATCTTGCTGAAGTAGTGTTTAACACATTTTGGAAAACACTTTTGGAAAACACTGGATTGAACTATGACAGAGAGGAGAGGGGCTTTACTGTAATTACCTATTGCCCAGGATAGAGAGCAGTGGCCTCATCATACCTCACTGCAACCTCAAACTCCTGGGTTTAGGTGATCCTCCTGACTCAGCCTCCCCACTAGCTGGGACCTCAGGCACACAGTACCACACCAGGCTAATTTTGGGGGGAATTTTTGTAGAGATAAGATCTCTTTGTGTTTCTTAGGCTGGTCTTGAGCTGCAGGCCTCAAGTGATCCTACTGTTTAGGCCTCCCAGAGTGCTAAGATTGCAGGTCTGAGCCTGTTTATGTTGTGAATGTATTGATGTCTGTTTCTTTACCTCTGTTAAATTATAAACCCCTTTGGGATCACACTTTTGTGTCTTTACAGAATGGAAATTTAATGAACATTGACTGAGAAACATTTTTAGGTAAATAACTGGGTAGTAAGTCTTGGGTTAAGGCTCTTCATAAGCCATCACTCAGAGCCTTCACTTTCCCGTGCCAGAAATTAGATTGTAATAGCTGAACACTGTTTGCTGCTCTTTGGGGATTTTCTCACGGCGGGGAACCAGCCAGTAAGACGGAGCAGGTGCTGTGTCCTGGGCGTAATAAGCACTGTAAGCCTCACTTTACTACTTTCACTTTTTAATGTGACAGGCTATAACTTTATTCCATTTAAGAAATTATTTAAATCCAGAGCAAACAAGAAATGAAAAGAAAAGGACAGGCCAAGTTCCTGAAAGTGAGTCTGGCTTTGTTTGTTTTGTTTCACTATCTTCTCACAGAACCCAGGACGGTGCTTCACTCTCAGTGGTGCTTGGTGTCTGTTTAGGGTGACCAGATTCTAACATCTGTAAGGCGGGACAGCATGGCCGGGGGCGGAGGACAGGGGACAGCGCAGGGCAGGGCGTGGCGCAGGGCAGGGCGTGGCGCTGGGCAGGGCCTGACAACAAGGCAAACTTTGATAAGCAGTTCTTGATAATCACTTCTCAGCAATTATTTATTACAGTTTAATATTATAAAATTAACAAAAATAATATAAAATTCATATTCTGGCGAAATAGCCATATGGCGGCTGAAAACCGTATATTCCCTTCTTGTTCTCCAGCCCGTTCGTAGTGCATTCTTTCCAAAAATCGGGACTTTTTTAAAATGCCGCAGGACGCGGGACAAATTGTTGAAAAGCGGGTCTGTCCCGCCAAAATCAGGAAGTCTAGTCACCCTATGTATGTTTTGTGTAATTTAGAAGAGGGAACTGTTTCCTCTGGACTGTGCCGAACTCCCTTCTTACTATGATGACGTATTATTAGATCAAACAGGCCGAGGATTGCTCTCCCATTACCTATCAGAAATGCCGTATGGTCTAGACATGGCTCAGAGTCCTGGCTGGAGACCATAACTAGTAATCAAATCAGGTCATGGGTAGATCCATGTGCCTGGAAGGGAGTGGAGCGTGGAAGACAGATGTGGTTGTCATCTGCAGGTCCCTGAGCCTATCTGGATCTCTGCCTAATCCTCTGAGCTGATTCCCTTTTGGGGGCCATCCTGATCTTACTACATGGATGATGTAAACATTTCTTTTTTTGGAAAAACCCACAAAATTTAAAGTTTGATTTAATTAGAAAGATACTGGTTGAATCTGAAGAGATTATTGTTTTAACATAATCATTTTGATTTTATGTTGTTTATCAGCTAGTTTATTTGTATGTGTAAATTTTAAGATAATCAAAATTTAAAGTTTGATTTAATTAGAAAGGTACTGGTTGAATCTGAAGAGATTATTGTTTTAAAGTAACCATTTTGATTTTACATTATTTATCAGCTAGTTTATTTGTATGTATAGGCATGAATAAGTGGGCACATGCATTTTCTATTTCTTTCCTCACTGTGTACCGAAAAGAGGCCTTAAACCTGCCCTTGGTCAAGGAACTGGGATAGAACCCAACCTTGTAAAAGTTGAAAATTTCCTTCCCCCCAAATCCACAGATGATCCTGAAATTAGCTGCTGTACTTGAAACAATGGCCTGAAAACTGAGGAGAGTTAGACTTAAAAGGTTTTTTCCTGGAAGATTATAAAATTAATAATCTAATAATTTAAATATTATTATATTTTATGTATAATATAAATATAATTATATTTATTAAAAAAATAATATATATAAATATACTAAATATCTAAGTAATTATAAAATAATAACTTCATTTTAGAAATTTTGGAAATGATATGTAAACAAAGTTAGGCAATAAAAATTGCTTTTAATCTCGTTGCCCAGAAGTGTTCACCATTCATATTATTCTTGGTTCCTTTTGTATTGGTATGTGTGTGTGTGTGTGAGGATATTTGTTTTTACCTAATTATCTATCTCCCGAAATGCTTTACTATAGGGCCTTAAGGTTAATGTTTTATAAATTGAAGAATATTCATACTTCTTTGCTTTTTAAATATGCTTTTATAACATCATATAAAACATAAAAACATATTTAACCTCTTCTGTCCTTGAGTGTACTGAACTGTGTACAGCGGTAGCTGCCAGTGTGTAGCAGGCGTGTACCATGAGCCCAGTGTGTTATTTTCATTGTTCAATTCTCACAATAACCTGCTAAATAGGTGTTATTGACCTGAGGAAGCAGAGGCCTCAGGAGAACAATAACCTGTCTGTGTCATTCGGGCAGGAAGTGTCTGATTCTGTGAATAACACCAAAGCTTCTACTCTTAAAACTGTCATACAGGCTCTTCTGAAGTGAGTTTCATGTTGAATTTACTATGGCTTGGCCAAAACATCTAAGATGTGATGAAATTAAATTAGGAGAAACTTGGCCATGTGCACAGATGTGACGTTCAGGACTTGACAGAGGCGATTCAGAGTGCTTCTGCGTTTCAGGGACGCTCTGGATATACGGTCGGGCAGCTGTAAGGAGCCCCAGGAGAAGGCTGTGCTGCCTGGTCCTACCTGACCGAAGGCATCATGCACCTCTTCAAAGAAGGAAGATGTTCTTTGCAGGCTTTGCTTAAAAATCAGTTTTGTTTCTGAAAAGGGGCTCAAAATGATATCAGAGGACTCAAATTGGGGACTTCAAGGTTAGGTGACAGTAAATATTTTATTGTCTCTATCGAGGCTTGTGGGCTCATTATGTGTAGATTTTAAGTTTCTAGAAGAATGCTCATATTCTGAAGGCTCAACTCCATTTCCCAGGATACGCTCCTGCCTCCAGGTCTTCACTGTGCAAGTTTGTTTTTCTTTCTCAAACCAGCTTCACTCTTCTTCCTTTCTGTTCTTACCTGGATCCCATCTTACTTTCTCTGTCTTCTTCCTTCTCCTTCACTTTTCCATTCCCTGTGACAATTTATGTTCTCTCCCAGCATCCATTTTATCTTCTGCCTTTCTTACCAGGCAACTCTGAGCCCCACACCTTAAATTTACTCCGATTTTTCATATTCTGTATGTAGCGCCTCTCAACCTACCCATGAGTGTGACTTTTTTTCAGCCTAGAAATTGCCTTGGCCTTGTAAGTTTTTGGATATTCTTTGCTATGGGCTGCAGTGTTTGCTTAGATAAAACTTCGGCTTTAAGCGTGGAGGGCATTTCTCGATCTGTAAGGAAGGTAGAGTTGGGTAGCTGTGTTTGGTGGAATCCGCTCCTGTCAGCCTGTGCCCTTTCATGAAGTGACTGTTCTCTGACTAATGGAAGGGCTCCTGGGTTAGGGACGATCTGATTATATTCTACTCTTCCACAGTCTACTGTGCTCCAAAGGCTTTTCACCGAAGAGTGACATCAATGTCATTCTTCACTGACCAAGTCACTTCATTCCAGAGGAAGAAGTGTCTTTTTTTTTTCTTTCTTTGCAGTTTTTGTCCGGAGCCAAGTTTGAACGTGCCACCTCTGGTATATGGGGCTGGTGTCCTACTCCTTTGAGCCACAGGCACCGCCCAGAAGTGTCTTTTGAAAAAAATTTTTCCCCTGTCATTTTGTTTAAAAGAGTGCTTGTCCACATGGGTGTCCAGCTTGATCTTAGAAAAATACGAGTACACTGGTGGTAACCTGGACTAACTAAGACCGTGACAGAATGGGCGACCTGCCGTGCTAGGCGTGCATGCCATGCTCAGTATATTACAAGACTGGGTGGAAGGCAGGGCCGGGCCTGTTACAGCCTGGTCCTCCATAAAATACAAACACACCTGCAAGGATTCAATTTGTGAGGGCTTTTATATTCCTTTCTGTGACTCTTCAACCTCTTATCTTTCAACCTCTGCTTGTCTTTCAACCTCTCCTTTTACTTTTTATTTTTTTCTTTCTGCTTAGTCTTTTCTTTAAAATACTTCCCAGTATTGTATGTGAATATGTGAATGCAATAGAGTACCGTGATTGAAGGGAAATTTCAATATGCATTCACTAACGGAGTTTCCTGGCGCAGAAGTTACACTGATGAAACCCATGCTTTTCTGGTTCACAGGGTTACGCCGACGTGCCTTTGTGGTATTGAGTTTAGGGCTCAGTGGCTTCTTCCTTACCAGCTACCCTGTGCCCATGTCTCATTGCCACTGATGAGTTCAGATGGGTCTGATGGAAGAGGCAGGGGATAATATGAGTTCCTGCGTCTATGTGCATTTTCTTTCTTTGCGCTTGTGTTACTTGAGTCGTGTCAGCGTAACAGAAGGCATCTGGGCTAGGGCAGAGTTACGGGATGCCAAGGCATAGTCATAGTCCCAGGATGCCAAGTCACTGTCATGTCAGTGGCAACTCTGGGAATTACCCCCAAGTCTGCAGTCACACACTTTCCAAGAATGGATCTATTTGGAGAGGTGTTTTAAAGCTTGTTGGAGTCATTTGTCTTGGCTTCTTCTGCTGATTTCCGTGGAACCCTGACTGTTGGCTGCTGTAGTGTGATCTGTGTGCAGAGATGCTGGGCTCTTGCTGTGAATTGTATGACATGCCACAACCACGAAGGAGCAGAAGAAACCTTCTTTCTGTTTTTGTTTAATGTGGGAAAGTGTGGAAGAACACACACAAGATGCCTCCTTATTTGGGCCTTCATGATATGACCAGAATTTTCTTATGTATTTTCTCTGGATCCCTCTTTTTAATCAACTTTAAATTGAAATATACTTTTGGGGAACTTGTGGTTCCTAACACAGTGAATATAATAAAATCCCACGAGTCTTACTTACAGGTTCCCCCCCAAACCTGAACATAATATTCAATTTTCAAAGTCTCTGATGACATTGTGAGCAGCAGGCAAGTCACTAATACAGGAAAAACAGTGCTGCAATATTAAGTGAATGGGGATGGGGTGTTAACCAGAGGCATTTGTGAGAAAAACTTTGACTAAATGGTTTGTGACTCACTGTGTACTTTTTGTTGAGAAATTTTTATCTCTGCTTCTACTGATTTTCAAAATAAGGGCTAGATAAGGAATTATCTCTAATGTAATGATAGTTATTGATAATGGCTCGATAAGCATTGTACAGACTAGAAAAACAATTCCAGTAGCCTGTACATTTTTACCCATCTGACAGTTAACAGTAGAAGTCATGCTACTTCTATTGATTGTCTGTGCAGGAAGAGCTCCAGGGCTCAGGCTGTCAGTCGTATTTGTTTTTATCTCAGCTTTCAATTGCTCGTCTGCAGAGACTTGTTTCTTGTAGGTCACTTGGCTTCTGCTGATTAATTAACTAATTTAGAGCAACACAGAGCATGCACACACATGCATATTCAGGTTCTCATTAGTGAAGTCTTAGTCTTCAGGGTGGCGGTGGATTTAATTTAACTAATTTCTACGTGGAGGGTACTTCGGTGTACCTTTCCCATCTCACCATTCCTTGCTTTCATCTTCTTCCAAAAGTGCGTTTGGGTTCTGGCAGGTGCATATGGAGAAGCCTCGGAGCTGGGTGCTGTTGTCCATCTTCTGAACAGACCTCTCAAGCCAACAGCAGGTGTGAGATGCCCTGCTTGACCTCTGAGCCTGCGAGGAGAGACATTTCCAGTTCCGCACAGGGTCAGGCTGTTCTGCCGCAACAGATGGTCAGCATTTGGTTTTCTCAGCCGTGGCACCTGGGAACTCCAATACCATTTGATGCTATCTTTCTTACTTTTCATCTAAAAAGACGCAGAAAGGGGAACACAATGTCACATCAAAATAGCCAACGGCTTCAGTGTTGACAAGAATGAAAGATAATATTTAAAAAAACAGAAATGAACCAATAAATATGACACATTTGCTAAAATGCTTAACTACAATTCTATGATCTTATTATTCTATTTTATGGAAGATTGAAAAGATTTAGCTACTAAGAGGTTATTAAGCAGATTATATAGAAGTTTTTCTCATTTCTCAATAGTATGGTAGAAATTTCCATGTTAATTTTCTATTTTGATATTCATATATGCATGAACATTGATGTTTCTTCATCTCAGACAAGACTTTTGTCATTATCATCTCTGTTTTGTTACACACTGACAAGTCAACTCAATATTTAAATAATTTCCAAGTAAAGTCCCGTTATTTAAATTATAAATTGCATATTATGTTATCTATAAGCATTTCCTTTTCACCTGGAAAGCATTTCAGAAATCTTACTGTGCTCAGAACAGAACTCTTGGAAAACTGCCATAGTTTTAGATGTGAATGCTTATAGAAGATAAAAGCCCAGAATAAATGATTTTCATCTAGATCATTGCAGCAAATGGAGGTAGCAGATGGACTCAAATTTTGTTCTAAAACCTGGTCAAGGGCCAGGAGTGGTGGTTTACGCCTGTACTGCTAGCATTCTGGGAAGCTGAGGCAGAAAGATTCCTTGAGCTCATGAGTTCAAGACCAGCCCGAGAAAAAAGAAGACTTCGCCTCTGCTAAAAATATCAAAAAATTAGCCAGGCATAGTGGCATGTACTTGTAGTCCCAGCTACTTGGGAGGCTGAGACAGGAGGATCACTTGAACCCAGAAGTTTGAGGTTTCTGTGAGGTAGGCCAAGGCCATGCACTCTAGCTTGGACAACAGAGCCATACGCTGTCTCAGTAGTTAATAATAATAATAATAACTAGAAGAAGAAGAAGAAGGCTTTATTTGGAATTTGAGGACAAGTGCCTGAGTTGTATCTACTAGGCTAGTGTCTCTGAGTTTGATAGAAAGAGAGAAGCTGATAGGAAACAGGGTTAGGGTGGAGGGCAACAAAGCCCAAGGTGGGTCATTGTGGGCAAACCCTTCAGGAAGCTGGCAGAGATTGCTGCCACATGGCCATGGCAGCGTAGCCTGTGAGATACTCTTAAGTCTCTGCACAGAATCTTTTCTTGGGTGTTAGCGGGGTTGACACCTTTGACAAATACAGGGAACAGGCCTGTTAACCTCATTTCAGGCCTTCTCACTCTGTAATGACTTGAGCTGACATTAATATCACAATACAAACTTTGAAGTGTGTCAGAGATGCTATTCATGGAAGATGTGAAGAAATCAACAGATTGAGATAGAAAGTGAAGAATCAAGAGGTCGGTTTCCCTCAGGATTCACAGAAACCCATTCCCATAAGTCCATCTGCACAGCCCACTTTTCAGTGCATGGAGATTTCACGAGTGGTTGCCAGCACCTGCAAGCAAGTTGGCTCTGTTGATCCCATCAGTCTTTTCTTGCGCAGAGCTTTACATCGTCAGGCACCTACATATTTTTGGATGATGGTGATTAAAGTGAAACTAACCAATTGTAGATCATTGGGTAACAGAGATACTGCTCTTTAGTGCCTAGATTTTCCCTGGGGATTTTTGTGGTTTCTGAGGAGCTACTTCCAACAAATACTTGTGTGACCTTAATGAGGCCTGGGGCAGGTGCTGGATAGCAACACTGCATGAGCTCATTTGTTGCAGAAGAATCCAGAAACAGTGCTCCTAAAGCTGAACTTTAGAGTGATTTATGTGGCATTTAAACCAGAACTAATTATTGAAATTCTCTAGTTTGATTGAAATACATTTCTTTTTTCTTATTTTTATTGGGACAGAGTTTCACTATGTCACCCTCAGTAGGGTGCCGTGGTGTCACAGCTCACAGCAACCTCAAACTCTTGGGCTTAAGTGATTCTCTTGCCTTAGCCTCCCAAGTAACAGGGACTACCAGCACCGGCCGCAATGCCCAGCTATTTTTTTGTTGCATTTGTTGTTGTTGTTTAGTTGGCCTGGGGCCAGATTTGAACCCACCAGCCTGAGTGTATGTGGCTGGGGCCCTACCACTGAGCTATGGGTACCACCCTGATTGAAATACATTTCTGATGGCCATTATTTGAAGGTCTCATGTCATAATTTAATCTTATCAAGACTGCTATCTAATATCATGATTGAATGTTATCTACAATACTGTCACTGTCCATGGAGGCTGGGTCCCTAAAAATTATAAATAACTGTGGTCTGCCCATCCTCTGTCATCATCACCCCCAGTGGGGTCTTCTCAGTTTGGTGAGCTTTGAATGGAAAAATCTTCCAAGGTATCAAGCAATTATATTTCTCCTTAAATACAGAAAATGTTTACAGCTATCTTTATTATAATTTGAGTGGAGTTTCTTGAATTCATGCCCAGCAAGTTTATTTTTGTGTGGAGTAGGCTGATTTTCTAATTTTCTCGACATTCTTAGTAGAGTTTACCAAACTGTTTGTCTTTGCTGACAACTTCAGCTAGGTCAGAGTTTGTGTGAATGCAGTGGAGCCTTAACAAAGCTATTACCCAGAGTTCCCTAAGACCTTTATGCTGACTTTTAGAGTAATGATTTTTGCACCAACTTCCTTGAGTCTGTCTTGGGAGTGGAAACAATAGCTGAAATGTGTGTTTTCACTCTCAGCATCCCATACTGTTCTTGTAAAGTCTCTGTTATTTGTTTTTGTGGTCTCAGAGCTTTGCATTTATGAATTCATTGAATTTTGTGATCATTTAGGGTCTCTGATGGTGTTCTAATTAAATGCCCATTTCCTAATTATACAGCTCCATTTTACACTGCTTAGAATGCCAACCTCTCTCAGTGTATTTTTGGATATGTGGGTAATGGATTGGAATCAGTAGTGTCACAGGAAATAAACTATTTAAAGGAAAATGATAAGATTAAAAGCACTTCCCCAAGGTAGGTTTCTTCACATGGAGAACACATATACACATGCATGCAAACATATATAACTGTGTGCATTTCCATATTGACTAATTGATCATAGATTCCAACTAGGTGTTTGACAAAAATGAGCCTATCTCACTTCCATTCCATGGCTATTGTCATTGTTGTTTGGCAGGCCAGGGTTGGATTCGAACCCACCAGCTCTGGAGTATGTGAGCTATAAGCACCGAGCCAAGAAACTCTTGATGCTTGAAATAACTTGGATGGACCACCTACTAGTGAAAAATGTGAAAAAAAGCCACTCTGAAAAGGTCTGATGTCATTTATGTAATAGTCTCAAAATGAAAAACGTATAGCAGTAGAGAACAGATTAGTGGTTGTTAGGGTTAGGGATGGTAGTGACAGGATGGGGTGGGGTTGGGTGTGACCATATAGGGATGTAATAGTTCTGTGTTTTTGTTGTGGTGGTGGTTAGCTGGTATCACAACATATGATAGAAAGGCAGAGAACTATATGCACATTCTTCCCATGTCAATTTCCTAATTAAACATTATTATAATTATGTAAAATACAACCATTGGGGGAAACTGGGTGAAGAGTATGCATTACCTCTTTATACTATGTTTGCAACTTTATGTAAATCCGTTATTATGTCAAAATAATTTTTTTCAAATGTGCCAATAGTTATGAAGAGCCTTAAAGAAAACAAGCCTTTCCTTTCTAAGGTTGGTAATAAATGCAGGAATTGATTCTCAGAGCTGGAAAAGACTTAGGATATTCACACATAAATGCCAGATTAGTATGGCAGTCTTAACCTTTTTAAAAAACTGTTTATAGCTTCTATTCCTGGCAGCAGTCTTATTATTTTTGAAAATTTATTAGCTAGCATGGGTACACTTATAAAGTGATGTTGAATGCTCACAATGGTATGTTTGATCTTCCACTTTTTGAAAGTCTACAGCAAGAGTCGTGCTGGCAACATTCCAGAAGTCCTCAAGCCGAATCCATTAAAAAAAAACCCCAAAACAAAACACTTGGCTCCAGCAGACATTCTAATAATACTATTCTTGAATGGGGATTTTTAAAACCACTTTTATTGAGATTTCATTGAAATAAAAAAATTATGTATTTAAGATATACACCTTAATATTCTGATATCTGTCTGCACTGTGAAGTGATCACCGCAAACTTTAACACATCCATAACCTCTACATAGTTACCATTGTGTGCGGATGGAGTCTGAGCCGTTTTGTTGGGAAGTGTTGTTATCATAATGAAACTTGTTTACTTTATGCTCAACACTTAAATTCACAATGGGCACAGGACTTTAAGCTGGCTAAGACAAGCAAGCATCTCAAAGTATGTCCATGAGAACCCAGGAAAACCCCTTTAGGATATAAACTACAGCATATGATAAGAAGTTTATATAAAACTTTTAGCCCCAAATCCAAGGAAAAGAGAGAAGAGATTTACAGTACTTTCCTGATCATCGTCATCTACCAAGTGACAACTCATTTGTGCATTTTGCTATTTGTATTTTTTCTAATTCTTCTCTTCCTTTTCCCCCAGTAAAATAAAAGGACACACAATCCTAGAACTAGAACCCAAGGGAAGGGCGGAAAGAGTTTGTTTCCTTCATCTTCTTTGGACATTCAGAGCATATGATTCTGGGAGGGCAATATGTTTCATACTAGTCTCTGTATCTCTCACTGCCTTTCCTTGGTTTTTTCCATAGAGATTATTGTTTAATTACCAACAATTAAGAGTCCCTAAATAAGTAGGAACTGAATATGTTTTAAAAACGGATTACAGTCCAGGGAAAAGTAGTAGCAATAATTTTAAAAAGTGAGTAGTCTATCTTAGTGTAATTCAATTTGAAGTATAGAAAAGAGAGAAAAAAAATTTTCATTTAATTCCCTGAAAGATTTTCTTACTATACTCATGATATTCATGGGAAAAATATTGAGGTAGGCGATTTAGGCAAGTTTCAGACAGTCCAGTAGAAATGAGAGGGGCTGGGATGTGGGTCAAGGTGCAGTACCCTGAATTCTCATCCCTCGGATGCAGCCGTGACTCCCCATGTGTTGCTCCAAGTGATTTGAAGATGGTGTCCTTTTGAGAAATTCCTTTCTCTATATATGATCGCCTAATTGTTCTAGTTTGAATTAAGAAAATGTGACTTACAAAAGATTCCACTGTACAAAATGAATTAAAAATATGACACAAGTTTTCTTGTCCTGTGACTCATTTAAGAGTGAACTTCTGTTGGGTTTGAAAATGGATTTTTATAGATCATTAACAACCTGACAGGTTCTGGGAGTAGAAAAATATAAACCCTATGTGTTAGGGAAAAAATGCCAGTTGAAGATCATTTAAAAGAGACAGAGTATTCCTGAATGTTTCAGATGAAGTAAGCAGGAAATAACTCAGTTTATTAAACGTTTTTGCAAGGATAGGGCAATTATATACATTTGTCCAACTTCTTTTGTAAATTCTATCTATTATTTTACATGCCATCTAATTAATAGCAGAAGAGAATTTTGAAAGACAAAATAAGGATCTCTCATCTTCTGTTTATGACTAGTTCTCCCGAAAGACAAGCCCTTCCACCTGCTTCTGGCCCGTCTTCATCTCTCATCATCTTCTCTGCACCTGTCAGTCCTGATTCTGTCTCACCACGTCTCTTAAGCTGCTAACAGGAAGGTCTCCTTTCATTGGGCACATTTAGCAAAAATGTTTTTCTGTCCATATACCTGTATTAGTTGATCTTGTTCTAGAATTTAAGTCTTAATAATACAAAATGTTTGAAAATTTTTCCTCTGGCTCCACCTACATGATGTCCGCTGGTGAACCCGCCTTACTTTGCTGACCCACTCTGCATCTTCATCGGCTTTTCTCTCTTCATCTGCCCTCTAAGCGTGGGCTTTCCCCGAGGATTTGCCCTCAGCCCTGTCCCTTGTCTTCTTATATTCTTGATTATAACTCCGTATTCTTGTCTCAGTTGTATCCACAGCCCCAAACTCTCTTCTGAACTGTAGGCCTCATTTTCATTTTCCAGTCTGAATATTTTATCCTCCTTAAGAAAATCCCGCTTCTCTCCCTTTCTACTTTCTCTTACGCCAGCAGTCTCCCAAATAGATAATTTCAATCTCTTCCTTGGCTTTATTCACTTCCTGTTTTCCAGTTTACTCCCTCATTTCCCAACCCTAAAGATTCCTTAAATCTAGAACCTTCTCTGTATCCCTATTGCTACAATCTTGGTTGAAACCTTCGACCTTTCTTACTTAGATTATTTCAGTTCTAACCTAATACATGCCGTGTTCTCTAAATACTTCCCTTAACACCCACCCTTCTCACTGATTATCTTTAATTCTCAGAACTATCTTCCTAATTAAAATCTGAGCATCTCATTCATGGTTCTTAATACATTTTACAATCTGATCTCACCCTATCTTTCTGAATACATAAATGGCTTCCATTCCCAAAATAGATCATCACTCTTTCTAGAATGACCTCTCTCATATCTTGTCTCTCTGGTAAGCCACTTTATTCTTTGAGTTTGGATGTCATGCACAGGGAAGTTGTCCCTGCTGATTCCCAAACCCAATTCTTGCTTTTTTACAGAGTGAGTGCATATTTCTGTTGCCACTGATAATATTACATTGCTTATTTGCATCATGGACCCCCTTAGAATGCTGAGCTCTAACACTGCGTCTGGTCCACAACAGGCGCTAATTATTGTGTGGTAAGTGTCGTTCACATCACCCAGCCACACCTTTCAGGGAGCACAGTTCTCACACTTCTAGCAACTGGGCTCATCTCCTTCCTCTCCTGTTTTCCTTCTGGATCTTGGGCTTTCAAGGGTAGTCTCAGGTAGTCATAAACACAGCAATAATAGTCCTCATTTTCCTTACCTCAGTATCCTTGGACTTTCCTCCTCTGACTAACAATTCCCTTTCAGGTCATCACAATGATATTGCTTTTGTATGCCCAACTTTGGAAGCAAGTGACTCTTTCCATTTAATACCATATTCATCACACCCAAGCTGGAGAGAATGCCCTCAACCCCCCTTCTGTTGTATTCTCTTCCCATGTGTATGTACACTGATCTGTGGCGAGCAGAATTTGCCTCTTAGCCTTTCTGTGAGTTCATTACACCCCCTCTCCCTGTGTGAACCAGCTTAGGCTCTTTGGGACTGGGTTAGATGTCAATCGGAGAGACTGGGACTGTGCTCTTGAGAATTTTTTCCCTTCCTATGGTTAACTATTGCCTAGAGGCAAAACTTATACTGTGAACCTTCTTTTCTTAAGGTGTACAGCCTGGGGCATTAAGGAGGAATCCTTATCCCTGAGGATTTAACAGTTTAGAGGGCTTACTGAGGTCTGCAGAGCTATCTTTGTATTCACTCATTTGCTCCTTACCCGGGTTCCTGGGCCCCTCACTCTACCAACACAGGCTTATAGGAAGTGGAGACTTAGTTCTTTTGCTACCTTGATGTGTAAAAGAAAAATTGTACCACACCAACTAACATTCAAGAAAGATTTTGTTCAAGAAAATTGCAATGGAAGAGAGAGATTGAATTTAACTGCATTGAAACAAAAGGCTGCAGAGTTTTTAAGCCCTTGGTGAGCTGGTAGAAGGGTTCATCAGTGTGTTGGAGCCATCTGGATTTGCTAATCTGTGCTGGTGGAAGTTAGGGTTTTACCCTCCCTGGGAGATAGAGGCACTAACTTTCTTGAGTACATTTCAAAAAGGCTGGCTCCCAGGTCCTTGAGAAAGAGCTTTCTAGTTGTAGAAGATTACATCTCGAAGAGCAGGGAAAGGATCTACCATAGTAAGTTTTCTGAAGTTAACATGTTAAAAAAAAAAAGTTGGGGAGAAGTCAGAGGCGTTTGGAGGAAGCCTGCCTAACGTTTGGTCAAGCTGAGGAGGGTTTTATGGGCATCTTGTTCAGACGTGTAAGTGTGTAAGCATAAACGAAAAAGTAAATGATGACCCACTGCACTTACTTTCATGGTTTGTTATATTCCACCTGTAATATAATAATGAAATGGGTCGGCTCGGCGCCTATAGCTCAACTGGCTAAGGCGCCAGCCACGTACACCTAAGGTGGCGGGTTCGAATCCCCAGCCCGGACCCGCCAAACAACAATGACGGCTGCAACCAAAAAATGGCCGGGCGTTGTGGCGGGCGCCTGTGGTCCCAGCTACTTGGGAGGCGGAGGCAGGAGACTCGCTTGAGCCCAGGAGTTGGAGGTTGCTATGAGCTGTAATGCCATGGCACTCTACCTAGGGGGACAGCTTGAAGCTCTGTCTCAAAAAAAAAAAAAAAAAAAAAATAATGAAATGGGTCATACAATAAGGCAGTAGCCATTATTCATAAAATTTATACATAGATTATAATAATATGCTGTAATTGTGAATAGTTTCTCTCTCATATTATGCCCTTTGAGGAAAAACGAAGGAACATTTCAAAATAAATGCTTTGCAATTGTTGCTGCTTTTTTCTTTCTGACTCACTATAAAGAAGAAAGTACTTATCATGCAGGCAGATACTTTGGTTTGATTGATTTATATTGTCGCTTTGTCTGTACTGTAGAAGTATTCCTTAGGGTGCGTCTTTTAGCAACATAGAAATCATAATTTAATCCCCTAGCTGAGCTGTTTTCAGTACAAGTGAATCATAGTTAGCCAGAGGGCACATAAGTTCAAAATAAAAGGAGGTAGTCAGTAAGAACAGCCAAAGAGATCCCAGTCCAAGTCGCCATGTTTCTGAACAGAGCCCTTCCACGGCGGATCTCAACTACATCAGGGGATTTTTCTTTTTCCACTTTGTGGAAAAGGTGTTTTCTTTAGTTTCATATACCAGTTATGTGAGATAGATTTCGTAAATACAGACAGCAAACTCAAGGCAGTACTGAAATTTTTATTGTATTGCCTATATCGTAATTATCTTCGTTACCTGGCCTTTTAGATGAAGTCGCATGGAATGGGGAAAATGAAGGAAAGATAAGAGTTGGATCAGGGCGTTGAATGAGTGGCAGAGAATGCTCTTTGGGAAATACCATTATATACTTCTCCACTTTTATTTTCACTTTTGTTTCTACATTTCTTTCTGATGGCTGTTGCTCCCACTGTATTCTACTTTTTCAAATTCCAGCATCATTGCCCTGTGTATTCCCAACTCCACCGTAATTGAAGCCAGCACCCTGCATTTCTAGTGGTTTACTGAAATAACCTCTTTATTGCTCATCCTACTACAATCTCTTTTTTACACAGTGTAAGCTTTAAAAAGTGTAAACTAGTCTGCATTTTCCTGATTAATAGCCATAAAAGCCTCCCATAGCTTCCCAGTGTGCTCAGAACTAGGCTCTGCCTGCCCTTCAGCCACTCCCCTCTTCTTCCCCTGCATCATGATCTCCCAGGCACACTGTCCTTTCTCTTGAAATTGGAAAGCTTATTTCTGCCTGTGTGCCCTTATTGTTCTGTCTTTCTGGACAGCTTTGCTACCAGATTTTTGTGTGACTGACTTTCTTGGCATTTATATCTTAGCACAACATCCCCTTATCAGTGGGGATCCCCAGACTATCCAATATATATTAGTCTACTTCCTCCAGACACCCTCTATCACCATCTTCCAGTTTTGGGGGCAGTGATACCTATAGTTATAATTACCTGAGTTATCTTGTCCTTTGTGTTGCTTGCCCATTGTCATAAGAACATAAGTCCCGTGAGGGCAAGGATCTTGCTTAGCGTATGGTCTTCAATATCCCAAGCACTAAAAACACACTCTGGAACACCGATATGCTTAATACACCCTTTAATGAATTAGCTAATGAATTTACTAAATAAATGTCATTTATTGATGTCCTACCATTAGCCAGTTCCCATGCAACATTGCCTTGGTGACCAAAGATGAATGTAGCCTGGTTTCATACTTTATGTAGCTTACCGGATGGCTGTTATCTTTATCTGGTGATCTGGTTACCTAACCATCTTACAGATTTAAATTTAACTTTTGTTTGGAGTACCAAAATGAGTTTATGTTTTAAAATATTCATAGATATCAAATACTTGGGTTCTCTAAGTTTACTGTCTACACACTTCCTAGGAACCTCTGACAATTTAGCTTCTCTCATTCTACACTTATTAGTTTTTTACTTTAATGATGAAAGATTCAGCAGGTACCACATTCTGGTTCAAGACTTTTTACTGCTCATTATGAAGTATACACATGATGGTGATAAGATATTTGTCCTGTCTTCAGGGAATGTTAAATTTAATAGGGAGATGTAAACAATGTATTCTGGTAAATGTGAAATAAGGTTATACCTTATACCTTCCATAAAAGAGGCAGAGTGGATAACAGAGGGACCCAGAGAAGGGAGTTATCACATAGAGGTGAGATGAAAAGGAAATGTTTCCTTAAGAGATTAGCTTTATCTTAGGCTTATTTAATCACTAAGCTATTGACAGACAGAGGAAATGTCAGATACAGAGGAGAGGGCAAGGGAAGAAAGTGAGTTTTCCAGTTGAGCTGCAACATTAATATAAAGTTTAGGAAAATATCTTTCTTAAGGAGGGCTTTGCAATTTCTTTGATCTGTGATGGGCGCCATTGGAGTTTTGTTAGCATGACATTAGCACAGAGGTGCTTTAGAGAGAATAATTTAGGCATCTTTTGGCAGAATGAATTCAAGTGAGGACAAACTGGAAGCAAGAACACTAATCAATTAGCAATCTTTTCTGATATGACAGTGTAGACGTGACAGAAAAAGGGTTGGAAAGTAGGCTGTGTTTTCCTAAAGAAATTATTCAAGACGCACACACATACACACAGAGGGACATAACAGTTACTTAATTATTCAAACCCAGGCCTTTTCACCTTCACACTCATAGACTCTATCTTTATGTCAGCTGCATTTAGTGGAATAGATTTTTGGGTGTTTGTGTATTTTACTATTTTCAGGTATTTGAAAGCATTTTTGAGGTCACTGTGAATTCTCAAAACGTCCACATTTCTGGCACAGTTGAAACATGAAGACTCGCATTTGGATACGGATGGTCTCTTTATTCTTGTGGATTGCTATCTTGCTGTTCGTTTGACTTTATCAACAGATTGACATAGTTGGCCTAGTTTTATTTTGTAAACTCTTTCACTCCTACCTGTTCTCACCAACACATGGTGTGCATGTACACACACACACATGCTTTCCAGGTTGATCGAGTCATACCTTATATCTTGTATCTTCCTTAAAAGAGGCAGAGTGGATAATAGAGGGCACCCAGAGAAGGGAGTCAAGTCACTTCTGTGTCAGAAATGGTTTGCCTTACAGATCGTATGTCTAGGCCTGTGTCATTGGTTTATGTATCTCATTCAAATATTTGGGTTTAGCCATATGCAATAGCTCCAGCTCAGGGGGCCAAAGTGCTAAATATGTTGAATGTGTTTTATTGTTGACCTTATTTTAATTGTTAGCATATTTGATGTGAATGACCACTCCCTCATGGAAACACTATTTTCCATTGGTTTCCATGATGTAATATAACAGCCTCTCTGTTTTCTTTTCCTGTCTCTGTTTTTTTCTCTACTTGGCCACTGAAGGTCGGCATTTCCCAAGTCTAGGTCGCCTTCTTTTCTAATTCAATGTGCTCCCCCAGCTGCCTTCAGTCAGTAGCCCCCTCTTCAGGTTGGCTCCTGAATCCTGTCACTATGACTCTGGTAGTTTTTGATGGCTTCCTTGTTTCTAAAGATAATTTGGGGCTTTTCTGTACATTTTCTGCCCTAGATATAGAATCAGCCTTAGATATAGAATCAGCCACTTCCAACAAGTCTTGGTTCTTTAGTGGGAAATGGTATTTCAAGAACATAATTGGGGCTCTAGAGTGCCTATTGTGACAGGATTTGTCACTGTTCCCAGTCTTTTCTTGTATGTATGTATAAATTAACACTCATACTTGTAACTTAGATTCAAGACTATATGATTTTATTTTATCTCTTGTATATTACATCAGTGTTTTCTACATTCTCCATCTAGAGTTTTGGTTCTGAAGGACATAGGGGATGACAGAATTAGTACATCCCACATGACAAACCCAGTAGCCTAAGAATAATAACACCAATACTGTCATCACTTGTGTAACTGACATGCTACTTTTGATGTGGGAACTATTAGTGAGAATGCTGATGAACGTGTCCTATGCACATTGTAACTGGTTTGAAATAACTTCTGTGTTATTTATTTGTCTGTGTGGCAAATGGTACTGATTAGTTAAAATGACTTTTTTTCCTATACTTGGAGGTCCTAAGTATTTTCCAAGAGACATCTATGGTCAATTCCACTTAATAGGCAGATTGGTACAATTAGACCCAATGTAACTCACTGTAAAGAGATGCTTGGTGGGATCATGTCTATGGTTTATCTTTTAAGGGTACATGTGAATCTTTCTAAATGAAGAATATGAATGTCTTAACACAATAACTAAGAAAATGACATGAAGGCCATGTTAACCAGTTTGATGAGAATATTTCAAATTATATATAAAAATAGCACACTGTACCCTATGACAATATCAATGTACACAGCTATGATCTAAAAAAAAAAAGAGATGCTTGGTGGGATCTTGAGGTAAACCCTCTCTACTAATTATTTTTACTCCTCTTGTAGTAAAAGGAACTTTGAGACCAACCCATGAAACATTAGATCCAGTGGGGATCAACAATTCTTCTTTTATATGTTTACTTCCAATAAATGCAGTACTGATTTGCTGTTTCCTGCTAAAATATGTTAATGGCTAATCCCTTGAAAGCAACTTTGAGTAGATCTTAATTATTATTCAAATAAGAATAGAAGTGTGTTTATGAGAAAAGCAGGATAGAAGAGGAGTTTAATGAATTCATTTTAAATAACACATGTGGGTATTCATCTTTTTGGAGGAAAAGTGAAGCTGAAACAGATTTCTGTGGGAATAATGGAAACACTGGAGTTTTTGCTGTGCAAGTACCTCGAAATCCCAGCCCGAGAGTGATCTTACTCGGTTTTAGTGTACCAACTATTACTTTGTACAAAGAGATCTAACATTTGTAGAAAGTTAATGTGAAAAGTTAAATAGAAGGTCTTTTGATCTTTTGTGCACCAGACTTTGAGGTAACTAAACACAAATCTAACTCTGAAAATCTTGAGGTGGAAGCGGGGGAGAAAGGCTGGTGGAGATCAGGTTGTAATTTAATAGCTGAAAAGGCTGATGTGAGGTGTGTGATAGGCTGAAGATAATTTCTTTTTTGCTGTATTTTAAAGAGACAGCGGGAATCCAACATTCCTTCCTTCTATACCGTAAGAGGCATTAAAAATTTAAAAATGAAAAGTAGAGTAGGGGATACATAGGATTAAGGAACATGGAGGTTTGTTAAAAAGGAAAGATTATAGAAGCTAAATACATACAACTTGAATTATATCAGAATAAGAACGGATATAACCCACAGGTAATAAAAAGCAGCAAAAAACAAATCTGAAAACAGAGAAGATTTATTCAATGATGTAAAGGGTATGACTAGAAGGAATAAAATGAAATCAAGACCTAGGAAATTGATTTAAAAGTATTTCAACATTTTCTAATGATTATAACTTAGGAAGAAAACTTTTCTAGTTATGTATACTAAAATCATAAATTTTAGTACTTTGTGTGCAGATTTGCTAAGAAAACAGAAGTACTTAATGTTCTGTGTATAAACTGATCTTCTGAAGTAAGTAGCAGGGCTTGTGAAGGGTTTGATCAGGGAGAATTGAGAAGGTAAACATTGAATTTGACAGTTTATGGCATCACATTATTTTCTGATTTTGGTTCACCTACTTTCGATAGATTGGTCTTTTGCAAATGAATATCTGATTTTGACATTTCCTCCTTTCCCCTTTTTCCAGTCCAAGTGGCTTCTGGTTGTATGGAAGAAGGGGGTTTCCATGAATTCTTGGTGGAATGAAATGGGGGCCACATAGCCCATCCACATCTTCTGGGCCCTCCTGTGCAGGAGGCTGGTCTGGTTTGGTCTGGTCTGGTACTTTGGTCTGGTCTGGTCTGGTCTGGTCTGGTATGGTCTGCTTTGGTCTGGTCTTATCTGCTTTGGTCTGGTCTAGGCTGGTCTGGTCTGCTTTGGTCTAGGCTGATCTGGTCTGGTCTGCTTTGGTCTGGTCTGGTCTGGGCTGGGCTGGTCTGGTCTGGTCTGGTCTGCTTTGGTCTGGTCTGGTCTGGTCTGATCTGGTCTGCTTTGGTCTGGTCTGGTCTGGGCTGGGCTGGTCTGGTCTGCTTTAGTCTAGGCTGGTCTGGTCTGGTCTGGTCTGGTCTGATCTGGTCTGCTTTGGTCTGGTCTGGTCTGGTCTGATTTGGTCTGCTTTGGTCTGGTCTGGTCTGGTCTGGTTTGATTTGGTCTGCTTTGGTCTGGGCTGTTCTGGACTGGTCTAGTCTGGTCTGCTTTGGTCTGGACTGCTCTGGTCTGGTCTGGTTTGGTCTGCTTTGGTCTGGGCAGGTCTGGGCTGGTCTGCTTCAGCACTTGTGACTGCTCAAGTTTCCCTCACTGTGCAGCCACTTAATGGCTGATGCCCCTGGTTCCAGCTGGTTGTTTACACATTGCACTTATTTTTCCTCACCTCCATCCTTGTTAGCACCTTCTCCAGTGGGGCTTATGGAACCCTCTGGATTCCCTGCATGCCCTAACAGAGAGCATGGAGAGCCAGGAGCTTTAACTATAGTTCAGCTATTGAGCCACTTCTTGTACTTGTGCTCTGCTGTGTGGCATCCAGTGCTGGCCACAGCGTGGGAACATTCAGACTCTACACAGGGAAACATGCTGTTGCCCAGACTCTCCAGTGTTTCAGAGCTCCATGTGTCATCTGGATATTGCCACAAGGCCCTGCTCCTCCTCCTCAGAATGGGAAAGTAAAGGATATATGCACCTGGCCTTTCAATCTTGCCTTACTCCTACAGCCATCAGAACCATATATGGCAGCCTTTCATTTCCTCCTCCGATTCCACAAGGCTTCCCTGTGTTGTGTCCTCCATCCCAACTTCTGCTCTCCTTTTCTCTAATGTTATACTATCAGAGTAGCTTCTGGAAGGCTTGCTTTTCTAGGAAGGGAAGTGAAAACACATATAGGCACTATTTTCAAAACGTTAAAACCCTGTCATAATAATAGAAATTATTTGACGTAGGTTCCATTGTGAGAGGTTGTAGGAAACCCCTTCTTGTTAAGGCTCTCACTGTCCCATCCCATGTGCTGCTCCTCCCCTTTCTGTCTCTTACTTCACCATCACTCTCCTTACACATGGGTAACAAAGCACTTCGGTCACATTTTCTTTCTCCTTCTAGTGGCTGCCCTCACCTCAGCCTCTGGAATCTTCAGCCTCCTTGCCCCAGTGACCATTACATAATTGCAGAATAGCTCTGCTCCTGGAACAATTAACAATTGCATCCCAGCCTTGGACCAGAACCTGTCCTTTCAGCTTTCTGACGTGATTACTGTCAAAACACTTTTTTGAGCTTTTGCTTCCTCTGTTCTTTTCTTTTTTTCCCTTCCTTCCTCCCTCCCTTCGTTCCTTCCTTCCTTCCCAGAACCTCAAGCTGTTCCCCTAGGTAGAGTGCTATAGCATCACACCTCATAGCAACCTCCAACTCCTGGGCTCAAGCGAGTCTCCCGCCTCAACCTCCCAAGTAGCTGGGACCACAGGCACCTGCTACAACACCCAGCTATTTTTTGGTTGCAGCCGTCATTGTTGTTTGGTGGGCCGAGCTGGATTTGAACCTGCCAGCTTAGGTGTATGTGGTTGGTGCCTTAGCCACTTGAGCCACAGGTGCCAAGCCCCTCTGGTCGTTTCTTGCCCATCAGCTTACTCCTGTCCTTTTTTGTTCTCACTCTTCTTGAATTCCATGAACCACATGTTGGCCTTGGGGGTACTCTTGAAAGTATCCCCAATTTGCTGTTATTCTCCATTTCACCAGCCTGACAGAAACCTCAATTTTGGATCAGATTAGTTCAGTTTCTTTTTGCTACAACCAAGAATTTTTCCGTGGCAGAGGCTAACATATAGTCATGTACCCAATATTTGCAGAATTAATAAAAGTCAGTGGAATATACATTCAGTAATGTTTAAGATCACAGAATTTGGATGAGACATGTACAGTACCACATTTTAAACCGGGGGACCTTGGGCGTGTTAATAAACTTTGTCTGGGCTTTGTTTTTTCACCATTAAGAGAAAACAGTAGTGTAAGGATTCTAAAGCACATGAGTATAAATCGGTTGGTGAGGAGCTGACACATGGTGGCCTTCAAGGCATGTTAGCCACTGCATAGTTGTCAGAGCAGAGCGGACCAGACACCTGCATCTTCATTGAGGTTTATCTGAGTTTCAAACCACATTGTCTCGCTAGTTCTAAATAGCTGCAATTGGATTAGCTAGTGTCAGGCTGTAGGATCAAGGAGCTGGAAGTTGGATGGACAGGAAATTGCAGCAAATAGTAGCTGGCTGCATCTTTCAGAGATGAATAAAGTGACCTGAGTAATTCAATGACAGTGTTTCTTGTTCAGTGCCACTTTTTATGTGTGTATCTGAATTCTTACTCATTAGATAAGTAAATTCATTGAAAGTATATCCTTGTATTTTAATATTGGCCTGATTACATCTCAGATTTCGCATGGGCTTATACTTTATATCCTTGCTTCACTTCTTTCCCTTCTCATTTTTTGCTATTCTTGCCTCTCTTGTTTAGTCTCCTAGTTTTCTTTCCAGGACCCTGGTCCTCTGAGTGTGCCATAAAGCGTCACATATGCTCTGTATTCAAGGCTTCAGCAAAGACAGAGAAGAAAATGACACTGTCATCCACATGGCCTGGGGGTTTCCCTACTGATCATATTTTTTCTTTTTTAAATTTAATGGATTTAGGTGGTACAAGTGGAGTTTTGTCACATGGATATATTTTATCATAGGGAAGCCTGGGCTTTGAGTGTGCCCATTACCTGAATGGTGTATATTATGCCAAATAGGTAATTTTCTATCCCTCACCTTCTTTCATTCTCCCCACCTTTTGAGGCTGCAATGTCCATTATACCACTTTGTATGACTGTATATAGCCCTACTGAACTCCCACTTGTAAGTAAGAATATGTGGTATTTGTTTTTCCATTCCTGAGTTATTTTACTTAGGATAATGGTCTTCAGTTCCATCCAAGTCACTGCAAAATATGTTACTTCATTCTCTTTTATGGTTGAGTAGTATCTGTATACCACCCTCTACCACGTTTTCTTTTTTCTTTTTTTTTTTTGAGACAGAGCCTCAAGCTATCCGCCTGGGTAGAGTGCCGTGGCATTACAGCTCACAGCAACCTCCAACTCCTGGGCTCAAGCGAGTCTCCTGCCTCCACCTCCCAAGTAGCTGGGACCACAGGCGCCCGCCACAACGCCCGGCTATTTTTTGGTTGCAGCCGTCATTGTTGTTTGGCGGGTCCGGGCTGGGGATTCGAACCCGCCTTAGGTGTACGTGGCTGGCGCCTTAGCTGGTTGAGCTATAGGCGCCGAGCCTACCACGTTTTCTTTACCCACTCATCTACTGATGGGCACTTTGTGTTGATGAGATTGTCAGTTGTACTGTGATAAACAGATGAATAAAAGTATCATTTGATATAATAATTTTTTCCTTTTGGTTAGATAGACACCCAGACTGCAGGATCAGATGGTAGATCTATTTGTAGTTATTTGAGAACTGTCCATACTGACTTTGATAGGTGTTAGACTGATTTACATTCCCACCAATAGTGTATAAGCATTCCCTTTTCACCACATCTGTGCTGCAATCTATTGTTTTTTGACTTTTTAAGATTGGCCATTCTGATTGGAGTAAGATAGTATCTCATTATGGTTTTGATTTGCATTTCTGTGATGATTAGCATTGAGCAGTCTCTTCATGTATTTGTTGGCCATTTGTATAGTTTCTGAAAAATGCCTGTTCATGTTGTTTGTCCAGTTTTTTTTTTTTTTTAGACAAGGTCTCAACTGTAGGCTGTGCTAGAGTGCAGTGGCATCATCATGGCTTACGGCAACCTCAAACTACTGACCTCAAACAATCCTCCTACCTCAGCCTCCCTTATAGCTGGGGCTAAAAGCATGTGCTACCATATCTGGTTAATATTTCAATTCTTTTGTAGAGATGGGGTCTTACTCTAATTTGGGCTGGACTCGAACTCCTGGCCTCAAGTGATTCTCCTGCCTTGGCCTCCCAAATTGCTAGGATTATATAAGCCTATTTTTGTCTTTCTTGCTTTTGCTTTGGGGTTTTAATCATTAAATTATTTGCCTACGTCAATGTCCAGAAGAGTTTTTTCTGGTTTTCTTCTAGAATTTTTATACCTCTACATCTTATATTTAAATCTTTAATCCATCTTGAGTTAATTTTTTTATATGGTGTGAGAAAATCCAATTCATTTTTCTGAATATATGACCATCCAATTTTCTTAGCACCATTTATTAAACAGAGTGTCCTTTTTCCAGTGTAAATTTTTGTCTCCTTTTTTGAAGATCAGTTGGCTATAGATACATGGTTTTATTCCTGGGTTCTCTGTTCTGTTCCATTGATCTATGTGTGTACCTTTTTGCCAGTATCATGCTGTTCTACTATAGCTTTGTAGTATAATTTGAAGTCAGGTAATGTGATGCTTTTAGTTTTGTTATTTCTGCAAAACTAAAAGCATTGCTTTGGCTATTTGGGCTCTTTTTTGTTCCATATGAATTTTAGAATTTTTTCAAATGCTGTATAAAATGACCTTGGTATCATAATCAAAATTGCATCATCATCTATAGATTGCTTTGAGTAGTATGGTCATTTTAACAATCTTGGTTCTTTCAATCTATGATCATGGGATGTTTTTCCATGTGTTTGCATTATCTGCTGTTTCTTTCATCGATGCTTTGTAGTTTTCCTCTAAAGATGTTTTACCTCTTTAGTTAGATATAGTCTTAGGTACTTTTTTTGCAGCTATTATAAGTGGGATTGAGTTCTTGATTTGGTTCTGAGCTTGGTTGTTATGGGCATATAGAAATGCTCCTGATTGTTATATGTTGATTTTATTGCTGAATTAATTTATCAAATCTAGGAATCTTTTTGAGAAATCTTCTGGGGTTTCTAGGTATAAGATCTTATCATTAGCAAACAGGGATAATTTGACTTCTCCAATCTAGATGCCCTTTATTGCTTTCTCTTGCCTGGTATGGCTGGGATTTCAGTACTGTGTTGGGTAGACGTGGTGAAAGTGGACATTCTTGTCTTATTCTAGTTCTTATTTTTAGGGAGAAAACTCTCAACTTTTCCCCATTCATTGTGATGTTGGCTGTAGGTTTTTAATATATGGCTTTTATTATTTTGAGGTATGTTTCTTCTATGCTAAATTTGCTTTTATCATGAAAGAATGCTGGACTTTATTAAATGCTTTTGATGCATCTGTGAGATGAACATATTGTATTTATTTTTAATTACGTTTATATAGTGAATCATACTTATCAACTTGTATATGTTGAACCATCCTGACATCCTTGGGACTGAGACCCATTTGCTCATAGTAAATTATCTTTTTGATGTGCTGTTGGATTTGGTTTGATAGAATTTTTTCAAGGATTTTTGCATCTATGTTCATTAGGGATATTAGTCTGTCATTTTCTTTTTCTGTTACATCTTTTCCTGGCTTTGCTATCAGAGTTGTTGATATTGGCTTCATAGAATGTTAGGGAGAATTCCCTCCTTCCTGATCTTTTGGAACAGTTTCAGTGGGATTGGTACTGGTTCTTCTTTGTATATCTGGTAGAATTTGGCCGTTAATCTGTCCAGTCCTGACCTTTTTTTGTTCTTTTTGGGAGATTCTTTTTTTTTTTTTTTTAATACTGATTCAGTCCCACTACTCAGTATCGGTCTGTCCCAGGTTTCTATTTCTTTGTAATTCAAGCTTAGGAGGTTGTATGTTTCCAGGAATTTATCCATTTCTTTTAGATTTTTCGTTAGTGGATGAAGAGGTGTCTCAAATGATCTTCTGTATTCTGTGGTTCAATTGCACTAATGCCTTTTTCAGTTCTAATTGACATTGCCTCTGCTCATCTAGTGCAATGTCATCTCTCTGCCCACATTCTGGTTTTTAGGTATTCTGAGTAGTCATCTCTGAGTATATCTAAACCTACAACCTTTAGCCATAGGAGATATATCTTTTTTTCCCCCTTTGGTATCAGTCTCAATCATGGTGTCTGGTCCATGGACTGCCCTTCCTGTGTGTGTGTGTGGTTATTGAATGAACTTAAAAGATGAGTAATTTGTCATGAAGTTCAGATAACGCAGAGAGGTATTATGAAAAATTTTGCTCTAATTTGTGTTTTCTGGATTTCTCTGCTTTAAGTTTTTCCAGAGTTCATTCACTAAATTTTTCATTGAGTTTTTTGAAAACAATTTAAGGACCAGTGTTGCTTTCTTCTTTCCATTCTCCCTGCTTTCCACCTGTGTTGTGCTAAGGGGATATTTGCACACATACACTCACAGACATATATATAATATTAAGTGAAGATTTCCCAAGGATGTATACTATTAGGTGGCAAGAACCTGGATTTGAAGAATTTATTTTGGATCTATAATACTGAAAGACTACAGCTTGAATTTGATTTAACCTATTCATATCACATACTATGTCAGTGATTGCAAATTAGAAATTAGGTAATGTTACATATTTAGTTTGTAATTAAGATAATTAATTACTTGACAGTATTGTAAATAAAATTACTCAAATTATTTCCACAAAGTTGCAAAGTGCCTGAGTGCCAGTTTAGAGGAGCTAAAATTATTCCTCTAATAGAAATGGTAGCTTTGTTAGAAAGGGGGAGGCACCAGTATTTACACAGAGTCTGTACAAGTCTATGTATGATCCTATCTCTACCCACAGTGTTCGTGAACTACTTGACAATAAGGCAGTTAATTTGCTAGGGCTTTGTATACCCAGTCATTAGATTATGTCCATTACCTTTTCCCACTCTGATACGCTGATACACTCAGATATATCTTAGGGGACTGTGATTTCAGATTAATTATCAGTATCCATCTAAAGGGTTGCCAGTGCAGGATGGTACACAAGTACTATTACTATTTATGTGCTTCCCTGAGTCAGGAGTCCTTGGAAAGGGCTGTTTCATTGTGATCCACTTATTCTATAAGTCTAAAAACTTTGGTCATGTAGGACACATTATTGCATAAATAAATTATATAGCTTTTATCCCTGCTCTGCTTGTCACTTATGATTTTAGTCATGGGTTCTCCTTCATCCCTTTCATATTCATTACCAACTCTTGCTCATGGCCCAACCACAAACACCTTTGATGCATGACTTATATGTTTATATGTAAATATACACAATTATGTGTATGCATTTTTATATAAATGCATAGATACGTGTGAATAAGCACATACACACTCACAGATGCAGATACAATTGTGCAGAAAAAGACAATCTTTATAATGATCATCCTTATGTACCATGTACAGAAATTTACTTGTGAGATTTCAAAGCATTTACCTAGAGGAGAATGTAGTAATAATACCTAATCTTCAGGTATAGGGAAGTTTGCTAGATGGTTTAAGATGGTCTTTATTTTGTTGATCTAATGTTAAATGAATAATGCATATACATTCTCACAATAAAGACATTTCAAAGTATATGGATAGATTTACCAAAATCCTTCTTGGTTACTTTTCTCCATCGCAGAGTTTTCTCCAGAGAAATTGGTGTTTTCTCTTTGAAATGTGTCCTTCAACTGAAAAAAAAAAATGTTTATATACATATATATGGACATAGACCATTTTAGCTTTCTCTGTGTGTTTAATGTAAAAGGTGTTAACTGGTATGTATTGTTCTGCAACTTTTCTGTTAGTCTCTGTGTCCTGTAGATTCTTTATACTAAGGCATATGCACTTACATACTTAATTTTAATAGTTGTATCTGGTAGACTTAGAGTAAAACCCAGAATCTCACCTGATGGGATCACGGGGCGTGGCCACCTCATCTCATCCTCCTGCCTTTCCACACACACTGGCTGTGCCTTGATGTTTCTAGAACACCCTGAACACAGTCCCACCTGTAGTTTCATGACTGAAAAGCTCTACTCCTTGGTATTTTCTTGCCTCGTTCCTTTACTTCATTCCACCCAAACAGGTCCTCATCAGAAGCTCTGTGAGGTTCCTCTCCATCTCCTGCGTCTTTCCTGTCAGGATCTCTTTCTTTCTTTCTCTCTTTCTTTTTATCTCTCTTCCCCCCCTCCTTAACTTGCTGTATTTTTCTTTGTAACATTTATCACTGCCTGACACATAATAGACATATTTCTTCATTAGAACGTATTTCTGGAATTTTTTGATATTACATGTAGCCAGCACCTAGAATAGTAGATGGCACATAATTGGTGTTCAAGAAATATTTATGAATGAAGGAATGACTAGTATGAAAATTTATTCCGTTTACTTAACCATTGACTTTCTGATGGACCTTTAAGTTGTTCACAAAATTATGGTGTGACAATCTAATAGTGAATAATATCCTTTCATATGTCTGAATGTGTGTGATTAGGGTATATTCTGATTTTTAAAAAATTCTTGCATCAATAAGCATGCACATTTAAAATTTTAATAGATAGGAAAAAGTAGCCTTCCTTAAAGAACTCAAATTAGACTTCCCATTTGATCCTACAATCCCATTACTGGGCATCTACCCAGAAGAACAAAAATCATTTTGTCATAAGGACATTTGCACTAGACTGTTTATCGCAGCTTAATTTACAATTGCTCTCCAAAAAGGTTTTACCAATTTACACCCTTCAACATGAGAGTCTCTTGTTCCCTCACATTCTTGCCAAAATTATGTGTGCAGTCACTTTTTAATGTTTGTCTACCTGTTGGGAGAAATGGATGTTTATTATAAAGAAAAAAGGAGGGAGTGTGACTGAGTAGGCAACTGTCAATTTCTGCCATAAAGTGTGTCATTTCCTTTTAAATGTTGTATTGCTCTTCCTTTTTTCTTGATTCTTAAGTCAGTTTGATGAAAAAGTACAGTACATGGTGGAATAATAGAAAAGATAGAGGCATCCTTTCTTATTTAACTTTAGTTTTTACCAGTAAGTATGATGGTTGCTCTTAATATTTTTTGAATGTCATTTTATTTTTAATTGAAAAACAATAACTGTATATATTTATAGAGCACAGGACGTTGTTATGATGTATTGTGGAATGATTAAACCAGGCTTTTACCCTTCCCATCACTTCACAGACTTACCTGGCTTTGTAGGAAGAACATTTAAAACCTACCCTTTTAGCAATTTTGAAATATGTCGTGGCTTTTCCACTTGGATCGCCCTCCCCCACTGCCAGTGGTTCTGTTCTCCCTCCTTGGCTTATCAGTCTTTTCTTGTCAGTAGACTCTGTCCTGTTGCTGCAAAAAAAAAGGGAAATATATGTTATTATTAACTATAGTCATGATGCTGTGTCATTCCTGCAGTTTCTGTTTATTAAGCCCAGGATATGTTTTAGTTTTTATTAAGCCCAGGATATGTAGTCCTGCTATGCTGTGAGTTACATTCTCCCCAGAACTTGACCAGAACCTTAAGGCACTTCAATTTTGTTTTTCTTTCCTTGACAGCTCTCATGTTAACGCACCTGCCATTGAAATCCCAAATTGTTATTGGAATTTTTAAAAATTACACTTCACACTGATTTGCGGTTAATCGTGTATTTCGTTGGTTTTTTGTTCATCGCTAGGCCTGTGTTCGCTTTTCCTCCTCTATTCATCTTCACTGTATGTCTTCCTGTAATGCTTCTTTCGGACTGTGTCTGAGAGTGATATGCCTGGACTCTCAGATACCCGAAAATGTCTTTATTTTGCTTTTAAATCTTAATTATACCTTGGTAGTATAGAGTTTTCGGTTCAAAGTGATAAAAAGAATCCGATTAATTGGTGCAGAAATACAGTTAGATAGAAGGAATAAATTCTAGTGTTTGATGGCACAGTAGGGAAATTATAATTAATAACTTGTTATGGATTTCAAAATAGCTAGAAAAGAAAAATTGTATCATTCCTAACACAAAGATAAATGTTTCAGGTGATGAGTATTCCATTTATCCTGACTTTATTTTTACACATTGTATAGACAAAATATCACAAGTACCCCCCAAATATGTACAGTATTTTATATCTATTTTAAAAAAGAATTTTAAGTTCAAGGTATTATATATCTCCTAACTTTAAAGACATAATCCCACTGTCCTCATATCAAATATTATTGAGAATTCTATTTGATTCTAATATTAATTATTCGTGTCTGCTTAGTTTCTTTTTTTGGCCGGGGCTGGGTTTGAACCCGCCACTTCCAGCATATGGGGCTGGCGCCCTACCCTTTTGAGCCACAGGCACCGCCCTTGTGTCTGCTTCTTTTCATCTGCACTCTCTCTCCTTCGATTGTGAGGGCCATTGCTTTTAGTTAGATTTCAGAAATAGTCTGTTACAACTTACTGAAGCATTTCTTCCAGTCTGCTTTGTCTGTTTTCTGTTTCAGGAATTATCATTACAGAAATGTTTAAAGGTTTGTTTCCATCCTGTACGTCTCTGTATTTTTCTTTTAAACTGTCTTTCCCCCCTGTTTGGATACATTCTGGGCTACAGCCACTCTTAGCTCCTGGGCCATCCTCCTTCTCTGATTGACCATGTGCAGGCCAACCCCTGCCTCACCAAAGCTTACCACTTTCTTGGATCTGTCCTCTACCTTTTTCAAAGTAGCATTTTGTCATTTAAATATTTCTTGCTGGGCACGGTAGCATGTGCGTCTGTAGTCCCAGACACTTGAGGGGCTGAGGTAGAAGGACTGCTTGAGCCCAGAAGTTTAAGGCCATTCTAGGCAATATAGTGGCATGAGGTCTCACTATGTTGCCGTATTTATATGTATACATAGGCGTGTATATGTATATGTGTGTGTGTACATGTGTGTGGTATATATGTGTGTTGCATATACAACATCAAAATATAAAAAAATTTTCACAATTTCTTACTCATTTAGTCACTCTTTTTTTTTTTTTTTTTTTTTTAACCAGCTTTGTGAATTTCTTTATTTCTCATCCATGTTTCTGTCATTTGTATGAGTGTGGTGGGGGATGAGGGACTTTGATGAGTTCTTATTCTGTCCTTTTTAATCCCATCCCTTGATTAATGGATTAGTAATAGCAAATTTCTTTATCATAAACATTGTTAAGCATTAGAGATGTTAAGGCTAAAGAATCTTTACCAATTTTTTTTTTAAATATGATTTTTTGGCCATCTTTCTGTTACCATTTACTTGAGATCCCTTCTGATCACAAAAGATTAAGTCCTTTTAACCTTCAAAGGCTATAGGCAATTTAATCTTGAAATTAAACTTATATGGTGCTACTCCTTTGCTAAGGACAGTATTTTGTTAGGTTGGAATTAGCCATTTTAAATGAAAGCCTCCCCACTTGGATGAATTTTCATTTCTTAGAAATTGCGTTCACATAGCTCTGCCTGTGCTGTTCAGCGAGTTATCTCCTATCTAATTTTCATTAAGATTTTAACACACTGATGATAAGTTTTGAGAAACTAGATTTTACAGACAAAAACATGAAGTTCCATGAGTAATGGAGGTATATAAGTCTTAGCAATGTCAGCTGTGGTTTTGGAGGCTGCAGGCTTTCAACTACCTAAGCTGGAGTTTAGTAGAAGCTGTAATAAGCCCTTGGTTTGATCGTGTAGCAGTTGGCTGAAAAATATCCCTTGAATTGAACAGAGGCACGTGGGTACGCTTTGTCATAAAGCATTAGAAGCGTAATTCATCACAGAGACTCCCTGCAACTGACTTTCTGAGATTAAAAGTAATGTTTCACTCAGCCAGTTGCTTGTTGCAATTTCAATAAACTTGAAGCCATTTTGTTTTTATTTTCCTTTTCACCTCCCTCATAAAGTTTCCCATAATAGGACTTGCAGTGTCCTTAATTTTGGTAAGGGATCATAAATTTTAGCAACGCTGGAAGGATAAAGATAGTTATTGTTACTTTGTAATCAGTACAGGTTTTAGATGTTAATCTAAATTATAAATTTTAAAATGCTGATCATGAAACAAAGTCACATTTTTCTTCTATATGTTTTTGTCACACGGTTTTTTGCCTACCACAACAATGGCTTCTATACTGCATGTACCATTCCATACATTTTAGAATGTCACTATTTTGTATTTCTTGTCCTCAGTGTACCTTGGATAATAACACGACTTTTACTGATAGAGTAACAACTGATTGTAAACTGCCTCTTGGTGAGAACTTAGAATGTTGCTATAAGGATACATTAGCATGTAGCTATAAAAGCTATGATTCCAGAAGAAACTTTAATACTGTCAAAGATAATGTTTGATCCTTTTCACAGGCATGGGTAATACTTATTTAATGATTTTTGAATGCGGTATAACTTAGAAAAAGAGGAAGAGTTAATATGTGGTAAAACTCTACTATTGTAGACCTTAAAGAATCAACTTACTCTGTTATTTTATGTTTCAGTAGGTGTAATAATGTTTTTAGGGCATTCCCATGTATGCTGTATTTCTTCTTAGATGATTGTGTCCACAAGGGAGAGGGCATTTCTTTTGCTTTCCTTTTATAGGAATAATTCTAGTCCTTTGAACAGTGCTCAGGGAAAAGAATACTTGGTAACTTTAGAATCACCGCATGGTCTTGGACACTTGGGAGTGCCTGTCTTCATGTTGGAATTGGACATTGACTCAAATCCATGTAATTGCTGCATTTCACAGATGGATGGAATAATTAGTTTCAATACGAAATTGGGAGAATTGGGCTTGTTTGTTTCCAGTTCCATTGACATAGTTTAAAATAATTTGAAAAAGGCCATTTGTAATCACAAAATGTTTAACTTAATGAAAAAATTAAAAGATGTGCTTTCATAACATTGAAATACATATACACAATTTATATATTTCACTATAATATATATTATAAACAGAGATACTGTGAGGTCTATGTAAATAAATGACTGTTAAGAGAATTGCATAGATACATAAACATTCATGGGGTAAATTCAATGTACTAGGTAGTGTGTGCAGTTAAGAGTACCAGATGAGAAGAAATCTCTAATTTCAAGGAGATCAAAGTCCACTATAGTAATTTTTATTTATCAATTTAGTTTGTTACAGTGAATCTGAAGGGCGTTTATAATAGGTTATTTTCTTAGCATGGTTTCCCAGCATCTTACAATGAGTCTTTGCCTCTTGCAAAAAAACCTGACTCTGTTCTTTCTAAGTTGTTTCCTTTCCAAAGAAACGAGAGATGGACAAAAATGGGATGGTTTCAGTGATTGTAGGAACTTTTAAAATATGTAAGACATAATGGTTCTCTTTTTATAGGAAAAGTGACCTTAGAGAATTCTGGAAAGGATTGTAACATGCTTTGAGACTGGTGGACGCTAACTCAGTGGCAGTGGGGTACAACCCCTGGGACAGCCCTCGGGCGTGAGCTGGTGAATGGCGCCCTCTGGAGCACGGCCTTGGTATGAATGGCGTGCTTGGGAGTTTTGCTGCACAAGAGACCAGCTCAGAGAGGTCCCCTTGTGCCATGTACTTGAAATGAGTGCAGTTTGCACCCTAAATTCTCTTTGTTTGAAGCAAATTTGAACCTATTCTTTATATTGACCTGAGAAATCGGAGTAGAATAATAGATACTCTTGGGAGGAAGGAGTGAGGCCGGCAAGTGTTCAGAGGGGCATGGATTCCAGGCCCAGGTTCCTGGACCGGTGACTGTAGTTCAACTTGAGAAACCCTGACCGAGCCACTTGGAAGAATGAGCTCTGTCACCATAGCAACCCTGAGGCCCCCTTCTGCAGATCTTAACTGTCTCTGCCAATTAGCCCCAGCCCTGAGCCATCAAATCCATTTACCACGAAGCCAGATGCTACACACTCAAGGATGCACACACCAGGTGCAGATGTGCCAGAGGGAGAGGGGGAATAACATTTTCACAGAAAGTGATCTTTTTCCTTCATAGGATAGATATAATTAACAATTATAGAACACAACTCTTCTGCTTTGTGTCCAAGTACAGTTAATTTAGCAAATCCTGACTCCCCTTGCTAATTAATTGCTTACCTCTAAGAGCTTTCCAAGAACTTTATTTTTTATATCCAAACTATATTGTATTTTTGTTTGCAGTGCACTTACCCAAGAGTGTGTGTATGTGCGAGCATGTGTGTGTGTCAGTGTTGTGCGTGTTCCCCAATAGATTTGAGTGCTCTGAGGGCAGGACTTGTGTGATATGCACCCTGTGTCCTTTGTGCCTGCCTCTGGGTTTGGTGCATAGGTGAGTAATCCACAAATGCTCTTTGCTTTGCTGAATGTAGTCAGGAATGGCTCAGTTTAATGAAGGACGGAACCACTCCTAACTAGCTTTCATTGGGTGGATTGAGGGGGCTGATCATTTGGAAGAAGAGAGTGTTCTAGAACAAGTATTCACAGTGATACTGAGGACAGGAGGTATTGAAACACTTGTCAATTTGATGTGTGTTGTTTTAAGCAAAAATATTAGAAGGTAGTTTTCAAAAAGAGCATAAGACTGTCTCCCAAAATGTGTTTCAATATCTCTATTGTGATTTGGTAGTGGAATAGGAACATTCCCCAGTCATCCAGTGAGAGGGACTATTTTGAAACAGAACAGTCTTTTAAGTGATTCTTCTGATAGAAGAATATCAGGTAATGGTGATAATATCTTAGTTTTAAATACCAGCTTTAGCAAATTACAGGCATGATATTCTGAAGGCACACAGATAAGTATTATTGTACCTTAGAAGGCAGGAAAAAAAACTGTAGTAGCTCCAATTCTTTTACTTTTTCTTTTTTTGAGACTCAAAGTATGCCTGCCAATTACATAGCCTGGTTATTAATCAGGTTTTGAGTGACCTGCCAAAGGTCTTACCTTTAATATCTATGTTTTCCCCCTTATCAGCCTGCTTTATTATGATTAAGATAGATGCGGATGATTAAGAACTTGGTGCAAAAATGAGCATTCCAGAATTCTAAATACAGTTTCTTCTATAGGAAATCCAACTGTTGATTAAAAATCTAGCTGACTGACCCAGATATCTAAAAACTGAAAGGTTTGCGGAGACACGTGCAGCAGTCAATCTCTGAGATGTGGGTTATTTAAACAGATGGTAACTGTGACACAGTGAGCTCTAACATGCAGATTGGCAGAGCCCAGGACCAGAAAGGAAGCAGGATAGAGAGGAAGCATAATCTCATTGTAGACCTCTGAGAATTTTAATTAAAACACAGAACAAAATTCAGAGTTCTCAGATATACTTCTTCAGAATATTAATTGAATACTAGTGTTGATTGAATTGTTGCCATGGTACCAACAGTGGGAAGGGCCTGGGAGTTTGAGGAATGAACCTTCTTTAGATTTAGCTATTTTAAAAATATATATGTTTTAGCCCTGCCAGTCCTATATACTCCGGTAAGATCAGGAAAGAGAAAGTGAGGTCAGCGTTTCTGTTGCACTACTGACGTTGGAAAGGCAAGTGTGGAGAAGTTTTCTTTTTTTTTTCCTACAATATTCTATAACCAAGACACAAGTTTGGTAGGTGTCAAGAGACTGTTAGAGCAGCGACATTGGTGGCTTCCCAATGCCTCTGCTTTGTCGATTTATGTAATAGCTTTTTGTGAAGCAGCCTTTCTTTGATCTTCTAACTTGATACCTGTGAACTGTAAACATGCCTTTAAACCCATGAAGATGACGTTCAGGGATCTCCCCAACATCTCTGATGGTAACAAACTGAATAGTTCTGTGGTCTTATTCTGGGATCCATCTAGGGGCTTAGCTGAAAGTCAACCACTCCCATCCTGCCAACGATTTTGTAAATTCTTACTTTCCTGTATTAACTTTTTGGCTTAAAATAGCTGGAATAATTTTTCTTTCCTGAAACCCAATCCTGACACAGTACCCAGAATAAAATAAACCTGTTTCCTGCTGTTTCCCCTCTCCCCCAGTCTGGTGGATCTCACGTAATCCCATCTCCATGCTAACTGGTAAAGCCCACGTCTCACTTATCTTTCTCTAGAAGGAAGAGAATAGCATTTTAGGGGGAAAGGGGTTAAGCCTAGTCATTACATAATCCAGAGAGACTTTTGGAAAATGAGAAGATTATCAAAAAGAGTTAAGGATAAAGCATTTGATCTGAGAAGTCAGCTTCATGGGTTTAAAACATGTTTACAATTCACATATGTCAAGTTAGAAGATCAAAGAAAGGCTGCTTTTCACAAAAAGCTGTTATATAAATTGACAAGAAATTTCTTGGAATTAGGTCAATGAAGTCCCAATTTATTGCATTTTTTTTTCCAGCATTGCATTCTTTCTTCAGAGAGAGTCCAAGGACAAAGCAATCTCAGGGCTGTTTTAGGCTGATTCTGCCAGATCACTCTGATAGAAAGATGCATAATCAAGTTTAAGTCTGATTGTTTTATCTCAAATTTAAAATACTAGTGTATATGCAATTCCCCAATGTTATTTTATTTTTAAAACTTGGGGGCTTATGTGTAAATTGAAAAAATAAAAAGACTGACAACCCCATTAACTACTGGTTTATTTGAATATATTTGCTTTAGACCATTTTTTCCTAGACAGTGCTTGATAAAAGGTCCATAGTGTAATAATATATTTCCCATTTTAAAAGTAGAAATCTATGAATTATTTAGTGAAATTACATTTTTCTCTGACCCTTAATTCTGATCCCTTTCCGTCCTCTCGGCTCAAATTAACTTCTGTGATTAACTTTGTGTGTTTCCTTTTAGTTTTTTTAATATATATTTTGACTTCCATGTACAGATAGCCACAAAAATAGTTTAATATTTTATGTAGGTTCTTCCTAGATGATTATAATATGTATATTTTTTTCAACCTATTTTTGTCTGCCAGCAGTATGCTCTTAAATCATGCTTGTACAGATGCTCCTTGATGTACCATAGGGTTACATCCTGATAAATCCATCCTAACTTGAAAATGCCCTAAGTTCAAAGGCCATTTAATACACCTGACCCCTACCATACATCATAACTTAGCCTCAGAGCACTAGATTAGCCTATATTTGGGCAAAACCTTCTGGAGACATGGTACTCTGCATAGTTATTAGATGTGGGCAGCTTTGCAAGAGGGAATGGCTAGTCTGGGAAAAGATCACACTTCAAAATCTAAAAAACAGTTTCTATTGAATGCATATTGTTTTAGCAGCATTGTAAAGTCAAAATATCCTAAGCTGAGAAACTATTGTAAGTTAGGGACCATCTGTATTTGCATACAGATCTACCATATTTGACTTATCAGGTTTTTTGTTGTTGTTATCAGTAAGATAGAAAACAAAACCATTGCCGATTAACGCATATAGAACATAATATATAACACAAATTAATCGGTTAAGATATTCCTAAATCCCCTTCACATTCAGAGTTAAATTCTTAAATCACGGTCCGATGCTTCTGCTTTTTCTAGACAGCACCATTTCTGTGCCGTCAAGAATTGGTGGAAAGGCACTCCTTTAACGCATGCTCTGCCGTTTCTCCAGTGCTCTCTTTCCAGCTGCTGATACCTGTTGTATCAGTTGTGATGCTCAGACCTTCTTGATCTGTCCAGAGGTGTGAATGCAAGACTTTCAGATAACAATCTGAATTCATATTTGTTCTTTAAATAGTCCTTAAGTGGTATGTTGAGTGCAGTGTTAGGGCTTGTGGCTACAAATGTGCCGGCAGGAATAACAGTTTTTCAGGTTTCTTGTTCAGTGGCAGCCCGAGCAGGCCCGTGATGCATCTATTCAGCAGCAATTGCATGATGCTCTCAATTGCAAGAAGTAACTCTATTTCATACAGAGTGTCGAAAAATGATCTGGTAATTGGTGAAATAACGTGTTCTTTCATTTTGACTAATAAATAGTATTCTGTTTAAAATCATAAAATATTTTAATGTACTATTTCTATCCTTATGAGCATATAGGCTGTTGCTTTTTTTGCTATTCTGTGTTCTGTTTCATGTGAAAAATCATTTTATTGATGTGAATTGTGTCATAAAATTTAAAATGAATAATTCGTGAGGCTTGTAGACATAACATTTTATTTTATTTCATTTCATTCTATCTATTTTTTGAGACAGAATCTCACTTTGTGGCCTCTGGTAGAGTGCTGTGGCTGCATAGCTCACAGCAACCTCAAACTCCAAGTGATCCTCTTGCTTCAGCCTCCGCAGTAGCTCAGACTACAGGCACCCACCAAAAAGCCAGACTATTTTTAGAGATGGGGTCGTGCTCTTGCTCAGACTAGTTTTGAATTCCTGTGCTCAAGCAAGCTACTTGTCTCAGCCTCCCAGAGTGCTGGGATTATAGACACAAACCACCACACCCAGCCAGGCATAACATTTTAAATATGGTTAAACTTTAATATGTAATTAAAGCAAATCACTAAATTAAAACAAGGTAACTGTGAGGTGAAAATTACGTTCTCTCTTCTTTAAACCTGTTATTATCACAATAAATTTCTTAAATGATCCACTTTTAAATCTCTCTTATAAGTGTATTAGCCAGAGAGTTGCAATATTTACAGGGATAGAAGGTGGTTGTGGGTAAGAGATGCTTCCTATTTGGCTTCAGCATTTTCAACTTATATTTCAATGTGGATTTATCAATACATTAATCAATCTACTCAGTCAAAAGGCCTTTCTTGCTAGTCTGATACTTCAAGCCACTGTACTGGATAATGAGAAACAGAAAGATGAGTTAATGAGGAACTAAATGGGCATCTAGCTTCCCCACCGTGGCTTTTCTCAGAATCTGTTCCTGTTTCTCAGTTGTCACTTCAGATTTGGATTCTGCTAATCTTGAGGGCCAATTTGTGCAAACTCTGTACCAGGTGCAGACGGAAGCCCTCTTTAGGTCGTCCGGGCAAGGCCCCAGCCTCAGAGTCGTCCCCCCCCCCCCCCGCAAGACGCTTAGTGCTGCAAGAGCCTCCCCGGACACTGCAGGAGAGGGAGAAGGGCCCCTCAGGAGGGACAGACCTCTGAGGGCATTGTTGCTTCTTTTTCCTGATGGTATTTTTGCTAATTTGGAAGTTAAACGTGCTAATGCCTTGCCAGTATTTCTGATCCCCACAGGAAATAAACAAGCGTGTAGTCAGCTTTTTATTGCCCACCTGACTTGCATTTTTCTTTTGTTTCTGATTTCTTAATACTTTTTCAGTCACGAAAAAGTGATCTACCCCTAAATAATTACAACAAAGCCACTTTCTCACAAAATTGCACAAGGAACATAGCTATGGATGTTAGTAGAAGCTATTATTATGTCATATGCTACACAGCCTGGAAATACTGGGTGATTTTTAATTTTTTAACGTTTCATCATGGTACATATGGAATGTCTGCCACTAAAATAAGAACTATAGATCACATGCTGTTCTTTTGGCTGGATCATAAAAATAAAGCCCTGCTTCAAGGAACTGAAACAAATGAAAATTGTCTTAAAATGATCATGGAATACAATAAGGAAAAAAACCACCCTGTGCAGGGTAGGGTGAAGTCCACGTCCTCATGAGCAGCTTCTGTGCGATTGGTAAATGAACTGCACACACACTCCTCTGAGATGTCCGTGTACCTCTGTGTGTAAGACACTGAGTGCTGCTAGAGCCTGTGTGTATCAGCCCAGGTTGCTAGTGTGAGTTTAATAAAAATCCGAATTCCCAAGACTTTTACTAACTTAATTGTTCCCTAACATAATGTGTCCTGTATTGTTAGCAAGGTGATACTGTTAGCTTTTCTAAAACTTTTTCTATATACACGCTTAAAAGTGCTGCCCAGATTGAGGTCCCTCTGCATCTTGGGGTGGCCCCCCGTGCTGTTAGCATAGCTACGCTGGGTGCAGTCTCTCTATTCATCCCCAAATGATGCTTTTTCATGTACATAATTCTTTGTATCTTCTCTCTTTTGCTCATGTCTACAGTTGTAACTCTGCTGTGCTTTTCGAATGCAGTGACATATTCATCTGTTTTTAAGGTCATCCTCTGAATGGGGTGTGGCTTATCTTCCTTGTCAATGCTAATGGTCAAATGATAAAATTAGTGTTTTTCATCAGCACCTCTGCTCTATGGTTGCATAGGTCCCTGTGATGGCAGGGCAGTCTGTGGAGGAATTGCCACTGTCACTTACATGTGGACATCTGTTTTTCTGACAAAGTAAACCCATAGAATGAGACTCACCAGTGTGTTGAGGAGGACCCTTCATCACCTGCAGATTCACTGTTTGTGGCTGTTGCAGCTATGATGCTGCCGTAGCCCAAGCTTGGAATAAATGGAACATTAACCAAGATCTGTCACAGCCTGTGTTGCTATGTGACCAAAATACAAAGTGCATGTCATCAAGCTGGGGATACACTTCTGTAAGAAAAGACAGAGGTATGTGAAATCCAGTAAAACCATAGTCCACTAATGATAGCACTTAAGGGTTAGAGGGTTTTTGGTTTTGAGTTCAGAGCAGCTTGCATATGTTATTTAATCATTATAGCCACCTTTTAGGTAATTCTTTGTGTCTTCTTTCCTTAAAGATGAAGAAAAAGAGCTCCGGAGAGAGTAGAACCTTTGCCTGGTATTGTACAGTGGTGCCGTTTGGGATCTCATAAGGATTTTATTAAACCACTGACACTATAAATTTATTTTTATTGGCATTTCTGATAATCAAGTATCCAAATATAGAACATTAAACTTTAATCCAATTAGGAGCTTGTGAATTGATGCATATCAGAAAGGAAAAAACAGAACTGTTACTAATGCCACTGAAACTTTTTGATTCTTTAATTGGGTGGGGGGACATCTTTGAAGTTAGACTTTCTAGTGTTTTTAGATAAGTTTCTCCCTTCCTGATGTTTAGATTTCATTATTCTGTTTTGAACTTTAATATTGTCAGTGTTGATGGAAAGAATTATTAGATATGAAGAAAAGCTTGCTTTTCAAACACGTATAACATTTGCTAATGCAGCAACTGTGTTGTTTTGAATTCTTTCGTCAAACTGTTAAAATGTCTTTGTCTTCTGTTTTGTATTTTAATATTTGTAAAGGTGGTGGAAGGAATGATTAGATGCTTATATAATCATTGTTCAGGCATTTATAACATTTGCTCATGAGACTGATAGAAATGATGTGATGTTTAAATGCTGGCCTAATTAAAAATGGCACTTTAGCCTTTTTCTTTCAAAAACTCCATAAATATAGAAAAGTTTATAAAACATAGACATGGTCCCTAGTGGGATATTGTAAAGCAAAACCAATGCACAGGAAGAGAAATGGGCAATTGCCAGCACTCCAGAAGCCTCCGGCTGGCCTTTCCTAGTCACGTCCCTCTCCTTTTGATGGTAATCAGCTTCCTTGCTTTGCTTTATACTTTACCACTAAGGATGTGTTTCTGAATAATATAGTTTAGATTTGCCTGTTTTGAATTTTTTTTTTTTTTTTTGAGACAGAGCCTCAAGCTGACCCCCTGGGTAGAGTGCCGTGGCATTACAGCTCACAGCAACCTCCAACTCCTGGGCTCAAGCGAGTCTCCTGCCTCCGCCTCCCAAGTAGCTGGGACTACAGGCGCCCGCCACAACGCCCAGCTATTTTTTGGTTGCAGCCGTCATTGTTGTTTGGCAGGTCCAGGCTGGGGATTAGAACTCGCCACCTTAGGTGTACATGGCTGGCGCCTTAGCCGGTTGAGCTATAGGTGCCGAGCCGCCTGTTTTGAATTTTACGTACATGACATTACGCAGTGTTTAAAGTTTTGGTCTGTTTCTTTTGCGCAAATTAATTTTTACAATTTATTCATATTTTTAAGCATGGTGGTAGCTATTTATTTTCATCGCTATGTAGTATTCTATTGTAAAAATATATCACAATTTCTTTTTTAAAAGTCTTAAAGCAACAGGGCTAGTGAAACAAGTACTAGTCCTCATTGTTTCAGGTCACCTCAAGGCTGTTGGTGATGCTCACTGCAAATCTTCACCACCAACTGTAGATTTTTCTTACTCTTGAACAACTGGACACCAGTCGTGGAAGCTTGACTGCAGATGGTTTCCTGTCTTTATCACTGTGACATCGAAGCCGTTAGATGCCTTATTTTTTGTTGGCCTATAACAGCTACTAACATCGCCCATCGGCCATTATCACAGATGCACCAAGAGATGCCAGATGAGCCGACATTCATAATCCTCTCCACCTCCACTGTGTAGCAGAAACTTCAGCTCTGCTTGGAGCTGGAGTCGTTAGCAGAGATGGCTCACACCTGTTATCCCAGCACTTTGAGAGGTTGAGGTGGGAGGATTGCTTGAGGTTAGGCATTCAAGACCAGGCTGGGCAACGTGATGAGACTTTGTCTCTATAAAAAAGAAAAGGAAAAAATTAGCTGGGTCCGGTAATGTGTGCCTGTAGTCCCAGCTGCTCAGTAAGCTAAAGCAGGAGGACTGCTTAAGGCTAGGAGTTGGAGGTTGCAGTGAGCTATGATCTACTGCACTCCAGTGTCAGTGACAGGTTAAGACTCTATCTCTAAAAGAAAAAATATAATAATATAATCCACAGGGGATCATCATGAACATTGGTGGGAAGGGCCAATCCTGCCACTACCCCTAGATTCTCAGGTCTGTGCATTCTAGACCTGTACAGCATCACATATATGCCATTGGTTCAATATATAAACCTCGTTTTGGAGAATAAACACAATCCTCTCCAACCCCAGAGGATTTTCCCTGAGCTGGTACTTAAGATGTTTCTATAACTAACTGGCCATTTTATTGTGTTGTTAGGCTACCTGCTTCTAACCTTAGAAATGAAATACCTATGATCATGTAAGCATATTTTTACCTTCTTGTTACAAATTGGTGCTAGGCAGAAATCAGATCCTAAAATTTTTATGAGCGATCACTTAATTAGGGAATTAAATCCCAAACACTATCAGCAAAGGACAAGAGAAATGGGCTAGAGAAGGAAGGGGCAGGGTTCACTTTCCCACACCGTGGTTGCATTTCTTTGAGTTCTAGCAAAGGTCTAATGATGTTATCAGCAGGGAGACCTCACGGAGAGAAGTGGGAGACAGGCTGGGCAGACTTGAGGCAAGGGGCCAAGGGTCTTCTGTAAAATCATGCTTCTTTTAAAGATTTATATAAAAGTGAATACATAAAATGTGTGGAACTACATAAGAAGATCTGGATTCTTTTATGAAACTTGGGCTTACTTAGTCCAAATGCTATTTTGTCCCACATACCATGGGAAATTGTAAGAAAGAACCTCAGGATCAATGTTCTTGTGGTTTGTGTTTACGTAAGATTGAAAATTATAAGAGAGGTAAACTTAAAACTTCTAAGGAATCATTAATTTTATGTTATATTATTTAATATAAATATTCATTGGATGTAATTATTGATTATAGGAGGTGTGTTTATTGTGTGTTCAAAAACTAATGACAGTTAATCTCAGTGTTAACAGTGGTTATCCCAGCGCTTATGTAATTTTCTCTTCTAAACTTTCATGCATTTTCTGAGTATTCAATAAGAAAGATGCATTACATTTGTGACGAGAAAAAAATGCAGTCAATATTTTCGAAATAAAAAATGTCAAAAAGGATGATTTTTCCGCTGTAAAATTGTGGTTTCTTTCTTGCTGTCTGCAGACAGACTGCATGACTTTTCCTTAAAGTTAACCAAGACACGTGGGAAGTTCTCACTCTGATGTCTGCGCAGAACCTCTATCCTTGGTACCTTGTATTATCTAAAGCCTCTATTAGGACTTCAGTTAATCTGTATTTGTAAACCTGGGTGTAGAGTTTTGCTTTCTTACCGTTTCTTTTCCTCATAATTACCTTTGAAGGTATACTTTTCAATTGTGTGAGATCTTAGGTTCTTCTTGAAAACATGCTACTTCATAAGGATAACTTTTAAGCATTTCACAAAATGTATGTTCCAATAACTTGCAGGTGCTTGAGGAAAGAAAATATGCACTCACAGTGGGTGTTTACTAACATTTCTAACATCCTGCACCAAAATCTGTGGTCCGTATGAAAATAAAGAAACATGCGTATTTTCACCAAATTCTGTTTCTGTCAAACCACGACTGGGTTACTGGGTCGTGTAAACACTGGGTTGGTACCTTTAGTCAGTCTGGCAACAGCACCGGAGACAATGTCTCTTTGTAATTATCTCCACGGCGTCATCTTCAAGGGTTATATATCGTGTGTTAAATAGGTTGGCTCAGTAACCCTCTTTGTTGTTACCATGTCTGAATTTATCCAGGTTCCTTTCAAATTTGTATCTTGAACTACATATTAGCCATACGCTACTACAAAAATAAAATACTACTATATGAGGCATATATGTATCTATGTGTTCATATATGTTTGTATATGTATAGGCCTATATAAATGGAGATATGTGTAGACAAAGCCCTCCTTTTAATTTTAATGACAAAACTATACTATAACCCCAGAAAAAATATGTATTTTTCTCTTGTTAGTGGCTTAGTATGAAAATTCGAAGTCTTTCCTCAGCCTTTTGATAATTATGAATTATTGCAGATTTTTTTTTTTTTTTTGAGAAGTGGTCTCCATCTCCTTGGCTGAAGTGCAGTGGTGTGATCACAGCTCACTACAACCTCCAACTCCTAGCCTCAAGTGGTCCTCCGGCCCCAGGCTCCTGAATAGCTGTGACTCTAGGTGTGCACCAGCATGCCTGGCTCATTTCTATCTTTTGAAGAGATGGGATCTCACTCTTGATTAGGCTGGTCTTGACTTCCTTATCTCAAACAATCCTCCCCTCTCGGCCTCCCAAAGTACTAGGATTATAGGTGTGAGCCGCCAAGCTCAGGTGATTTTTGCAGGATTTAATGCTTGAACACATCAAAGTGTCCACCTTTAAAATTGGGCATTGATGACCTACAGGCTCCCTATTTAGGAATAATTTTATGTTGAAAGAGCTGACTGAGCAAGGGCTTAGTTGTTGTTAAAGTCAATATAACTGATGCTCAGAGTAATAGAAGCAATGACTTTTCTTCACTTAAAAAGCAGTAAAGAAACATCATTGACAAACTAATACAGGCCGTACAAGAGAAAACTCAATTTAATGCAAGTCGGAGGAAGGAAGAGGAGAAAGGGGATGGGGGAAAGGGAGAGAGATAATAATTATAAAAAAAGAAACATCATTGACCACTATATTTTTTTCTTTCCTGCCACAAATGTAGGGAGAACTGACAAGTGCTGTATGTTATTCTGAATTGTGGGATACCCAGGGGACTAAGACTTGATTCCTTGCTGGTATTCTGAATTGTGGGATACCCAGGGGACTAAGACT